>NW_023425356.1:1544924-2202924 GCF_014108415.1 Molossus molossus | reverse complement strand
AGAAATTTTGTAGCCTATATTTTCTTCTAGGATTTTTATGGATTCACTAGTTACATTTAAGTCTTTTATCCATTTTGAGATTATTCTTGTGTATGGTATAGGTTGGTGATCTAGTTTCATTTTTTTGCATGTAGCTGTCCAATTTTCCCAACACCATTTATTGAAGAGGCTGTCATTACTCCATTGTGTGCTCTTGCCACCTTTGTCAAATATTAACTGAGCATACTGTCTTGGTTTAACTTCTGGGTTCTCTGTTCTGTTTCATTGATCTATATGCCTGTTCTTGTGCCAGTACCAGTCTGTTTTGATTATAATGGCTTTGTAGTATAACCTGATATCTGGTATTGTGATCCTTCCAACTTTGTTCTTCTTTTTCAAGATTGTTGTGGCTATTCAGGGTCTTTTTTTGGTTCCATATGAACTTTTGGAGTGTTTGTTCTAGTTCTTTGAAATATGTCATTGGTATTTTGAGGGGATTGCATTGAATCTATAGATTTCTTTGGGTAGTATGGATATTTTAAGGATGTTAATTCTTTCAATTTATGAACAAGGTATATGCTTTCACTTTTTAATATCTTTATTTCTTTTTTGCAATGTCCTGTAGTTTTCTGAGAACAGGTCCTTTACTTCTTTGGTTAAGTGTATTGCTAGGTATCTTAATTTTTTTTTGTTGCAATGGTAAATGGGATTTTTTTTTAGTTTCTCTTTCTGTGTGGTCATTATTAGTGTATAAAAATGCCAGTGATTTCTGGATGTTGATTTTGTATCCTGCTACTTTGCCAAATTCATTTATTAAATATAGTAGTTTTTTGATGGAGTCTTTAGGGTTTTCTATGTATGATATCATGTCATCTGCTAATAATGACAGTTTCACCTCTTCCTTTCCAATTTGGATCCCTTTTATTTTTCTTCTTGTCTCCTGTGGCTAAGACTTCCAGTACTATGTTAAATAAGAGTGGCAAAAGTGGGCATCTCTATCTTGTTCTTGTTCTTAAGGGAAATGCTTTTAGTTTTTGCCCATTCAGTATGATGTTGGCTGTAGGTTTGTCATAAATGGCCTTTATTATGTTGAGGTATGATCCTTCTGTTCCCACTTTGCTGAAAGTTTTTATCAAAAAATGGGTGCTGGATTTTCTCAAAATCTTTTTCAGTGTCTATTGATATGATCACATGATTTTTATCTTTCATTTTGTTTATGTGGTGTATCACATTTATTGATTTATGAATATTATACCAGCCTTCCATCCCTGGGATAAATCCCACTTGGTCATGGTATATAATTTTTTAAATATATTGCTGGATTTGATATGCTAAGATTTTTTTTGAGGATTATGGCATCTGTGTTCATGAGGGATATTGGCCTGTAATTTTCTTTCTTTGTAGTGTCTATCTGGTTTGGGGATTTGGATTATGCTAGCCTCATAAAAAGAGCTTGGAAGTCTTCCTTCCTCTTGAATTATTTGGAATAGTTTGAGGAGAATAGGTGATAGTTCCTCTTTGACTATTTGGTAAAACTGCCCTGTGTAGCTGTCTAGATAGACCAAGGCTTTTGTTTGCTGGGACTTTATTGATTACTTCTTCTATTTCCTTAATTGTTATTGCTCTGTTTAGGTTTTCCGTCTCTTCCCAATTGAGTTTTGGAATAGTATATGATTCTAATAATTTGTCCATTTCACCTAGGCTGTTGAATTTGTTGCCATATAATTGTTCATAATATTTTCTTACAATCCTTTGTATTTCTTTGGTGTCCATTGTTACTTCACCTCTTTCATTTCTGATTGTATTAATTTGGGTTCTCTTTGTTTCTTGTTGAGTCTAGCTAAAGGTTGATCAATTGTGTTTATCTTTTCAAAGAATCAGCTCTTGATTGCTTTGATCTTTTGTGTTGTTTTTTTAGTCTCTGTGTCATTTATTTCTGCTCTGATTTTTATTCTTTTCTTCCTTCTACTAACTTTGGGTTTTTCTTTTTGTTCTCTTTCTAAATCTTTAAGTTGTTGGGTTAGATAGTTTATTAGAAACTTTTCTTCTTTCTTGAAGTAGGCCTGTATTGCTATGAACTTCCCTCTCAGGGCTGCTTTTGCTGTGTCCCATAGATTTTGTCTTGTTGTGTGTTCATTTTAATTAGTTTTTTTATTTATTTCTTGATCTCATTGATAACCCATTTGTTGTTGAATAACATGCTATTTAGCCTCTATGTGTATGAATGTTTTTGAGTGTTTTTATTGTCATTGATTTCTAGTTTCATGCCATTGTGATCTGAGAAGATGCTTGATGTGATTCAATCTTCTTGAATTTGTAGAGACTTACTTTGTGTCTTTACATGTGTTCTGTCTTTGAGAATGTCCCATGTGCAGTTGAGAAAAATGTTATATTCTGCAGCTTTGGGGTGAAATGTTCTGCAAACATCAATTAAGAACAATTGATCCAGTTTGTCATTTAAGGACTCTGTTTCCTTGTTAATTTTTTGTCTAGAAGATCTAGCCAGTAGTGTCAGTGGGGTGTTAATGTCACCCACTATGATTGTACTGCTGTTGATCTCTCCCTTGAAGTCTTCCTGAAGTTTTTAAATATATTTTGGTGCTCCTATATTTGGTGGATATATGTTTACCAGTGTTATATCCTCTTGTTGGATTAATCCTTTTAATATTATGTAGTGACCTTCTTATCTCTTATTATGGCCCTCATTTTGAAGTCTATCTTATCAGATATGAGTATTGCTACACAAGCTTTTTTTTTTTCATTTCTATTTGCCTGGAAACATTTTTTTCATCCCTTCACTTTCATCCTGTGTGAGTCTTTTGCTGTGAGGTGAGTCTCTTGTAGAGGGTCGTGGTTTCTTATTCAATCAGCTACCCTATGTCTTTTGATTGGAGCATTTAAGCCATTTGCATTTAAGGTTATTATTGATAGATACTTATTCGTTGCCATTTTTATTTATGCCTGTGTTCTCTCTCTCTCTCTTTCTTCTTCTTCTTACAACAGTCCTTTAGCATTTCCCACAGTGCTGGTTTGGTGGTGGTAAATTCCTTTAGCTTTTTTTTTTTTTTTTTTTGTCTGTGAAGCTCTTTATTTCACCTTAGATTTTGAATGGTAGCCTTGCAGGATAGAGTAGTCTTGGATTCAGACCCTTGCCTTTTATTACCTCATATATTTCATGCCACTCCCTTCTGGCCTGCAGTGTTTCTATTGAGAAATCAGCTGACAGTCTAATGGGAGCTCCCTTGTAGGTAACTCTCTGTCTCTCTCTTGCTTCCTTTAAGATTCTTTCTTTGTCTTTAATGTTTGCCTTTTTTTTTAATAAGTTAAATTTTGGGTTTTTTTTTTTTTTTTTTTGTATGTGCCCCTAGCGGGAACCAAACCCAGGACTCTCTGGTCCACGGGCTGATGCTCCAACTGCTGAGCCAAACTGGGCAGGGCAATGTTTGCCATTTTTATTGCGATGTGTAGCTGTGGGTCTTTTTGTGTTCATCTTACTTGAGACTCTCTGTGTTTCCTGGACTTGTGTGACTTTTTCCTTCACCAAATTAGGGAAGTTTTCTGCCATTATTTATTTAAACAAGTTTTCTATTACTTTCTCTGATTCTTCTCCTTCTGGTACCCCTATGATGCAAATGTTGTTACGTTTCGTATTTTCCCAAAGCTCCCTTAAACTCTCCTCATGCTTTTTATTTATTTTTTTCCACTTGCTGCTCTGTTTGGATGTTTTTTTTTCTACCTTGTCTTCTAATTCACTGATTTGGTCTTCAGCTTCTTCTACTCTACTATTGAACCCTTCTAAGGCAGTGGTTCTCAACCTGTGGGTCACAACCCCTTTGGGGGTTAAACGACCCTTTCACAGGGGTCACCTAAGACCATCAAAAAACACATATTTCCAATGGCAATTTATAACAGTAGCAAAATTACAGTTATGAAGTAGCAATGAAAATAATGTTATGGTTGGGGGTCACCACAACATGAGGAACTGTATTAAAGGGTCATGACATTAGGAAGGTTGAGAACCACTGTTCTAAGGTATTTTTCATATCAGCTATGTCGTTCTTTATTTCCTCTTGATTTTTATTCATAGCTTCTTCCTCCTTTTTTATGCTGATGTAGTTCCCATTGAGCTCTTTATAATTCTCATTAAGTTGCTTGTAGTTCTCACTAAATTGTTTGAGCACCCTTAAAATCATTGCTTTGAATTCTTTATCTGACAAATTTCTTGCTTCCATTTAATGTAGTTCCTGTTCTGGTAATTTTGCCTTTTCTTTCATTTTGGTGTTGTTTCTTCGTGTCACCATTTTATCAGTCTGGTAGTTCTAGGCCTGGTAAGGGATGTTGGGATGTGTAGGCAGGTCAGTGTGTATCAAATAAGGTTGCTGTGCCTCCCAGATTGTCTTGGTGTGTGGCACCTCTTGAATGCTGTGGGTCCTGGAGAATTGACAACTGGCAGCTGGTATTGGTCTGTCATGGAGGCACTGCTGGGGTGTGTGGGTTCATCTGTTGTGCTCCTGGGGTGCGTAGGTCCTGCTGGTGCACTGCTGGGGTGTGCTGCTCTATGGTGGGGCTCAGCTCCTTGATCAGTCGCTGCTGAAGCTGCTGGAAGTGAGTGTCAGCTCCCGGTGTGCACTGCTACTGATGCTACTGTTGCCAGGGGGTGCTCTGAGCTCCCAATTCTCTGCTGCTGTTGGAGTTAGGATGCTCATCTCCTGGGACTTTGGTGCTGCTGGGGGAGGGGCTCCACTCCAAATCCACTGCTGTAGTTGTCAGGGGCGGGTCTTGGCTGCCAGAGCCTTGCTGCTGCTTGGGGCTGGGGCACTGCTCCTGATCAGCCTCTGCTGATGCTGCTGGAGATGAGTCTCAGCTGCTGATCTGCACTGCTGCTGCCTGGGGATGGATGTCCACTTCTGAGCCTCAGCTGCTAGGGGTGTATCTGGCTCCTGAGCTTCAGCTGCTATTGGGGGTGGGGTTCCACTCTGGCATAGTCTCTGCTGCTGCGGGGGAAGGTGCTGGGCTCCTGAGAAGGCCCTACTGCTACTGCTGTGGGGGATGGTGTTCGGCTCCCAAATGGTTGTGGCTTCCACAGCAGACACCTTGACAGCGCCACTACTATGTATCAGTTTGTGTTGACACAGCGGGGTCCACTGGTGGGATGGTACAAGGCACACTGGGGACTCAGGTCACTTGGCCTTAGCCGCTCCCCACTGCCTCCTCCCAGAGAAGACCAGGACTCTTCCAAGATGGCGGGACCTACCGACCAAGCAAGGAGAAGCACTCTGACAAGCTGCATACAGTGGTAGCTGACTGCTTCCGTCCACAGCTCTGGAACCCTCTGCCCCAGTCTCTGCACTGCTTGAGGTTGCTCATCCACACTCACATTCCAAGGGATCTTATGCAGTATGTTAGTAGAGAGATTGGTCTTGGTTTTCCTTTTTGTAATGTCACCAGATTTTATTATCAATATTATCTGGTTTTGTAAAATGATCTGCCCAGTATTTTCTGTATTCTGAAAGAGTTTGTGTTAGACCGTGTTGTTTTCTATTATTTCTAAAGTATGACTTCTGTCGTCCCAGCCCTGAGCATACACACGTAGTAGATGTGGTATGGTTACGGCTTCAGTGTTGATATGGTTGACATGTTCCTTCATCTCCTCATTCTCACCCCAGGGTTGTCTCTCTCGCTTGGCATAAATCAATGAATGCAAATAAATCTTGGGCATAAGAAGGATTTTGTTCAATATTACACACTAGACATATTCAAGTCATAGTTCATTCTTTGGATTCCTTGATGTTTTCAATTAATAGCACATGATTTTGTATATTTTCTGTCTTGTGTTAGTTTTTACTTTCTAATGCATGCTGATCTTTTTTATGACTAGATTGAACATTTCTTGAGAGTTTAAGCAATATCACACATTTATTTAAATGGAAATCATCTGTCTGTCTACTCAGTTATGACTACAACCATGAATTTGGTCTTCATCTTTCACATGCATGTTTTTATAAGTTAATTACATTTGTGTCTATAGAAAAGCAATATAGAGTCTTGGTTTTCATAATTTCAAACCTTATATAAATGGTGTCACGATATGCATAACTTTCTACTAAGACAATTTTATTTTCCTCCAGATGTTATGACAGAGTGTAGTCCCTGACTGCATTGGCCCAAACCAAAGCATATTTCATCTCGTTTATTGCAACACTCTCTTAACTGGTTGCCTGCCCTCTGCTTCTGCCCCTACCTCCGTAGTTTTGTTTTGTTTTTAACTTAGTGGCTTTGTGATACTTTTATAACTGGAATTAGATCATTTCTCAGCTCCCCCAGAGATTCCTTTCTATCTCATTCACAATCTAGAAGCTCTTACTCCATGACTCCTTCATTACTCTCCTTGCTCACTCTACAAAAGCACATGATCTCAAACCCTCCATATTTGGCCTTTTTACTTCTTGTTCCTTTAGCCTGTTCCCCCAGGTGCCTGTGTGGCTCACTGGGTCAGGCATTCCAGGTCTTTTTCAGCGAGGCCATCTTTGACCAGACTGTTTATGATTGTAAGTCTCCTCTGGCTCACGCCACTCATCCTACAGCAGCACCCCTCTCCTTCCGCCATCCTGCCCCGGGTTACAAACAGAGTCACATGCATTTGTTGATGTTTTGTTGGTTGTTGTTTGGCTGTTTGTTTACAGAGGTTCTGTTTTGTTGATACTATATCCCAAGCACCTAAAATGATACTTTCAATGATGATTTCCCAATAAATACTAATTATCAGGATTTTCAAAGAATGTTTTCCATAGTTGGCTTTATCTTTCTAACCTCACACTTCTGATGTACATGAAGTATGTCCAAATCCGTTCATTCACTTGGAAGGATCACACTGTGACTATACCAGAATTCACTAATCTGGTTTCCTTTTGACAGACACTTAATTTGTTTGCAAACTATGGACCACTGCAAATTTTAAATCAACATCTGTTTTGTTAACCCAGAGGCAAGAATTACAGAGGATACATGCTTCAGAATATTTTATATAGTATTTGTGCTTTAAATATATTTTTGTCAGAATCTCGCAGCAGATTTGGTTAATCTGATTTATAGGAAATGTTTATCATTTAACTAAAATGGCAAACCAGTCTTCATTGTCAAAATAAACAGTTATCAGACTTACTTTCTGTCAGAAATCTATGACTTTATTTTTCAATTCAAATAAATGTGCTTTATACTCATCTCCATGACAACCAATTCAGTTTTGAATTTTATTTCTAAGCTAGATGAAAAGAAAGAAGGATAGATAAAAAGATAAAGACCCTCGGCCTTGCCTTGCTTTGTCACTTGGGTGGAATAAGGCCCAGCACCCTTCAACGTTTCCTAGCCAAGCTCCCTGCTTGCCTTCCTGGGACTCTCCTCACCGGCTGTGTATTCTTACAACATCTCTTTGGTGCCAAGAGATATTTTTAGACCTGGGCAGTCCACCATTGTAAGGCTCAGAAAGGAGAGCAGTACCCCTTTCTTTCTGAAAAGGATGATTTTGCAGGAGGGTCGGATTATAAAGGGAAGAGGCAGACCTCTCTTCTACTCTTCTATGGAAGCCCGATTCTGAAAAGGGTACCATGGAAGCGGAGGAAGAGAACTTCTCTACCATGTATATTTCGAGGTGAATACTTGGGTTGAAAGCCATGGTGCATCTTCCACTCTGTTCAGTAGTGTTAAGTAGCTGTACAGAACGTTCGATCCAGTTTTCACTCTGTACTTAGGCATGAGAATCACCATGGCGCCAGCTCATCTGCACTGTCAGATCTTTACATTTCAAATCCCCTGGCGTGTGCGCTTCGATCACATTGTAACTCAAGTTTGTACTTCCCTTGTGAACTGTGATATTTAAGTTTCCTTTTATATGTGTATGGCCACTACGGTTACCCATCTTGTGAACTGACAAATATTCTTTGCCAATTTCTGTTATTCAATGCCTTTACTTCTTGATTTATTGTGATGTTTTATATATTCTCAAAGTGAATCTTTATGTGTTAACACATGTTGCAAAATTTTTCTCAGACTGTGGCTATCTTCCTTTTTTAAGAAGAACAGATTTAGATTTATAAACAAAGTTTCAAAAGAAAGAACATAAGAGTTTTGTATACCCACAGCTGGTTTCCTCTATTACACATTAATATGTTACATTAGTATGTTACACTTGTCACGATTAATGAGCCAATATTATATATTGTTATTAAGTAAGGTCCACACTTGACTCAAATTTCCTTATGTAAGGTCCTTTCTGTGTTCCAGGGTCCTACCCAAGTATCACAGTAACTTAGTCATCGTGTCTCCCTAGGTTCCTTTTGGCTCTGGCTGTTTCTGTTTTTCCTCATTTTTGATGACCTTACTACTTTTGGGGAGTACTGATCAAGTATTCTTCAACTGTAAGTCATGTGATTTCTCTCGTGGTTATTTTGAGGTTACGGGTTTAGGGGAAGAAAATCACAGGTGAAAAGTGCCATTCTCATGCCATCAGGTGAAGGGTCCGTGCCATCAACATGACTTATCCCTGGATAGGAGCCTCAGTCGCTGGCGGAGGGAGTGTCTGTCAGGTTTTCACACTGTGCACCGTTCACTTCCCCCTTCCCATACCTGCCCCTTGGAAGGAATGACTCTAGGTCGTCCACTCTGAGGCAGTGGGAAGTCCTGTTCCACCTGCTTGAGGAAGGAACTGAGACGTACATTGTTTGGAAGTCTTTTGCGTGGAATATTAGTCTAGTCTCCTCTATTTATTTAATCATTTATTTATATCAGTATGGATTTTTTGATATTTATTTCATACTTTTGATTATAACTCAATACAACTTTATTTATTGTGTTGTTTAAATTGTTCCAACATGGCTATGATTATCCTTATGATTATCTTTTTGACTTTGCTTGAGGATTTTTATTTTAAACATTTGAAAGGATTAATGTGATCCCATTTATTAATATTTTCCATTTTTATTTTATAATTTCGTGTCATGTTTAAGAAACCCTACCAAAAAGATGAAGGGGAATAAGAAGGTACAAACTTCCAGTTATAAAATAATTAAGCCATGGAGATATAGAGGCACAGGGAATATAGTCAATTATATTGTAATAACTGCATGGTGACAGAGGGGTACCAGACTTAGTGTGGTGATCACATCGTAAGTTATAGAAATATTAAATTACCATGTTGTATACCTAAAGCTACTATAATATTGCATGCCAACTCTAATAGAAATTAATTTAAAAAAGAAATTCTACTCAATCTTGTCTTCTAAATATGTATGTAATATTTTGCAAATTCCAGTACAAATTAGAAAATTATTCATTTAAGCTTGAATTTTTGTGTATAATGTGAGGCAGGGATCCTTTTTTTTTTTTTTGGTTAATCCTTACTGGGGGATATTTTTCCATTGATTTTTAGATAGAGTGGAAGGAAGGGAGGGAAAGAGAGAGAGAGAGAGAGAGAGAGAGAGAGAGAGAAACATCAATGTGAGAGAGACACATCATTTGGTTGCCTCTCACATGACCCCAGTGGGGCCAAGGATCTAACCTACAACCTAGGTACGTGCCCTTGACCAGGAATTGAAACCATGACCCTTTGCTCTGTGGGCTGGTGCTGTAATCTTCCAGGGCCAGGAATTTTTATTTTTTGCTTATTAAACCAATTTTTTCTATATCGTTTATTAACAGACTATACTTTTGTTATTTGTAGTGTCACAGCAGATAAATATTCATTTTTGTATATGCATGGGTCTGTTTCTGGGCTTCCTATTCAGTTTGTCTATTTACCTCTCATTGCATCAATATTATGTTGTCTTAATTATTATAGAAGTATAATAAATGTGTTTGCAGTGAGCAAGGACCCATGCTGTGTTCTTCAGAATTGTTTTAGCTGGTCTTGGCCCTTTTCTCGCACATGAATATCAGCATCAGCTTGGCAAATTCCACAGGGTTCCTTGTTAGAAAATGGATTTTAAAATCTTGATTTCTTCCTTTATTTTTCTTTCTGAATGAAATCCTTGATTTCTATTTATTATTATCATTTGTCATAAGAATGCTTCTGAATTTTGTGCTGACCTTCCATGCAGGGGTCATGATGGACTTTCATGTTGGCCAAAAGGTTAATGTATCTAAACTTATCTCTGTATGCCACCATATTGTTTATAAATGGTGACAGTTTGGTCTCTTCATTCTAATACACAAGTAGTTCCATTTTTCTTACTTTGTTGCATTAACTAGGATTTCCAGTCCAACATTCAACCAGTGGTCTTTCATTTCCAAATACTTGAGGATCCTAGGGGTAACTTTCTATTACTAATTTCTAAATTAATTCCATCAAGATAAGAGAACATAATCTGTATTATTTTACTCCTTTAATAATTGAGACTTACCTTTAGGCCCAGAATACGCTCTGCCTTGGGCAAACAGCAGCGTACTCCCAGCTCGTGGTGCGGCAGTGTTCTGTGGGGTCACTCAGGAGGCCAGCTGACCGTGTTTGAAATCATTTATATTTCTATTGATCTTCTGTCTTTCTGCCTTATCAATTCCTGAGTGATGATGTTACTAGACTTAGTGTGGTGATGTTAGCCCTTGTTAGTGAAATTTTAATTTCAGGTATTTCTGTTTTATCCCTAGTAGCTCCATTTGGGTCTTTGTAAAATCTTTTCTTCTTCACACAATGATCACATTTTTCCTTTAAATTTTTGAGCATCCTGATTAACATCTTTTTGGCTAATTCCATTATCTCTGTCATTTCTGATTATGCTTTTGTCAACTGATGTCTTTTCTGGTCATGGGTCAGTTTTCCTGTCACTCCCCATGTCTAGTGATGTCTGATGGTAAGGCCAACGGTTTGAATGGAGCATTTTTGGGTGCTGCATATTGTTTCTTTTAGGAACAGTCAAGTTACTTGGGAATCAGTTTGACCCTTTGGAGTGCTGTTTTTAGGATTTAGGGCAGGCCTAGAGTAGGGTTTATTCTCGGCCACGTTTAGCCCTGCTAATAAGTTGTCACCTTTCTGAGCCGTTTGTCTAATGAATGTCTCATACAGTCAGTGAGGGCTCGCAACCCGACTTGTGGAGACCCCACTGATGTCCTGCTTTGTGTCAGCTGAGCTCTGGGAGTTGCTTTGTGACTCTAATTGTTCCTTTTCTAAAAGTCGAATTTGGTTTACTTCATCAAGTTTCTGCATGGGAGTGTGCAGATTAGTGTTCAAAGAATATTAGAATCACTGCAGATTTCTCTTTTTTCCATATGTCTCCCGCCTTTTCTGTAGTCTGCCTTGACACTCTAGTCTCCTTGGCCTCCCGGAAAGCTGCTTCTGTCCCCTCATTTTGGTGAGACCTCTGGTGTCAGTTTGGTCATCCCGTCTTGTACCATGGTCTGCAAACGGATCGTCAAGTTTATTTTATTTTTCTCCTTCTCAGTAATCATAGTGATGCTTCTGTTTCATGTATTGTGCTGTTTTCTAGTTGTCTGTGATAAGAGGGTGAGTTTAGACCCACTTCCTCTCTCGTGGCCAGATGCAGAAGACTTCCTGATACGGTTTCAATTCATTTTTCTTGTTTTTATTGATATTGGTGTCATGGAGAATTTAGAGACGATGTCCTCATCTCAGCCATAGTTTGCATTTTATAACTCTTAATAAGAGAGGTTAGTTTTAGCTAAAATCCTCTGTGTTTTTGTCAGATTTTTTTCCTATATGGATTTTGATTCAGCCTCACAAGGCTCTTGCTGAAGGAAGCTAAGCGTTGTCTATCTTGAGTATATCTTAGCTGATTTCCAATCTTCTGTTCTAATTGAATGTCTATAAGTAGTTTTTACTCTAATTCTAACTTTCAGAATAAGAACATTAGGACTTAGATGAGCGGTACCATGTTACGTCTGGCCTTCATTGTATTCTGCCAGAAATCTGAAAGCAAATGCAGCTTCAACACCGCGATTGGCTTTGAAATTCAGGCACCAGATGGCGCCTCCCTGTCTGAGGAGGTGCTGCTGTGCGTCCCGAATCCTGTAAGTTTTCTTTTCCTTGGAGAATGTTGAGTTAAAAAAAAAATCTGTAGTTTCGATCATTCCCTAGTCGAAACTCTATAGTTTAGTGTAGCTATTTCAAATACACATCCCAAGAGACTGCAAACCTATTTTAAATAGATAACAATATCTTGTGGAATAATCTCATGCTAGTGCAATTTAAATGAACACTATCTTTCATAGACTAAAACCTGTTTTAAAATTCTATCTATAAAAGAGCAGAGGGAGAATTGTAAACGTAAGATCATTCTGTTATTTTCCTTGCCATGTAAAAAGTATTGTTCTTAAAATCTACTTTATTAGCTCCTGAAGTCATTTTAGAAGGGGTCCATCATTCTGTTTCAAAGGTCATGATCAAGAATGGATAGACCCACTTGGTACTAGAAGAAGCGTTCAATAGTGCTTAGTTATACTCTCCCATACGACCCATCTCCTCTGAGGTAGAAAACTAAAGTCTACCTAAAACTGTCAAGCAGCTGCTCACTTCCTGGAGTAAAGCAAAGCAGAAGCTACCCACGTTAGCTGAACAGTGTTCAACGCGAAGAGGGGGAGCCTGGTGTTGGGGGATGGGAGCAAATGCCCGTGGGCGCCTTCTGGACTTGATGCCCTAAGTCCGTTTTCATAAAGTCATGTTGATTCTGTCTCTCAGATTTCTTTGGCAGCAAAAGCCATGATCCAACGTGATCTCTAAAAGCATAATAATAATAATAATAATAATAAGAAGAAGAATAACAACAACAATAAAACAAACCCCACATGTGAAAATAATAAAACCAAACCAAGCAAAACACAACATAAAAAATGCACTGAGAAGTAAGAATAATTTTCCATATTAAGTTACAGATTTCTTCTGCACCACATAGTAATTTCTTAGTTTCTTGATGTTGGAACGAATGCGCTTTGGCCTGGCCTGTGAGGTCGGTGACAGTGGGCGAGCGTGCTCAGGGCAGCCCTGGTCGTGCGTGGGCACAGAGTGCATTGTGCGGGAGCGTTGTCCAAGTGGCATGGAGAATTTGGAGATACTTCAAAGGGCATTTAAAATCCATGCATTTCAAATTCATGATAAGAAAGATTGTGTTTTCTAAAGAAACAACATTTCGGGTAAAGCTTCACTAAGACTTTCACTGAGCAGCATGTTAGCTGACTTCAGGGAACAAGCACACTGGAGCTGCACTGCCTCTGTGCTCTGTGCACACGAGAGGGAATGAGCACACTGGAGTTGCACTGCCCCTGCCCTCTGTGCACACGGGAGGGAACGAGCACACTGGAGCTGCACTGCCCCTGCCCTCTGTGCACATGGGAGGGAACGAGCCCACAGGAGCTGCACTGCCCCTGCCCTCTGTGCACACGGGAGGGAATGAGCCCACTGGAGTTGCACTGCCCCTGCCCTCTGTGCACACGGGAGGGAATGAGCCCACTGGAGTTGCACTGCCCCTGCCCTCTGTGCACATGGGAGGGAACGAGCCCACTGGAGCTGCACTGCCCCTGCCCTCTGTGCACACGGGAGGGAACGAGCACACTGGAGCTGCACTGCCCCTGCCCTCTGTGCACACGGGAGGGAACTGGCCTCTGCCCTCTGTGCACATGGGAGGGAACGAGCCCACGGGAGCTGCACTGCCCCTGCCCTCTGTGCACACGGGAGGGAACGAGCCCATGGGAGCTGCACTGCCCCTGCCCTCTGTGCAGACAGGAGGGAACGAGCCCACTGGAGCTGCACTGCCCCTACCCTCTGTGCACACGGGAGGGAACGGGCACACTGGAGTTGCACTGCCCCTGCCCTCTGTGCACACGGGAGGGAAGGAGCCCAATGGAGCTGCACTGCCCCTGCCCTCTGTGCAGACAGGAGGGATCGAGCCCACTGGAGCTGCACTGCCCCTACCCTCTGTGCACACGGGAGGGAACGGGCACACTGGAGTTGCACTGCCCCTGCCCTCTGTGCACACGGGAGGGAAGGAGCCCAATGGAGCTGCACTGCCCCTGCCCTCTGTGCACACGGGAGGGAAGGAGTCCACTGGAGGTGCACTGCCCCTGCCCTCTGTGCACACGGGAGGGAACGGGCACACTGGAGGTGCACTGCCCCTGCCCTCTGTGCACACGGGAGGGAACGAGCCCACTGGAGTTGCACTGCCCCTACCCTCTGTGCACACGGGAGGGAACGGGCACACTGGAGGTGCACTGCCCCTGCCCTCTGTGCACACGGGAGGGAAGGAGCCCAATGGAGCTGCACTGCCTCTGCCCTCTGTGCACACGGGAGGCAGTACAGGCTGCTGCATGTCTGGCGGTGGTGCCCGGAGATAGCAAACATTTTATTTTATTTTTAAAATATGTTTTTATTGATTTTTTTGAAAGAGAGGAAGGAAGAGAGATAGAAACATCTATGTGAGTCCGGCCAGTGTTGCTCAGTGGTTTAGCGTCGATCCTGCACCAAGAGGTCGCCTGTTCGATTCCCAGTCAGGGCACATGCCCAGGTTGTGGGCCTGATGCCCAGTGGGGGGCATGCAGGAGGCGGCCAATCAATGCTCTCTCTCACCGATGTTTCTGTCTTTCTCTCCCTCTCCCTTCCTCTCTCTGCAAAATCAATAAAGGAAAAAAAATTAATTAAAAAAAAAAAGAAACATCAATGTGAGAGAAATATCCATCTGCTGCCTCCTGCATGCCCCCTACTGGGGATCGAGCCTGCAGCCCAGGCGTGTGATCTGACTGGAATTGAACTGGGACCTCTCAGTCCTTGGGAGGACGCTTGATCCACTGTGCCACACTGGCCGGGCAAGAAAGCAAACTTTTTTTTTTTAATCCTCACCCAAGGATATTTTTCTATTTATCTCCAAATAGAGTGGGAGGGAGAGAAAAGAAGAGAGGGAGAGACATTGATGTGAGAGGGACACATCAACTGGTTGCCTCCCCCACAACCTGGACCAGGGCTGGGGATGAACCGCAACTGAGGTACATGCTTTTGGCCTGAATCAAACCTGTGACTCTTTGGTCCGTGGGCCAATGCTCTACTGCTGAGCCATCTGGCCAGGGCAAGAAAGCAAGCATTTCAAAGAGAACTGTGTAGCTGCTGCTGATTTGAACTAGCCTGACCCTCCTGTAATAGTTTACCTTTTAGTTTCTTTTCACAGATAGTCCATTTCCATCCTCTTCCCAGTCCCCCCTAACCACCCAGTCCCGGGCCCCTAGACCGCTCAGAAAACCAGCTCTGCGTGAGAACCCTCCAGTATGTCATTACAATGATTGTCACTGTGGTGATGTTATTCTGTGGGAGGATCAGGAAAATTAGTCTCTGTGTTTTGGTGTACCCCAGAGCTCTAAAATTGTAGCAAAGAGAGTCAACCTAAAGCCAAAGTCAACTGCTTTTAAAGCTATGCATTATTTTATCCAAGAAAGGTGACCTACTTACTGCAGAAAGTGAAGAAAAGAAAAAATTCAGGCTTAGCACTTCCTGTCCCATCTAACCTAATTTTTTTTGATTAAGGCATCATGGTGCACAGACATCCCGTCATCTGTTCTTATTGAGCCTTGTGGGCTTCCGGGACTGCGGCGTGGGTTTGTGTGCAGGTGCGCCAGCCCTCTGACAGTGCATCTGAGCCGCCCCGTCCGAGAAGTTCCCGGAGCCCTCCCTCCATGCACGTGAAGGAAAGCATGCTTATTCTGATTCTGTGAGTCTGAATTCTCTGAGCCTTACTGGACTCTGTCTTGTTCTTACCCTTTGACTTTGGAATCTCAGTCAGCTTTGGATAACAGCTCACTGGAAAAGAAGACAATCAGCCTAGCTGCGTCTCTGACAAGACTGCCACAGCGAACGCGGCTGCTTCCTTTCCACGTCAGCCGCAGCTTCTCCCGTGGTGGAGGGTTTGATGGAAGGAAAGCTGATGGCCGAGGAGCAAACGCTGGCTTGGGCTTTGTGAGGCGGGCTGGACGCTTCCAACACAGCGATGTTTCCAAAACCGTCGAGACTCCATTCACTCCAGAGCTTTTGAAAATCAGTGATGGGTACAGAGTGGCCAACTTGTATTTTTTTCTAAGTGAGTATGTTAAATAAAAGCAAAATCTATTTATTCGATATATACTTATTGAAGGTCTGGTCACAGTCAGGCACTAAGCTAAAATCTTGGGCTCCAATGATGAATTTCTTTCCTTGTGATCTTATACTTTAGTTGGGGTGAGGCATCATAATAAATATAAAGCTACAAATGCGATTAGTGCTGTAAAAATATGCACACCTGCAAAGAAGTCTAATTTAGCCATTTAAAAGTTAAATGTGAAGGGACAACCCGTGTCATCACCCTCACGACTAACAGGTGTGATTACCATGTGCTGGGCACTGTTCTGGGCATGTTGTCTGTTTAACATCACTGGTCCCACACAACTGTATGAGGTGCGTAATGCTATATTTTTATGTTAAGGATGTTGAAACTGAGACAGAGAGATTACTTAACTTGCTCTTAGTTTTATAGCTTGCCAGTGATACAGCCTGAATGAAGGTCAGTTTTTATAAGTATCATCAATTCGACTTTATGCAAATCTGACTACGTACATTGTTCCTATTAGTAGCAGAATGATCGAAACTTGAGACCAGGGCTAGTTGTGGTCCAGCAAAGGAAAGCCGGGCTTTGAGGTGGCTTTTCTGATCAAGATGCATTGGGTGGGAAGGTTTAGTATAGTTTTTTGCCCAAAGATGGGGAGGAGACTACATTGTAGTTAGAGGACAATTTTATGTTTCTATTACCATAGTTTTAAATGCATTTTCTTCGTGTGTGTGTATGTGTGTGTGTGTGTTTATTTTTAAATCTTTATTGTTGAATGTATTACAGATGTTCCTCATTTTTCCCCCATTGACCCCCTCCTCCCCACTCCCGCCCCCCTCCCACCTTTTCCCACCCTATTGTCTGTGTCCATTGGTTATGCATGTAAGTTCTTTGGTTTATTTCTTCCCACCCCCCAACCCCTTTCCCTTTGAGGTTTGTCACTCTAGCAATGAATTTGTGCTTCTTAATCCCTTCGCCTTTTTCACCCATTCCCCCAACCCCCTTCCCAACTGGCAACCAACAAAATGTTCTCTGTATCTATGAGAATGTTTCTGTTCTACCTGTTCATTTTGTTTGTAGATTCCATTGTTGATACATATGTATTCATTGCCATTTTGTTTGTTCACATATTTTATCTTTTTCTTCAAAAAGACCCTTTAACATTTCATATAATAACAGTTTGGTGGTGGTGAACTCCTTTAACTTTTTCTTGTCTGGGAAAGTCTTTATATGGCCATCGATTCTAAATGACAGCTTTGCAGGATAGAGTAATCTTGGTTGTAGGTTCTTGCTTTTCATCACTCTGAATATTTCTTGCCACTCCCTTCTGGCCTGCAGTTTCTTTTGAGAAATCAGCTGACAGCCTTATGGGAACTCCCTTGTAGGGAACGGGCTGCCTTTCTCTTGCTGCTTTTAAGATTCTCTCTTTGTCTTGAACCTTTTGCATTTTAATGATGATTTGTCTTGATGTGGGCCTTTTGGGGTTCATCTTGTTTGGGACTCTCTGTGCTTCCTGGACTTGTATGTCTGTTTCCTTCACCAAGTTAGGGAAGTTTTCTGCTATTATTGTTTCAAACAGGTTTTCGATTTCTTGTTCTCGCTCTTCTCCTTCTGGCATCCCCAAGATGCGAATGTTGGCATGCTTAAAGTTGTCCCAGAGGCCCCTTACACTGTCCTCATTCTTTTGGATTCTTTTTTCTTTTTGCTGTTCTGATTGGGCGTTTTTTGCTTCCTTATATTCCAAATCGATGGTTTGCTTCTTGGATTTACGTACTCTACTATTGAAGCTGTGTAAATTATTCTTTATTTCAGTTAGTGCCTCCTTCATTTCTGGCTGTGCATCCATCATTTCTGACTGGTCCTTTTTTATGCTCTTGAGGCCCTCACTAAGTTCACTGAGGTTCTCACTAAGTTCATTGAGCATCCTTATAAGCAGTGTTTTGAACTCAGCATCTGTTAAGTGGCTTATCTCCATTTCACTTAGTTCTTTTCTTGGAGTTTTGTTCTGTTCTTTCATTTGGGACCTGTTTCTTTGTCTCCTCATTTTGGCTGCCTCCCTGTGTTTGTTTCTGTGTATTACTAACGAGTGGTATGGGGCTAGCTGAGACCAGATGCTGCTTGTTTGAAAGAATTTAGGAAAACCTGAAGCAGGATCCAAGACAGGCCAATCCTGTGGGTAAGCAACTGGCAACAGCTTGGGTGGGCATGGAAGTTGGGTGGGGCGGGGCATCAGGGAGTCACCAGGGCGGGGCTGCCAGTGTGAGCCAGGTTGCTGGAGTCCCAGATATGGTGACTGTCTGCCGCCTCAGGGAAGGGCTCACCAAAGGAACAAAGGCCTCTGACAGCACGTTTGTCCCGGAGAAAGCCCCCTCTCTAGCCCTCGCTCCAGTGCCAAACAGCTCAGTTCTTCCCTGTGTGTCTCTGGTGCCCCTCGAGCTGCCTCCGCTCCGAGCTTAGAGGGAGAGAGTCCGGTAAGTCTGTGTGCGGGCCCTTTAAGGAGCTGCCTGGGGCTCCAGCCGCCTCAGCCTCCCTTAGCCTCAGTTCCCGCTGGTTTTTCCAGCCAGAAGTGATGGGGATTCTCTTCCTGTCATAGGGACCCTGAGCAGGGCATCTGGTGTGGGACGGGGACCCCTCAGTCCTCAGGGAGGATCTTCCCAGCCCTAGCCGAGGTGTCCTCCTGATTTTTATCTGCCACACGTGGGTGTGGGCCCAGCCCGTCCCCTCCGCCCTCCTACCAGTCTCAATGCAGCTCCTGCTTTAATTCCATAGTTGTAGGACTTCCATTCAGCTTGATTTCAAGCAGTTTTGAATGATGGTTGTTCTGTAGTTTAGTTGTAACTTTGATGTGGTTGTGGGAGGACGTGATACCACATATACCTACCCGCCATCTTCTTAAATGCATTTTAATACTATTAGTATAACTTTAATCTGACTCTTAAGGTATTTCATTTTTGCCTTTTAACTTATTGTAAACAAATTACAGTGCCCCCAGACAAAGGACAGCATGCTGAGATATGTGGACCATGCCATGGTACTCCTATTCCAAAGGCAGTTTGGAATTTCCTTTGTTTAAGAAAGTATTCATTCAGTGACTCGGTTTGTCTGTTTAAAGGCAGCTAAGACTAAATCGTACAGGAGAATGTCCCATCTCGCTGCTGGCTGGACCCACGCTGACTATGGTGACAGCGATGATGAGGAGCTGAAGACAGGAAAAGCATGAACACTAACGTGAACACTGAGGCTGACGTTAGTGGGAACTACTGGTGTGAAGGGAGTGGGAATTGAGCGCCAGGGTCCTAAGGATGAAGAACAACCTGTGTACCGGGCCGTTTCCAGGTCCCAGCCCACTCATCAGCTCCAGCGGGAGACAGTGATGCTTTCTGACAATGGCCGGGGCGTCTCACCACAGGGGAGCCACTTTCAACTGACATCAGCAAACTCTTAGCAGGCCTTGCTTCTGAGAGACCTTCAGAAACGACTGCTCTTCCCAGAGGAGATTGGCAGCGGTGATGGCGACGACATGGTCAAGGCCGTGGACTAGGGACCCGGGGCTGGCCTCCCCCGGGGCCACCACAACGAGCCCCCAGCAGGGGCAGTGCCAGTTCATCACGCAGAGCCCAGAGGTGGGCTGGCAAGTTAGCTGTTCCCTATGGCCACGCCCCGTGTGTACTTGTGTCTGCTGCGGGCTATACACACGGCGGTGCAGCCCAGAGCGGGGCCGTGAATCCAGTGGGCCATGCAGTGCTGCTTCATGGGGGCAAGTCCAGCTGGAGTGAGTTCATGCGACATGATGATTTCAGTTTCACCACATTACCCTGCTCCCTGGGCACCTGGGAAAGGCCAGCACGTGGGCAGCTGTCAGAAATCCCGACGTGCACACAGAAACGGCTGGCGAAGCTTTACATCAACACAGCACGCTAGACCTAGGAAAATGTCGGTCCCACTGCTGGGTGAAAAACGTTAATTAACGAGGAAAGGTTGATAAAATGTGTCTTGGAAAGACGAAACTGCTGGAATATCTTTCTTTGTGCTTATTTGTACCTGCATGAATATAAAGTGCCGTGGCTCTTCATCTTTAATGCCTTGGGGATTTATAAGCATATTGCTTCAATAAAACTCGGTTCATCTGTACCGTACGTGGATCAGATATGCATATTTAATTACCCTGAAAGTAATTTACTCGTACAGATGGCAGCATTAGAGGGTCTTACTTCAATTTAAATTACTTTCATTGGAAAAGGAACTGTTCTTTAGCTATAATTTCCCAGTAAAAATTTTACTTTTATAACATATGGAATATACCTGCCTGTAGTAATTATACGTGAATAATCCCACATATGCAAAATAAACATTATTGTAAAAATTTGAAGCAAGTCACAGGGAGTAGTATCATGACAAGATAATCCAAGGGCCTTTCTGATAGATGCACACACAGCTCAGGGTGCTGCAAACTCTAAACTTGCAGCCAAAGTAGGTAAAGGAACTTGGGAAAAGCAGCTACTTTGTAGCTGAAAACAGTGAGCAGTTTCCCTGGCAGCACAGTGCAGCCTGGCTCCTGCTCATTAAACCCCTCTGGCCTGCGGAAAACTGCGGCCCTTCTTCCTGCGGAAAACTCGAAGGTCGGAAGATGACATGTGAGCTATATCCTGGGCAGACCTCAGGGAATCACAGGATATGTTGTCCCCTTGCAGGGACTTCAGTCCTTTGGTGGGCCCTCCTCTAGAGAGGAAAGGCTCCTTCCCATGGCCGCCCGTGTCCTCTGAGATGCAACCTTCATCCTGTGGAAGCCAGGACTCAAATAAAAAGCATCACATCTCAAGGCAGACCAGTCCCAGAGAAGGACAAATGGCTCATAGCAGAATGTATTGATTATCACACAGTAGCTGGGTATTAAAAATTGGGAAAATATAAAGGTTTTGCAAAAGATACTGTTTTCTCTTATGAGCTTATAAAAATGTACCCATGTGTTTATTCCTTCTCCACTGCAAGTACTTCTTTATTGAAGCCTGTATCTCAGAGGCCGCACGGTGCCGTCCACTGCTCCGGTTGCCATGGTAAGCAGCAACGTCTTATTGAAAAGTAAAAGGCCACCACCCACGCAAATGGCTCCCGAGTGGCCTTAGCATGAGCTCCCTCCCCCCACCTTTTTTGAAAAAGGCATCCTGATTTTTTTTGATAAACATGAATTTTCTCCTTCTATACAGCATGACAAAATCTTTCTGCTGCCTTTTCTCAAATCTGTCTTTTAAAATAATTCTATCCACTAGGGGCCACAAAGAACAGAAACAGTCCAGTCTGATCAACAGAAGCTAAGGGAAGGAAATGCAAGTGGGGGTCCCACTGCAAACTCAAAATGCATTTTACAAATACTTTATATTTTATATATAGCATAGTTTATAATGCTTTTTCATATACCTGAATTTATTTAATAATCCGTGCTATGTTAGTCAGCCTTGAACGTCTTTGTGATTCCACATAGATATGTACACACACACACACACACACACACACTAAGCATCTACTATGACACTTGGGGGATTATATTGAAGGATTCACTTTGAATATTGAAATGAGGACCCAGACAGAAGGACGTGGTGGTGGTATGTGAGTGCTTGGGGTGTCATGATACAGTATCTCTGCGATGTGAAGCTGTGTCCATGAAACACAGTTTCAAACCTGCCTCGTGTATCTGCATCTTTCATATGGACACCCACATGTGCACACGCGGGCTTGCATACGTGCCTGCGTACACACACACACACACACACACACACGGACAATGAATCTGTCCTGGTTGTTAATCTGACTGCCATACCTCAGTGTGTGCCCTGTGAAGAGAAAGCCTCCAGCAACAGTGAAGAAAACACCTTGGAATAAGCCCCCGTTAGCCAACAACATCCAGCCTCTTTAACAGACAGCTCACAGTTTCTGACCTGCCGCTGTTTAAATGTGTGCTCTGTGCGCAACAAGTCCGGCCTGAAAACCACCGGGCTGGACTGCTCCCTCGGACCACGTTTCCCTGTCATTTGAAGTGAGCTGAATTGTTATTTTCTCATGAAGACCAAACAACGTCTACCATTTCACGAAGAAGAAAAACCCAGGGCAAGGTGAGAAAAAGAGATAATGGTGAGCAGGGGGAGAGGAGTGTCTCCTAATCACGCCGCAGACTCGCTCCGGTGGGCCCCGCCGCGGCGCTGCCACAGCAACAGGCCGGTGACGGCAGCCACGGTGACTCAGCAGGGACCAGTGAGTCCCACCACGGTGCCTCGGGACACGCAGGAGCGACATCTATGTTTAAGAAGAAAAGGAAAAGAAGAAGATAGGCGTTTGAACAAATACGTGCAAGGTTTTGCTTTACTTTTTCTTTCCTTCCTGTTTATACACAATGAGTTGCCAGGGCGTGTCCCCCAGATTCCGCCACGGGCCCCTGTCTGAGCGATGGGAGGCAGCAGCGTGCTCCCCACACACGGGAGCCTCGGCAGCAGACACGCACAAGGAAGCCCTTCCAGCGCCGTCAGTGAGAGGAAAGGAGGGACACTCAGGATGGAGCAGAATTAGCGGCTCGTTCGAGCTCAGTGGCCTCCCCTTCTTATTATAAGTGACCGCCACCGGAATGAGTCCAAATGCCCCATTAAGGAAAACTCACCTGCTAAATGGTAGAGACAAGGAGGCAACAGAAAGTATGACTGGAGGGCTTGCTCCCAACCATAGGAAAGTAACTAGTGTGCTTGGCCCACACCAGGGTCTGTCCAGAGATGCCATTAACCCTCCGAAGGGAACAACATGTGTACTTCCCTCGTTCATTTACTTGTTCCTTCATTCAAATGGGGTTCATTGCTTCACAGGAAAGTGTTACATGCTGTGGACATTTAAGGAATAGGAAAAGCCAGTAGAGTAATGGCACTGTGAGAAATTGGACTCTGCTTGTCATGGAGAGTGGGGACTCCTTCGTAAACACGGACAAAGGTATGAGCAGCCTGGCCTGGACACTGGAACTCAACGTGGTGCTGCGAGTCGGCCCGACGACAGACTGTGAGTGCTGTCATGACGTCCCACGTGTGGCTCTTCATCCTCGTCGCCCACATCGCCCTCTTCTCTCCCGTGGACATCCCTTCTCGCACGGCCCTGCGTGGATTTACTGTGTCCTGTTCCACTAGCACAGCTTCAGCTCTGCCTCTGTTGCGGAAGGAACATAACTGCAGTCTTGCATTTCGACAACAGTTCATCATCATCCAGCCCCAGACCTGCCCCTGGTTTTCGGGTTATAGAATCAGGGAAAACACATGTGATTCAGGGGGCCACATGCTACACCGTTAGATACTTAGAAACAGATAGACAGAGTGCTGAGGGCTTGGGGCCGGGGAGGCCACCCTCTAGGACATCCAGGAAGACTCGGTCTGAGACAGACAGTGACATCGGAACTTTAGTCCATGAATCCCAAACTGTGTCAGCACAGAGCGGCCTGCACTCAGTTCAGGGAGAACCTTTTGTAAACCTCACAGAGCTCTGGCCCACAGAGCACTTGGAAAGCTCGAGGACCGTGCAGACGCCTGACTGTGCCCAAGGCCACACACTCACACAGGGTCTGCACACGGTGTCCAGAGGAACCCACGGGCATGGAGGTGGCTTGACCACGTGGGTCCATTGTTTCAACTTGGGTGCTCTCCCACATGTAAGCTAAAATTATTAAATTGAAGTTGACCCTGCTAGTACTGAATCTGAAAGACTTTGGGGGTATTTTTATATTTACATCAAGCAGGATAGAGTTCAGTTTAAATACGGAAAAGTCAAGAGTGTGTTCTCATGCACTGAGATGTCCTGTTCGGCTTTACCAGGGACATGTTTCCTGGGACAGGAGAGCAGGACGTTTTCTTTCTAATCTCTGCAAGAGGTCCTGATTCGGGAGGTTTGTCATCGCTGGTGAGAAGCATCCAGAGCATCCATCTCTCCGCCTCGGACAGGCTGCGGGCGGGGCGTGGGTAAGAGGGGCTGTCTCAGCCCCGCCCCACCTGTGCAGGTGTGTCTGAGGAAGGGTCCCATCCAAAGGAGAGAAGGTGTATTAGGAAACCGTCTGATGGAGCCAGAGCCCAGGGCTCTGACTGCCACAGAACCGTGCACGAGGCAGAGCAGGAAGTGGGGAGCCAGGCTACTGCTGGCTGTGGGAGGGACGTGACGGTGGAGGAGGGGAGAGGACAGCTGGAGCTGCTGGGACCAGCAAGCTGACTCTCCCTGTAACAGCTCCCAAGGACGGAGGCCAGTCCCTGCATGTTACATGGGAGTAAGGGGTAGAATTTCATTTGCTGAGCAGAAACCTGAGTAAGTGGTGAGGGGGGATGAAGACTGGCGGACAAGGTCACACTGAGCCCCGGGAACACCTGGCTGAATGAATGACTGATCGGAGTTTGTGTTCTCGGCCACCGCTAGGCGCCACGCTAGACGTGAGGAGGGGCTCCGTCCGTCGGAGGAAAGGCCTGCCGGATGAATCTGTTTTCACCTGAGCCCTGCTTTGTCACGATGTGTGTCCAGGTACGAAACAACAAGGCCGCTTGGGTGTCACAGGATGTAGCCTCATGTTGGGAGCACACGGACTAGCGGAAACATTTGTTAAACAGCAAAGAGGTAGCACACGTTAGGTTTAGCTGCCAATGAGTCCTTTGTGCATTAACTTTGAAGATGGAGGAAGTAAGTAGCATGGGTGCTGATATCCATAGATATTCCTTAGATAACCATTTCTCTTCCTCAACATAATCTTTATTGGAATTAAGTAAGTGGCAAAATTATTGCTCTGAAAATTATTATTTATATGATTAGGAAAAAGTAAAAAATCTAAAATTGTGACATGGGCAGAAGATTAAGGATCTGGATTATTTTGCAGGTCAGTGCGTCTGGTTTATGCCTAAGTAATGTCCACTGCTGGGCGCAGGACCTGTGGATCTGTCTCTTGAACTAATGAGTCACACAGGCCAGGATCTTTGATTGAAGGGGCTGAGGAGACAAGTGAGGACCAGGGAAGGGGGAGTCAGGCAGCCTGGACCTGCTCAGTTACTGTCACATCAGTTGTCAGGCAGATTCCACTACCAAAGCGTCCCTGTCACCACCCCACGTCATAGCTGGAGCCCAGGGAACAGGAAGGTTGTGGATGAAAAGCGAAGGGTCTCCATTCACTAGAAGCTCCTGTGAATTAAGGAGCGAACAGCACATTGTGGGTGCCTGTTTAAACAAGGTGTTCCCTGGGGGGGG
The DNA here is from genome assembly GCF_014108415.1 of Molossus molossus. Classification (NCBI taxonomy): domain Eukaryota; kingdom Metazoa; phylum Chordata; class Mammalia; order Chiroptera; family Molossidae; genus Molossus; species Molossus molossus. The sequence goes on along the minus strand of NW_023425356.1, from coordinate 2,177,644 downwards.
TGGGGGGGGAGAAGAAGGGAGCAAGCGCTCTTTTCTACTTTGTCACAGAACCACTGGCCCTTGGGCTCCATGAACTGCCCAGCGCATGCGCAGCCCCAGGACAGCAGCCGCTGGGCTCTGGCAGGAGGGCCTGGAGGGCGGCCGCTGTGCAGGCTCGGGGAGCAGAGGGCAGGCGCTCTCCTGGAAGTGGGGCTCGGGGAAAGGCAGCAGAAGAGCCGTGCTGCGCTTAACTGATCTTACTTCTGAGCGCGGGTCAGAGCCCTTAGGGACGTCCAGAAATTCTCGAGTGGTGGGAGAGATGTTCATGATGTTTGAGGGCTCTCTAATAGCAGGAGGGAACTGGACCAAACAGCCGACTAAGGGTTATTGATGTCAAAATGACCCATTTATTATCAGCCAGCCCACTGGACCTCAAGACCGACAGAGAAACAAAGGTCGTACCATACACGTGATGAGTCCCCGAATCCAGGAGATGTGGATACGACGGCTCTGTTGAGTCACGTGGAGAAACTGCTGGTGAACCTTCAAACTCATTCAGCAGAGCGCTGTGGGGGCTGGTGAAACCCTGAGGGCCTTCGTCCTGGGAATGTTCAGTGGATGCCACATATTTATGTGGAATAAAGAAAGATGCCCTGGCAGGTTTGGCTCACTGGTTAGAGCGTCGGCCTATGGACCAAAGGGCCTCAGGTTCGATTCCCGGTCAAGGGCATGTACCTGGGTTGCAGGTCCAATCCTCGGCCCCAACTGGGGTTGTGCAGGAGGCAACCAATTGGTGTGTCTCTCTCACATTGGTGTTTCTTTCTCGTTCCCTTTCACTCTATTTAAAAAAAAATCAATGGAAAAATGTTTGTGTGTTAAGCTTAAAAAAAAAAAAGAAGAGAGAGAAAGAAAGAGTAAGAGCCAGGGAACTGAGATATATTAGGCATTAGATGCTAGAGTAAGTGAAAAAATAGTTCTGGAAACAAATACCTAGATAAGATTCTATAACAGTTAATGCCAAAGAGGCACATCGTATGCGAAAGTCGGTGATGGGTGTAAACCCTGGGGAACTGTCAATGACCAGAAACTTTGTAAATAAGATAATTAGAATTTGTTGGAAAAGAAACAAAAGTTATTTATATAGCACTTGATACTATTATACCCTGCTATGTTACTTCTTTCAGGTATTGCCACAATTCTGTTATTATCCTTCCTCTCTTTCTATATCCACTTTTCCCCTCTTCCCCCTCCATTGTCCTGACTCTTTTCCCTCCTCTCTGCCACCCTGTTTTCTCTTCTCTTCCTCCCTCCTGTCCTCTCCTTCCCCCTCTCAGAAATGCCTAATCAAAGGCCTGGCTTGTCCTCTCAGGAATCCACAGTTCATCCAAAGATCCTTAAAGTGGCAGTTTCACCCTGAAAGTCAGGACGCTTCTACATAGTCTGTATCAGTCAGTGACAGGGCAGGTTCCGGGTCTAGCGGGAAAGAGCAGCCCTGGATGACCCTGTGGAAAAGTGCCTCGTGCAAAACTGACATGTTGCAGTCACCTCTCATCATTCCGACTTTTCACATCTCCGGGTCATTCAGCCCCAAGCATCTGCAGGGTCAGTGTGCTAGACAATATTGTGCACTAGTTGTTAGTTCTGAGTGTCTACTGAGTAAAAGATCCCTCCGTTACGTGTTCAGGGAGCAGAGAATGAAAAGGACATATTCCTCAGGGAGAGCAAAGGAGGGAACAGTGAAGTCACTGTGAAATAGTAACATTAAAAGAGGAGGAGGCAAAGAATCTCAGGGAGGAGGGAGAGGGTCAGAAGAGATTACAAAAGAACTCACATGCATATATGCATAACCAATGGACACAGACAACAGTGTGGGGAAGGCCTGGGTAGGGAGGGGGAGCAGGGTGGAGGGGGTCAGTGGGAGGAATAAAGGGGACATCTGTAATACTCTCAACAATAAAGATTTTTTTTTAAGAGGAGAAGCCAGTAGTAGAATAATAAGCAATGAGGTCCTTATGCAATGAGGATGAGTTGGGTTATAACAGAGGACGTGGAGGCCAGGTCATAGCTGACTAGAAACCAGCGTGGACACAGGCATGGAGCAATAGAGGATGTGGAGGCCGGACGTACCAGACTAAGGAACCAGTGTGAACACAGGCATGGAGTTGCCCGGGAACCAGGAAGAGCTGGATGTGGCCGGAATGCAGAGTGTGTGGAGGCATGAGGGTTGTTAAAAATGGAGTCAATGTTCATGAACGTGCAGGACCCTTGAGCAGACTGGAGTACCCTCTCCCAGACACCCTGTAGTGGCAGAGCCCTCTTCTAGGCTGTCCCCTTAAGCCAAGATTTTAGGAGACCCTTTGGCAAACTGTACAGAGAACAACTGCATTCTGGACTCCAGAGCACTCAGGTGGAGGTTTGAAACCCCATCAGCAGAAACCATAGATGCAGATTTAACAAGACACTTTCCATTGTCAGCACATCAGTGATTAAGTCAAAAACCTGTAGAGAGTCTGCAAATGGACCACATGTCAGAGCCCGGAGCAGAAGGGGAGGCAGACTCAGTCCCGGGGGACTCAACCATCTGAGGACCACTGAGCAGTTACTCCCCCAGTCTTCACGCTCCAGCTTAAAGTCACGAATACATAATGAAGATGAGTCATTATGCTTCTAGCCACCCTTCCAGCATCCTCAGTATTGTTCTTCTTCAGCTAAATTAACTTGCTCTCCATACAGATTCATTATATACAACCGGCATCTGATTTCACCTCAGAGTTATCATTCTTGTCAAATTCACCAAGAGAAGAGGTGTGCAGCTCTCTGGCTTCCTAAGATATTTCTTATTATTTCTTTCACAGCTGATTGTGATAGTAATACATAATAATTGTATACATTTAAAACAATACAAATAAGTAGAAGTTAGAAAAAAAGTACTGCGGATACAAGAGCTGCTGTTATTTTGGCAGATTACCCTCCTAGCCTGGTTCTCACGATCTGTGAATTGTCAACTTGAAACTAGCTGGCATGAGCGGCACACATGTGCACACGCATGCACACGCACGCACGCACATACATCCCAGACTACAACAGCACATACAGTATTTTTACCTAAAACGTGTTTTCATATCAATCATGTTTCCTTCAGAACATCCTTTTAATTGCTACATAGAATTTTAATATATAAATATACTACAGCATAATTATTTAATATATAAATATACCATTATTTAGCCAACCTCCAGTCTTTGGTCATATAGATTTTTCCTATTTTTTTCTATTACAAGTGTAGTGATAGATTATGCATAAACATTTAGCATCTTCACTATCATTTTCTTCTGATAAGATTGCAGGGTAAAAGTTCTCCAAAATTTTCAGAGTTTGGACACACATTGCCAAATCACATTTCACATGAGCATGAGTTGCCTGGATATTGGCTAAAAAAGAGAATTAAAACATATTTGAAAATGTAGTACATTACCTTCATGTTTTATTGACTGGCCTTTTTTATTACTATTGAGATTGAACATTTTAAATATATTAATTAGCCATTTATATTTATTTGTAAAGCAAATAAAATTTAGGAACTTGTGTTTCATTATTTATTATTATTTTTTAAATCCTTACCCGAGGATATTTTTCCATTTATATTCAGATAGAGGGTGAGGGAGAGAGAGAGAGAGAAATATTGATGTGAGAGAGACACATCAATTGGTTGCCTCCCAAACAACCCCGACCAGTGCCGGGGACGGAACCACTACTGAGGTATGTGCCCTTGACTGGACTCCAACCCGTGATTCTTTGGTCCAAGGGATGACATTCTAACCGCTGAGCCAAACCAGCCAGGGCATGTTTCATTAATTTCTAAAAACTATTTATATGTTAAAGATAGTAAGCCTTGGGAAAATTGGACAGCCACATGCAAAAAAAAAAAATGAAACTAGACCACCAACTTATACCATACACAAGAATAAACCCAAAATGGATAGAAGACTTAAATGTAACCTGTGAAACCATAAAAATCCTAGAAGAAAATGTCGGCAGAAAAATATCAGACATCATACGTAGTGGAATTTTCACTGATGAATCACCCAGGGCAAGAAAAACAAAGGAAAAAATTAATAAATGACACTACATCAAACTAAAAAGCTTCTGCATGGAAAAAGAAACCAGCATCAAAATGGAAAGGGAACCCACTCTCTGGGAGAACATAACTGCCAATGATACAGTGGATAAGGGGTTACTATCCAAAATATATAGAGTACTGATACATCTCAACAGAAACAAGACAAACAATCCAATTCAAAAATGGGGAGAGGACCTGAATAGACAGTTCTCCAAACAGGACATACAAATGGCCAGGAGACATATGAAAAAATACTCAATGTCACTAACCTTCAGAGAGATGCAAATTAAATGACTATGAGGTATCACCTCACACCTGCCAGAATGGCCACCATCAACAAATCATCAAACAACAAGTGTTGGTGAGGGTGTGGAGAAAAGGGGGCTCTAATACACTGCTGGTGGGAATGCAGACTGTGCAGCCACTATGGAAAAACACTATGGTGTTACCTCAAAAAATTAAAAATAGAACTGCCACTTGTCCCAGTGATCCTACTTCTGGGAATATACCCTAAGAAGCCTGAAACACCAATCAGAAAGAATATTTGCACCCCCATGTTCATAGCAGCACTATTTACAATAGCTAAGATCTGGAAACAGCCCAAAATCTCTTACCCTTTGAGATGACATGGAGAGGCCTGGAGAGTATTATGCTGAAGGAAATAAGCCAGTCAGAGAAAGACAAGTACCACATGATCTCACTTATTTATGGAATATAGTGAACAAAATAAGCTGTCAATCAGAAGAGATCCAGAGCCATGGAAGTGGGAGCAGACTGACAAGCCCGAGGGAGAGTGGCTGGGAGGGCTGGGAAGAGATCAGTCAGTTACATGAATAAACGCACAGCCAATGGACACAGACATTAGGGTGGGAAAAGCAGGAGGGGGTGGGGGTGGGAAGGAGGGGGTGAATGCGCAAAAAAGGGGGGCAGCTTTAATACTTTCAACAATAAAAAATGTTTTTTAAAAAAGATAGCAAGCCTTTATTTATTTATTTATTTTATTGATTAATTTTTGTTACAGATGATTCTCCTTTTTTCCCCCACTGATTCCCCCCTCCCCCTTCCCTCCCTGCCCCTTCCCCAGATTGTTGTCCATGTCCACTGTTCATGCATACATGTGTATAAGTTCTGTGGTTCATCTCTCCCCCACCTCCCCACTCCTTAGGGGATTGTCAGTCTGTACCCCGCTTCCGCGTCTCTGGGACTACCCCATTCCTCAAACTGTTATGTTCATTATATTCCACAAATCAGTGAGATCATATGAAATTTGTCTTTCTCTGTTTGGCTTGTTTCACTTAGGATGATACTTTCCAGGTCCCTCCATGTAGTCTCAAAGGATACGAGATCTTTCTTTCTTACCGCTGCGTAGTACTCCATTGTGTATATGTACCACAGCTTTTTAATCCATTCGTCTACTGATGGGCACTTGGGCTGTTTCCAGATCTTAGCGATTGTAAATAGTGCTGCTACAAAGATGGGGGTACATATATTCTTTCTTATTGGTGTTTTATGCTTCTTAGGGTATATTCCTAGAAGTGAGATCACTGGGTCAAATGGGAGATCAATTTTTAATTTTTTGAGGTGACACCATATTGTTTTCCATAGTGGCTGCACCAGTCTGCATTCCCACCAGCAGTGTACTAGAGTCCTCTTTTCTCCACACCCTCGCTAACACTTGTTGTTTGATGATTTGTTGATGGCGGCCATTCTGACAGGTGTGAGGTGATACCTCATTGTTGTTTTGATTTGCATCTCTCTGATGATTAGTGATGATGAACATTTCTTCATATGTCTCTTAGCCATTTGTATGTCCTGTTTGGAGAGGTGTCTATTTAGTTCCTCTGCCCATTTTTTAATTGGATTCTTTGTCTTCCTTTTGTGGAGTTGTATGAGCACTCTATATATATTGGAAATTAACCCCTTATCTGATATATCATTGGCAATTATGCTCTCCCATACAGTGGGTAGCCTTTCCGTTTTGATGATTGTATCTTTCACTGTGCAGAAGCTTTTGAGTTTGATGTAGTCCCATGTGTTTATTTTCTCCTTTGTTTCTATTGCCTTAGGTGATGTGTCAATAAAAATTCTGCTGCGTATAATGTCTGAGATTTTGTTGCCCACAGTCTCCTCTAGGATTTTTATGGATTCATGAGTTACATTTAAGTCTTTTATCCATTTTGAGTTTATTTTGGTGTAGGGTGTAAGTTGATGGTCTAGTTTCATTTTTCGGCAACTAGCTGTCCAATTTTCCCAGCACCATTTATTAAAGAGGCTGTCCTTACTCCACTGTATGCTCTTGCCACCTTTGTCAAATATTAATTGAGCAAATTGCCTTGGGTCCATTTCTGGGTTCTCTATTCTGTTCCACTGGTCTATATACCTGTTCTTGTGCCAGTACCAGGCTGTTTTGATTATGGTGGCTTTGTAGTATAACCTGAAATCTGGTATTGTGATCCCTCCAACTTTTTTCTTCCTTTTCAAGATTGCTGTGGCTATTTGAGGCCTTTTTTGGTTCCATATGAACTTTTGAAGTAATTGTTCTAATTCTGTGAAGTATGCCGTTGGTATTTTGATGGGGATTGCGTTGAATCTATAGATTGCTTTGGGTAATATGGACATTTTAAGGATGTTAATTCTCCCAATCCATGAACAGGGTATGTGCTTCCACTTTTTTACATCTTGCTCTATTTCTTTTTTCAAAGACCTGTAGTTTTCTGCGAATAGGTCCTTTATTTCTTTGGTTAAGTTTATTCCTAGATATCTTAATTTTTTTTGCTGCAATGGTAAATGGGATTGTTTGCTTAGTTTCTCTTTCTGTGAGTTCATCATTGGTATAGAAGAATGCCATCGATTTCTTGACGTTAATTTTGTATCCTGCTACTTTGCCAAATTCATTTATTAAGTCTAGTAAGCTTTTGGTGGAGTCTTTGAGGTTTTCTATGTACAGTATCATGTCATCTGCAAATAATGACAATTTCACTTCCTCCTTTCCAATTTGGATCCCTTTTATTTTTTCTTCATGTCTGATTGCTGTGGCTAAGACTTCCAGTACTATGTTAAATAGGAGTAGCGAAAGTGGGCATCCTTGCCTTGTTCCTGTTCTTAAGGGAAATGCTTTTAGTTTTTGCCCATTGAGTATGATGTTGGCTGTAGGTCTTTCATATATGGCTTTTATTATGTCTAGATATGATCCCTCTATTCCCACACTGCTGAGCGTTTTTATCAGAAATGGATGCTGGATTTTGTCGAAGGCTTTTTCAGCATCTATTGATATGATCATGTGGTTTTTATTCTTCAATTTATTTATGTGGTGTATCACATTTATGGATTTGCGAATATTGTACCAGCCTTGCATCCCTGGGATGAATCCCACTTGGTCATGGTGGATAATTTTTCTGGTGTATTGCTGGATTCGATTTGGTAGTATTTTGTTCAGGATTTTGGCATCTATGTCCATCAGGGATATTGGCCTGTAGTTTTCTTTCTTTGTTGTGTCTTTTTCTGGTTTTGGAATTAGAATTATGCTGGCTTCATAAAACGAGTTTGGAAGTCTTCCTTCTTCTTGAATTTTTTGAAATAGTTTGAGGAGAATGGGTATTAGTTCTTCTTTGAATGTTCGTTAAAACTCCCCCGTGAAGCCTTCCTGTAATAGGCTTTTGTTTTTGGAAGAGTCTTGATTACATCTTCAATTTCTTCTGTTGTTATTGTTCTGTTCAAGTTTTCAATCTCTTCCTGATCCAGTTTTGGGAGAATATGTGTTTCTAGAAATTTGTCCATTTCGCTTAGATTTTCGAATTTGTTGCCGTATAATTGTTCATAGTAGTTGTTAACGATCTTTTGTATTTCTGTGGTGTCAGTTGTTATCTCTCCTGTTTCATTTCTGATTTTATGTATTTGGGTTCTCTCTCTTTATTTCTTGGTGAGTCTAGCTAAGGGTCCATCAATCTTGTTTATCTTTTCGAAAAACCAGCTCTTTGTTTTATTGATCCTCTGGATTGTTTTTTTGGTCTCTATGTCGTTTATTTCTGCTCTGGTCCTTACTATTTCCTTTCTTCTACTTGCTCTGGGGTTTTCTTTTTGTTTACTCTCTAGTTCTTTAAGTTGTGAGGTTAGGTAGTCTATTAGAGATTTTTCTTCTTTTTTGAGGTAGGCCTGTAGTGCTATGAACTTCCCTCTCAGAACTGCTTTTGCTGCATCCCATAGATTTTGTATTGTTGTGTCCTCATTTTCACTGGTTTCCAGGAAGTTTTTGATTTCTTCCTTGATCTCCTCAGTGACGCATTCATTGTTTAATAACATTCTATTTAGCTTCCATGTGTTAAAATGTTTTTGTATGTTCTTCTTGCAATTGATTTCTAGTTTCATACCATTGTGGTCTGAGAAGATGCTTGTTATAATTTCAATCTTCTTGAACTTGTAGAGACTTAGTTTGTGCCCTAACATGTGGTGTATCTTTGAGAATGTTTCATGTGCACTTGAGAAGAATGTGAGTTCTGTAGTTTTGGGGTGTAGTTCTCTGTAGATATCTATTAAATCCATTTGGTCTAGTGCTTCATTTAGAGTCTCTGTTTCCTTGCTAATTTTTTGTCTAGAGGATCTATCCAGTGATGTGAGCGGGGTGTTGAAGTCCCCTGCTATGATTGTATTGCTATCGATTTCTCCTTTGAAGTCCTCCAATAGTTTTTTAATATATTTTGGTGCTTCTATATTGGGTGCATATATGTTTATCAAGGTTATGTTTTCCTGTTGGATAGATCCTTTCAATATTATGTAGTGGCCTTCTTTGTCTCTAGTTATGGCCTTCAATCTGAAGTCTATTTTATCAGATATAAGTATTGCTACTCCAGCTTTTTTTTCTTTTCCATTTGCCTGAAAGATTTTTTTCCATCCCTTCACTTTCAACCTATGTGAGTCTTTTGTTGTGAGGTGGGTCTCTTGTAAACAGCATATAGATGAGTCATGCTTTCTTATCCAATCAGCTACTCTATGTCTTTTTATGGGAGCATTCAGTCCATTTACATTTAAGGTGGTTATTGATATGTACTTATTTATTGCCATTTTTGTTTAATGTGGTTCTATTTTCCTTCCCATTTCTCCTGGTAATTACAGCAGTCCTTTTAACATTTCTTGCAGTGCTGGTTTGGTGCTAATGTATTCCCTTAGCCTTTTTTTGTCTGAGAAGCTCTTTATTTGACCTTCTATTTTGAATGATAGCCCTGCTGGGTAGAGTAGTCTTGGATTCAGATCCTTGTTTTTCATGACCTTGATTACTTCATGCCATTCCCTTCGAGCCTGTAGTGTTTCTTGTGAAAAGTCAGCTGAGAGCCTTATGGGTGTTCTTTGTAGGTAACCTGTTGCTTATCTCTTGCTGCTTTTAGGATTCTCTCTTTGTCTTTAATTTTTGGCAGTTTGATTACTATGTGTCTTGGTGTGGGCCTGTTTGGGTTCTTCTTACTTGGGGCTCTCTGAGCTTCTTGAACTTGAATGCCTTCTTCCTTCACCAAATTAGGGAAGTTTTCTGTCACTATTTCTTTTAATATATTCTCTAGCCCTCGCTTACTTTCTTCTTCTTCTGGGACTCCTATGATACAAATATTGTTCCGTTTCCAGTTGTCCCACAATTCTCTTAAGCTCTCTTCCTGTTTTTTAATCGTTTTTTCCTTTTGATTTTCTGAGTGGTTGACTTCTTCTAGCCTGTCTTCTAATTCACTGATCCGGTCCTCAGCTTCCCCTACTCTGCTTTTTAGACCTTCCAGTGTGTTTTTCATTTCTGATATGTCATTCTTCATTTCTTCCTGTTGGTTTTTCATTTCCAGATGGTTTATTTTCAACATTTCTATGTCTTTACTCATGTTGCTCATGTCCTTACACATGCTGTTGAGCTTCCGCAACATCATGGCTCTAAATTCTAGTTCTGTTAACTTGCTTAACTGCACCTCATTTATTTCATCTTCTGTAGAGGTCTCTTGATCTTTTATTTGGCTTTTGTTTCTGTTTCTCACCATTTTGGTTATCACAGTGGGCTTTGGAGTCTGCCAAGTTTTCCCAGTGGGTGTTGGTGTTCTGCTGTTTGTGGCTCCCTCTCCTGGGTTTGGATGCACCAGGGAGGACTCACTTTAATCCCGCCAAGTCCCTTGTTCTCCAGGAGTCTGTGTGGCTCCAGCCGAGAGCTTAGCAGGCTACAGCGTTCCCATGGCCCGTGCAGGGTGGCAAGGGAGGTGGTGGGGGTAATTTCCCGCTGAGTTCCCTGGTCTCGCCGAGTTCCCTGGTCCCACCGAGTTCCCTGGTCCCGCCGAGTTCCCTGGTCCCGCTGAGTTCCCTGGGGCCCTCGAGTCTGTGCAGCTCCAGTGGAGAGTTTAGCCAGCTACAGAGTTTCCAGGGCCCATGCAGGGTGGCAAGGGAGGTGGTATGATTAACTTCCCGCCGAGTTCCCTGGTCCCGCCGAGTTGCCTGGGGCCCGAGAGTCTGTGTGGCTCCAGCGGAGAGTTTAGCCGGGTACAAAATATCCAGGGCCCGTGCAGGGTAAGCCTTTATTTATTATAGGGATTTTTTCTTAGAATCACCCAAGTGTAATTCTACCCATCACGGGTGCAGTGTAATGTGGATGTGTTTTGACATTTACATTAAGAAAATTATTTAAAAAGAAACAATTTATGAAAATAGGAAAACTTCTATTTAAAAATAAGATCTATTCTACAATTCTCATGGAAAAAAACAGTTCTTAATTATTCAACTATAGATTTTAATACTAGTCTTTTAAGTTATAAATAGCAATAAGGAGGATAATTAACTTTATAGTCCTGTTAGCAATCAGAATGAACATCAGACGATGAGCTATTGCGTCCTCAGGAGGGTGTACACATGGTACTGATGTCATTTCCTGGGTTCTGGTGTGATATCACAGTTATATAAGAGGTAATTATTGGAGAAACTAGGTATATAAGATCTTTGTACTGTCTTTTTTTTTATCCTCATCCGAGGACATTTTGTTCAGATAGAGTGGGCGCGAGGGTGGAAGGGAGAGAGAGAGAGAGAGAGAAACATCGACGTGAAAGGGACACATCGAGTGGTTGCCACCCGCACAATCCAACCAGGGCCGGGGACAAACTGCAACCTTGGTACATGTCCTTAGCGGGAACCGAACCCGGGTCTCTCTGGACCGCAGGCCGATCCTCTAACCACTGAGCAAAACCGGCCAGGGCTGTACTGTCTTTCTTATTGCATGTGAATGTATAATAATTTCAAAATAAAAAGTTTTTAAAAATCCACCAAATGAGGGAGGGAGTAGGAGAGAACCTGTCGGAAGGACTGAGGGTGAAGAATCAAGTTTCCCAGTCTGCAAGCCAAAAAACTCTTCTGAAAAATAAAAACAAGCCAACTGCCCTGGCTGGTTTTGCTCAGCGGTTAGAGCATCGGCCGGAGGTCCAGAGAGACCCGGGTTTGGTTCCCACTATGGGTACGTACCTCGGATGCAGTTTGTCCCCAGCCCCAGTTGGGGTCGTGTGGGTGGCGACCACTTGATGTGTCTCTCTCACATCGATGTTTCTCTCTCTCTCTCTCTCCCTCCCTTTCTCCCTCCTGCTCTGTCTGAAGATAAATGCAAAAATAAAAATAAATAAATAAAAACAAACCAAAAGAAAACTTCATGCAGAACGTACCTCCTGTCCCTTCAGAAGTAAATGTTTATCATTCTTTTTTGAGGTTTAGGAAAAAAAATGAGTGAATATGTATAATTTTGTCTAGTAATTTTATGATGTATACTTTTAGTACAAATGTATTTTATATTTTACTTTATGTAGCATAGGCTTTCTTGGTAAATACCTATTATATACTTTTGACTATATGCAATGTATAGTTGTCTTAGCAAGTTCATCTCTCCGAACCTAAGAGTGGTCACCATGGTCGCCATGGACGTCCTTCGAGCCCGTCAGGTGCCAGCTGCGGAGCCCCGAGCGGGTCACCGACTCTGCAGCGGCTGGGCCATATAAATCGAGGTTTTAATTTGAAGACGTCGTGCAGCGCACTACCTGGCTATTAGGTGGGAAGACTGAGTTGGAATAAATTTGAGATCCTGATTTGAAGACGTAGATTATGATGTTAGTCGGCTTAATTTACATTCACAAGTGTCATTTCATTAGAACATATGTCTATGCTGATATTTTCCCAGCTTCGCTGAGGTAAAAGTGAGGAATAAAACTGTCAGATGAAGTGTATGACGCGGCGGCTTGCTGTCTGTGAAAGGGTCCCCGTTCGCTTACTAACACGTCCACCACCTCTTCACAGCAAGACCGAAGGTTAGAAAGACTTGCTCTGGATAGTGAGGGTGCGAAGATATCGGGCACGAGGGACTCGCTTCTCAGAATGACCTCTTTGATGCCATTGGATTCCCTAATGATTTTTATATATTAATTTAATTTTAAAACATTTTAAATGTATGCCATCAACAAATCATCAAACAACAAGTGTTGGCGAGGGTGTGGAGAAAAGGGGACTCTAGTGCACTGCTGGTGGGAATGCAGACTGGGGCAGCCACTATGGAAAAACACTATGGTGTTTCCTCAAAAAATTAAAAATTGAACTTCTATTTGACCCAGTGATCCCACTTCTAGGAATATACCCTAAGAAGCCTGAAACACCAATCAGAAAGAATATATGTACCCCCATGTTCATAGCAGCACTATTTACAATAGCTAAGATCTGGAAACAGCCCAAGTGTCTATCAGTAGATGAGTGGATAAAAAAGCAGTGGTACATGTTCACAATGGAGTACAATGCAGCTGTAAGAACGAAAGATCTCTTATCCTTTGAGACATGGAGGGACCTGGAGAGTATTATGCTAAGCGAAACAAGCCAAGCAGAGAAAGACAAGTATCACATGACCTCACTTATTGTGGAATGTAATGAACAAAACAAACTGATGAACAAAATAGACCCAAAGACATAGAAGTAGGGTACAGACTGACAAACCTTAGAAGAGGGGATAGGAGGGAAGAGATAAACCATAGATCTTATATGCATGTACGCATAACCAATGGACATAGACAACAATGCTGGGGATGGGGCAGGGGGGGATCGGGAGGAAGGTGTCAATGGGGGAAAAAGGAGAAACATCTATAACAAAAATAAATTAATAAAATAATTTTAAAAAATGTATGTAAGAAAATAAGGCAGTTTTAAAGATTCCCTGAGGCCTACCTCAGTGCTCCAAAGGAGTATTCCGGTGTACAAACCTAATCCCAGATAACTGCTCCGGCCCGCAGATCTCTGGTACATTGCTTAGAGATTATTCAGACACCTTTTCTATGACTTCATTCTCTCGACGCCTGGACTTCAGTGCCTCTGGTTTTAGTTCAGCATCTGAACCCTAGTCCTTCACTTGATTCTTCCATGGACTCAACTTGGGCCTTCCTTGGATCCACTGGTGTCCGGACTGTGGCCACCCCTAGTGGGGTGGAGACAAGAGCTCTCAGCAACTGTTCTGCAGTCTCCTTCTGGCTGGCTTGACCCTCTGGGCCTGCACCGTCCCTACCATCTGTGAATGATGTTCAGTTACTTATTAGGCCATGTATTTCATCGAAGAATGTGGCATCATGAAGAAATCATGGTTTAGACTTTACTAGTCCTCTCTATTACCGCATGTTAAAATAATTTCTGACCTCATCAAAAACGGAACCAAGAACCTGTCCGTGTTCAGAGAGAAGCAGTCACCAATTATTGTCACGCCTACAGCTCAGCCACACCCCCATTTCCAGGGGACCAATTAAACCAACAGCATTGTTTTACTTACGATGCAAAGAGTCAGGAACAAGACCTTCTTAAGTTCTACTCTCAACCAGGCCAAAGTGAGGGCACAGGCTTCTGACTGGCGCTGTTTGGATTACACAGATCTGCAATGCCCACCTTTAATGGTCAGCAAGGCCACTCTCCCATGTCCGTAAAGACTGTAGACGACGCTGCAAAGTCAGACTGAAGTAGGACACACAGCACAGCGAGTTCCCACAGGCTGAACCCTGTACAATCCTCGTTTCTAAATGAATTGCCTACCGTGTGGTAACAGTGAAGCTGCAAACTAAGAAATAAGGGTCAGATTCCTCCTGTGAGATCTGCCTTGTAAAATTATCCCAAACGTAATAATAGCACATTATTGACTTAAGCACACTTCCCAGTGACGTGCCGTAGCTGACCTGTAATTTTTATCCTCGGCGATGCCAGCCCTAATAAATGACACTTGTGAATGTAAATGAAGCTCACAAAGGGGACAGATTGCACAATTCTGGTTTCTCTCCGATGCCTGTAGGCTACTCCAGGTTCCATATGTGAAGTAATTATGCTCACTGGAGGGAAGAATAAATGCTGTCAGGCTGTGTACTGTGAGGGAAAGCAGCGATTATATTTCAGCATCGCTGGAGCATTGCCCCCAGACAGCACAGAGATGTATAAGGAAACAAAAGCGGCGCCAGCCATACATTACACATCTGCCTTTCCATTTGCAGCTCCCTTTGAATGTGTGTTGCACGGAGTCGATCACGTACCCAGGGACGTCCCGGCTGTCTTCATCGGGGGTTTTGGGGGCCATGTTGGAGTGTGTGGTGTGGTGGTGGGAGGAGGCCTGATGAATATAGCTGTCTCCTGGTTCTGTTTCCCCGAGTGGCACGCTGCAAAGCACCAGCCCTGATGGATTTCTGATGTTTGGACTTGGCTTTTTTGTTGTTGTTGTTAACAGTATCTTGAATTCAACCCCAGACCTGCCCACACCTGTTTTCTTTATAGCTGCTAGGAATGGGTGAGAGAGGTTCTCATTATAAAACTTCCTTACTTTGATCATGTCTTAAAAAATGAATATAGGTCGGAGACTAGCCAGCAAGGATTTCGTCTTCATTGTGTAGCATGTAATTTATCAGATAAATTCTCATGCTTTATTTGCTTAGATCATAAGTAAAGAAGTGAATGATAAAGATCTTTTTTAAATAAGAAAGCATATGGTTTCCAGCACAGGCTGGCGGGGTGTCTGCACAGCACCCTTCCTCGTGGGGCCTGGCATTGGGACCGGGAGACAGCCCATGTGCACTCGGCTGGCCAGTCACCGGAGGAGGGGAGTTTCATCTTTTGGGGGATCTTGCCCCTGTCCCCTGAGAAACTTCTGAGAATAATGACCTCTCACCCTTGCTCTGGTCCTTGCTCTGCTCCCCGATGGATCAAAGAGGCTCCCGGTCAGGGTCCCAAACTGACTCCACACTACCTCAGGCTCCAGTTTGCCTGACCTTCCTCTGAAAACAAATCACAGTGTAAGACAACTCTCAGAACAGTTTCTTTTCGTTGGGTCTCAGAATAACAACAGCAACAACGAAACACCCCCAGGCGTGGTATGGTGTCAACAGGTGTGAGGTGATTATAATTATTGGCACTTTACAAAGAAATATTCATTAAACGAAATGAGTAATTCCAGACTGGGTGATAAAATGAACGATGGAATTGCAGGAACAGATTTTAATGTCCTTCTACATCATTTAGGTAGAGTTCGTCAGTCTCGCTGTAACAATTGCAGTGCCTGGGAACGTGGCCCTCGAGAAGGCTCTGTCCCACCACTGACTGGAAGACTTCGTCACGATGAGGTACAGTTACACACTGACCTCCACAGTGACCTGGGGCACCGGCTCTCCTTCAGAGCCTCACAGGAAACTCCGCTCCTCTTGAGCCCCCGTCGGTTTGAGGGCGATGACCCTGTTGCCACTCCCCAAAACGTTTGATTGAGAGGTCTTCCTGTTCTGCCGGTGCTTCGTCCCATGATGTTGATGATGAGCCGTCTGTGCCTCGCACACGCTCTGGAGACCCGAGGGGAGATGTGGGGAGAACGTGTGTCTTCTAAGTCACCCACGTCCGTCCTCCCCGAGGTGGCAGTGCGGCTGCAGTGTGATTGCCCTGGTCTGGGGCCCTCACGGTGAGTGCTGAGCTCTGGGAGAGCCACATGAAGAAACGAGACCGATTTCAACCTCCAGTCAGCCGCTGTCTGCTTCCTGAGTGCCCGGGGCTGGGCGAGGTGGTCAGCCGCCGGCAGTGGGGCGAAGCGTCCTGGGGAGGCCGTGGGCGCCTGCTCTCTGAAGGCCGCGGGAGGGTCTGTGCCCTGGGAACACGCAGAGGCTGGACTCTCGCTTGTTAAAGCAGAATATGCTTCCTACTCATCAAGCACTGTGCTCCATCCTTCTGAAAGTGAAAAAAAAGAGAATAGAATGCTTTGCAGCACGTGACCACGAGGTCCTGTTGAGTCTGGGCATCCCCGCCCCGATTGTAAGTGGGCATTTGATGTAAGTTACTTCACATCATCCCAGAAGGTCAGATGAATCAAAAGAGGGGTGTGAAGAGTCCTACTGAAATGAAGCAGAACGTTTCCTAATGGTGACTTTCCATTTACTCTTTATCAACAAAATGTAACTTTCCAGTGACAGGAATATTGACTAAGCCTGTACTGGGGAAGACAATTCTTTGCAAAGCTTTGACTGGGCACTCAACCAAAGAAAGGGAAACAGAGGCTGGGAATGGATGTCCCCTGATCTCTAAGAGTTCTATTAAGACATAATTCACATACCATATAATTCACCCATTGAAAGTGTATAATTTGGTGGCGCTTAGTATATTCACAGAGTTGCACAACCATTACCACAGTCCACTGTAGAACATTTTCATCACCCTCCAAAGAGATCCTGTGTCCATTAGCAGTGGGTCCTCCCCAAGTTCTTCTCAGCTCCTTCCCTGGCAACCCCTCGTCTCACTTCTGTGTCTGTAGATTCAGATTTATCTATTGTGGACACTTCATATGAATGGAATCACAGCGATCCCATATACAGCTGACTCGAACAACTGGGCTTGAACGGCGTAGGCTCACTCTTACGTGGATTGTTTCCAGCTGACCCACGTTGTTCAAGGGCCAGCTAGTGGTCAGAGGGCCCACTGTAGTTATCCTGGGATTTTCCACTGTGCAGATGGTTGGCACCCCAGCCCCTGCCTTGCTCAGGGGTCAACTGTAAATGCAGTTGTATAATGGGGTCTTTTTGCCTGACATCTTTCATTGCATATCCTGCTTCCAAGGTCCATCCATGTGGTAGCATATATCAGTACTTCATTTCTTTTTAGTACTTAGTAGCCAAATAATATTCCCTTTTATGGATGTATTGCATTTTGCTTATCCACTCATCAGTTGATGAATATTGCGGTTATTTCCAATTTTTGGCTCTTTGAATAATACTTCTATGAATATTTGTGTACAAGTTTTTATGTGGATGTATATTTTTATTTATCTGCTTCCAGAATTTCTGGGTTACATGGCAACTCTATGTTTGACATTTTTGAGGACCTGCCAAAATGTTTCCAACATGCTGTAACATTTTACATTCCCACGAACAGTGTCTGAGTTCCAATTTCTCTATGTCCATGCCAGCGTTTACTTTGTTTCTTTTTTTTTTTACAGCAGTATCCTAATGGATGTGAAGTGGTGTCTCATTGTGGTTTGATTTATATTTTCCTCATGAGTAATGATGTTGAGCATCTCTTTCTGTGCTTATTGGCCATTCATATGTCTTCATTGTAGAAATATCTATTCAACTTATTTGCCAATTTTTAAATTGGGTTACTTACATTTTTATTGTTGAGTTGTAAGAGTTCTTATATATTCTAGATTCTAGTTTCTTATTAAATATATGATTTGCAAATATTTTCTTCTGTTTTGTAGGCTGTCTTTTTACTGTCTTGATAACTTCCTTTGAAGGACAAAGGATTTTAATTTTGATGAAGTCTAATGTATCAGTTTTTTCTTTTGCCACTGTTTTTGCTATCAACTCTAAAAAGCCTTCGCCTCTGAAACCGTACCCACTGGTGAAACACATTCTTCTCATCAATTCTTATTAACACTTATTTAAGAAACTACACTACAACTCTTACTGGATTATTCAATGCATATAAACGTACTTCTGTACTTGAGTGTCAATCTGAGAGAATAGTCATGGAGAGGAATATCACAGTAAATGTGTAATTATGACAAATTTTGTTAGTTTTAAACGTTTCTATTGACTTCTGTTGAAAATTAAAAGCAAATTGTGACCTCCAGCCTACAGGTCTCTTTTGGTTACTGTTAGCACCTGTGAATTAAAAAGTCAAGGCTGAGATGATAATGTCATTAGCATAATACTTATACACAAAAATTAGGGCAAAAATAATTCTTGAGCAAATGACCACTGTACTCAATATTTTCACTTTACTAATAACTCATTTCTCATGGTTTTTGTTGCTGTTAATCACATAGAGAAGTTTATATCAGGGGAGAGGGCCTAAGTAAATTCTTAGTAACTATATCTCTATGATTTTAGTTGTAAAAATAGTTACAAAATAACTTTGTTTTTAGTTTTTAGAATTATGGAAATATTATTTCCCCAAAAGAGACCAGTTCTGTATCTGTATACATTTGTTTTGCAGCCAACTCAAGGTGACAACTAGTCAGTTGTGTGTGTGTATGTGTGTGTGTGTGTGTGTGTGCGCACGTGGGTTAAGGGTAGAACAGGAGAAAAGACAGATCTCTTCACTACAAGGGCACCTGGTTGTGTAAGCAGAGGGGTTTGTTCAGTTCAACTGGTTGTTACGACACAGGCAAAGTCCTGAGTCCTAAACCAGAGGCACATGTCTGCATTGTTAGGTTTTCTGGGTTTTGTTGGTGGTGTTTTTAGAAGAGTTGATTCCCTGCTTCTAAGAGAATTCTTATCTTTCCAGAAAGAAAAAAGAACTCCGTTCTTCTGAATTACAGAAAGGGCTGCTGTTGACATATATGTGGTGTTAGGCCTTACTGTGCAAAAAATAGAGACAGTTAGATTATTGTCACCGGATTGTGGGACAGTAGACAAAACTGTTTGAGCTAAAAAAATAAATGCTAGGAGACCAACAATGGTAGGAAAAATGGGGACAAAGGAGATAAGCAGCCAATCTGTTGTGCGGAATTTTGGTCAGAACAGTGGACACTCTGTGCTTTACTTTGTATCCCCGTGACTGTTTTGTAAGTGCCGGTGGGTGTTCTCATATGCTGCCTTCTGTTCACCCCGCACAGGGTGCAGTCGACGGTATTATGGTAACACATGCAGTGCCAGGGGAGTGCCTGGAATATCAGGGCCCACTTTGTGAAGTGGGTGACTGACTACTGTGCTGGCCACCCGAACCTAATATACATTCATGTTGAATGCAAACTGTAATTGAAAAATAAAATAGAAAAAAGACACACAAAATAGTAGAAACTCTCATTTAAAGACAATATAGTGCAATTTGAACTCTAGTAACTACATCGACCTCAGTATATTAACTGACCTTTAAATATGATTGTCCCTTTCATTTGACCGAATGACATTTTCTCATGAAAGAAACTACCCATTCTCTCTGTATTTTCCAATATAGGAAAATATGCTAAATTGACATTTAGAATTATCTCAAAACACCTTTGTGATAACTCATTTTATACCATATGATTTGAATTTGAGATTTAAAAATGAGTTTTAAATCCATTTAAAATAATAGCCAGATATCAGGTGGCTATTAGGGTTCTCTGATAACGATCTTAGGGTTTTTCTCAACAGCTAAGTAATTGTTACTTTTCCTGCTGAAGGCAAGTCCCCCTCTGAGCCCTCTTCAGGATTTACACCTGTACCGTGTGCGGTAACAGGCCGCCAGCTGACACTCGTGTGCCACAGCTTCGGCGGGGAGTGAGCCGGATGCTTTCCACGTCGCCTTCACAATGCAGGGAGGAGTGGGGCAGAGCAGCCGGGACTTCCGAGGCGGCGGACTCTGGCTGACCCTCGACCCACACCTGCAGGTCTGCCAGGTGGGTTCTTCCTCCGGACAGCTCTCCGCTGCTCGTGGGCACACCCGCCCCAGCTGGGTTCTTCCTCCGGACAGCTCTCCACTGCCCGTGGGCACACCCGCCCCAGCTCCCGTGGCTTCTCAGGATCTCACACGTGCTGCGGGCACACTAGACAAGACCATCGCAGCGTGCTCGGTGCCTTGCATGTCTGCCTTTGCTTGACGTAAATAAAAAGACTTCGGACACCTTGTGGCTGCAATGACATCAAAGAGACAGGCAGTTTCACTTTCCATTCTTGCGGCGGTTGAAAAGTACAGGCCTTGTTATAAAGCAGAATTCAATTGGAGGCGTATTGGTGAAGCCTTTACCTCTTGGAGGGATCGTTTTTACAGAATTTTAACCTACTTGACACTAGTAATCGAATGTTCCCCGCCCCCCCACCCCCCAAAAAGTTTCAGAAATAGCAAGTAAACAAATGGATACATTTAGGATAAAAAATATATGAAAAAGAGATCAGATATCCAGTCCCCAGAACCTGAATGGATGTGAGTGTACCAGTCCTTGGTCTGTTAGTGCCAAGTGAAATCTGGGCTGAAGCACTTTCCATGCAGTGTGTGCACCTGGCAGCCTGGGGGCGCTGTGTAACGTACCTGTGCGCGGGAAGAACCAGTTGCTCCTCAGGAAAAGAATGCCCAGCCTTAAACACTTAATGGTCGTGGTGGGGTTATGCCAGCATCTAAAGGTTTTCATAGATTTGAGCTAATGAGAGCCAGGTCCGAACCTGCTTTCTGTCAGTGGAAAGCCCTGCGTTTTGCTCGTCTAAAGGATGGAAGAGAAGTGCGTCGCGGCTTTTGCTTAGAGGCTCTTCCCAGGCTAGCTTTTCACTAAGCGAAGGTCTCCACTCTGCCCCAGGCTGCCTGCAGCACAGCTACACACGGAGGCCTACTTAAAGGTGAGATTATTTTTAGACACACAACTACGTGAAAAGAGATACTTTAGTCAAATATATTTATTTAGAGACAGACCCCTAGAAATTGGCTCAAGATAATTCCCATCCCCTCATCTTCACCTCTGTTTTTTTTTTCTCTTAATAAACTGAATTTAGTCAAACTAGTTTAATTCAAGGACACAGCTTTTTAAAAATAAGCATTGCACATGCTCAGTTTCTTTTAGCTTCCTTCACAACATATTATCCAATTTATGATACATAAATTATTTCTTCCTGCCCTTTGTGGTGAATTATTTTTGTGAGTTATTTAATATCCAGTTGGTACAAATTGGAACCATGGAGCTTCCATGAAAAATAACCATTGCTTCCCTGTAGGTATTGATATTAAATTTAGTGATATTAACAGCATAGTAACAAGAGGAACGATCAGTATTACTCTAACAGAGCATTCTCCAACAAGACTGTAAGATTAAGACATTTTAGTGGCATTAAACACCTGCCATTTTATTTCCATCACTTTGCAGTGGGTGGTTGATTGGGATTAGTGGGTAGATTAGTCTTTTAGTGGAAATGTTTGTATGTATCCAGTGACTGGCTGAGTCCTGCCTGCATCGTCTTCCATGCTCTGCCGTCCATGGTGCCTGCTATCTGAGGGAGCTTGCTGAGGGGACACTTAAGATGATGATGCCTAGGACTAGGCTGCACGTCAGAAAGCTTTGCTTCAAAAATATGGTTTAATCTTAGGCGTTTTTTCTCTCCCACCTGCTGCTCCTTCCTCAAACCCCCAGATGAGAAGGGGATTCTCAAGCTGAAAGGGCAAGCACAGATTTCCGGGAACAAAGAGCAGCACAGGAGTGGGTAACAGGAGAGCCTGGCCCAGAGAGGGGCCTGCTTTTGCCCTGTGGACCCGAGAGAGCTGGAGACTCGGCAGTGCCAGGTGTGCAGGGAAGTCAGCCAGCAGCAGAGGTGGTAAGGCCCGCAGAGCCTCTGACCTCCATCGCCAGCTCCGTGTCCATGCACGGACTGCCTGGTGGTACATGTCCTCCCAGGCAGGGAGAGGCGGTGTCTTCTCGATAGAAAATAAAATGAGCTATTTGAAGAGAAGTAGTGTGTCCAAGGTGGACATTAGCACACCAAGTAGAGACCTGGGATTTCATGTCCCCAGCATAACAGCAGACCCAGACAGTCATCAAATCCTGCATGCATGTAGCGTTCACATAACATCATTGTTCAGGATGAGGTCACTGTTTCAGGAAAAGCTGCTCACATAATGATAAAAGACCAAAATCAGAACCCAGAGAAAAAGTGACCCTTAAAATAGATGATAAAACCTCCACAAAATAATCTTTCTAATGAGAACTCAAAAAGATATTTTTTAAAAAAGTTCAAACAAACAAAAGTCAGGCAGAAAAACAACCAAAGAATAAAAAAATTTCTTGGAAAATAAAAATATGACACCAAAATACAAAATTCAGCAGGAATATTAGGATTTAAATACACACACTGCTTAGAACATAGAATGAGAGAAACAAGCATAAAACATGTGAGAAAAGGTAAGACATAGAAGATAAATTTAATATGTTGAATGACCTGATTAATAGAATTTACGGAAAGAGGGAATAGAGTGGCCA
This sequence comes from Molossus molossus, assembly GCF_014108415.1. Classification (NCBI taxonomy): domain Eukaryota; kingdom Metazoa; phylum Chordata; class Mammalia; order Chiroptera; family Molossidae; genus Molossus; species Molossus molossus. The sequence goes on along the minus strand of NW_023425356.1, from coordinate 2,155,136 downwards.
GTAAAATTTTTCAGAATTTATTAGGATCCATTCACAAGTAACAACAGACTTTCTTACAGGTCCAAAGAGAATCTGAATGGCATCTCCCTCGACAACGTAGATGTAAAGGTAGATGGAAGAGATGTTCAGAACAGGATGGAGGGGGAGAGGTGGAGCGTGGGGAGGTGGAGATCACTGTTTTAGAAAGGACAAATCCCCAGTGATAAATAGTCATGGGGATGGGAAGGAGTGTTTAGGGAGTGTGGTCCATGACATTGTCATAGCCATATGGGATGTCAGAAGGGGGAAAGACTTATTTGGAATCACTTCGTACGTTATATAATGTCTAATTGATATGTTGTGCTCCTAAAACTAATATAACATTGTAAGTCAGCTATAATGGGACAGATTCTAAAGGTTAGGATGAAGAGCTGCTGCTCTGGCTAGAAGGAGGTCAGGATGAAGACCTGCCGCTCTGGCTAGAAGGGGTCGGGATGGAGACCTGCCGCTCTGGCTAGAAGGGGTCGGGATGGAGACCTGCCGCTCTGGCGAGAAGGAGGTCGGGATGGAGACCTGCCGCTCTGGCTAGAAGGAGGTCGGGATGGAGACCTGCCGCTCTGGCTAGAAGGGGTCGGGATGGAGACCTGCCGCTCTGGCTAGAAGGAGGTCGGGATAGAGACCTGCCGCTCTGGCTAGAAGGGGTTGGGATGGAGAGCTGCCGCTCTGGCTAGAAGGAGGTCGGGATGGAGAGCTGCCGCTCTGGCTAGAAGGGGTCCGGATGGAGAGCTGCCGCTCTGGCGAGAAGGAGGTCGGGATGGAGACCTGCCGCTCTGGCGAGAAGGAGGTCGGGATGGAGAGCTGCCGCTCTGGCTAGAAGGGGTCAGGATGGAGACCTGCCGCTCTGGCTAGAAGGGGTCCGGATGGAGACCTGCCACTCTGGCTAGAAGGGGTCCGGATGGAGAGCTGCCGCTCTGGCTAGAAGGGGTCGGGATGGAGACCTGCCGCTCTGGCTAGAAGGAGGTCGGGATGGAGAGCTGCCGCTCTGGCTAGAAGGGGTCGGGATGGAGAGCTGCCGCTCTGGCGAGAAGGAGGTCGGGATGGAGAGCTGCCGCTCTGGCTAGAAGGGGTCGGGATGGAGACCTGCCGCTCTGGCTAGAAGGAGGTCGGGATAGAGACCTGCCGCTCTGGCTAGAAGGGGTTGGGATGGAGAGCTGCCGCTCTGGCTAGAAGGGGTCGGGATGGAGACCTGCCGCTCTGGCTAGAAGGAGGTCGGGATAGAGACCTGCCGCTCTGGCTAGAAGGGGTTGGGATGGAGAGCTGCCGCTCTGGCTAGAAGGGGTCGGGATGGAGACCTGCCGCTCTGGCTAGAAGGAGGTCGGGATAGAGACCTGCCGCTCTGGCTAGAAGGGGTCGGGATGGAGACCTGCCGCTCTGGCTAGAAGGGGTCGGGATGGAGAGCTGCCGCTCTGGCTAGAAGGGGTTGGGATGGAGAGCTGCCGCTCTGGCTAGAAGGGGTCGGGATGGAGAGCTGCCGCTCTGGCTAGAAGGGGTTGGGATGGAGAGCTGCCGCTCTGGCTAGAAGGGGTCGGGATGGAGACCTGCCGCTCTGGCTAGAAGGAGGTCGGGATAGAGACCTGCCGCTCTGGCTAGAAGGGGTTGGGATGGAGAGCTGCCGCTCTGGCTAGAAGGAGGTCGGGATGGAGAGCTGCCGCTCTGGCTAGAAGGAGGTCGGGATGAAGACCTGCCGCTCTGGCTAGAAGGGGTCCGGATGGAGACCTGCCGCTCTGGCTAGAAGGGGTCGGGATGGAGAGCTGCCGCTCTGGCTAGAAGGGGTCGGGATGGAGAGCTGCCGCTCTGGCTAGAAGGAGGTCGGGATGAAGACCTGCCGCTCTGGCTAGAAGGGGTCCGGATGGAGACCTGCCGCTCTGGCTAGAAGGAGGTCGGGATGGAGAGCTGCCGCTCTGGCTAGAAGGAGGTCGGGATGGAGACCTGCCACTCTGGCTAGAAGGGGTCCGGATGGAGACCTGCCGCTCTGGCTAGAAGGGGTCGGGATGGAGAGCTGCCGCTCTGGCTAGAAGGGGTCGGGATAGAGAGCTGCCGCTCTGGCTAGAAGGAGGTCGGGATGAAGACCTGCCGCTCTGGCTAGAAGGGGTCCGGATGGAGACCTGCCGCTCTGGCTAGAAGGGGTCGGGATGGAGAGCTGCCGCTCTGGCTAGAAGGAGGTCGGGATGGAGACCTGCCGCTCTGGCTAGAAGGGGTCCGGATGGAGAGCTGCCGCTCTGGCTAGAAGGAGGTCAGGATGAAGACCTGCCGCTCTGGCTAGAAGGGGTCCGGATGGAGACCTGCCGCTCTGGCTAGAAGGGGTCGGGATGGAGAGCTGCCGCTCTGGCTAGAAGGGGTCGGGATGGAGAGCTGCCGCTCTGGCTAGAAGGGGTCGGGATGGAGACCTGCCGCTCTGGCTAGAAGGGGTCGGGATGGAGAGCTGCCGCTCTGGCTAGAAGGGGTCGGGATGGAGGACTGCCGCTCTGGCTAGAAGGGGTCGGGATGGAGACCTGCCGCTCTGGCTAGAAGGGGTCGGGATGGAGAGCTGCCGCTCTGGCTAGAAGGGGTCGGGATGGAGGACTGCCGCTCTGGCTAGAAGGGGTCGGGATGGAGAGCTGCCGCTCTGGCTAGAAGGGGTCGGGATGGAGAGCTGCCGCTCTGGCTAGAAGGGGTCGGGATGGAGAGCTGCCGCTCTGGCTAGAAGGGGTCGGGATGGAGAGCTGCCGCTCTGGCTAGAAGGGGTCCGGATGGAGAGCTGCCGCTCTGGCTAGAAGGGGTCGGGATGGAGGACTGCCGCTCTGGCTAGAAGGGGTCGGGATGGAGAGCTGCCGCTCTGGCGAGAAGGAGGTCGGGATGGAGAGCTGCCGCTCTGGCTAGAAGGGGTCCGGATGGAGAGCTGCCGCTCTGGCTAGAAGGAGGTCAGGATGAAGACCTGCCGCTCTGGCTAGAAGGGGTCCGGATGGAGACCTGCCGCTCTGGCTAGAAGGGGTCGGGATGGAGACCTGCCGCTCTGGCTAGAAGGGGTCGGGATGGAGGACTGCCGCTCTGGCTAGAAGGGGTCGGGATGGAGAGCTGCCGCTCTGGCTAGAAGGGGTCGGGATGGAGAGCTGCCGCTCTGGCTAGAAGGGGTTGGGATGGAGAGCTGCCGCTCTGGCTAGAAGGGGTCGGGATGGAGAGCTGCCGCTCTGGCTAGAAGGGGTCGGGATGGAGAGCTGCCGCTCTGGCTAGAAGGGGTCGGGATGGAGGACTGCCGCTCTGGCTAGAAGGGGTCGGGATGGAGACCTGCCGCTCTGGCTAGAAGGGGTCGGGATGGAGAGCTGCCGCTCTGGCTAGAAGGGGTCGGGATGGAGAGCTGCCGCTCTGGCTAGAAGGGGTCGGGATGGAGGACTGCCGCTCTGGCTAGAAGGGGTCGGGATGGAGACCTGCCGCTCTGGCTAGAAGGGGTCGGGATGGAGAGCTGCCGCTCTGGCTAGAAGGGGTCGGGATGGAGAGCTGCCGCTCTGGCTAGAAGGGGTCGGGATGGAGGACTGCCGCTCTGGCTAGAAGGGGTCGGGATGGAGAGCTGCCGCTCTGGCGAGAAGGAGGTCGGGATGGAGAGCTGCCGCTCTGGCTAGAAGGGGTCGGGATGGAGACCTGCCGCTCTGGCTAGAAGGAGGTCGGGATGGAGACCTGCCGCTCTGGCTAGAAGGGGTCGGGATGGAGGACTGCCGCTCTGGCTAGAAGGGGTCGGGATGGAGAGCTGCCGCTCTGGCGAGAAGGAGGTCGGGATGGAGAGCTGCCGCTCTGGCTAGAAGGGGTCGGGATGGAGACCTGCCGCTCTGGCTAGAAGGGGTCGGGATGGAGAGCTGCCGCTCTGGCTAGAAGGGGTCGGGATGGAGAGCTGCCGCTCTGGCTAGAAGGGGTCGGGATGGAGGACTGCCGCTCTGGCTAGAAGGGGTCGGGATGGAGAGCTGCCGCTCTGGCGAGAAGGAGGTCGGGATGGAGAGCTGCCGCTCTGGCTAGAAGGGGTCGGGATGGAGAGCTGCCGCTCTGGCTAGAAGGGGTCGGGATGGAGAGCTGCCGCTCTGGCTAGAAGGAGGTCGGGATGGAGAGCTGCCGCTCTGGCTAGAAGGAGGTCGGGATGGAGAGCTGCCGCTCTGGCGAGAAGGAGGTCGGGATGGAGAGCTGCCGCTCTGGCTAGAAGGGGTTGGGATAGAGACCTGCCGCTCTGGCAAGAAGGAGGTCGGGATGGAGAGCTGCCGCTCTGGCTAGAAGGGGTCAGGATGGAGAGCTGCCGCTCTGGCAAGAAGGAGGTCGGGATGAAGACCTGCCGCTCTGGCTAGAAGGGGTCGGGATGGAGAGCTGCCGCTCTGATTTGGGGAAGGAGGTTGGAGAGGCTGTTTGAAATGGCTCGGATGACAGTGAGAAACAGAATAAAGTTTCAGACGTTTCAGGACTGAGGAGAAAGTGGGGGGTACATGCCTCTCTCATGCATCTCAGCCCAAGGTCGGAGATTGAAGCAGGCAGCCAAGTGTCCCCGTGAGCGCTGCACGTGGGTGTGGGAGGGACGTGCAGACACTGGGGAACAGGCCAGAACTGCAGGTTCTATGTGGTGCAGAATGGGGGTCGCAGGGAATAGTGCTTATGACTGGCCTCTCTTTGTCTTTAAACACTGTGCTTATATTAATTCAATAGAAATGAAAACAGCTCTGTTTTGAAGACGCTCTCCGTGAGGAGAGGACGATGTGATGGAGAACACACAAGCTGGCCACCAGGGTCGTCGTGTGTATGAACCTGCGGCCAACTTTCTGGCCGACCAGAGGTGGGTGGTTTCCCACAAAGCCAGTGTGCTAACTGGAAGACATGAACCTCTTCTCCTCTCTGATTTCCATGATTCTGTGCATGTTTTTCTTCTTCCTTGACTTTGGGAAGCTGCAGAGCACATGAGCATGGTTTGAAGAAACCACAACACAGACCGGAAGTGCAGAAGCAGGCTTTGTCCATCTCAGGACAAAACCAGGGCAAAGATGTGTCGTGTCATTAAATACAATTACGCAAGGTCTTTCATTACCCCTACCTTTCAGATATGGCATTTTTCATTATTTGGAGGTGAAAATGGAAATAAGCTCATCGCTCAGGCTTATTGAAGGCTAATGTTTTGATAAGTATATTTGCCTAGTTTATAAAGGGGAAATGGCTGGCTTTGTCTTAGCATACAACTAATATTCTGCACTTGGCCCTCGAAGAAAGAGATGAGCCTATTTTGTCAGAGACCATGACCCAGACACTTACCTGTGCACACCTGACAGCCACGAAGAACTGAACTGAGGCTGTCTGTGTGAAGGGGTCAGAACGGGGTGCACAGCCAAACATGTCCAGCTCCTCGCGGGCTCCTGTGGTTAAACACTTGCTTTCCTGTGAGTCTGTAACATCAGGAGGAGATCAGTGTGCTTCCTTCAGGGAAGAGGCTTCCCAAGGGCTCTGTGCGGAGACCTTTCACACCCTCAGCAGGTGTCACACCACAGTCTAGCGACTTGCCCTGTGTGTTCAAAATTTAAAGTAACACACAAACGCCTTCTTACCTTTCACACACTATGTCAACTCGGAAAATGAATGTGATGCATTGAAACGCCCAGCTGTGGCTAAGTGGTGATGGAATGATGTCTGAAAAGAAAGAGACTGCCGGACATGATCAAGCTAAATGTGTAGGTGATTAGCCCATCCACCGAGGACTAGGTGGCACTCAGCTGTCAGCTACTTCCCGTTAGATCTGGCCCTGCAGTCCACAGCTAATTATGGAACACACGTCCAGTTAATTACAAAGAATATCTGTTGCTGTGCCTGCTGTCTGCCTGGCTTACTCCATAACCCTGAGCCACCTTCAGAGACACAACTCCTCAAGCAGCACAAGGTTCCCATCATTACCTTAGAGAGCCAAACGGTGATTCTCTCAACCTCCTGGAAGAAGGCAGACGAGTCTCTCTGATTGGTTTGCAGAACTGTTGGCATCTTCACGATCTCTTCTCCAGGTAGTGATGGTCTTTGAAACATTGGATTAGCAAACAAGCCATCTTGAATTTCTAAGGATATTTTAGGACTTTCCCAACTCCTAAATGGCTATATTAAATATATTTATTATTTGATGACTAGTTTAATAGCACTCTGTAGGTAATATAATATACCTCATTTGAGTAGATAGACATCGAACATTTAAATGCTTTATAAATGAAAAACACATTTTATTGCAGTTTAAGAATTGTGTTCATGCGGACAGACTGAATACGTGCAGACTATGAGGAAGAGATGTCAGAGCAGGTGTAGGAGCTTCTGGGACTGTGCAGGGAAGACCTAAGGACACTGCATCCGCGACCATGATTTTGGGGGGCCGATGAAGAAAGTCGATAGGGACAGAAACAGAAATGGACGGGCTGGGAGGTGGGGTCTGAGCACTCAAAACCAGGGGTCAGGCTGAGCTCGTAGGAATGGGCCAGTGAGGTGGACTCAGCCCGTGGGAGAAAGGGGTCCTCGTTCATCCCTTCACCCCTCCTCTTTGCCCCTCCCTGTGTGACTCTGACAGAAAGAACGACACCCAGGACTGATGTTAGCCATAGATGGAGCCTGAACTCACCAATAAAACAAGAAACAAACAAAAACCCCCTGTATGGCTCCAAAATACTTATTTATGAGGCTGCTCCATCAATAACACTAATTATACTATAATTGTGAGACCTGAAATTAATGTGATTTTGTGGAATCCACAATCAATCTCATGCTTAATTTCTGTGAGTGAATGCACTCAGAACAAAATTTCAGTTTAGAGAGCATATTTCATTCTTAGAGTACTTGGCAAATGACATCGGGGAGGAGAACTGCACGATGTAATGGTACACTTCAACCCTGCACTGTGAGGGCAACGAAGGCCGTCCATTCCCTGCTGCCTGCTCGCCGGGCTCCTCGCGGTCATGGCGGAGCTGGCCCTGCAGCCCGGAGGAAATTCTCACGCTAGCCGGCTGGACGTCCAGCGATCTCAGCATCGCAGTAATCTTCCCCAGCCACACTAGAGGTAGAGTCAAGTGGAATTATTGCCTGTTTTGATGGCAGGCATAAATGAGAGAGACAAAAGACTTACTGAACTGCATCGGCATGTGGACACAGAATGGTTTTTTTTGTTTGTTTGTTTGTTTTTTATCATCCTCACCCGAGGACATTCTTCCATCTTTTGTTCAGGTAGATTGGGAGGGAGAGAGAGAAACATCGACGTGAAAGGGACACATCAAGTGGCTGCCACCCGAACAACCAACCAGGGCCGGGGACAAACTGCAACCGAGGTACGTGCCCTTAGCGGGAACCGAACCCGGGTCTCTCCGGACCACAGGCCGATGCTCTAACCGCTGAGCCAAATTGGCCAGGGTGACACAGAATGTTTTGCACGCTGGCCCGACATGCCCATTCTGTTTGCTTTGTGGTTAGTGTTGAACCACACGGCGGCATGGCTGGAGGTTTGCAAAATCCATGTCGCTTTCGTTCTGTGAAAGCTTTGTATCTGGAGTGTTGTTCTCACGACGGAACGGGACAGAGCTGGACCTCCTGTTTGTATTTCTGAGACTCAACCAGAGCTGCAGAATATAAAGGATCCTATTCTAAACATTCAATTTTAGCATGGAAAACACTGTTTACACAGTCCACAGTAATGCAGCTGCTTGTGCTATTTAAATAGTGTAATTACACATTTCATTCCAGAGTGTAACAGTTAGTTTATTAGTCAATCTCATACTGAATGTACACGTTCCTATGTAGACGTGCATAGGTAACCTGTCGATAGTGACTGCCGATTGTATCTGAACTGCAATTTGGGCTTCATTGGAGCTGCAGTGCTTGCAAAGAATACTTTCTTTGGGAATGTTGAACCTCCTCCACCTACCCCCACTCCCCAAAGATGAAAAAAAAAATACAGTTGTCAGCATAATGTCTTGACATTCATGATGCCAGCCTGTCTTTACTGGTGTCAGGTGTGAAAATAAATAGATATTAAACTGTCAGTCAATGAAATTGCAAAGTCAAGAAGAGCTCTTGCTGGGATCCTGGGTGTTCTGGTTGATGGACACAGGCATTTAAGTTTATGGATTCGCAGGGCTAGGGGCACGAGAAGCACCGTCCAGCAGGTCTGTTTGCTAAAACATCTGAGGCGGACTTTCCTGTATCTTGGTACTTCGTGGACTCTCAGAGGCTTGAGAAGTTACAAGAACACCCCCCCACCCCGTTTTCAGTGCTAAAATGTGAAATGTCTCCCCCAGTTCCTGGGGAAGGTTTCCAAAGCCAGTTCAAGGGCAGCTCCAAGGGCCTCGAATACACGTTGCTGATAGAGGCTGCACCTGGCCTATTTATTATTCACAGGACACTTAAAGCCGGTCATCTGTCACTAATAAACATTAGCACTATTAAAAATTAATGATCACAAACAACGATCATCTTACAGCATTCTGAGAACAGCTCTCCCTCCTGTTGGAGGCCTGGAGCAAGCCCAGCGTATTCTTTTATAACACTTACAATTCTTTCTCCTTGTGATTGTTCTTGTTGTTCATGTTATTGTTGTTATTATTAGCAACAGCATAGTGTTGGCCTGTGTGAGAGATCTCATCTTCTGGGTGCTACAGATATCTAATGTTCAACAAGTACAATAAGTTGTAGCTTAACAAGTACCATTAAATGCTGCTTTGTAATGACGTCATCTCTACCTCCTTGACAAACAGAGACAACATTGCCTGTTTTTACTTCCTCGTCTTGTTCTCTGTGATCAATTGCAAAAATCACCAGTTCTTCACCTGTTTCTGTGTTGTTTGCCATGCCTTCCATTTCCTCTGTCCTTATCATCGGGCTGCCCTTGTGACTGGCTTTGGGACAGTGGGGCTCGTGGGACGGTCCATGCCTCGATCTCGAGTCCTGCTGTGCTTCTGCTCCCTCTCTCCAGTCCCTCGGAGCTGCCATTTTGGCAAATCTGGATGTTGAGAGACACATGGCTCAGCTGCCATCATCACCCCCGCTGACTTCCAGACGACCACTGCAAGTTGACTGGCAACGACTAAAACTGTGAGTGAGCCCAGCCGAGCCCTGACAGGCCCTCCGTGAGCCTGGCCTGCCTCACTGTCCCACAGAATTATGAGCCGACCAGGGATGGTTGTTCTAAAGCACAACAAGAACTGACCGATGCTCTCTTGTTAACTCTTGTTGCAGTGTGGTTTCGGTCTTCATCAATCAGCTTCTCTGTTATGGTCGCGGACTAGCGGCCATACTGCAGTCTCAGTGACCTTGCTCTAATTCCCGCCCCACCCCTCTCGGCAGCACTGTTGTTGACGTCTCTTTCTGAGGGCCAGCAGGGCGGCCTTCTTCCTGCCTTTCTGTCAACAGTTCTAGTGGTTGCCTCTGGTGGCCCCTTAAATGTCCGGGTCTTCCGGGATACGCCTTCATCATTCTCTCTTTCTGTGTGCTGTTCGTGGGTGATGTCATCACTTAGCTGTCTCACCTTGCACCGACACTGCTGACACCTGAATGTACCCCATCGGCCCTGTCAGGTGTGTGAGCTAGCCCACTTGGCATATCTAGTGAGCACCGGAAATGTAAAGTGAGTTTGAATTTTAACTCCTAAGGTTCCCTCCCGCCAAATATTGTGTGACTCTAACAGTTATACATTTCCAGTATGGAAACCAGTCATGCTGTTGCTTCCCCAAATCGTCCTTCCCACATTTAAACTTCCATCTGTCCTCAGGTTATGACCACAGAACATCAACTCAGGTCATTGCACAGCCCTGGCTCTGTGGCCGGCCTGGCCTCGGAGCCTGTGGGCGCCCAGACCACTGTGAGCAAATGCTTTGAGGGCAGATAGACCTGTGTTCAAATCCTGGATCTATTCTTACCTCCAGCGTGATCTTGGACAAGCTTTAATACCTTAGTTTTCTTATCTAGAAAATAGGTGAAATTATACAGATAGTATAGAATTGTAAGATTGAATTAGATAATATATAAGGAATGTTTATCATTAATAGACAGTAGCAAAATAAATAATTATCATTTTCCTTTAATATGTATATGGATTATAACCAACACCTAATTCTTTTATCTGGAAAATAGAGCAAAAATAACAGAGGGAAAGAATAAGCTTATGTAGTTCAGACACTGAATCAGATTTCATTAAATATCATAGTTCAATCATGTCTAATTTATATTCCATCCACGAGTTACTCTATGTTTTTAGATTACTATTTCTAAACTAAGAGATCTGCAGTTATTAGGATACTGACAACGCTCTAAGGGAAAACTGCAGTTAAGAGGTATCTTCCTCAGTAAGGAAAATAAGCTTTTAAATGAAATTAAATCAGGAGCATTTATCGAAGCAAACCAAAGCTTTGAGGTTAATGATTGAGTATGAGAAACTCAGTCCCAGACATGGGGTGACTCTACAGGTGATCCCCAGTCTCCACACAAAGCAGAAGCCAGCAGAGCCCTGGACGGAGGCCCCTTTGGAAGGAAACAAGGAGACAGAAGCTTTGTCTCAAGAAGCATTTGGTCTAAAATATCACCCTAAAATTTTTTGTTGGATTTTTAGTTCCAGCAAAATTGTAAGTAGGATAACCTAAACTACTTTCTTACTGCAAAGCTCCACAAATACATGATGACATATAACAATCATCTCGGTCAAAGCTAAATTCTTGAGAAAACTTGGGGAAATCTCTAGAGAGAAGAATTGAAGAAGAAAAACAAAAAACAGCTGAAAGAAAATGAGCTAATTTTGAAGCTACACAAGGGAGTTTTTCTACTGGGTTATCAACACGTTCTCGGGGACACACATAGGTGAACGCTGGAGACCAGACTGTGGACCCCATTCAAGGTGGACAGTAGGAGGTGAGACCCACTGAACACAATTAGGGTTCAGAAGGGTGCTTAATGAAGACAAAACTAAGGACGTTGAGAGAGGGGAAGGAGAGGGAAATCTGCTCATGTGTGCAGGTGGAAAGTCTTCTGAGATTTATACCTATGAACCTACCCTACTCTCTTTAAGGTTTGGGATTTTAATTTAATTTATGCCTAGGGATTTAGGAATCCTCAAACTTGAAAAAATCCTAAATTATTTTCAGACTGGTGACACCTTTGTGGTATCTGTAATACGTAGAGTGAAATCCACTCTTGAAGGACACGCATTCCAACCAGGCTGCCCTGGCCTCTTCCAAAGTCCACTTGAACGAACCTCAGGGTTCAACGTTAGGTAACAAATAAAGCCATAGTACTAAGATTCAGAAAAGAAGACATCATCCCCTGCCCTCCCAAACGACATGATAAATAGAAAGCAAAATATAGGATGATATAAATATGTTTAAATAGGTCAGTACACTAATAAATGCAAGTAATCTAAATGTAACAGTTAAAAGTGATTGATACATAGATTGGTTTAAAAATATCTTGTTGTGCCCTGACCTGTTTTGCTCAGTGGTTAGAGCGTCAGCCATTGGACCAATGAGTCGCGGGTTCGATTCTGATTAAGGCACATACCTCAGTTGTGGTTCGTCCTGGTGGCCATGGTCAGGGTTGTGCAGGAGGCAGTCGGTCGACGTATCCCTGTCATGTCGATGTTTCTCTCTCCCTCCCTCCCTCCCTCCCACTCTATCTGAAAATAAATAGAGAAATATTCTCGGGTGAGGATTAAAAACCAAAAATCTTGTTGTTTACATAAAACACACATAAAACATATAGGCACAAATCGTTGAGGCTAAGAGACAGGAAAATGCAATAAGCAAATCACAATGGAAACAAAAGCCGCGGCAGTCCCATCATTTCAAGCAGGGCCGACGGCATCAGGGCTGACGGGCGCCACGCAGTGAGCGAGGGCTCACCAAGGAAATACCGACATTCTAAACTGTTCAGTACTCAAACAGGTTCAGAATATATTAGGAAATAAACTGATAGAATTACAAGGAGTAATTGATGTGTCTACTGTTTATTGGCTGAGTTGAACAAAACACTCTCAATAACTGGAAAATAACACAAAAAATATATTAGCAAGTGTGTAAAGTATCTGACCAGCCTAGTTATCAAGCGTATTGTACTGGATTTATATATAACTCTGGACATTATTCTCAAGCACAAATAGAAATCATGGGAATTGACACAGTAAGTTCCAAGCATATCTCACTGATAGCAAACAATCAACAAAATGTAGACCATGTTCTCTAACTAAAATGCAATTGATTCATTGCATTATCATGTAAATTAATAACAAAGAAATCACTGAAGCCATTGCATCATTATTTAAATCAATAACAATTAATGCAAAAACAATTCCAGGGAAATTCAAACACATACTTTTAAGTAACCCACGGGTCAAAGAAAATACAATAATTTTTTATCATTTTAAAGATGATTGAAAATGAAAAACATACACATCAAACTTGTGGGATACCAGTAACAGGATTTAAAGAGAGATTGTTATCTTAGAATGTTTATTAAAAAGGAGAAATAGACTTAAAATCAGTGAGTGGAGTCATTAATTGAATAAATAGAAAAAAGTAGTTAAACCAAGAAAATAATAAAAATAAGAAGAGAAAATATTGATGCAGAAAAAATAGAGAGGAAACAAAAATAAAGTTGGTTGGTTTATGGAAAAAAATTAAAATAATCTAAATCCTTATGATTCTAAGAAAAGACTAATATAATCGACTAAACTAAAGGTAAAGAAAAAGAAAAAAATTACTTTAGGAATGACAAAGAAAACATAACTACAGAGATTTTTTAAAATTATAATATAATGAAGTGAAACTTTATACTGACTTGCAATAAATAAAAGATATGAATAGACCTATATAACAATTAAGTAAATGTATTTACTATTTAAAAATAAACCTTGTCTATAGATCCACAAATTACAGACCAAGCAGTTTAAAATAGTTCTACCAATGCTTTACATATAGGTAATTCCAATTTTATGTAAAATGTTCCCCAAAATAGAAAAAGCGGTAAGATTTATTGTCTCTTTAAAAAAAAAAAAAAGGCTATTAGGGCCCTGGCCAGTATGCTCAGTGGTTAGAGCTTTGGCCTGCAGTCCAGAGAGACCCGGGTTCGGTTCCCGCTAAGGACATGTACCTCGGTTGCAGTTTGTTCCCGGCCTTGGTGGGTCGTGTGGGTGGCAGCCACTCGATGTGTCCCTTTCACGTTGGTCGATGTTTCTCTCTCTCTCTCTTTCCCTCCCACTCTTTCTGAAAAAAAAAAAAAAAAGGAAAAAATGTCCTCGGGTGAGGCTTAAAAAAAAAAAAAAAGGCTATTAGGGAGATAGAAAATTTGTAGATTGTCATCAAGTTGGGTGTGCCATACCAAGGTTTGATATTAGACTATACACATTCATGTCATTTCTCATGAGAGATTAAATACGAAAGAGACATAACCACATCAATAGATACAGAAAAATCCAATATACATTAACAATAAAACTATAATCAAATACCAGAACAGAAGGAAAATTCCTTAACCTAACCAAGTGTTATTTACTAAAACTATGGTAACTATCATAAATAATGGTCAAACACTAGAAGCTTTTTATTTTCAAAGTCAGGATCAAAACAGCGGTGCTTGCTATCATCACTTCTGACTTACAGTCTCTGGAAGCCTAGCTACCACGAAGAAATCAAAAGAAGCGCGGCCGGTGTGGCTCAGTGGTGAGCGTGGACCCATGTGTGAAGAGGTCACTGGTTCGATTCCCGGGCAGGGTACATGCCCAGGTTATGTTCCCTCTCATTGATGTTTCTATCTCTTTCTCCCTCTCCCTTCCTCTCTCTCTCGCAAAATCAATAAATAAAAACAAAATTTTTAAAAAAATGAAGTACGTAAGATAGAAAAAGAAGAACTTTAGTAATAGTAAATTAGTGTATTCCAAGTGGTACTGCATAACAGAAGGAAATTAACAAAACTTAGGGCAGTCAATTAAGCATTAATTATATCCCTGCCTCACACAATTTATAAAAATTAATTCCAAGTGGATTAAGATCTAAATGTAAAAAATATAATTTAAAAAGAAGATAATACAATAAAAGATTTTAGTGACCTTAAAGTACTGAAGAAAAGTATAAGCTATAAAGGGAAAAAAAATGACACATTTGATCACATCTAACTAAAAATATCTATTAAATAATATTGAAAGCATAGTGAAAATGTATTTAGCTTGCATTATTTATCTGAGAACGTTTTAATCTTAACTTTTTTGTTTTCTTTTTCTTTCTAATTAACAACACAAGTCAGCTAACACATTGTGTAGCTTCATTTAAAATTCTTTTCATTTTTAAAAATATTTTATCCTCACCCGAGGACATTTTTTCCATTTTTTGTTCAGATAGAGTGGGAGGGAGAGAGGGAGAGAGAAACATCAACATGAAAGGGACACATCGAGTGGCTGCCACCCACATGACCAGCCAGGGCCAGGGACAAACTGCAACCGAGGTACATGCCCTTAGCGGGAACCATACCCGGGTCTCTCTGGACCGCGGGCAGACGCTCTAACCGCTGAGCCAAACTGGCCAGGGCTAAAATTCTTTTCAGAAGTATTCATTGAACATATTCTGTTAATGGCAAGGTCTTAACAGGCCTGTTCACAGGGCTCTCCTAGCCCTCCTGCCTTCGTGGTTACAATGGGCACCCAAGGATATGTACATTACTTCAGAAGCCTTAACTTCTTGTTTTAAAGACATGAGAAAGGCAGTTTTGATTTCAGATCCCGAGTTTGGAGCTCAGTTTGTCTCTTGAGAATGTGATGAGGTGCTGCCTAACTTTCACAGGACGGAAGCACCTTTTGTTTCGACGCTCAGTACTGCCACGTGGCCGACGGAAGCACCTTTTGTTTCGATGCTCAGTACTGCCACGTGGCCGACGGAAGCGCCTTTTGTTTCGACGCTCAGTACTGCCACGTGGCCGACGGAAGCACCTTTTGTTTCGATGCTCAGTACTGCCACGTGGCCGACGGAAGCACCTTTTGTTTCGATGCTCAGTACTGCCACGTGGCCGACGGAAGCACCTTTTGTTTCGATGCTCAGTACTGCCACGTGGCCGACGGAAGCGCCTTTTGTTTCGATGCTCAGTACTGCCACGTGGCCGCACACCCCAAAAGAACACCTCCATCCAAAGATTAAAACGCCCGTTGTCATTAATGGAAGTCTATCCTTTTCTTGTTTAGCTCATTCTCTTCCTTGGTAATATTCTTAGTTTACTTCCCTGGATCAATTCCCTGCTTGAGTCATATTTATTATTCCGAAGGAAACCATTTATTTCGATATAAGTTTATACTTGTATGTCTGCTTATAAAGTCAAGGGGGCCCGTGTGGGGACAAATGAACGCATGTTTATGCCTATGTCTGTATGACTCTTCTCCGTTACCATACATATACGTAACTGGCCTTGAAGGAAAACCAATAGTTTCTGCTCATGCTCTCCACACCATAAACTTTCCAATATAATCTTGTTTCCCCCTATGGACTGGGCCCTAATTTGTCTTTTCTTTATCTCAAAATTCCTGGGCTGTCAAGCCAAGTTACTCTTAAAAGGACTCTGGGAATTCCAGTCAAGAGAAAGATAAAGTAAAGTATCATTATTAAAACATAAAAATGTAATAAAAATGTTAAAAGGGTTTCCCCAAGATGGGGGTGTCTGTTGCACCCTTTATTTTTTAACGGCACAATTGTGTTTCTACAGAGAGAAGTCGGGCGCAGCTCACAGCGCGTGCTGTTCGCAGGAACTGAGCGAGAGACGAACACTGTCCTCCGGACATATGCACACGCCTGTCTTTCCTGTGCGACTTTAAACTCTTAACTTTCTCCCAGTGTCAAAGGGGAGTTCAATCACGCATGCTGGCGGAGGACCGCCTTTAATTTGTGACATCTAATCTTTACTTTAGGCTTCGCCAGCCACAGCTCACTGTCTCCTTGCTTGTGCCCTGACACAATACATCATGGCCAAGGTGATCCAATTTCATGTGACATTTTTTTAAAAAAGGATACTAAATGTTGGCAGAAGATAATGCCTGAAGCCCGGGGCGTGGGCCCAGGGGGCGCTGCTCCTCTGCAGCAGGCTCAGGAGTCTGGCCGGAAGGTTGCTGTCCCCTTGCGTACAAACAGCTTTGTCCAAGCACGCTGCTCCTTGCCTCACATATGCATTCCAGTCGTGGAAAGCCACTTGCTTAAGCGGCTTTGCTGTCCATTTGCAGTCTGCTCAGGCACACGGTCCTCGGCAGGAGTCCGGCTCCATGACTCATTGCCGCAGAGTTCCTACAGAGCTTACACGATGCTCGCTCAGCCCCACACGGCTGTGTATCCATTATAACCAGGGACAAGTAAGCAGGGCTCGGGAGTCTGAGCATCCATCTGAGAATAGCTCCCCAACGCCTTGCTTGACTCACAGGGAATGAACAATGGACTCTCTGCATGCTGTCCCCGTGTGGTGAGGAGAGATCGTAGAGCTTCCAGAGTTAAATAAGGGAAGAAGCATTCAGAGGGACGCTCCTTAAATGAGCAGGTCAATAACTAGTTTTCTGAGACCAGGGCATCTGGCTAATGGGAGAGGAAAGAATGATGCTTGTCCCGGAGCAAGAAGGATGCTGTCCTGGTTTAGTGCTGAATAATTACGTTCCTTCTTCTGAGACAAGCTCTGTAAGTGGCCGGTTCCACCAGCTAATTCATTAGCAAAACTAATTGGCAAACCACAACAATCTGGAGTGAATGAATCTAACCAATTCTAATAGAAGGTTTGGCAAAATAGGATTTTCTTTATACTAAAAGGGGAAATCACACTAGAAAGCTGCACATGTAATTAATTGTACATATCCCCTTCTTTGGCCCGAGTTCCAATGAGAAAGAAGGAAATCATAGCTAAGAGGGCTTGAAGGCTAACGCGGGTGCTGCTGTTATTTCAGATGACCTCATGGACCCCAGAGCCTCTGCCTCATCCTGACAATGAGGAGGAAACAGTCTCTAATAATAAGGATTTTCCACCGTCCTCGGAGCATGAGATTTGTGACTGTACGATGAAAAGTAATAATGCATGCGGTATGTAGTGTACAACTATGGTGTAATTCTTGAGTGTTCATGATGTGTGCTAGGTCCATATCAACTGAAGGTTGAAGTAGTTTTACCTGTTGACCAAACAACGAGCAGATCTCACTGTGGATGAGACAGCTGCAGTGAGCCGGCTGCTTGCGTTGGTCCTTTGACGTGTGAGTTCGCTCGTTGTGCACCGAGCATGGGGGCGGGGAGCACTTCGATCCTGGGGACTCCGACTCTCCTTAAAGCGGATGGCTTTTGTTTCTGGAAGGAAGACGTTTCTCTTCGTCCTTGTAGAGAGGAAGAGGAGTGCAGACATGCATGCCGGCAGGAGGGTGAGGTCAGGGAGGACATCTGAAGGTGTGCGGGGCCTGGGGCTCAACTCAGTGTCACCGCAGAGCCGCAGCGCTTCGTGGAATTCCAGAGGCCGGTTCTGCTCGTCTGAATTCAGGACAAATCACTGATTTGATCCATTACAGATATTACACTTTTACCCAAATCATAACAAGTCTGTGGCAGGATCTCTGTCGAGTCCCAAGACTCTCCCTAGGCCCTCGAATCAATACAATGAGGCGACTGCATCCGTCACTGACTGATTCTCTCTTCAGCAGCTGGCATCTGCCAGCCACGTGCTGAGAGGAGCTGGACACTGCCGGGTTCTTCAGTGTGTCTGGTCCCCAGGATTAGGAGGGGTGCATAGGAGGGTCACGGCTTCCACTCTTCTAGCCCAGGTTCCTCAGGCTTAGGACCAGTGACGTTGCAGCTCAAATAATTCTTCATTCAGGGGAAAGTCCTGCACATTCTACCCACTAGGTGCCAGTACAGCCCCCTCAGGCTGTGACCATGGAACATCCCCAGGCATGGTAGAATGCCCCTCCCTTCTCCCCAGGCCCCAGGGCACCACTTCCATGGTTGCTGGAGTCCCCCCTCCCAGCTCTTTTGTTCGGGGTCTCGCAGCTCTAACTTTGCATAGCCTGTTCTGTCTACCAGCTACACCCTCTACTTCCCACCTGCTCCCCTTCCACAGGGGAGTGCCCTCAGCCCCACTGAGTCGATGCCCTCTGCTGTACTCCCACATCAGGGTCTGTGTGAAGGCAGCGCGTCTCTTAACCAGACTGGAAGCTTCCCGTGGACCGGAGCAGCCTTTATGTGTCCCTAGCTCCTGGCATGCTTCCTGGCCGCGGGCGAGTTCAAAGAGAAAAGGGAAGAACATAATAAGGAATAAGGGAGAAAGAATGAAAAGTTGCTTATCAAATAATATTACTAGTGACTAAGGTTATGGAAGGGCATTTAGAGCCACTGTTGATCTGCAGCATTGGGCTTGCAGCCATAATAAGTGTATATTTGGTTGTTCTCTACAACCTCAAAATCAATTTAGTGGGATGAATCTATTAAGTTTGATATCTGTGCTTTGGGTTGGATGTGTGTGTTTGCCCCTCCCCACAATGCCTCGGTGAACCCCTAAACCCCCTGGAGAATCTGTGTACTACTGGTTAGAAATTGTGCCAAGCATCCGAGTCTATGGATATTCACAACTACTGTAATTTGGAGAATGATTCTGGACTTGAATGGGGGCTGATAGTTTTGCCTTTGTCACTGTAGAAAGAATCTTTTTTTTTCAAATAAGTTTTACAGTGTCTGGTTGGGGTTCTGAAGCCTTGTTCAGTGGTTACGTGGATAACCAATCTTGTTCTGTGTGCTGCATCAAGAACGCTGCTTAGTGTCTAAAGCAGGCAATATCACAGTTACTGCACCTTCAAAGTTACTCCCTTTGAATTGAATGTTTTATAACTCGAGAGAAAGAAGACAGGACACATGGGGATGCATGGTTGGAAGAACTCAAATTCTAATTTGACCTTTGTTAGAGCAATTCTTTTCACCTAGTTACCCCAAACTACAGATTAGACCCCTTCCTTTTGCTCCGCAGTCTCTCAAGAGGACATAGATGCACCAGGAAGGATCTTTCTGCTTTTAGGTAACTTGTTTCGTGGCAGGAAATCGAGGAGACACTAGTGTGTAGTCTGCACCATTGTCTGGTTATTCCCAGGGCCTCCCTGAGCATAAATCAGAGCTCTGGCCTCCCTTAGCCAAGACTGTGTCAGCTGAGGACTCACCCCTGCGACTCAGCACTGAGAGGTAGTGGAGGCCAGTGTGTCCCAAGAAGGAAGGGCCAACATTTTAGCCCATGTCTCATGAGTCCCTGAAGTTCTGGTCTGGGAGAAAGCATGTCTGGGTTGTGCTGCCAGCTGACCTTTGTCCTGCGCTGACGCTCATCCCTGACTAGCTGGGTGACTTTGGGCAGGACCATTATCTGCTCCTCAGTTTTTTCATCCATTAAATGGGGACAATGACAGCTGCAGCAGAATGTTGCTGGGAAGGTTAAATAAGATCTCCTGGGGGCTGTGTTTAGGTCTCCTTCCTGGAGCATGGATTCAGGGTACCCCAGGACCCTAACATTGAAGGGCTCAGCTCAAGCACACCCTGTGTTACTGGAGCCCTTGCTCCCTGAGAGCCCCTGGGGCATTCGTGGCCCCGTGTGCCTTCCTTCCGGACCTGCAGCACTAGCCACGTGCCTTTGCAGGGATTCCTTGTCTTATTTCTCCTTCTTATAACCACTGTTTTAAAAGCCACAGGACCGTGGAACGACTGTAAATGTTTGTCTAGTTAATAAATCATCTGCTACCTTCTCTCTTTCAGACTGTGTTTCTCTGGGGCGAATGTCTTCACTGGCTCCTCCTTGTCCCCTGAGTGAAGACAAGCCTCGGAGAATGACTTAAAGAGAAGTTCCTGTTATGTCTGTGGCGGTGAGGGCAGGGAGTGCCCCCACCCCAGCATCACTGAGACCCAGTGGCCGGGCGGGAGGACATCTAGGCGCTTGGTGATCTGACGCAGGCACAGGCAGGCACTAGAAGTCCTGGGGCAACATCTGGTTCTCTCTGTGTCATTGTGTCAGGCGGCTGGCCGCTCAGTAAATGTTCGTGGAAGTATTTTGTGAACAACGATGGGAATCACCTCCGGGGAAAGCCTGTGAGCACACTTGGTCAGAAGCCAGGTCTGTGAGGCCTGGGGGCCTGGGCTCCACTCCCTGGAGGCTTCCAGCCAGTTCTGTCCACACAGAGGTGGCTCTCCAACCCCGCAGCCACTCTCAGAAGTGGGAAGCCAGGCAAAGATCCATGGGGATTAAGGCAAGAATCTTCTTTGTGGCTGGAGATGACATTACATACTGAAATACTTCATTATCCACTAAAACTCAACAGTGACAAAAAGAGAGAGAGAGAGAGATCTAAAAACCTGTCAGAGAGTGAAATTCCAAGTCCAGGAGGAAAAAAACTTGACATGACAGAATGTATTTTTGTCTCTAAGCATCTGTGTTCCAAGCAGCCAACAAATGTCGGGGGACAGACTGCAAGGAAAAGGGGCTGAAGGGAGTCTCATGAGCTGACTTTACCCAGTGTTTATTGTCTGCCACACGTCCCCATTGCGTGGCGGGGTGCACCGAGACTCAGGTGTCTTCGGGCTGGCTGGAGGCATGCCAGATACCCCAGAGCTGCTCAGAGCAGAGCTCCCCCCAGGCAGGGTCCCAGCTGGATGAACCTCCTCACCCAGAGCTAAGGGTCACTCACTCAAATGCAGGTAGCACCTATGACAACACAGGTGTGTTCTCAGAGAGAAACCCATTGGTTGTCCAGGGATAGGTTAGATTTTCATGTTGCTTTACATTTACCAGCTTCTCCAGGCCCTCTGCAGAAAACCCACACAGGAGGAGGAAACAAGAAGACCAAAAACCAATGATCAGGATGCATAATTAGGAGACACCAGATTCCCAGATCCTCACTTCTTCCCAAGGCCGAGCTTGTCAATCAGTTAGAGTCGCAAGTAGAGTTCTTCCGGTCCGAAGTTTAAAAGAGGCGATTAGTTTGGCGAGCCTCGCTCCCCGTCTCACAGGCCTTCCCATCGCTGCTCCTCTGAATGAATCTCAAACCCAGGGACGGCTCTGGCCCGCTGTTCTCCTGCTCTTGTTCTCCGCCAACTGCCAATTAATTAAAATTAAATATGTCAGTATATGCTGAACATTTTACTGACCAAATTTGATTGTAGAGAGACTCTGAGAGCTAGATTGGGTGGACGGATTGACATATGCCGGGCCGGACAAGAAAGACGCCTGTGATGCTCTCTTCCAAGGCGGCAGCCCACACACACCTCGCGGATGCATTTCGGGGAACTCGAGGCTGGACCCCGCCGCCGGGAGGGGAGTGGTGCGCTGGCTGCGGCAGCGGAGAGAGACCGGCCCGGCAGCCGCACGAACGCAGCTGGGCCCAGCCAGTGCACGGCTGACGTCACACGAGGGCTTCGTCACCAACACACGGTGCGCACGGTCGCACGAGCAGCTTTCGATGGAGCTGCCATGCGGAGCAAGGCCCGTCCCCTCCATCACCGCGGGTCCCCCGCACTGTGGCCCGCGGGGCGCCCGGCTGCGGAGTGGGGTGCCTTCGGCCGCTTGCGCGGCGCTTCCCCGCTGCGCTCCTCGGTGCACCTGCGTGGGCCCGTGGCCGAAGGGACGGGACACGGCCCGCTCGCGTCCTTCCTGGCCTGGGAGTCGGACTCCACGGGTACCTGAACTGAGACCAGAGATGCTCGTGTTTGCAAGTGCTCACGCGACCCCTGGTGCTGTCTGCCAGGACACAACAGCTGCTCTGCATCAGGGTGGGTCCAGTGTTGTGCAGGAGACTTGGCTCTAACTGAGCAGCCCAGCAGGACAGAGGAGAGGAGGCCAACCCCTCCTGCGGCCTCTCCTCCACGCAGGACGGGGCCCGGTCCGGAGGGCTGGGGCCCTCATCACCATTCTGCAGGCCTTGCCTTTGTCTGACTCTCAGAAGCTGGACGGACCCTTTCACTCGGTACACGTTTCTCAAAGGAGCAGTCACCTTGATTTGATTTCATTTATTTTATTATTTTATTTTATTTATTGTTAATCCTCACCCGAGGATATTTTTTCCATTAATTTCTAGAGAAAGTGGAGGAGGGGGGTGAGAGAAACCTCGATGTGAGAGAGACACGTGACTGGCTGCCGCCAGCCAGGGCCACCTTTATGTTTAGATGAACTGATGAGCAGCATCTCGTGGAGGTGGATTTGCTTTCCCAGGAGCAGAGCCGGCCCAGCGCAGCACGTGGCCTCACCCAGGAGCGTCTCTGCTCTTGCCGGCTCCATCTCCCTGCTGATGCTCGTTGAGCAGGTACAACTTAATGAAGAACAGAAAGGACTTACAATACGTCTGCCCTGAGTACTTTAATTAAACTGACACATACTTCAAAAACAGAGCGACAGAAAACATTAATTTTGGTTATAAAGGCCACGGCATTATTAAAGTGCAATTATAAACAACATTCATTTAGCATTAACAGCTAGAGCCATTAAATTATTTAACGCTGGATTGTCACTTGTGACTAACTCCACCTTGTTGGTGTGGGGCCGTTCCATGTCCCTGATGATCGCTGTGGTTCAGTCTCTAGAATTCCCAGTGGGGTGCATCCTCCAAGTGTGGCATCCTTGTCCACGCCCACCGGCGGGCGTGCAGGGCACAAGATGGAAGTTTAAGTGACTACTCTGTGGAGTGACAGCTACCCTACCAGTCAGTGTGGTGGAGCAGCTGCACCGGCCCCTCGGCATCAGCCGGCCGATGCCTTCTCTTCGGCACCGAGCAACGAGGGACGAGGTAATAGGACCTTTAAAGAGCGGGGCGCTGGCCCGGTGCTGCCTGGTTCCCACTGAAGACCCCCAGCTTCTCCCAGGTTGTCTCAGGCAGCGCTGCAAACTCTGTGCCTCCGTATCCTGCCCTGGGAGATGGAGATGACAGTAGCACTTTTGTTTTCATTTAAATCTAAACGAATACATTTAAAGTCCTCAGAATGCTGCTTGACACATAATAATGCTCGGACAAGTTAGCTGAGCTCAGTATTATTATTAGAATGAAAGTTAAGTATAATTTCAAAGAGTCGAGAATTGAATAGACACAAATGACTGGTCCATACAAGGAGTGACCCAGCCACAGGAGTACAAAGTCCCCTGCTCGGCAGCAGAGCGGCCTGAAAACTGTGTACATTCCACCTGCACTGTAGTTTGTCTTCATGAATCCATGTGCCATAGTCCCCACTCATCCGCAGTTTCACTTTTGATGGTTTCAGTTACCTGTGGTCAACCGTGGTCCAAAAATGCCAAATGAAAAATCCACCAGTTTTCCACTGTGTGCCACGCAGCCCCCTCTGCTCAGGACACGATCGCCAAGTCCAGCGCGCCCACAGCGTGCACGGGCCCAGGAGATGCCGGACGGAGAGAGACCACCGTCACCTAACACTTACTACGGTGGATTCTACAATGGTTCTGTTTTGTTAGTAGTTTATTGTTGTTGATCTCTTACTGTGCCTCATTAATAAATTTTGTCATAGGTGGGTAGGTTACAGAGTTCAGACAATTCACAGTCTAAGGCATCCACAGGGGTCTGGGAACTTACCTCTACTATTATCCTGGGGGTGGAGAGTTCAGGTGACGCTGAGTCCCAGACTTGACGTCACATCAGAGGTCTCAGAATCTTGCATTGCCGGCACGCGCTCCAGTGCGGGCGATGTGCGTGGGGTGTTTGAAATGCTGCCATGCAGGTATGAGGACAGCCACTCGGAAATAGTTGGAAGGGAGGTGTATAGGGGCCAGCATGCACTTATAGGACCATAGCAAACAAAGGCAGTTTTCTGTCTTGCTATAAATTGGCGGTGGCCACTGGAACATACAGGATCCGTTCTCAGCAGAAGATGCTGGAGAGCTGTTTATTGAGAAGAAGAAGTTGGCAATTAAAAAGAATCAGTGATAACCTATTGAAAGAAGCTGCATATAAAATTTGTTTTCCTGAGGCTAGCTGGTCTGTGGTCCTTAGTACACAGTGTGTGAAAACTCAGCAAGTAGGAAAACCTGGATGGGTAGACTTCCAGGAATAATGTTGGTAGATTTTAACCTGAGTGTTATCTAGTCATCACCTCTGGAGCCAGCACTGGGGAGGGGCACTCCACAGTGCCCTCCTGCGTGGGCGTCAGCTGAGTGCCACTGCTCCGCTCCTGTGCCTGGCTCCTCTCTGCCCGCAGACATTCCCACCCGACCCCAGCGGCTGTGTAGACGTGCTCACAACCTGAGGTCAGTTTGGAAGCTGGTCCTTACATGTTTCTCATCATAGAGGGTCCAGAGCAGACACTTCTTAGTATTGACCCATTTCTGATGCCACAGCATCTGCCAAGTGCCCCCTTAGACCCTGGCTTTCATCATGCTGTGCTTTTCAGTGGGTTCGTGGCCCCTGGCCCTGGCCTCTTGGAAGCCCTTCCTTGTCAGGACCTGGTCCTCTCTACTTCTTGCCTCGCTTCCCTGCAGACCTGTGTGATAAGATCTGTTGCTATGCCAGTGGGGGAAGGTGACACAAGTGACACACGAGCAAGGCCATGGTGGGACGGAGTGCTGGCCACCCTGGTGCTGCACGGCTGACAGGAGCATGGGAGGCTCAGGCAGGTGTGGCCAGTGCTCAGTTGCGCACGTGTGAGCAGCTCCGGAAGGGAGTGGCAGACGCAGGCTAGCCAGTCCCATGGGCTCCCCAGGGGCCGGGGGCTCATGCTGATGTGCACAGATGCTCGAGGTCTTTCGACAGGCAGAAAAGAAGCGGGTGTTCCTGCGCTGGTTGATTGAAATACAAGTGAGAGAAACAACAGGAATTTAAAATGGGAGACAACAGTGAGTATGGGGGGAGAGGTAGTGAAAAGAAAGAAAGGGAAGAAAGGAGGGAGCTGAGACTAAACCAAAAACTGATATTGGAAGCTATGCACTAACGTTGGGCAGGGGATGTGGAGTGGTTTAATGACCGGTCTTTCTATTTAGTATTTCCATATCATCACCTAAGAAGAAAATAAAAGAAATAAAAGCTCATGACAGTTGAGCCACAGTGGGCTCTGGGAATAACTTGTTTTTTTCCTGCAAAGCTCTCTGCCTAGCAGGTCCAGCAAAGGGTTGGGACGCAGTGAAGCGGGAAGCACCTTGTGCAGCTGCGGGCAGGGTGTCCTCTCGCTTCGCCTTGTAGGGTGCACAGAGCACCTGCGACTGCACAGCCTACTTCCAGCAGGAGAGGCTGGTCCACCGACGTAAGTTCACCCACACAGTCTTGCCAGCTCACTCAGTGAATCAAACAATAATCCTTGAGTGAGTGGATCAATAAGAAATTAAGAAGCAATTAAAGAGAAATGAAAATACTTAAAAATTTACATTGATCTGGCAGTCACATTTTTTTCCTATTAGAAAATCAAGATTTTAAAACAATGGAACTCATTGTATTCTTCTTGCATTCTTCCTGCTGGGTTGGTGTTTGGCTCAGCAGTTAGAGTGACGGCCAATGGACCAAGGAGTCCTGGGATCAATTCTGGTCAAGGGCATGTACCTCAGTTGCAGTTAGTCCCTGGCCCCAGTTGGGGTCATGCAGGAGGCAACCAAAGTGTCTCTTGCACATGGATGTTTCTCTTTCTCTCTCTCTCTCTCTCTCTCTCTCTCCCTCCCTCCCACTCTGTCTAAAGATAAATGTAAAAAAATAAAATAAAAAATAAAAACTGGAAAAAAAACAGTAAAACAATAAAGAATTTTACCTCAAAACTCAAACAACAAATGGCATAATTACATTCATGTTGGGACAGCAGCCGTCTTCTCTTCCACGATGTAAGCGGAGAGCTCCTGGGCTCAGTGTGGGGACTTCGGGGCCGCGGAGTGCGTGGGCGCGGTGTGGGGACGGGGGGCCAGCACAGCGCGTGGGCGCGGTGTGGGGACGGTGGGCCAGCGGAGCGCGTGGGCGCGGAGTGGGGACGGGGGGCCAGCGGAGCGCGTGGGCACGGTGTGGGGACGGGGGGCCAGCGGAGCGCGTGGGCACGGTGTGGGGATGGTGGGCCCAGCAGAGCGCGTGGGCGCGGTGTGGGGACGGGGGGCCAGCGGAGCGCGTGGGCGCGGTGTGGGGATAGTGGGCCCGCAGAGCGCGTGGGCGCGGTGTGGGGACGGGGGGCCAGCGGAGCGCGTGGGCGCGGTGTGGGGACGGTGGGCCAGCGGAGCGCGTGGGCGCGGAGTGGGGACGGGGGGCCAGCGGAGCGCGTGGGCACGGTGTGGGGACGGGGGGCCAGCGGAGCGCGTGGGCACGGTGTGGGGATGGTGGGCCCAGCGGAGCGCGTGGGCGCGGTGTGGGGACGGTGGGCCAGCGGAGCGCGTGGGCGCGGAGTGGGGACAGTGGGCCCGCAGAGCGCGTGGGCACGGTGTGGGGACGGTGGGCCAGCAGAGCGCGTGGGCGCGGTGTGGGGACGGTGGGCCAGCAGAGCGCGTGGGCGCGGTGTGGGGACGGTGGGCCAGCGGAGCGCGTGGGCACGGTGTGGGGACTTCGGGGCCGCGGAGCGCGTGGGCACGGTGTGGGGATAGTGGGCCCGCAGAGTGCGTGGGCACGGTGTGGGGACGGCGGGGCCCAGCAGAGCGCGTGGGCACGGTGTGGGGACGGCGGGGCCCAGCAGAGCGCGTGGGCACGGTGTGGGGATGGTGGGCCCAGCAGAGCGCGTGGGCACGGTGTGGGGACGGCGGGGCCCAGCAGAGCGCGTGGGCACGGTGTGGGGACGGTGGGCCCGCAGAGAGCGTGGGCACGGTGTGGGGACAGTGGGGCCCGCAGAGCGCGTGGGCACGGTGTGGGGACGGCGGGGCCCAGCAGAGCGCGTGGGCACGGTGTGGGGACAGTGGGGCCCGCAGAGCGCGTGGGCACGGTGTGGGGACGGCGGGGCCCAGCAGAGCGCGTGGGCACGGTGTGGGGATGGTGGGCCCAGCAGAGCGCGTGGGCACGGTGTGGGGACGGCGGGGCCCAGCAGAGCGCGTGGGCACGGTGTGGGGACGGTGGGCCAGCGGAGCGCGTGGGCACGGTGTGGGGACAGTGGGGCCCGCAGAGCGCGTGAGCACGGTGTGGGGACAGTGGGGCCCGCAGAGCGCGTGGGCACGGTGTGGGGACGGCGGGGCCCAGCAGAGCGCGTGGGCACGGTGTGGGGATGGTGGGCCCGCAGAGCGCATGGGCACGGTGTGGGGACGGCGGGGCCCAGCAGAGCGCGTGGGCACGGTGTGGGGATGGTGGGCCCAGCAGAGCGCGTGGGCACGGTGTGGGGACGGTGGGCCAGCGGAGCGCGTGGGCACGGTGTGGGGACAGTGGGGCCCGCAGAGCGCGTGAGCACGGTGTGGGGACAGTGGGGCCCGCAGAGCGCGTGGGCACGGTGTGGGGACGGTGGGCCCGCAGAGAGCGTGGGCACGGTGTGGGGACAGCAGGGCCCGCAGAGCGCGTGGGCACGGTGTGGGGACGGCGGGGCCCAGCAGAGCGCGTGGGCACGGTGTGGGGACGGTGGGCCAGCGGAGCGCGTGGGCACGGTGTGGGGATGGTGGGCCCGCAGAGCGCGTGGGCACGGTGTGGGGACAGTGGGGCCCGCAGAGCGCGTGGGCACGGTGTGGGGACGGTGGGCCCAGTGGGGCGCGTGGGCACGGTGTGGGGACGGTGGGCCCGCAGAGCGCGTGGGCACGGTGTGGGGACGGCGGGGCCCGCAGAGCGCGTGGGCACGGTGTGGGGACGGTGGACCCGCAGAGCGCGTGGGCACGGTGTGGGGACGGCGGGGCCCGCAGAGCGCGTGGGCACGGTGTGGGGATGGTGGGCCCGCAGAGCGCGTGGGCACGGTGTGGGGACGGCGGGGCCCGCAGAGCGCGTGGGCGCGGTGTGGGGATAGTGGGCCCGCAGAGCGGCTCGAGAACGAGCCGTTTTCCCATCACCCCTGCAGCGCACAGGCCACAGGTCACAGTTGCTGCCACTTTCAACCAAGATCGTTTTAGTCCCAGCCCCTGTCCAAGTAACCAAAGCTTGGAAACACTACTCACTTCATCAAAACAAAAGAAAACAGTCATTGTTTTTTTCAAACAAGAGCCCTTCCTATGGAGTCCAGTTTTTATCTTTCTTGGGTCCAGTAATGCCAGCCGCCAGCTGGGAGCCAGGAATGCCGCTTCGCTGGCGTTGTCCGTGCGAGGCGGCTGCGCGGACGGTTGCTGGGCCTCGCCCGGCCTCGCAGCCGCTGCGGCTGAAAGTGACGGGAAGCTGTGCTTACCTGCAGGGAGTGTCCGGGTCAGGCCCGAGCACAGATCTCTGGCCTGTCAGAGTAGAACGTGAGGTTCGGTGAGATGGCGTGATTGATGAAGAAATCTTTAATTCGAGGATCAAACCTACATCACGATCTGGAGGAGTTTCTCTGAGAAAGAAGATGGCCCTTTCCCGACATGGATCACACACAACAACTAACAAAAAAGTGAAATGAAGGGGACAAGAAAGTCAGCCGAGGAAGCCATGCGGTGTCTTCTCCAGGAGGCCTCAGGAGGAGGAAGGAGCAGCGGGCCAAGGTGTGTTTTCACCCTGTGCCCGAGGCTCTAGTCGCCCCGCTGTGGAGAGAGCCGCAGACATCACGGCCCGCGCTTGGCTGGCGCCGACTCCTGGGGGCACAGACTTCAGAGGTGCTGTCGCTTCCCATAGATGACGTCCTTCCCCTCGACTGAAAAGTGTTTCATAGACAGGAGATGCCACGTTTTCCTTGTGTGTCACACTCCACCCTTCAGAGAGAGGTATTATGTAGAAACTGGGTGGGCACTCACAGACCCGCACACCATCGCCATGCAATTCCGTGGGCATCTACGGACGCCTGTTGTGATTCCTGCTCGTTGGCACACGTGCAGAATCACGTTGGAGACAGTGTGATGCTAACTGAAGCGTTGGCACCTGGAAGGCCTCCGTGGTTGCCGTTGTGGTGAGCAGGATCTGATACAGAAGCATTTGCCGCTGGGGAGCCCTAAGCAGAATATGTGACTGCATTCCTGGTTACTCTTAAAATCAGTGTTACGATTGTGCGTATTATTGTTACATTTTATCTCCAATCTGAGCCTGAAATGTCATGTGATCTAACGTTAAATTGGAAAGCTGAAAAAAAGTATATTTGCATATGTAAAAAGTAATCAAAAGGCCAGAGATGCTATTGATTTTTACTGATAAAGATTAAGAGGGCTGATTGAAACATCAACATATACTTCAAATCAGGTATGAACCCCACCTTGCAAAAACAAAAAGGAGCTACTGGGGAAAGTAAGCAACAAAAATGGATTGGACCTTGTTTCTATGTTTATGTAAAAGATACCGATAAGGTTAGAAAGTCGAAGTGCAATAAATGTTTTATTCATACATAGTTTAAAGATAAACCAATTACATGATGGTATTTCATAAAACCCCAGGTGTAATGGGCACTGAAAAGTAGGTGCAGGCTCAGGAGTTATCACCGGGCCTGATTGTGGGTGGAGAAGGAACCACGCTGATTGGAATCTGAAAACTACCCAGAGCCCGTTTTGACCTTTACAAATGGTGACTAGCATTCCTTAACAGTCACTTCAATGTAGATGTGTGTGTACCATTCCAGTCCTTGGACCGTGCCACTTGTATAGTGAAAACCCCAGGACAGTGGCAAGTAACTAAACCCATAGCATGTGTAATGATTGACCCAAACAGCAAAGGTCGAGCCATCAGGAACAGAACCAATGTGGCTTGGAAGAGCAAAATGGACATGGATAACTGATATCTATGAGAGTCATTACAAAGAAGATTTAAGCCTTAAAGAGTCTCAAAAGTGATCGTTCTTTACAATTTACTTTAAAATTTTCAGATATGAATCCATGAGATTTGCTTCAACATGTGGTTAGAGAGAGACAACAAAAGAGTCTCTGGTTTAGCATGCCTCCCACCCCGCCCAGAAACACAAACAGAAAACAGTCTGTCATCTGTGTATCTCTATATACGTATACCTTGACCTTGATTAATCAGAGAAATGGATAAATGAAGATACAAAAATTTGAAGAGATGAAATGATGTAATTTAGATACAGAAAGGCACACAGCAGATAGGACAGCAAACAACCCCTACAGTGACCTCGACAAGGAGGGCGTGGGAATGTGGACAGCCGTGCGGTAGGGACAGCAAACCACAGAGCTGTGCAAACATCTTCCAGCAGGGCAGGAACAGAGACCATCAGGTGACTCCATCCATCTGGAAGGAAGACGTGCCCTGCAGGGAGAGGAAGGGCAGTGCCGGGCGTGAGGCCGCAGGGGAAAGTGCCGGCCCCGTCTCACGAGGGAGTGGTGGCCGCTGAACACAACGCGCCGTTGTGGGAACCCAGCAAACAAGGAAATAGAGAAGGGAACCGGAACTAGAACACGAAAATTACGAGGTCATTTTCTTCCCTTTAAGCTACTTGCTCTTCCTGGTGTTCTGCTCTTCTCGTCCTTGCATTTCTCTGCTCTCGAGGAGACAAGCGACAATTTACAGTCCTAGATGATCAGCACCCACAGTCCATCTGCTCAGTTTAACCACAGGAGAATGTGTGAGAGTGTTTGTATTTGGGGAGAGACGGTGGGCACTGCTCTGCACCAATGAAACAGTGTGACGTAGAAAACCCACATTCTGTTCAGTAATAAATCCCACTATGTTATAATCCTCCTTGAAAATGCTCATAGGAATTCAACTTAAAGATTCTCCTTCTTTTTCCTTTTTAAAGTAAGTCCATTGTTTTTGCAGTGAGTATTCAGCCTGCACCCACAAAGGACAGCTAGACGCGTCGAGAGGGGAGCCGGTAAATAGCCGCTGGCAGTGGAGATTTGTGGGATCAGAAAAACTGGACTGTAAAACACACGCCTGCATTCATTGTTCAAAATGACTGGATTCATGTCTCATCAAATTTACATTGTGAAGACTGAATATAGTATGATTAGGCATTATTTTAACAACTACATTAAAATACAATTTGAAATGAAATGGTCCTTCATATCATACTAATATCAGTGTTTTAAATAACAAAGGGGATTTTTTTAAAGGAAAGGATTAGCATTTTGTTTCAATCAGTACAAGCAATGAGATTCCAGTTGGGGTCTCAAAGATTCAGGATTTTATTAATATTCCAGAGATGCATTTGTGTTGCCTCTGGGTACATTGAAAAGCCACTTAAACCGCACTTAAAACAGCACTACAGGATCAAATTGATGTGCAGCAACCATTTACAATAAAACTTGATTATTATAAAGGCATACGCATTTGCATAATTACATGTTTGATTTTTTGATAATGCAGCATACAGGACAAAATGTTGCTTCATGTAGAAACACATCATCAAAAAGCACCATCTGCTGTGGCACTGCACACGGATTGAAACCGGGAAGATGGATTTCTGAGGATCAAAAAGAAAAATAGCCCGAGCTGTATTTACACAGCCAGGGTGGCCGGCTGGATCATGTAGAAAGGAGAAACAAAATTCAGGCAAAACACGGTATAAAAAGATAAGAACCCTGCATCTTCAAACAGAAGTGAGGACTTTCATGCCCGAGGCATGAGACAGGAGAAATCTGGGTCTCTTTCTGTGATGTCATCCTTGCACTCAGTAAACTCTAGGGTTCTAGGTTCTATATTTAGAAAAGAAGCACTTTAGAATAATTGCTCATGAATAGGGTCGTCCTTGGAGAGGTTTCCATTATATGTAGCAGTGGATGCGGAAAGGAGAAAAAAACATTTTTAACTGCACTAAAATGAAGGTAATAACAGTCTTCTTGGATAGTGGAATTAGAGATAATTTTTTTTCTTCTATTTTTTTTACATGTTTTTTTCCTGAAATATTCTTCCTAATTTTTATGTATTGTACTTTTAAAAACCATATGAAACAAAAATTTAAACTATAAAAATGTAAAAACTGAAGATCCATTTCCTAAAAGAACTGTTCTTAGGAAAAGGAAGTAAAATGAAAAGAATACACACAAAAATACCAACACGCAGAAAAATGCTCACGGGGCCTTGCTGAACACGTAGCAGAGTGTTGGGACATCCGAGGGATGAAGAGAAACTGTTGGGTCACGAGGGTGATGATGTTGTCCTATTGGTGAAATTAAGCTACAGATCATAAGGCGCAGGTTGAAAAAGGAGGTGCAGTTGTCAGAGGGAGAAGGACCTCTTCATTAGAAGTACGTTAACTCGGAGCCTACATGAGTGATTTAAAACCACACATACCCTCACCTGGGTTCTTTGCTCTGTGCATCCCCACAGGGGCCTGACTTAGGAAAAGGAACCCTATAGGGGAAGAACGGGGGTGAATTGGGAAATTCGGAACTAGTGATCTTGAGATAAATTAATTTGGTGTCCTGCTGCTGGTTCTGAGGCCCCGCCCCCTTATTTAAATATGACTCTAATCAAGACTATTATTACAGAGAAGTGGGGTGGGCAGCAGGCTGAGGGCGGAGGTGGAACTCTGCAGAGTCTGAAAATGATAGCCTTGAATCTGAAGATCTGTTTGTCAAGAAAGGAAAACAGACCATGTGTCACTCAATGGTTTTGCCAGCTTGCTTTACTGCCCTTAAAGACCTCGGCATATGGTGCGACGGCCTACATGTGCGTGTTTGCTCCTGGCACCATAGATGTTGGGGACAAGGCTGATGGCAACAGAACACAGTACGGTTCCCTGCAGGGGAGCAGCCATGGGTTAGTCTGAGTATTTCCATGTTTCCTCCTGGATAGCCAACAGAGCAACAAGAGAATGCACAGAAATAGCCACAAATTCTATTTTTACTGAAAGTAGGAAAGAACATTTAGAAAATAGTCTTCCCACTCAGACGACTGGAACTCTCAGTCTGTCCGCTGGGCCCCGAGGCAGAACGGTGGGAAGGAGGGGTGGCGGGCGAGGGCTGAGCGGATGCAGATCTCAGAATCCTGGAAACACGCATCCCTGTGAGGGACACACTCCGTCCGGAGCAGAAGCTGCTGGCAGCCAGACAGACCTTCCAGGAGCCAAGGGAGGCAGGTGAGAGGGCAGGAAGGTCCCCAGTGGTCCCCAGAGGTGGATCCTGGAAAGCTACCGTGAAACAAATGAATAATAAGTAAGTAACCAAATCAATAAAAGTACCTTCTACAAAGAGGTAATGATCTTTCAAGTCAGGGTCTGGATCCGTGTGGGCGGAGGAGGGGCTGAAGCTGGTGAAGGAACCAGGCAGGCGCAGGAGTGGCTGATGCAGCTCCTGAGCCAAAGCAGGTTCCGCAGGAAAGACACTGCCTTGTAAGGAAACATCGATCTGTAGAGGAACAAAAAGCATCTTTGAGCTACAAAAGCTTGAAGGATACTTTGGCCTTAACCCTTTCTTCAAGAAACTTTGACTATTATCAAATCCAGAAATATTCAAATCACTCAACATGCATATCCAAGAATAACCACAGCACACACACAAAGATGCTCCAAGGAAAAATGTGTTAAAAATTAGCAAAACTTTCCTACAAATGAAGAAACGTCAACAGGAAAAATTATCCACAAACAGGTGAAAAGTATAATCCAATATTTAATAATACTAAAGCAATTACTGTTAGAAAACCATGAAACAGAACTAGGAGAAATGGTGGAAATTGGTTTAGACCAAAGGTGTCAAAACTAGGAGAAGGTGAAGGGGTTCCTGGCAGAACTCAGGAAGGAAATGGATAGAATAAAATGTTGCAGAAGCGCAGGTTCATTGGCACGCGGGGAATAGGCACCGCAGAGCGAAAGACCGAGGGTGGAAACTAGAGAAACAAGCGAGCGAGGCAGAAATGAAGGAAGAAATTTAAAGATAATCAGAGGAAAGAATGCTGAATCTGGAAGATAGCTGAGACCTAACTAATGCTTTAGTAAATTCCCCCCCAAAGCAAACTGAAACAATGAAACAAAATACAATTCAACAAGGGAAGAAGGCCTCCTGAAAGGAAGAAGGCTGGATGGAGGCCCTGGGTGCACTGGCTCCGAATGCTCTGCGCGGAGTCGGCCTGGGCCTGCTTAGTATCAGCGGGCCGGGGCTAATTAGCATAACAAAATGCAGAAGGACATTTATAATAGGGACAATGAAATTATATCATTTGCATATATATGTGTTAAAAATGGCAGGAACTATAATAAAGCAGAGTTTGCAGAAATTCTTGGAAAAGGAGAAAGACACCAGCTGTGGGAGTCTTTATTTACTACCTTTGATCTAAGAGATCAATGAACAAAAAATAAGTAAGGACAGAGGATAAAAACCATGTAATCAACAAGGCAGAGGAAAGTTTGTTCACGTCATTAGGGATTTGTTTGTTTGTCTGCCTTGTTTTGTTTATACCACAGCACACTCATTCAACTCTTACTGAATCTTGTCTCTGCGATGATTACTCACCAGCATCATAGTCCACAGGGAGACCACAGAACCGTGTACATCAAAGTCGGGAGCATGCTCTGCCTCTCCACCATCTCCTCTAACACCGCAATTTATTATTATATGGGGTGTACTCATTAATAAAATTTTAAAAATAGAACAAAATTGAAGATAAAAGTTACAACTAAAGAGGTAAATCTGTCATTTATCTATGAATGTTTAGCCACAACTACAAGAGAATAAACAAAGATTACCAAAAAAACATAATTTAATATGGATTAAATTAAATGTATCTATCTACTATTTTAAATATGTTTTTATTGATATTTTAGAAAGAGAGAGGAAGAGAGAGAAAGATAGAAACATCGTTGTGAGAGAGAAACATTGATTGGCTGCCTCCTGCACGCCTCCTACTGGGGATCAAGGCTGAAACCTGGGCATGTGCTCTGACCAGGAATCAAACCTGGATTTCTCAGTCCATGGGATGATGCTCAATCCACTGAGCCACATTGGTTGGGTTCTATCTATTATTTTGATTTTTGTTTGTTTGTTTTTGG
Source organism: Molossus molossus (assembly GCF_014108415.1). Lineage (NCBI taxonomy): Eukaryota > Metazoa > Chordata > Mammalia > Chiroptera > Molossidae > Molossus > Molossus molossus. The sequence goes on along the minus strand of NW_023425356.1, from coordinate 2,120,229 downwards.
TTTTATCCTCACCCAAGGACATTTTTCCATTTTTTTGTACAGATAGAGTGGGAGGGAGAGAGAGGAAGACAGAGAGAGGGAAGCATCGATGTGAAAGGGACACATCGAGTGGCTGCTACCCGCACGACCAACCAGGGCCGGGGACAAACTGCAACCGAGGTACATGCCCTTAGCAGGAACCGAGCCCGGGTCTCTCCGGACCGCAGGCAGACGCTCCAACCGCTGAGCCAAACTGGCCAGGGCTTGATGGTTTTTATATATACAAACACCTATCAGAAAATATTAAAAATTTTAAAACTCCAATAATAATTGCAAAAGAAGTAAAATGTCTAGGGAAAACTTAGCTGGAAATCTGGAAAACATCTACAAGAAAAACTAAAACTAACTTGATGAACACACAGTGTAGACTTAATTTTAAACCCCATTAATCCATTTTTAATGTGCTATATTTATGTGATGCTTAATTTTATGTGTCAACCTCACTGGACCAGAGGGTGCCCAGGTATTTAACCCAGCATTGCCCGGGCTGTGTCTGCAAGGATGCTCCTGGATGAGATGAACACTTGAATCTCTGCACCGGGTCCAGCAGACTGCCCTCCGCACTGTGGGTGGGCCTCATGCAGTCAGCTGAAGGCTGGACAGAACGAGGAGATGGGCCTTCCGGACAGGACGAGGGAGCTGTTGCCGGACCAGCTGACATGTCACGCTACTCCCATGCTGGATTCAAATGAAACATTGGGTTTTCTTGGGTCTTAAACCTGCCAAATTTTGGACTGGAAATTACACCATCAGCTCTCCTGGTTGTCAGGCTTTCAAACTGGGACTAAAACGAAACATCGGCTCTCTTAGATCTCCATATGTGTACACATAAACATATATATTACACGTTATACATGTACCCATATATACACATAATACACATTATGTAGTTTTATAAATATATCCACATATGAAATATATTTAGAACTTCTGTTAGTCCTGTTTCTTTGGAGAACCCTAATAGCATATTCAGAATGAAATATAATGTTAAAAAATAACCTTTTGGCACAAAGATAATCAGGACATTATTTCTTCTGAGGACAAATTTTTAAATGTCAAACTTCAGGTATGCACAGTTCCCTGCCACCTTCTATCGTATCCTGTGGGAAAGGTCCAAGGTGGGGGCTGACACTCCAGCGTCGCTAGAGTGGTGACGGCACACAGTCCGGGGTGGGAGCTGCTGGCTTTGCAGTGAAGTTCGTCCCACAGTGACGCTCCCTTCTGCTCTCCTCGCTTTGACCCGACATGTCACCTCGGGCCATCCATTTTCAGTCACTCAGGTAACACTTATAGGACCACAAAAATCTTTAACTTCAACAAACGGTAGCTCAGTGCTACTTGGTAACATGGCTCTGCCAGGAGCCAGAGAGAGGTTGCCCAGTGATGAGAGCCTCCTGCAGAATTGGGTAAAAGAAATAGCAAGAAACAAATAGCAACAAAATGACTAAGTCAATATACAATTACAAATTATGGAATTGAACAAGACACAGAGATAAAGAATGAGTGGGAAAGCCCGGCCAGTGTGGCTCAGTGGTTGTGTCCACCCTGCACCAAGAGGTCGCCGGTTCGATTCCCAGTCAGGGCACACGCCCAGGTTGTGGGCCTGATCCCCAGTGGGGGGCGTGCAGGAGGCGGCCATTCGATGTTCTCTCTCATCGATGTTTCTATCTCTCTCTCTCTCTCCCTTCCTCTCTCTCTAAAATCAATTAAAAAAAATGAATGGAAGATGGATGAAGATAAGGTCACCAGGGAAAGCGTCTTGGATAAGATGACATGAAGCCAGCACCTAAGGGATTATCTGAGTCTCTCTGAGAACATCAGAGAGTGGAGTTCTGAGCGGAGGGAATACTGTGTGATGGACTGAGATGAGAAAGAAACCAACTTGCTTGAGAAAATGTCAGGAGTCAGTCAGTCTAGAGTGTGGAGGGTGAGGGGAGAGTTCCTGCGTGGATGAGCTTGGGGAGCGGGCAGGAGGTTGGCCACCGGCTCACAGGCACATCCTGGACTCCGGACCAAGTGCAGACAGAGACTCTGTCTGATGAGCTGGAGTAGGTCACCTTGAAGAACGTTAGGAGACAGAGGTGACTGAGCCTAGTGACTGATGAGGTGCAGAAGAAAAGAGGGAGGAGGTATGAGTGATTCCCAGGTTCTGGCCTGAGTGTGCAGGTAGATGATGGCGCTAAAGAAAGGGGAGGAGGGAGGTCTGCAGGGGGAGCCCTGGGTCTCGAGGGGATTCACGCGAGATGGGAGCGAAGCGTCCGTGAGGGGTGTCACGGGGCAGACAGATGGGGCAGGAGGGCCCAGGAAGCGGAGGGCCCGAGGTGTGAGTGCAGGAGCTGTCGTCTGAAAATGGTAGTGTAAGTCGTGAAGAGGAGAAAGTCATCTGTGGAAACATAAGGTGGGGGCTGAAGTCGGGGCGAGGAAGGTCGGTAGCAGGGTCAGACACGGAGGGGGTGTGGAGCCCCAGGAGGACGGGCGGGTGGGCGGGGAGACCAGGGGAATCCACACACATAAACCGAGAACAGAGTTTGGGGAGGAGGAGGGTCAGTTACTGAAAGTTGGGATGAGATGAAAACGGGGGTTTCTCAGTGTGGCAGCCACACGTGACCGGGGCCACGAGGACGGTGGCCGCTGTCAGGTGCGCTACAAGGCGAGCACGAGCGAGGCGGCGAAGTGCCGTGGCGTCCAGCTCTCTGGGGGGTTTGCTATGAGACAGAGTGGGGGGCGGGGGCTCCCACAGAGCTGTCGGTGCCATTGTTTCAGGACCGCGGTGCGGGAGGGTGTGCATGCTGGTGGGGACAATTCAGAAGAGAGGGGGTAGCAGGTGAGAGGGATGGGCACTGGGCTGAGGGACAGGCTTTGTGAGAGAGGACATGCCCGCTTGTGAAGAGGGAAGGAACCGATCGCGATCATGGGCGGAGGCTGGTGATTTTGTGCCAGAAACTCCTTTTCTCCTTAGTGAAGCGTGAGTGAGCAGAACGAGAGTCGGGGTGGCACCGTCACGGGCGACGTGTGGCTGGGCCGCGTCCTCAGGGCGGAGCAGGTGTTCACCAGGCGGTGAGAAGTGGGGTGGCGCAAAGGGCCCTCCTGGTGAAGAACAGTGTGGAGAAGTCGCCAGACAAGGCCGGCGGACAAAGGGGCACCAGGCAGCACAGACTCTGGAGGTCCCGCAAACAGCTGGGGAGGGAGGGGTGCTGGGCTGGGCCGGGCGGGGGCGCTGGGATGGAAGCGTGGGCATTTGGCCTTGTGCTGTGGGCAGGATGGAGCCATTGGAAGCTGTGAGCTGTCTAAGAAAAATGTCACCCGGGCCCCAGTGCAGATAGTGCATTTGAAGGATGTAAAGCGAGTGACAATCAATGAGCAGGTTACTGGGGTGCCCCAGGCAGGGATGGGAGGTCCTAAAGAAGGCAGAGGAGCTGGCTGGACGGACGGGCGGGTTGTCAGGGTCGGGCCAGGGATTTGCCAGGGAGGGGAGCACACCCAAGCACAGGGAAGGCGGGGGACAGGATGTCTGGACGCGGTGGCAGAGGGAGAGCCCCCGCGTGGGTCAACAGCAATTCCGAAGAGTAAATACACATCATCTGAAGAGGCTCATCGCTGCGCTTTTGTTGAATGTAAAATAAAGTGAATCTCCATGGCGCCTATATTATTTTATGTTAGTAACTATAAAATAATACGGATAACTTTCTCCAAGACACTCACTGTTTTAACTCCCAAACTCTTTCCCTCTGAAGGTCGCAGGTTCCTTGAATGTAATTCCTCCCTCCAGCGGGTTCCAGGGCCGGAACCTGCAGGTCAGCTGCCTGCGTCAAGGGTCTGCTGTCGGTAGCCGCGGGGTTCGGGCCTTGTCTCCTGTCTGTAAAATGAAGTGTTTGAATTAGGTGTCCTCTGGGGTCTCTTCCGTGGCGAGACATCGGTGAGTCTGTGGAATTAGCCACGGTTTCCGACCTGTCCCTGCAGCAGTGGCAGTGCTGTGGGCACAGGCCCGCGTGGGTGGGGTGCGCCAGCGCCCGCGCTGTTCAGGGAATTCCCGTTCCTCCCTCCACTCTCCCGCGTGTCGTGCCAATGAGATGCGTTGGTGGAGACGGAGCAGACAGGGTGCCTCCCACAGAGTGCACACGAGTGTTTCCTGAGCGATGCAAACCGCAGGAATGCTCAGGGGACTCCTGCCCCACAGGGTGCACCCATGAAATGTATACTTCACGTTTTGCTTTTAAACATTATATATATGGTACTACAATGCACCTCTAATTCTGCAACTTGCCTCTTCTCTCTCTCTCTTTTTTTTTTTATCCTCACCTGAGGACACTTTTCCATTTTTTTGTTCAGACAGAGTGGGAGGGAGAGAGAGGAACAGAGAGAGAGTGAAACATCGACGTGAAAGGGACACATCGAGTGGCTGCCACCCGCACAACCGACCAGGGCCGGGGACAAACTGCAACCGAGGTATGCGCCCCCAGCGGGAACCGAACCCGGGTCTCTCAGGTCCGCAGGCCGACGCTCTAACCGCTGAGCCAAACCGGCCAGGGCATCTTCTCTCTTTTTTTTTTGAGAGTATTAAATAAATGAGTTAACTGTTGAGTAGTGATGCCTCTTCTCTTAATTCTGCTTTTGAGATTTGTCCACAATGCACCTGTAGCTCTTTCTTTTTTTACACGGGTGTACCCACAGTATACATGTACCAAATGTAGTCACTGTTTCCAGACACGGGGACAGAGGAGCTGCTGTCCTTGCAGGTGGCCATCTTCAAGGGCTGCCTGTGGTGACCCCCAGTGGTGTTTTCTCACGGAGTGAGTGAGAGACGGACGCTGAGCGGTCTCATCAGTAGCCTGCAGGGAAATGTGAGGACCATTTAGCACACAATGTGGTAGGAGGAGGAGGCACTTTGATTTTTTCTCACTTTTCCCAGGTGGAAAACTCAGGGCACATTGGGAATGTAATTACAACCGCCTTTCATATCACTCATGATGCAAAGAGCTGTTTCTCTCTGATCTATGCACGTAAGTAAGAGCAAGAAAGCAAGGTGCCTCTAAAAAAAGAATGGGGAGGTAAGTCAATGCTTTGCAGAAGCCATGGGTCCCGTCTCAGGAGAGCGGTGGGAAGGTCAACTATTAGGACGACTGAGAGCAGTGGTCCCGGTGTCACCTTCTGTGGCCCTTCCACGGACGTCCTGTGACGGCCGTCTGACTCCTGCTTTGCTACACACACATTCCTACACACACTTGTTTGTACGTGACTAGAAAGGTAGGTATCAAAAAGTGCGAAGTCCCAGGTGACTGCCTGGCTCGGTTCCCTGCGGCAGCACCCCAGTCCTCCGTGCGGGCCCTCATCTGGTGCCCGATGCCGGGAAGCGCCCGGACGCGGACCGCCCTGCACTCGAGGCCCGCATGCCATGCTGAAAACATGAATTAATTTGGAAATCAGGCCAATAAAAGTAACGTTTGAAGAGAATCTATCAGATCTGCTCTCTGAATTAAGCTATGAATGGAAAGAGGTAATTTGTTGTAATTGCAGCTGTTTCCCTGACAAGATAAGATTGCATCATTTAAGATGCTGCTAATATGGTTAAGTAAATTCTTCTGCTGAAACTGTTACAGCCATTTAAAAAGAGAGCTTGGGGGGTGCAGAGGGCAGAGAAAGATCTTGCCCACGCCTCCCGTCTGTCAGGTGGGCGATGGAGGTAACCGCAGGGGAGCTGCGTGAAGCCTCGCGGCCCTCTCTGCTGGTCCTCCCACAGGAGCCACCCCACCCAACACACCCCAAAGGTCTTGTTGCAGTTGCACTCACTCTCCATGTCCTGACTTCTCCGACTTTGGTCCCTGTCACAGCCACCCTGAGCACAGAGACAGAAGGATTCCAACAGTCAGGTCCTCTGCCCATGTTCTAATTGGATTGTTATTTGTTGTTGTTGAGTTCTTTATATATTACAGTTATTAACCTCTTATCAGATGTATTATTTGCAAATGTCTTCTCCCATTCACTAGGTTGTCTCTTTGTTTTGTTGACGGCAAAGCTTGTCAGGTTGATGTTATCCATTTGTATATTTTCGCTTTTATTGTCACTGCCCAGGGAGACATACCCAAAAAATACTGCTGAGACTGCTGTCGAAAAGTTTACTGCCTATGCTTTCTTCCAGGAGTTTTATGGTTTCAGATCTTACATTTACATCTTTAATCCATTTTGAGTTCATTTTTATTTACAGTGTAAGAAAGTGGTCCCTTTTCTTCATTTGCGTGTATCTGTCTGTCCCAGCACCATTTATTGAAGAAACTGTCCTTTCCCCATTGTATCTTCTTGCCTCTCCAAAGAAGACAAACAGATGACCAACAGACATGTGGAAAAATGCTCAACACACTAATTATCAGGAAATGCAACTCAAAACCACAATGAGATGTCACCTCACACCTGTCAGAATGACTACCGTAAAAAATCAACAAATGAGCCCTGGCCAGTTTGGCTCAGCGGTTAGAGCATCCGCCTGCGGTCCGGAGAGACCCGGGTTCGGTTCCCGCTAAGGGCATGTACCTCGGTTGCAGTTTGTCCCCGGCCCTGGTTGGTCGTGCGGGTGGCAGCCACTCGATGTGTCCCTTTCACATCGATGTTTCCCTCTCTCTCTCTCTCCTTCCCACTCTGTCTGTACAAAGGATGGAAAAATGTCCTCGGGTGAGGAGAAAAAAAAAAATCAACAAATGACAAGTGCTGGGAAAGATGTGAAGAAAGGGGAACCCCTGTGCACCCTGGGCGGGATTGTGAATTGGTGTAGCCACTATGGAAAACAGTGTGGAACTTCCTCAAAATTAAAACAAGAATTACCATGCAACCCAGAAATTCCACTTCTGGGCATATATCCAAAGAAATCGAAAACACTAATTTGAAGAGACATATGCACTCCTGTGCTTATTGCAACATCATTTCAAAAAACCAAGATATGGAAGCAAGTTAGGGGTTCAATTACAGATGGATAAAGATGATGTGGTCCATATATACAGTGGAATAGGACTCAGCCGAAAAGAACGAAATCTCGCCATTTGTGACCCATAGGTGGACCTAGGGGGCACTGTGCTGATGAAGTAAGTGAGACAGAGAAAGACAAACCCCATAGAATGTCACACACATGAACAAACAAAACAAAACCCAAACAGACTGATAAATGTGGAGTCACATTGGTGGTTGTCAGAGGGGGGGAGGGGGAGTGGTGGGAACGGGAAGGGGAATAAGAGGTACAGACTTGCAGCTGTAACACAGATGTCATAGGATGTGATGCGTAGCAGAGGGAGCATCCGTAGCTGCCACGACTTTGTATGGTGCACAGACTCTGAAACACTGGCTATGGCACTGGCCACAGGCGGCAGCCATTTCTCCAAAGAGGGGACACCGTTCTGGAAAGAGAACCCTGTGTGCACTTCCCTTGGGCGAGCTAAGAGCCTCTGGCTAACCTCCTTCCTGGAAGACCTCAGACATTGCAGGTGATAAAAGAAAGAACTTTTTTTGTGGTTTGACCATCCACTTTCATTGATAACATTTCCTGATACTCAGTTATGACAGACAAGAAAAAAAATCAAATACCACAAGTGAAAAAATCTCCACATACATGCTGCTGAGATTATGTTACTAAAATGTGGTCATAAATGTTGCAATGACATCCATGGGTTTGCGGGATGGTCTACACATCCGGATGAGAATCCTGCTCTCAGAATCACCTGTTTTGGCCTACACAGCGTCCTGGCCTTTGAGCTGCTTCTTGCGGAGCTTGGAAGGAGGCTGGAGGGGGTGCCGGCAGGCGTCTGTCAAGCACATATGTGCCGAGTGTATCGACAAAGAGGACGAAGCTTGACGCGGAGCGTCATCTAGGGCTGATGCCCTTACTTTGTATCATTGCTGTTTTTAATAGTTGTCCTGTTGGCTGCCTTCCAGAAGTGACTCACACTCAAGGGCAATGACCCAGATTCAAAGAATTGGAAAACCTCGAGAAAGAGACTCTCCCCACGTCTGCACCGGCATCTGTGCGGGTGGGGTGGCGGGGCCACCGAGCAGGGTGCTCCTGCTCCCCCAAGCTCTGCTTCTTCCTCGCTCCTCCCGCGGGGCAGGGTCCTCTATTTCAGACTTCAGTTCGGCGCCTCAGAGATTCTGCAAAGACACCAAATGTCTTTAGAAAGTTAATGAGTGAGGACGGCGCTGGTGGGCCGGTTCCTGTCGGGGCAGGCGGCGCGGTTACTGGAAGTTAGACTCCGGTGCGGAAGGCTGGCTTCACACACGGCTACCACCACTGATGTCCTTTCATTGCTCTGCACTGACAGCTTATGACAGCAAAGCCATTTATCTCAAGTTAACAAATGAGAGGAGGTTAAAAATGGCTGTTCGCGATGGTTCCCACAGCAGCTCTGGGAAGGCAAAGGACGCGGGGGTTTTGCTTGATCCTGATTTGAGCTTAAGAGGAAAATTATTTATCTTCAAGTTGCTAATTAAGAAGGAAAAGGACTACCCTTTGTTGGACTGTGCTGTTGCGTCCAGGGACATTTCGAGAGAACCGCCGCCCGGGCTGCCCTGTCTGCAGCACCGCACGAGGGCTCCCCATCTCTGCCCGGCCACAGCCCGGCACAGGTCCTGCCCTGCCTCCGCTGCCTCGGGGGCTGGCCCCGGCCCGACCAGCGTCGCCAAGAACGAGACCGAGCCAGGGCGTTTTCATTTCATAAAAACACACCATTCTCATCATCATTATTCTCTTTGAAAGTAGGATGCCCGCACTCCCAGCTGTGGAACTGGCCTGGAGAGAGACACTTGCTGAGTGGAGCGCAAGGCAGTCTCCGTGCACAGTGTGCAGGCTTCTCAGGACTCTGCTCGCGAACCGCACCTTCCCTTTCTCCGCTTGGAGCTCACCCCACAATTATTCTTCACTGAGCACAGCACTGCGACTGTGTGCACTTCCAGGGGGCGGGCTGTGGACACCCTGCGCCGCCTCCTGAGGCAGAGTTCTCCTGGCCTGCAAGGCCCGGCACGGGAGACTGGGGCCTGCACGGGAGGGCACGGGAGGGCACGGCACGGGGAGACTGGGGCCTGCACAGGAGGGCACGGCACGGGGAGACTGGGGCCTGCACAGGAGGGCACGGCACGGGGAGACTGGGGCCTGCACGGGAGGGCACGGCACGGGGAGACTGGGGCCTGCACGGGAGGGCACGGCACGGGGAGACTGGGGCCTGCACGGGAGGGCACGGCACGGGGAGACTGGGGCCTGCACGGGAGGGCAGGCGGAATGCAGCGCTCCCGCCACGGACACACTCCGAGACCCGCGTCCTTCGCGAGATCGCGGGGCCAGCGGGGCTGTCTCACCCCTGCTTGGGCAGGTCACTGCACTCTGATGAAACAATGCTCTGCTTGAAGGCACACGGAGGCCTCTGCCCCTTCCGTGTCCAGAGACATGCGCGGGCTGGGACACTGTCGGCGCCAGAAAGCAGCGCCGGCGGCTGCTCCCGAGGCCCACGGAGGTGTGCTCTGTGCCGGAGCTCTGGGCTGGCTGCCGCAGGTCCTGGCCGCGGAGCTTCCGGAGGGATGGAGGTGATCCAAATGGGAAAGGGTCTATTCTGTGGTTTTTTGGTTAGACCTCACACGACGATATTGATTTTTAGAGTAGAAGGGAGGCAAGGAGGGGAGAGAGAGAGGGAGGGAGAATCATCGATGTGAGAGAGATACATCAGTTGGTTGCCTCCCACATAACCCCAACTGGGGCTGGGGATCTAACCTGCAACCCAGATATGTGCCCTTGACCGGAAATCGAGCCCAAGCCCATTTGGTGTTTGGCTGACTCTGTAACCACTGAGCGACATTGGCCAGGGCAGAAAGAATCTACTTTGACTGAGGTCAGCAATGATTTGGAAGAGTACCCCAAATAGAAAACTATATTACTGTTAGAACATGATGAATGTGTCAGGAAAAGGTATCACCTGAGCCAGTGTCACACATATGTATTCATTTGGAATCTCTCTCCCTTTCCCCTCCCCTCCCCCTCCCTCCCCCTCCCTCCCCTCTCCTCCCCCTCTCTCCCTCCCCCTCCCTCCCCTCTCCCTCCCACCTCCTCCTCCTCCCTCCCCCTCCCTCCCCCTCTCTCTCCCTCTGTCCCCCTCCGTTCCCCTTCTCACCCCCTCCCCTCCCCTCCCTCCTTATCCCTCTCCCTCCCCCTCCTCTCCCCTCCCCTTCCCTTCTCCTCCCTCCCCCTCTCCCCCTCCTTCTCCCTCCCCTCCCTCTTCCTCTCCTCCTCCCCCTTCCCTCCCCTCCCCTTCCCCTTCCCCTTAGGGTCTCCCCCTCTATGTTCTTTACTGTTAAATCCTAACATCTGCCATTAAAACACTACAAACCAGTCTCTGGTAATCATATTTTCAAGTACTGTAATTCTTTCCAAGGTGAGATAAAGGACTGTATTGATAAACAATCTTTATGACTCCCTTTTGCATTTCAGATAATCTTGCTTTAGAAAGTGTTCAGCGGAAAGGAATACAGGCGATGCTTACGGAGCCGCCACGAGGTGCTGAGCGCTTTCCCATGGGCGATGGGTCCGACAGAGCTCCTGGCCTGGGTGTTAGCATGTCCGCGTTTGTCAGAGCGAAAGCGGCCCTGGGAGATTAGATGACAAGCTCAAGTTCTCAGTCCTGGAGCCACACTGATCTCATTCCTAAATTCCCGTTTGTTCTGGGAGGTGCCGTGCTCCACTGTGGCTTACATTCCTCTTCTCGTCGGCGTCGAAGAACCCCGGTGATGTTCCTACAGGGCTGCAGGGGGTTGCGGCCAGCAGCCCCACCGGCAGGACCTCGGGCAGCCGGGGGAGGGCAGCCTCCACGTCAGTGCTGACGTCCCTGACGTCCCTCCCGCGGGCTACGGGTGTGCCCGTGTCCTTCCAGGGCCCAGTGGCTGCTCCTCTAAGAAGAGTGTTGACCTTCCCAAGGTGGAACTGGTGCCCCCGTTTGGGCTCCTTTGGGACCCCCTGTGAGGCACTGTCACCCCGAGTACGGTCGTTACTGTGTCATCCCAGCTCCTTGCCTGTCAGCTTGCACTCTGGGGACCGTGCTGTGCTGTGTCCCCCTCCTGACCTGGAGCCACGGGCCGGCCGGGCAGGGTCTCAGGTGTGACTACCGCGGACGTTCTCTAGCTCGGACTGTGTCCCAGACACTGTTTTATACGTTTGAGGATCCAACTGGTGAAGCTTTGTGCCCAGTCCCAGGCCAGGGCCCTGAAGGGCCGGGAGTGACCTGCTCAAGTCCACATGGGCACTGAGCCAGGTGAGATTTGGACCGTGCACCACTGACTGTGACGTCTCCCTAGCGGGTCGACATGTTTGTGACGCGGGTGAAAGAGCCGTCACCCAGAGGAAACCCTTCAGGACTGGGCCTCACGACGTCGAGTGAGGACATTGGGAACACGCTCAGGACCCCACTTGGGGTCTGGACCCTGGCCAGTGAAACCGCACAGCTGATGAGCGTCCAGGCGCAGACCGGCAGCCTTGCGGCCCTCTGCCTCAGCAAAGCACGGAGAACCTTCGGGGGTGCTTCGCTGCACACCCCTCTCCATGATCTCCTCCTGGTGCTTGGCAAGCATCCAGCTTTACTGGCAGCTGGCCGTGGGCACTCTGAAGGGCAGGGCCAGCAGCTTTCGTCCGATCCTCCCTGAGCCCCAAAGAGGCAGACTTGTTTGTTCACCGACTCAGGGGTCGTCGATCCCTTTCATGTCCCGGGACGCTGAAGTCTTCGCATTGTCCACCTCTCCCAGGTGTCCCAGTACCTGCTCCTCGCCAGCCCAGATGTCTTTGTGGTGTGATTCCCTGCCCCCCCCCCCCCCCCCCGCCGCCAACAGCAATGGGCTCAAAAGCAGAGGTGAAGCGGAGCTGGATACATTCTAGAAGCTGCCACTTTAATTCGTCCTTTCTCTGTAGACAGCGTGACAATACACCAGACACCGGAAGATGCAGGAGTAAGTGAGATGGCACTTGTTACGCTGCTGGGGAACTTATAAATTAAGGGGGGCTGGCTGGTCACTGCACTCAGCTGTCTTACAGGTTGTGTCATGTACTTGTTCAGACGGAACACAAACGAAGTTCTTCTGGGGGGCGTGAGCCGTCTCGGGGAAGGACAGAAATGGCCGTTGGGATGTGAGTTAGAGCCGTCGCCGAGGACGGCCGCTGTCACCGCTCACGCGGGCCGCGGTGAAGCGAGCCTGGAGCGCGCAGGGAGAGCCCTCCCGTCCGGAAACTTCCGAGCCAGTTCCACTTCACATTTTAACGACGGGAAACGAATCCTGACTGAGAGCACCTCCGGAGCATTTGCTCTGTCCTTGGGTGCTTGGCTCCACGTCAGGGCCCCCGACTGCGGTTGCATGTGTCAGGCGTCCCTGTGTTCTCTGCGGCCGGCTCCTTTGCTCAGCAGACACCGCGTGCTCACCTCGAACCGGCCACTGGCGGGACATCGTGGGAGAGGCGCCAGGCATGTCTCTGCCTTATGAGATCCATAGTCCAATAGAAGAGAGAGATAATCTCTTAAGCAAATGAATACATACAGTAATTTTAAATTGCAAAAACTCCGTGAAGGAAACAAAGAAGAAAAACAAAAGCATGTCATCCTGGGTAGGTGTTCTTAAGGGGACTAGAGTTTCACCTACAAAGGAACCAAGTGCACGACGTTTGGTTCAAGGCAGAATGGTTGGTTATGAAAACCAAGAGTCAGTTAAACGTGAGTGACGAGAGCTCATGGGAGAAAAGAATAAATTCAAAATTACATCAAAAACATATTAGGGTAACAATTTTATTACCAAAACTTGGACAGTCAGATGTTACCAGTTGGGAATTATCACGCAAGAACAGCCATGCTGAAGAACAGCCAGCCGCTCCCAGTGGTTCCCCACCTTCCTGACGCCCCGACCCTTTAATCCAGATCCTCATGTTGCGGTGACCCCCAACCATGAAATTATTTTTGTTGCTACTTCATAACTGTAATTTTGCTACTGTTATGTCTTAGGCGACCCCTGTGAAAGGGTCGTTCAACCCCCAAAGGGGTCGCGACCCACAGGTTGAGAACCGCTGCCACCGTGCTCAGCATCACGGCCCAGCACTGGCCACCCTGGACGGCGCCTGCTTCAGCGGGACGCTCGCCGATGCCCACAACCTTCTCACGTGCAGCGGAGACGAGTGCAGAGCGTGTTCTCTAACGTCTTCTCTAGAGGAAGCCTTGTGCCTCACATTTATTGCTGGGGCAACTTTCAAAAGTTCTTCCTTTTATTTTTATTACATGTATTGGGGTGACATTGGTTAATAGGACCGTGCAGGTTTCGGGTGTGGATTTGTCACGAGATCTGTATGTTGCACTGTACCCACCACCCAGAGTCAAGTCACCTTTCGTCACGACAGGTCTTCCTTTCAGCCTGCCAGGGTCTGCATCTGGAGCAGAGGCTGTCATACTCTGCCTCAGGCCTGGGTCACGGCAGGGCCCCAGAGCGCCCAGCGTGGCCCTGCCCCCGTGACGCTCACCAGGCTCCGGGCCCACGCGCTGGCCCCTGCTGGCCTGCCAGTCGGGCTGACGGAGCTCAGGGTCCGCACGGCACCGTTGCTGGCTCAGCATCGCAAGGAACCGTCTCCAGGTCTCCCGCAGCGTCTGCTTGCTTAGTGATAACAAAGCGTGAGGCTGTTGTCTCAGTTCCTTCACACCATTTTCTTCATTGTGTTTGGACCAGGCGTTTATTCCGGGTCCTGCTGAAATGACTGGGAGATTTCCCCCCATGGAAAGGCTGAGGCGGAGAGGTGATGGCCACTCTCAAGTCATCTGCATAAATGAAAAATTCCAAGTAGGACAGCTTAGCATCAGTAGAAGTAGACAGCTAAATACGCAACACAGTACTTAAGTAAGGTGTTGTTTAATGTTATAAACATGACTATGTCAAACAAGTTTACAAAGATTAAAATTATGACAATGTAATTATTATGACAATGTAATCTCAATTATTCTGCCTTTTATTTGAATTTTATAAACATGTGTTACCCTGGCCAGTTTGGCTCAGCGGTTAGACCGTCAGCCTGTGGTCCAGAGAGACCCGGGTTCAGTTCCCATTAAGGGCACGTACCTCGGTTGCAGTTTGTCCCCGGCCCCCGTTGGGGTCATGTGGGTGGCAGCCAGTCGATGTGTCTCTCTCACGTCGATGTTTCTCTCTCTCTTCCTCCTGCTCTGTCTGAAGATAAATGCCAAAATGTCCTCCGGTGAGGATAAAGAAAACAACAAAAAACATGTGTTGACTCAAAAGAAAATATGTTCCTCCGAAAGTTATCTATGCAACATTTTATTAATATCCATAATTACCATCAGTTTATTTCTGTCTTTCATTCTTTAAAAATGCCAAATAATTGTGTTTGTAATAAAATCAGTTACTTTCACAATAATCATCAATTATGGTGACACGTTACTTTGGCAATAATAAACATACATTTCTATTTTATTCTTAAGAATGTCTCAGGTGCTACATCAGAAAACTAAAAGTCTTTGTTACACGGATCCCACTGGTGTTGGGTGAAAGGTACTCTGGACTAGGGACCTGTCAGTCCCAGGACTTTGGATTTGCTTAATTTTATACTTACTGAAGCTGGTTCCGTTACATGAAAGAAACACTAGGCATTGACAAACTTCGGAAAAGAGAATTATATCAGGGGTGAAAATGTGAGACCCTGCAGAGGGAGAATACGGTACAAATACACATCCGAAGACGGGAGGGCGAGGCCGCGAGGCCCTTCCCGACCGCGGAGAGGCGCGTCCTGCCAGAGAACTGGGAAAAGCCGCACAGCGCGGAACTGCTCTGGGGAAGGAGGCTGGGGCTCACCCGCTCCCCCTCGTGCCTCCAGAGGCCCTGCGCTCCCTGCAGTCCTGTGTTCTGTCAGACACTAGAGCGATTTGCAGAAAACCTGTTATCAGAACAGTCGGCCTGAGCAGTCGACGTAATTCTCTCCAGTGCACATTTCCTGGCCCCTCAAGCATGCAAATGGTTTTTAGTTCACAGGCAGGAGAGGGTTAACCAGTAGTTCTACCCACCCTTACGGACCGCTGTGATCTGGCCACCTTCCCTGCACAGATTTCCTGCCTCCCCCTGTTACCCAGCCTCCTGCAGGGCACCTGGGAGTCTAGGTCCCGTCTCTGCGCAGGACACTGGCAAGACTGCCCTGAAATGCACCTGTTGAGAGCAGATGCCTGCAGGTTAATTTCCACTGCCAGGGAAATTGCTCTAAATTGCATTGACTTTCTGTGAGTTCCCACTGGCAAACACCTGGAGGCATCTGCCTGCAGATGGCCGCCCAGAGACCCAGGTGTGTTTCTGGAGGCTGCCTTGCCCCAGTTCATCCTGAGGAGATGTCTTGGTGCTCAGAGTGCAAAACAACTACCCAGGTTAATGAGTCGCAAAGACATTAACATTCAAAAAGGCTCACAGAGAAAATGAAGCCTTACAGGCAGCAGCCTCCTTCAGCGGGGGAAGGGGGGGGGGCGCTGGCTCCAGGAAAAGCAAGAAGCTGAGCACAGCCCTGAGCCTCCCGGCCTCCCCGGCCTCCCCGTGGTTTCCCAGGCGTCCACGTGGTGCTGTCTTTTCTGGATGTTACTCATAACGAGTCGAGTGTCTCTCATACACACTTTAAGTCATTTTTCTTTCCTCTTTTTTCCCTCCTGCATGTAGTTTCTGAATTATCTGACTTGAGGAAGATAGATTCCAAGGTAATGTAGATGAAAGATAAATTTCTTAAACGTATCTGAATACCACCAAGCTTTTTAAGAACGTCACTGTTTTGTTGTTGTTAGACGAATACATGTAACTCTTGTATTTACAATTGCAATTTTCTACCAAGTTGCCCCCAGAAAAATTAGACTGCCTCCTGGAAGTCAGACCGCAGACATAAAAGAAGCCTCTTGGACAGCCCCAGAGATGGTCTGGTGCACAGGCCACCACGCTATTGTGTGTTTGATGGTGGTCACAGTTGGCGTTTGGATCTCAGCCCCAAACTGGTTCCATACATGAAGCTAAAATCCTGGCTAGAATGAAAAACAATACTAGTTAAAATAGCTAACATTTGCTGAACGTTTGCTATGTCACCTGCACTGTTTGAGGTCCTTTGCAGATAATCCCTTGGGTGACAAGTAATATCGCCCAGTCAGAGCAAATTCAATGCAACATGAATTCGGGGAGGAGATGGGTGAAGAGCTTTTGGATTATAAGACCACTGAGCCTCTCTGATCCTGTGCCTCCCGGAAGGAGCTAGAGGACACCCGCACCTGCTCCGTCCTGAGGCTGTGTCGGCTCCGGCCACAGGTGCCCCGAGTGTCGGTGTGTAACTGGTCCCGCTCACCTCTCCTTCGGCTTTCTACCTTAACTGGGCTTGATGTGGTTGGGCCTCGTCAGCACAGTCCTTGGTCTGGGGCACGGTGCTGTAGCACCAGGCCCGGGCCCAGAGTGGAGCGGGAGCACACACCAGAGGCGCACTGTGTCGGCCGGCCGGTGTAGCTGCAGGGACCCTGCTTTGTGGGCAGTCACTGATGTCAGCTCTGTTTGACTTTAATTTTATGCTGTAGACCTTTAACTCCAGTCTCTCTGAGAGCCAAGGGGAATGTGGAGAGAGTGAAATGCAGACCACACTGGGCAGGAACAGAAGGAAGGCGGCCTGCCCCTGTCCGCTGCTTCATCGGAGGCTCCACTGGAAGCTCAGGGAGAGAGGCTGGACCTGCACACCCCAGGCCAGAACGGTTGTTACGTGCTCAGCCCCTCGGCAGGCGGAGGCCCTCTCATCGCCCTGGTCAGCCCCGGTGCCTGTGGTAGAAACCACCTTCCATTGACATGCGCAGGTCTAGAGCGAGAACCAACAAGGAATGCATTTGCAATTACAATTATATTTGCATTTCCGTAGTGCTGGCCAGTCACTTGGGTTTACTTGATTTATGGAATGAGTCATATACAGAAGTCAAAAAACTGTGTTCTAATTCCCCAAATCCTCGGTGTCATGGCAGGAGTCCGAGTTTATACCACTCTTCTCTGTGCTTTGTTGCTAATCGAAACTGCCTTCTGGTGAACCCTCCGTTGTTTTCCAGAGAAGGAAGATCTGCTTGGACGTTGAGCCAAAGTGTTCATCCTCCGGCACCTGTCGCGGGCGACTCGGTCGCACTGCACAGTCCCTTTCCTCTTGGTTGTGCACAGCGCTGGTGTAACGTGAAAGTAGCAACTCCCTGTGGGGATCAAGGATATGTTGCATGTTCAGTGACCTCTGATGAACTGGGAACACATAGGCAGGGAAACAAATGGAGAGGGTCGAAGCCGCCTGAGTCAGGTGTCTCCCCAGGCGAGACCTTGTGGAATTTCACAGATCCATCCCTTCTCCGTGTCTGTGGTCTCCTACTTAGTTTCCTTCTCATTCTGACATTTGACTGTCTTTGGCTTTCCTATTCCTCAATAGGAGTAACTCCGGTAATGACTCTCTGAGTGTGTCCTCTGCCTGCTTTGTCTTGTATCACATGTTCATACATGTTTGAAAATTTTCCAGAGAGATACATTTCTTAAGAGCAGGCTGGGCTGGATTGCCACTGATCCTCAGGAGAGGGGAGGACCATTGAGATCAGCCAGGGTACAGTCTGCAGGAGAGTCAGAAGCAGAAGAGGTGGGGGTCCTAGGACTAGAATCGTGATGCAGAATTGGACGAAAATGTGACCTGGGCACAGCAGAGTGGCCTCACCTCCATGTTCACAGTATCGGGGTCCTCAGTAGAGGGAGACCCCTACTTGCTGTCAGTCTCTGCAGTGTTGGATGCAGCCCACGAGCCACACTGGTGGAATTTCTTGGTCTTTGAGAGCGAGGGCTGGAGATGCTTTACAACTGTCGGTCTGGCAAGGGTGGTGAAGGGGAGGGAATGAGAACTACCGTCATGGTCCGAAGACAGGGGAAGGGTTTACAGTACCTGGCCCTTACCCCAGCACACCGGCTAGGATTCCTCTCACTTTTCAGTAATCAAATCATAATGTCCTGTTCATAAGAACTTCCCATTTCTCATGTCTTCAAGTTACAATTAATGCACTCACCCACTACAGTCCAACATTTAAAACAAGCAAAACAATGCTTGACATATGCTGCCTTCATTATCGTGAGTTCTGTAGACATCTGTGCACGGGGTCAGCAAACTTCTCTGTAAAGGGCTAGACAGTGAATGTTTTAGATCTTGGAGATCTGCAGTCTTCATCATGACTCCTCAGCTCTGCCTTTGTGACAAGACACACCCGTGGCCAAGACAGAGACAGGGCCGTGCGGCTGGATTCCAGGGAAGCCTCTAGGGAAGCCAGGTGGCCAGTCGGCTTGGCCCACGAGCTGTGGCTGTGGAGCCCTGGCCTGTGCGATAGTCTGTGACCTCACTGAGGGCAGAGCTGTGCTGACCGCATTGGGCACAGATGAGGAAAACACCTCTGGACTGAACCCTTTGAATTAGATACCAACTGTCACTCACTCACTCTGGGACCCTGGACAAGCCATTTAATTCCTCAGCTTCTCATGAAAAACTGATCATAAAACCTGCTTCATAGTCACTGTGAGGATCCAGTAGAAAGATCCTGTTAATGGACTAGCACCGTCAGTGTCCTCTGCAGCATGGGTGTTCAGCAGGCTGAGTAAACACCTGGTGAGATGCTTAATCCATGGTTCAAGTTCACCCTTCCTGGATCAACATTATTTGAAGATAATTAATATGAAAATATTTATTAAGATATGTTAATAAAAGACCTGCTTACACATCTAAATATCTCTAGAAATTTGAGTTGATTATCATCTTGAACAACAAACACTGTTTTTGAGAAGATGCAGAATGTGGATAAGAAAGGGGATATAGGAGCAAAAACAGCCAGTGCCTCATTTCACGAAAGAAAACAAAATCAATTCTGGAAATTTATCATTTTTAAAAAATTGAAATATCAATACGCTAATTCAATCAGAAGTAATAAATACAAATTTAAAAGAACAAATCAATGCCAGAATTTTATTTTTTATTATTTAATAAAGTTAAAAGGTTAATAGATGAGTAGGTCTACCAAATCAATTCCTATGTTTACTTTAATAAAAATGCTGATATTTTGACATAATTATTATTTAGGTGCAGCATTAGGTCTCACCAAATGAGCAAAGGGTGGTGTCGGGAAGCTGGCCACAGGAACGGAGAGCAGCACCAGGAGAAAGTGGGATCCCGTTCAGGGAAGGGGGTTTCTAAGTGAGAACGGTTTCCGTTTCCCACAACACACATAAAGCAAGTTTGACAAGCGTACTTGGGGCATCGCCCTTAGCAAAGACCCGATGGGTAGTGTCCCTTTGTCGGTGTCCCCAGGCCTGTCCACACCGCACGGCTGCTGGGCCTGTGCTCAGGCCGCTGCTCTCACGGAGCGCCAGACACGCTCCCAGGAGAAACCTTCAAATGATTCCGTACCAGATTCTCATCTGACGTGACAGGAAGAGCATTTAAACTCTGGGGATTGTAGCCCAGCTGGTGTGGCTCAGTGGTGGCGCATCAACCCCTGCACCAAAAGGTGGCCAGTTCGATTCGCAGTCAGGGCACATGCCCAGGTTGTGGGCTCGATCCCCAGCAGGGGCGTGCAGGAGGCAGCTGATCCATATTGATGCTTCTCTCTCCCTCTTCCTTCCTCTCTCTCTAAAACCAATAAACATTTTTTTTTTTTTTTAAATCAAGTTATTGTAAAAATGAACACATCTTTTTCTTCCCGGTTGAGGTGGAAGAACTAGTGAGACCTGGGACCTAAGGACCATTGTTAGGAAGAAAATACCATAAAGTGTTTGGGTCTCCCACAGGATGCTGAGCATAGGTTGTGTGTAGCTCTGGAAAGCAATTAGCCTCTCGAGCAGGGAGAGAGGAGGCGGGCTGAGCAGGGAGAGGCAGCGTCGTCAAGAGCCGGGCTCCGGGCGGAAGCAGCCGCCGCGGGATTTCCTGAGCACTGCGTGGTGTGTTGCTGAAACACGAGACTTTAGCTCCCAACAATCACCAGATTCAGCTCTACACAAGGAGGCCGGAGGTCTCAGAGAGGCTTTCTTTCTTTTTTTTTTATTTTGCATTTATTGGTTGGTTTCGGTTTTTGGGGGGTGGTCATTATTTGTTTAATTATCTCTATTTTGTTGCTCTTGGACTGTAATTATGGTTATTCCGCTAATAAAATGACAGGAGCGTCATGTGTGGTCCTGTGTGGAACAGCGACTGCGCGGACGAGGGGTGGGAACGACGGACGCCCAGGGAAGCAGGGTTGAGAGGACACGGCGAGCTCCTCTGTCCCCCCCAGCGTCCAGCACGAGCGACGGAAACTCGGCATAGGAGGCCCTGACTCAGGCCATGCGGGCTGCAGTGACCAGTGCCATCGGCCGGGCAGTGTATAAGCAACAGGAATGTATTTCTCACAGTTCTGGAGGCTGGGAGACCAAGATCGGGGTGACAGCAAGGTCTTGTGAGGGCCACAGATTCCTCATCTCATCCCCACACGGTGGGGGGAACAGCCAGCTCCCGGGGGTCCCTGGGTGAGTGCGGGTCTCCCTTTCACGAGGGCCCCACCTTCCTGACTAGCCCCTCCGAAAGGCCCTGCCTCCCCACACCTTCACCTGCGGCATGAGAATTTCAACATATGAATTTGGGGGGTGGGCCACAGACATTTAGAACATAGCAAACCCTGTTTGACCATATTTCACTCGAATCCTATAGGTCAGGGCATTCCTGGTGGCATCTGGGTTGTATACAATGGAGAAACTGAGGCCCAGACTGTTGGAGCGGCTGGTTGCCTCGCACCGTTCAGGTGTGCCGATGCTCATGGCTCACCCCGTAGTGAGAGGCTAATCCACCGCACACTGGCCCGTCGCAGCCACCTGCTCGCGGCCCATAGGTGGCTGAAAGGCATGCTTCAACTGAGGGGGCGGCAGGGGCCTGGCAACCAGGGACCCACAAGCTTATTGGCATTTTAAGTAGCCACAGCCTGAGGTTTCTGGCACACTGGCCTTGCTGCTCAATTCCAAACTGTTTCCCCTGATGACACCTGACATGGAGTCGGACGCCAAGGGAGGCCCGACTCCCCCGCTCGCTTGCTGCCCTGCCGCCGGCCATTCTTTCCCTTCTGACCTCTTGGGTGGCAGGGCCACCGAAGACGTGGGCAGTCTGGCCTTGAGTGGGCTCGGGTCTGGGTTTGGCTGATAGATGCCACATTCATTATTTCTAGGTGTGCAGGGATTTTTGCTTGCTGCCTACTTCTCACTGGATTCATACTGCTGCTCCGAGAAAACATTTGCTGTGCGCAGCTCAGCTGAGCTCGGCCGGGGATGTTGTGGGCTCCCCTGGGGCTGGGGAGGCAGGAGCAGGCTGAAGCCGCACTCTGTGGCAGGGCAGTTCTCTTTGTTGGGTTCAGAGCTCCAAAGCCCAGAACACCTTTGCTCCCAGATCAGGGGCGTGCCCTGCCGACCAGGGGTGAGGCCCTGCAGAGCCGTGCTCTGAGCGCGCGCCAGCTTCCTGCGCTCCTGCTGAGCCTTGAAGGAAGGCGGAAGCAAACGAAACACATTTTACTGGGCAGAATTTACACCAAGCTCCTGAGAATTGGGGAAGGGAGTAAATAACATTTTCTTTCTTTATTATGTTGGCTCTCCTGAACCACCTTGTGGAATGGAAGGCAAGTAGACAGTCAGGTCCAAGTAAATAACACCATTAATTCAAATGGAATAAAGTGTGAAGCATGACTCAATCCAAAGTATTTTATTTTTTAAAAAATTAGAATGATCTCATGCGAAAGTGGCAGGACTGTGCTGGAATTTAGAAATAGATGTATCATCCTGTGGTCCCAGGGTAACATTTTTATGGGCTGATGAAATCTATGTAATATATCTTCTTAAAAAAGTGAAACTTCTGCCCATAAAATGCCTTTATTAGAGTTTACTGAGTTTCACAGTAATAGCGACTAATGTCTGGAGCCCATTGAAGTGCCGGTCATTGGTTTGGCGGATTATAGAACATATTATTAAAAATGGGTACCCACAAAGTGGTAACAATTTCAGCTTTATACAGACCCATACCAAAAATAAGACTTGTAAATTGCAGAGGTTACACACCCAGTAAACCATTCACTGCTGCGTGAGGTATTGCTAGCTGTGGCGGCCACTCTTCAGCAGAGGCTCGCGCAGATGGGAGGTAACCACCGCAGAAGAGACGACACCATGAAGTGAGTCCCCACACACACAAAGCAGCTTTGTCCTGGGCACTGCCATGTGGAAATACTTCTGTGAGGAAGACACTGGAGAAGGACACCAGACCCCACAGGGACCGTGGCATCGGAGAGCCGTGGCATCGGACCGTGATGTTGGAGGGTGCGGGCGGTGTTTGGGGAGGTGATGAAATTGCACCAATCCTGGAACTGCCTCTTGGCCGTCTGAGCCACCAGTCAGCTGCTGTTGTGTTGTAAAATTCAAGAGAGATCAGAAACTTCCAGATTAAAATGTCTTTTCATAGAGATTTTAAAAAAGTCATTGCCTTGCTCTATGCATTAGAAACCTCTCCAGGGAAGCCGCCCGAGTCTGAAACATTGCTGTATCATGGGTTCATTCCCACGTTCATCAGACAGGTCACTCACACGTGCTCTCAGACCCTCTCCCGTCGACGTGGTCGCGCGCTCTCTCTCAAGCACCAAGTGTAGAGACTTCTTTTTAGACTTTTGGGAAATGACAGTTTCTCTCTTATGTTCTGGGCACAATCATTAAAAAATAGCTACCTCACTTAGCTATCTGTCTAAAACACTGAAATGGGAGCCCAGAGCGATCCATTTTCATCCTCTGCACCAAAGTAGCCCAGAACATTGATGTGAGTTAGACCTCAGCAGGGAGAGAAATCTTACTCTCCCTTACAAATCCAGAAACTGCCGGTTTGGACCTGTTCTCCTGTGAGGGTTTCATGAGGTTGCTGAGGGGTGCTTCTGAGTTTCTTATAGCCCTTGACTGCACTGACCAAGTGCCTTTGTGGTGAACCTCATTCTGGAAGACACCCCCATCATGTCAACCCCATTCACGTGAGTTAACTTCCAAACAGCTTCATTCTTCATTCAAAACACTTCCAAACTCTATGGAGTCAGGATCTTCAAGGACTTGAAAGGATGACCCACCACCCATACCTTCTTCTTGGTTCAAAAGATGTCACTATTACGGACCTTTATAATGGAAAGATCCTAGAGTCAGGTTACAGAGTACTCTCAAAAGGCATTGTCTTGGTGCTTATTTCTTGGAGTTAATTATGTGTCTCCATTAGACTGGACTAGGAACAACTTGAGTGCAGAGGATATATTTTAATTCACTTACATGGAAGGTGCCCAGTCCTGTGTGTTGAGCCTTAAAGGAATACAGAAACAAACTAAACACATTTAATTGGGTAGTAGGCTTTCAATGAATATTTGTTGAAAGAACAAGGAACGACTAGACGGGTGAGCATGGCTCGCCCCCCCGTCCCAGGCCAGTGCCGCGGCTGGGAACGCTGTGGGCAGTGCACGCGGGAAGGCAGGGCAAGGGTGAGGGGGCAGCAGCCCACCTCTCCTTTCGAAGGAAAGGTTAGAATTCGCATCGCCCCAGAAACAGGGTGCAGAGACTGAGGGCAGTGACGCACCTGGAAACGCCCCTCTGCCCTGACAACATGGGGAACAGCTCGTGGAACGTGACTCTGGAGCTCATCACGTTTGGTGTTTGGCCAAGTTGTCAGCTTTAGTCATTACTTTATTGTCATGAAAAGTGGGGATTCGATGAGTCCCCTTACAAAGCCGGCAGTTCAACCGAGACCGGGCTACTGACAAGTTCTGTCAACGGGCAAACTTGCAGGAGATGTAACATATGCATCTCCCAGCGGCAAACCCAGGGCATTTCTCTTCCCTCCAACTGCCATGAACAGCATTGAGGTCCTGCAGGAAACTACCACATTGGTTCTCCCCGAACCCTAGAAAGTGCACTCGTACTTTCTCTCTTAAGTAAAACAAACGTAAGACAGCTGACCAGTGGGAAATCATTTCTTTGACTCATTCCTGGAACAAACATTCCTAAGAAAATTCCAGTGAATGCAGAAATGAAGCTCAAATCTGGCTCCATGAACCTGTAGAAGTTGCTGGCAGGCTTTCGGATACCATGCATTATGTAGAGTCAGTGGTTGCTGTCATCAGCTGGTCTCACAGGGAACACCAGTGGGCTTACTCCCACAGAGCTCCTGATAATGCTATTATAAGCTACAGATGTAGAAACTTAAGTGTAAGAGGAAAGGAAATTCAGATAGGAGCTCAATTATCATCCTGTTGCAAGCCCCATTCATCTTTGTTTTCTTCTGCTGAAGAAAGAAAACGTAGTCAGTCATTGCTTTTGGCCCATTTTAAAAGTGCGTTTTAGACCTTCCCTAATGTGGAGCAAAGTATTTCCATTTGTTTAAATAAGGGGATTTGTAATGGGTTTACTTTAATGTCTTGGATATTTCATGTGGCTTTATGAATTCACTTGAAAGCATCGTATTCTTCCTCCAAACAAACGCGTTCCCAGGTGACAGTTACCTGTGAAACCAGAGTCCACTCATCTGAGCACAGTGGGTGTGGAATATATTTTCAGTGCCTCAGATCTTCCAAGATTGCTTTTGAGAAGGGAAGTGAGGGACCAAGACACATCTTACACCTTCAGATCCACTTCTTCCAAGTATCACAGTGGACCAATGAGGATGTAAAATAGCTCGCAGAACTGATTTTTAAGCTTCTGCCTCTACAATGGTCTTTAATCATGTACAAAAATTATGTTAAAAACGTCCTTCTAATATTGAGTAACAGCTGTGCTACACATTCAGCTAGTCATAGCAATTCATAAATTAAAATAACTGGCAATGTTGCACTAAATTTATGTCAGCAAATGAGTGGTCAATGTAGGCTAGGATGTTAAATCATAAACATCAAAGATGTTTTCTTAAAAAGCAAGGACCAGCTCCATTAACTTCAATAGTTTTAAAAAAAAATGGTTAAATAAATAGTCCAGAATGTTGTGAGAGACTGGTATTTTTTTATCCTTAAGAAATCTAAACAGATTCTCCTTAACTCACTATTGAAATTCTCCTGACGGCCCGATGGCGGTCAGAGGGCACCGTGCGGCTCCCGTTCGGCCTCTGCAGAGCCTGCTGCGGTGCCCAGGGGTCGTGCTCTGTATGAAGCAGCCAGGACTTAGGGCGAGATCTTTCCTGCATACTTTGCAATGCCTACCCTCTTGCAAGGTCTAAGAACCTTGGAACTACAGAGGGTTTTTGTTTTCCAGCCCAGACTATGGCGAACATGCTGTCAATGCCAAACACTCGACCAAATCTTTGCGGTAAAAATCAGCAAGCAGGGAGAAATAGCTGTGTGTTTAGGGACCCGTACACCTACTGTGTCAGCCAGGCCACGATGTCATTGGATCTCTGGTCTCCTTACCCCAGGAAGGTGCCTCGCCTTTGGCGGACCTGGCTTTCCGCTTGCCTACACCCCAAGTGGCCGTCCATCCAGAGAGGACAGTGACAGATGGCTCCTGTTTACTCAGAAAAGTCTTGTGCTTGGGGTAGAGTTTGTTCAGGCTGCTTAATGTCCACCTTCCTCCAACAGTGTTAAAAAGTAGATACTTTATAGTTTTCCTCTTTTCTCGGTTCATCACAGCGGGCGTGACGTGGAGGCGTGCTGAGTCCCGTACCCTACCTGAGGACGCCCTGACTGCACGTCTCGGGAGCTCGGTGAAGTCTGACATAGCTTGTTCTATAAACAAATGGCTTCTAAAAGCTGAAACCCAGTCAACTGCACTTGCGCCACTGTGGTTACGTGACAGTTGCTGCCGGAGACCGGCCGCGTGCCAGGATGCTGTGCACCCTGCCCATTAATATTCCGTCCGCCTGTCCACTTACGAAGAATCTTTCTAGAGGTAAGTTCAGTTGGTTTTTATGCTCCACAACATTCTATATTTTCAAGTTCTTTCTTCTTTTATATAATGCATCCCAATTAATTTTCCCCATTCTTCCTCACCAGCCAGCTAGCTGGTTCAGCAGCTCAGTGTAACTCTTCCCGAGTGTGGGTTAGTCTGACATTGAGCTCACTGGGTTACCCGTGTCTCTTCACCAGTCATTTCCTGTGGTCTGCCCTTGGGTCTTTCTGAACTAATCCTAGGAGACTTCCTCGACGTTACACAGACGCAAATGTAAGTGTGTTTGCTTGTTTGAGTTGGGCGTTTCTTCCTTTGCAAGTAAAGCTTCTCTCGCTTTGTTAAGGCGTATCTCGCAGTCTCTCCAGGAGCACTAATACAATATTGTCCGAGTAGTCATCCTTCCATTCTCAAAACATCTCTCTCTTACGGGAGACTTTTTCTCTCTCCTTTTAAAAAATAAATGTTTGCGTGTCTGTCCTGTGCATTGAGGTTTTCTTCATGCCTAGGGAAGCTTTTTCTCCGTTTAATAAAGAGAGGACACCAACCTGACCGTGGCACTGTGGGCGTGGCACACTGCCTAATCCGAGTGGGCGGATGGCGGGTGGTGAAGTTTTTGGATCCCTTAGCAACAGGGTATGCACTCCTGGACTCTGGGTGCTGTCTCTGACACGGCCCACCTTAGTTCCCTCACAAGAGAAGGTTCAGTGTATCGGAAGAGCACGGCTGGGATGTTTTGCCATTTTGCTTCTCTCCATGTGGCTCAGTCCCTTTAGTCCAGGCCATCTGTGTGCAGACTTGGAAGAGGTAGAGAGGTCCCGTGTTTCTTCTACAGACTTTTAATTGTCTCATTCCTGCTCTTTCTAGGCAAAGTATTTCCAACTTCCCAGCCCTACTGACATTCTGCAGAGAAAATTGGTTTCATCCTTAACTGAAATATTTAAAGTGTCCTTGGCTTGCCTGGCCGGTGTGGCTCAGTGGTTGAGCGTCGACCCTGCACCAAGAGGTTGCCGGCTTGATTCCAGTCAGGGCCATGCCCAGGGTGTGGTCCGATCCCCAGTGGGGGGCATGCAGGAGGCAGCCAGTTGGTGTTCTCTCTCACCAATGTTTCCATCTCTCTCTCCCTCTCCCTTCCTCTATGTCTAAAAATAAAAATAAAAATAAATAAATAAATAAAAATAAATAAATAAATAAAGTGTCCTTGACTTTATCCTTCTCATTTTTGCCTCGTTCATCACTAACCCTCCATACGTCTTTATGTTGTAGTTGCTTGTTTTCCCAGAAGGAGTTGTTCTGTGGAGCCACTACATTGATGTTTGCTCCCCCAACCTCATTGTTTATTTTTGGTCCTTATATGTAAATATATAGTTTTGTTTTGTCTTGTTTGAAGTCATGTCAGTAGAGAGGAAGACACACAGGGTGGGACGGAAGTGGGTCTGTGAGTACGCGGGACACAGAGGAGACCCCTCCATCACTGTTCATTGATTAGTGCTGTTTCCACACGAACGCTGTGCCCACCTGCATGTCCACGCTGCCATCTCAAACACGGACTGTTTTTCGATTGCTTCCTCATTGAACAATGAAGTTAGGTTGCAGGGGTGCAGTTTTACCTTGGCCATCGTCACCTGCCACTGTTCAGGGAGAGGGGACAGGAAGTCACTCAGAGGCATTCGAACTGAAGAAGAGCCTGTAGTGAGGGAAAACGACCCCATCACTCACAGACTTGGGAAACAAACGGGACGGTGCTCCACTGGTGTCTTCTCTTTCTGTTTAAAAAAGAACTACTGTGGTGTACTCAGCGTGGGAAATCTTACGTGTGACTTGTGAATGTTTTAAAGAAACACTCCGAGGGAGAGGGTGGCATCCCCGTGAGTCTGTGCCACGCATCCCTTCAGCTCACCTGGACACTCACCGAGAGGCCGGAGACCACTGCATGGCGGGTGGTGCGTCCCCCGGCGACCCGCTGTGTCCTAGGAAGGAAGTTGGAACCAAGACACTCAGTGGAAGCCTCGCTCGCATTTCGTTGTGGCAGGATGATCATGATGTTCTCAGTTTTACGTAAGACACCTGACTTCTCACTGGCCCTAAAAAGCCAAGGACATGTATTGTCTCAAAGCCCAAGAGGTCCATGTAGGAAGTTCCCAGGTTTGGGAAGCCGATGGCTCCTGTCTCTCTAAGTTGTCTCTCTCAGCCTATGAGCTTATCTCCCCTCGTGGGGACAGGATGACATGACAACAGCCAGGGAAGATGATACTTGTCCCGCGGCCGGGTCTCCTAGTCCAATCTTCCCCCGGTCATGAACCGGAGAGATGGACAGGGCGCTGGCAGGATGTGGGGACAGGAAGGCAACGAGACCCAGTCACTCCTGTTCTCTCATGCTCACCGAGCACACTCTGTGCATCGGCTGAAACAAAACAGCCAGCTGGGCATTGAGGGCTCCAGAGAGGTGCCTGCCACCTGTGGTCCTTCGGGGTGCTCAGGACTTCGGCCCTGGGGCAGGGGCCAGCCTGGGGGCCAGGGGAGGGAGCACAGAGCAGGAGGGCAGGGCTCGCCACAGTCACCCTGTCAGAGCAGGGACAGCAGACAAGCCCAGAGCTGTTTCCGGAGGCAGGGAAGATGCACGTCACAGGAAGAGCTGATTTCTGTGTGGATCTGAGGTCTGACCTGAAGATGAAATGGAGGCCGCATCCGCCCCGGAGTCAGGACCTCGCCTGGATCTGGTATCTCCTGGGGAAGATTTTTCTTCTCCCTTTTGTGAATTTTTCTCAGTAAAGTTTCACACTGACCACGTAACAGAATACATGTTTTACCTAATCCAGTCTTTACTTCATTTATTGCATGATTACATAGTTTGTGATTTCAGTCATCAGTAGAGAGTTTCAGGTAGTGACGGCCCTAGTTGGAGGGGAGGACGTGGCCCGTGTGAACTGCAGATGAAACCTGAGTAGACAGACTGAGGAGAGGAGGGTGGGTTCCAGTGTCCTGGGCCCTTTCTCTTCTGGAAAGGGCCCTGGTGGAAAGGATGTGTCCTCCGTGGCTCTGCCTGTGCTCCCTGGTCCTTCCTCTTGGACAGGCCAGGGTCAGGGTGGCAGCTGGCCCGCAGTGGGCGACTGGCGCCTCTCCAGGGCACGCTGGGAACGAAACGTGGGAGCCACGGGAGTGGGATCGGATCGACGCAGGCCTCGTGATGGCTCAGGGGCCACCTCGAGCACCAGCAAGCGGGGCCGTGGGCGCGGAAAAGGTCGTGGGCTGTGAAAAAACTGGGGTAGTGCACGTCAGAATCGATCACAATGTTAAATATTTGAATTTTTTTATTTTAAAAATCAAGGTCATAACAAGAGAAACGAGATCTTTTGAGCTCCTTTAAACTCTTTTATTTCAGGGCTCTGGGTAACAGATGGTAGGTGTCTGTAGTGAGAGCTGGGTGTATATGCACTCCGCATGCGTGCACATACCTGTAGGAACACTGTGTCTGTAAGTCGAATCACACACAGGGAAGGCAGGGCCCTGAGCTTTGCAGAGCTCGGAGGCCCCGCAGCGGCCCAGTGCCTCCTCCGGCACGAGGTTATCCCCCATTCCCTTCGATTCTCTGAACTGAACTTTCCAAAAGTCCAATTTTGTTAGAGGTTCTAGAGTGCAGTTGTTTAAACTATAAAACTGAAAGGAAACATAGATACCTTACAGTTGCTCAAGGCCCTGCCATCTACAAAGTGCATTTGTACCCCAATTTTCTTTCCCAGAAACCCGAGGGGTTGCAGATGTTACTAACATTGTGGACACATGAGTAACTGGTTACTTCAAATACCAGTCATTGCAAGCCTGATAAACTAAAGGGTCTATGGCAGAAACTAGTTCTATGTTCTCTCCATCAAATCAAAACCACTGTCTCTGGCTTGGAAACTGGTTAAAATGAAAGAATACAGATATATAAGGGAAAAGAAGATATACATCCTATCGTCCAATTCAGATAAAGCTAAAAAATCCAATATTTTAATTAAATGCATCTGAGTCCATTTCTGGTGTTTGCAATGCACAGAATTTCTGATACTAAAGTAAAACAATACCCGACAGATCTAACGAATGCCTTTCAGTAAACTTGCACCTGATATTTGTGACCAGGTCTACCGCCCACAGACACGATGCAGAAGGACGCCAGGACCGCTGCCCTCACCTAAATCGCGCGTGGGGACCGCAGCCCAGCGGGTTGCTTCCGTCTCAGGAGAAGGTTTGGACAGAGTGATGGGAGGTATCCCGGAGAATCACCTGTGTAAGTCGTAAGGGTGGCGCTTCACCCCCTCCTGTCAACACAGCACAGCCTGCTACTTGTGTCGTGAGTCAAAGAAATAGACATCATCTAATGTGTAAAATATTTGCTGATTTTTAGTGGTTTTGTTCTGACAAATGTGCTCCTGGTCCACCTCCCCCCATTTTAAAACCAGAAGTTATTTAATCTTTCTTTATTCTCTCCCTGTACTGCAGCCCCAAACCCCAAGCAAGAGCCGGCTCTTAGCTCGAGGACAGCAGCGGAGGAAGCCCTGTGAGAGAGCAGGACGTGCAGAGGCTCCGTCACCCCCTCGGGGCTGCTCGGGATCACTGCTCGCGTGTCGCTGCGTCTGTGCAGGACACGAGCTCTCGCTCTTGTCCCACAGCGCGATGATCTGAGGAGTGAGTAGGGCACACACAGCCAACAAAAACTAGAAGAGGCTACACAGCCTCCTGTGCTCGCTCCGGCCCAGCGCCCCTTAGTGAGCAGACAGGCGCAGATCTCGAAGGGATCCGACTGCCCTGGTTGTTCCCGTGGAAATCACTCATGGGCTAAAAGGCGGCTCCTAGCTGCCCGTCCGGCGGATCCTAAGTGGAACAGAATGGTGTCAGCAGGCGAGAGCCAGGACAGCTGGGACAAGAGACTGAGGAGATACAAATAACAACTAAAACACAACAACAAGCAGCTAGTCAAAAGTGAGCTTTGAAATACTCATTTAGAATGACTGAATTCAGGGTGCTTTCCGTGTGCTCCTGGTGGCTGAGGACTGGGGCCCACAAAGCAGCACTTTCTGCCTCCTCAGGTGACTCAGCCGTCATAGCCAGGGCTCAGAGCCCGAGGGCCTGGGGGGCGTGATTCAGCAAGGTCCCTTCCCTGCCCAGCGCCAGCCCCCTCTAGCACCGTCATAATAATGGGGGTGCAGGGAGGTACAGAAGGGGGTTGTCTCAGCTTTAGCATCTACATGGCACTTATCATCGGGGAATGATCTTTTAAATTCCAATTACAGGCTCATTGATGATGGAAAAAATGATTGTGAAGGAAAGAAGGGACATACGGAATTTTCAAGATAGCTTGATCCAAAAATTTAAATTAAAAAAATTAAGCAAATAGAAAACGGTGCACATTTTAATCAAGCAGAAATTGTTACGTGATTACGGGGAACAGTCTAAGATGTTTAACTCTGAGCAGCAGCCTGTTCCTTTGTTAGACACGGGGTGTGACCTCATCACACACAGCTTATTCTCCGCGTAATGGTTCGGGGGGAACAGGCCAAGCCCCGCCGTCAGGATGCCCTCTGTCAGGAGAAAGCTACACTCGCACGGTAGTATAAACACAAGCAGAAAACGGCATCTCTGAACAATAAAACATAACACACACGATGGAATCCAAATAAGAGGCTAACAGTTTTTTCTGAAGCAGAGATGCGTTTGCCTCTAAGCACATCAGGACAACAGACGGACTCCCCATTGCAGCCTTTCACTGAGAGCCGACCGAGGAGCACCGGCTAGGTGCCCCGGAGGCACGCCAGAGTCGGCGACAGAATGCCTTGGTCCCAAGCCTAATAGATAACAAACAATATACTAGAAGTCTGTACATGGCATCTATAAAATGGTTTCAAGCAAACTTTCAGAGACCATGGGTTGGGTGGAGAGGGTCATATGAAAGGAATCTTGGAAAACTGGACGAGTTTGAACCGCCAGAGAAAGAAGAGAACCTTTGGGGAAAAAAGTCAGTGATACCGAGAGAATAACGGCCAACAGGCAGCGGACACGTGCATGGAGCAGTGTGCGGTGGTGTAGAGGAGCTACTGGAAAATGTGGGCCTCATACAAATACATCTGGAAGGGTCACCTCAGGCACACATGGACTTTGAGCCTATAGGGACAGGAGGGACCCTGCAGTTTGACTCATTCATCCCAAATTCGGGATAACGAAGGCTCAGAAAGGGAAGTCACTTATACAAGGTGATACAGCGAGGCGATAATCCCAGGCCAGACGAATCTATGTTTCCTAAATGTCCCTCCCGTGGTTCCTTCTGTGGCACCCTGCAGGTTAATCTCAGTGTTTTAAACACCATGACAAGCTGGTTATATGGGTCCCTTTAATTTGGTAAATCTCAAACACTGAAGATCTCGGAGGGTGGAAATGACATCACTGAGAATAAATCTGGGGAAAGAGAGCGAGGAAAGCAAAGGGAACATTTTGCAGAAATGCAAAAGACAGATTTTTAAAAAGACACAAGATTGACTGTCTGAAGGTCTGCTTAGCACCCATCGACATGCCAATCAGCTCTCACACACCTGAACACAGCTTTGATCCACCTGCAACACTGCTTTGAGAATGTGCACTAAAAAATCTGTTGCAGAATTCAAAGACATTTCAACAGAAGTGGCAAAACCCAATTGGATATGAAGTTTGTTGCTTAAATACTGCCTGGTTTTAGTAATTCCTGATTCAGTCATAAGCAAGTGAAAACTTTGAGTAAGCAAATCACCCAAGAGCATTATGGGAGAACTCCAGCACTTATTAAAACAGTCATATTTCATACACTGTAGCTTTGGGGAATAGAAAACAATATTTTTATTGTAGTTTAAAAAGAATCCTCATTGTGAATTCATAATATTCTCCAAAGCTTAATAGCACACAGGGTACACATGTACAAATACACAAAATATGTGCAATTTGTCTCTAAATAGCAATGAGAGAAATGTATTACCCAACTTGAATTAGATCTAAATTGAAACTGGAACAGTTAAGTAAAATAATTTTCATCCAGATCAAAATTATGCTCAAATATAATTTAATATCTATTTTTATTATATTCTCAAAAAGTAATTGCCTCCTTTCTCAGGTCTCACACAAAAGCAGATAAATCAATGTTCCATGTGAGGCCTTTCACCCTGGAAACGCTGCTTCTCCTTTGAAGATGCAGTATCTAAGGAAATATTCATCAACATTTATTTTCGGTATAACTGAAACAAACATTAAAAGGTTTGAAAAACTTTTATTCCATTGTTTCAATATAGAATCTTGGTATCATTTTATATTTTTAAATCCTCACCCAAGGATATTTTCTCATTTATCTTCTGATAGAGTTGGAGGGAGAGGGAGAGAGAGAGAGAGAGAGAGAGAGAGAGAGAGATCAATTGGTTGCCTTCGCACGACCTCGACCAGGGCCTGGAACGAATCAAAACCGAGGTACATGTCCTTGACCAGAATCGAACCCATGAATCTTTGATCCACCTGCCAATGCTCTAACCCTGAGCCAAACCGGCCAGGGCTGTCTTTGTCATTTTTATAGCAGACGTCACTCACCAAGTGCCTGCTATAGTAAATGTTTACACGCCTCGTCTTGTTTACTTCCTGAAACAACCCACGACGCACAGATGGCGATGACCTCGTTCAAAGGGTAAGTTGCCCAAAGTCATGTGTTCTAACCAGGTCTCATCTGGCTTCAAGCCCCGTTGAATGGCTGTCACCGCCCCTGGGCAAAAGGCATGACTCGGCTGCAAGAAGCAGCACTCGAGATGGCGCAGCACGGAGGGTGCAGGGGGAGGACGCGGGCGGCCGTAGGAGGGCCTGGTGCTGAGGAGGCGGGGTGGTCACAGAATGAAGGTGGCATGGTGCGGGATGGCTGGGGAGCGGGGGGCGTGTGCCACTCCGGGGCGTCGTCGGCACAGCTGCCCGGAGGGGCCTGTCGCTATGTCTTTAGAGCGCCCTGGGGTGTGGAGTCAGGCACACAGCGTGGTGGTTCAGTCATAGACTCTGGCAACAACCAGGTCCAGGTTCAAAACCAGCTGCCCTCAGGTGGCTGTGTGACCTTGGGCGATCACTTGAGCAGTGCGTTCACCTGTAAAGTGGACAAAGAACAATTTTCTTAAAGGTTTGTGATGGTTAAATAAGACAATGCCTATAAAGCCCTTAGAACTTATACTGAATACTTATAACACAGTACTGATTACTACTGTATCGTATTTTCATTGTACCTGATTGTCAGACCTTCCATAAGCTCAACCACACCTTTCACAAATCTACCTCTCACGGAGAGCTTCCGCCACAAGGAAGTGGGTGTCTCTGCCACCAGACAGGCAGCCTGGGCCATCACTGGCCCTGTTCCCTTTCCACCAACCAGCGGGAAGCTGCTGAGCACGGGCCGTGCTGCAGGTGCTGGGCTGTGCCTGTGGGCGTGCAGAGACTGAGCATATGTCCCCTCACCCGGAGGAGCCCACACCATGACCACGGTGACCAGTGTGCGGGCCACTCGTGCGGGGCGGGGCAGGATGGAAAGCAAACCTGCACTGGGCCAGGGCAAGCTGCCCTGGCATTTTGTCAGATCTTAGTCCTCATCGGAACTCTGTGATTAAGTTTCCCCCGACAATGGAAGGAGAGCAACGCAGGCAGTAGACATCATGCCCAGGTCACATGTTTGCTAAGGTGGCAGTTCATCATTCAGACCCACTCGGAGCTCCAGCTCTCCGCCTGCAGAGCTTCCAAAGCGTCAGAGCTGCACCCTAACGTATTCCCAGGGAATAAGGAACAGGAAACGGTGTGTGGTGACTGCTGAGCACAGTTTCACGAGGGGAAGGAAGATGCCCCAGAGGCGAGGACGGAGACCGTGGAGGGACGGGAGGGAAGCTGGAAGGCATGTGTTCTTCCTTGTACGGCCAGATCGCTACACGAACATGAACCTCGTCTCCCCTTTGGCCAGTGCCCCGGACTCCGAGGGCTTCTCCTTTGTTGCTTATGCTGTACATGTTAGGGTTCGGGGGTGCCCTGAGCCCACTCTCCAGTAAGATGACTTCGCCCGAGCCCTGTATGAGACTCTTCCCAGCATTACTTTGAGACAGATGTCACTGTTGCCATCTTACTCATGGGGAAAAATCCCTGAAGCTCAGAGGTCATTGACCTGCCCAAAGTCATAGAGGTTATGAGTGATGAGTATAGAATTAGGACAAAGGTCAGATGGACCGCAAACTCACGCGTGCTTTCTACCACCCGAATTCTCAGAGGCTCATTGGCATTAGAAGCGATGGGCCGTGTACCCCGGATTTCCGGCCTGGGGCTGGCCCCTGCATTTCATGCCTCTCTTACGGAGGTGGTCTTCAGTGGGCACAGTCTGAATATGCGGGAGGCGAGGACTCCATTTCCGCTCCAGCAGCCCTGGACGGAATTCACTGTACAGACACTGGCTTCAGAGCTGAAGAGCCAGATCCAAGTGCAGCAGTCTGTCCGTGCGAAAGCTTAGCCCTGGCTCCCAGGCCCATCCCGGCTCCTGGAAGGACGTGAGCCAAGGACGCCGGGTGTCCACGGCTTACCTGTGCGCTTTGGAGACGGCGCAGAGACCTGCCGCCACACGTCGCAGATCTCACTGTAGCTCTTGGACGTTGATCTTGAGGGTGAAAACGACACCCGCCAAAGCGCTGGGCGAGCCTTGCCCGGAGCCCCGGGGTGAGACAGGATCGGAAACGCAAACAGTCCTCTCTCCGTGTCGCACGCTCTCAAGGTGCTGGCAACACCGCCTTCGTCCCCCGAACTCTCTGGCACTATGACGTCCGTTTTGCAAAGCTGGTCAGTGAGTCGTCCCCTGGCGACAGGCGGTCTGGACAGTGTGCTAGCTCAGAAGCTTGCACTTTCCTTGCCTCTCTGGGTTTCTGTGGTGATGATGATTAGAGTAAGACAGACCCGACTCGGTGACAGAGTCAGTCTTGCTTCGCTCACCGCCTTCCGAGTGCTGAGACGCTGCGCGGCAGTTCATTCAGTCTCGGAACGTGTCCGTCTTCCCAAGGAAGAGAGCGCCAGGGAAGCCAGGATGAAGCACGCGAGCTCCCCTCTCAAACCCGGCTCCAATAGCCCGCCCGCGGCTGATGCGTAAGTCTGAGAGGTCAGACTCCGGTTTCATAGCATTTTTGTCGGATTTGACAGTCTGTGGGGACCTTCCCTGTGAGCCCTCTACAAATGTAAAATGTAATTTAAGCTTTTACTTCATTCAGGCAAGAGGCTGTGTGGGCTTCCTTTCTGAAGCCGCAGACCAGCCTGTCGCCTTAGGGGCTTAGACACCCGGCCGGCCAGCCAACATTCAGTGGCCCATTGCATCCTGCCCCCTCTTCTGACAATACATAGGTCCTGATTCTTTTCAAAGACTTTGCCAAGATGGGGTTGATTTTTTCTGGATGCATACTTCAGGCTGAGCATACACAGAAAAACAGTAGGCAGGATGAGATTCTTTGTCTCAGAAGGATTGGAGGACTTTTATATATTCCCTCCTGCGCCCTCTGGCCCATCCCCAGGTAACCTGGCTTCTGGCAGGCAGCTGACCTCTCTCCATGATACCTTACTGCCATTTGCATTGCCAAGTAAGGCCCACCCCTCCTAAACAGGCCCCATCTCACCCCTGTTGAAGTTGTCATGCAGTCAGAGAGTTCAGTTAACCAGAAAGAGGCCACCGCTGTGTAAGGCTTGGTGCTGAGGTACTTGTCATTCCTTCTGGTGACACTCTGTGCTGACGACTGCCCGAGCACCTCCCCTGTAGGACTCGGCACTGACCAGGGACGTGCCCTCTGCAGACCTCGTGGTTTCCAGCCAGTGGTCCAGGACGGCGGTCTCAGACAGGATCCCTCTTGGGACGGACGGACAGACTCCACAGCCCAACGCCTGGGCTCAGATCAACAGCTTTAGAGATGGGCTATTTCGGGCATTCTGGAAACCTTGGGTCCCCAGCCCAACACTTCTCTCGTCACCTGTCATGACTTCCTGTTCTCCCCACTCTGAGTGTCATTCAGCACCTTCCAGATTGGGAACCTCACCCCATCCAGCCAACCTGCTTCAGAATGTCCATACCTCTGCCCCATCGTATCCGTTCCAGAATTCCAGCAACAGACCTCTACAGACCCAGGCTGATGGAAGGGGCTCTGTTTTTTTTTTTCTAATTTGCTTCTTTAAACATGAAAGCATCTTAACTTGCAGCTGAATAGTTCTATAAAGATAATTACATATGGCGAGTCAGAAAAACTTTTTGAAAAAAATATTCTCTTGAACATGTGCCTAGATTCACTTATGACTGTTGCTGCTCAGACACTTTGGGCAGAATGAGTGGATGACACCGAACAGCTTAGCTGCAATTATTGCAGGATGTCTGAGGTATAATTTCTCCCACAGTTTTGTTAGGCGTACAAAATTCATAATTCTGATTTGTGGCAGGTACTTATTACCCATCACAGGTGGGGATATGCAAATATTATTCTAGTAAGCCTTTATTTCAGTAGTCAGCTATGAACAAGATTTGTGAGTCTGGTACTCTGGGGCCATTTAATTAATTAGATGGTACAGATAAAATATAAATTGTTTTGTAGGCTACACAATTCTTGTCCTAGGAGGTGTAAAACTGAAGTGGAATGAACTTCATGTGAATTGATTTGTTGTTTTTATGTAGCTCCCAATAAATGTAAGCCTGCTCATTATTTTCCTTTATGAATTCCACTCATCATCCTCACGTCCTCTGAGTTTCATTCAAGTAGATGGTACGTATTTGACCATCTTGTTAAGTGGCTTGACCACTAGTCCCCAGGCCCGTATCAGCACACACGTCCTGTCTATGGAAAGACGGTCTACAGCTGATCTTTCAGAAATGTTCCATGTTCTTGAGTAAGACATTTTCGTTAATTTATAATATAATGTAGGCGAAATAACATCCAATAAAACAGATCATGGGAAACTGCACCACATTTTGTAAGAGTTTTATTGGGATCAGTGAAGGAATTATGCAACCTACACAGCTACCTGAAATAACAGAGTGATTCCCTTGCATTTGTACTGGGGAGGGGAGACGGTTTCAGTTATACAGTTGATGGCAAATAAATGTAACTGTCCTTGGTTTTCCATGCCCGCCATCGGCTGCCCTGAAGTGCTGTGCCAAGAGGGTTCGGGAAAGGCACGTGCGGTCTTTGGTTTATATCTTTGGGGACACCGCATCGACAAGCCTTTAATCACAGTGTTGATTCCCCTGAGCCAGGCAGGTAAGAACAAAGGGTACCCAACTGAGGTCATCAGATGGCAGAGCAGCACCACCTTGCAATGCGGGGCTGTCGTTTTCACCTCAACTGCTTTACGGAACTAGAAGCTGGGAAGTAATTATGCACATGGATGACTAAGTATTAGCCAAAGTAGGGCTTAGCTTAAAATTTTGCTTTGGGGTGAAATACTAATTTCTTTCCCCTCAACTTCAGACCTCACCTCAACTTGAAAGTTGCACTAATCAGGTAGTTTCTTTCTTTCCTGAGCCCATTTCCACCTGTTGCCTGCCTGCCGCACCCCTTTCTTGTCTTACTTCTTAATGAAAAGCAAGGGTATTTCTAAAAGGAAACATACTTTTAGCACCTTGGCTAAATAAAAGGAGGGATACATAAGAAAATGCAAGAACTGGAGAACAATTTCCTGAAGGGATTTAATAACCGCATTCACAATAATTGCGAAAGCAGAAGCCCACACATCATCCTGACAGCCCGAGCATGGAGCTGAAACGTGCAGATCAGAGAGCAGCTCGCTCCAGGGCCGCTTCCGAAACGGGCACAGGCTTCTACTCCGCCAGGAAAGCAATCAGATACATTGTATCAGTTTAAAAGAGATTTATAAGGTGTTACACCCATGCTTTCTACATCTCCAGCAGAATAATTAAATAAAGGGTGATAATTATTCAGATTCAACATGTTATAGATGCCAAGACAAAATTAAACAATTCGAAAAATATTATTAGCAGAAAAACATGCAGAATTCACAACAAGGGAATTATAGACTGAAGATTGGTCAGGACATTTAAGTGGTTTATATAGATAATAATGAGAATGTCCTGTTAATGGTATATTTTCTGTGAAATGAAATTCTTTTAAAATTGCAACTTTAATAGTTAAATAGGCTATAAATGATAGACCCTGCATTGTAATTGTGAAAACAGTTTGGGATCTATTATTGATCCTAGACCAATAATGATGTTTTTACATATAAATAGAAAACAGAGAAAGCTTGAACACATCCACACACAACATTAAATGTTAAGATTAGTCCTTGCTTTTTATGTTATACCCATAAAAATATTTTAGACATATACATACTATTTCCTGAAAATTTTGCAATTTCCTTAACACTTTAGAAAGGAATCAATAAACAATCTCTCTTCTCCCTTCTTTTTCTAGTTGGAAATAAGTGTCTACCCAGGTGCTTAATGTTGAATTCACAGTGGAGTCCATCCTTCACCTATTTGTAGGGGTGTTTACAAATGATCGCTTCTTACTGTTTTTCACCTTTATTATTACAAGTCCTCCTGAAACGCTGTGTTCACGCGAATCCCAGGATAACACGTTCATGGTTCCCACGACCATCTCCTTCACCTCTTCTGTCGGCTTCTCCCTCTTTCCTCCTCATCTGAACATTCGCACACGCGCGCACATGCACACACGCTGAAGACTGCCCCCTAGGCAGCTCAGACTGCATATGTTCAGCTCTGCGTCTGGTCTCCCCCGAACCAGCTTCTCCCACGTTCCTTCCCTACCCCGTAAATGCCGACCCCAGTCTTCCAGTTCCTCAAGCACAGTTATGGCACCTCCCTGACCAGACATCCTTCTTCCTCACAGCAGATCCCTTAAGATTCGGATTAGTGTTGACTTGGAACTATATTTAGAATGTGACCACTTTTCCGGCCAACAGGCTCTCTCTGGGATGGTGTCACCCCTGCTCTGGCCCCGCCATGCAGTCACTGTCCACTCCTGCACCAACCACTCAGGGAAGGGCCACACCCACCCCCTCCAGCGCCCACATTCTCTGGGCACCTCTGACCTCACCTCCAACTTTCTGTTCTGCGCTCTCCCCACAAATTACCACCTGCTCTTCTGCCTCCTTTTGCAGCTTCTCTCCTGCACTTTTTAGACTCTTCTGCAATTTATTTTCTCTATAATACTCATCACCACTGACTACCGATAGCATGTTGCTTGTTTGTTTATCCTCTTTGCTTATCTTTCTCTCTCCACTAGAATGCCAGCCCAGCAACTGCTCCACGGAGGCGCCCAGTGCGTGAAGGCTGGATGAGGACTAGACTTAAGTGCCACGCAGTTAAATATGAACATCAGAAAGAATCCTGGCCTCTCGGAAATGCCGTGTATTCCCGTTAGCTGTCATATGACGATGATCTTACTACGTGACAAGACTATTTCAACACGGCCACAGGGAGCTCCTTCCCATATGTTCTGCTGTCCTTTATATCACAGCCCCGTCACCTTGAAGACACCCCCATGATGGCAGGAGCAGTGCCGTGCCCACTCTGCTCACTGCGTCCTGCCCTGAAGCAGGGACGCTTGCCTCCCAAGCTGTCCCGGTGTGTCCCAGTGGAGGACAGCGCTGGAAACCAGAATCCTGATTCTAGGGTGCCCTTAAAACTGGCAATGGGTAGATTCTAGTACTGCTGTGCTCCTGCTCTTGGGACGCTTTCGTGGTGTTACACTTGCAGAAGGTTCATTTTAAGGTCAGGAGGTCTCACTAATTTAACTGATTAGATCTCTCACCCTACTTTTCTTCCTATGTGATGTGCTTCATTGCCCACGAAAGCTTTTTCTTACTTTGACCAGAATCTAGAATCTAGACCAGTGGCAAACAGTAAATACCCGTGCAGGTCTGATAAGTCAACTAGTTTTAATTGGATTAGTAAATTGCGGTGAGGAGTTTAAGGACCAATGTAGCGTTGACCAAGTACACATTCATATGCTGTTTCTGACATGGATAAATTTCCTGGGCTAGTTTGAGAGACCTAATCAGAAGGCAAATTCCAAAGACCAAGTGTACCTGACATCTTCTCTATCGCACGACAGCATGTATCCCCCCTCACTAGTACCAGGGCCTGCAGCAGGAGAGAGTCTGCATGGCATAGCATCCACTTGTCTTAAAATTTCGCTCCGCACCAAGTCATCTCTAAGGGATTCCCAAGCGCTTTACACAGGTCAGGGATGCTGGCGGCTGTCTCTGGAGTAGACAGTCATGCTCTGGAGTGATGTGGCACCAGCATCGGTGAAGCCCAGAGCACGTCCAGTGAGTGACCTCTGTTGTTTACCTCCACGTGCGTGCGAGAACATCAGACACTGTTTCCACCTCGCAGATGGAAACGGTCACAGCCTGGGCATGAGCGTGTGAGAGGTGATGGCAGACAGAGGGTACGTGGAAGCACTGTCTTCCCTGTGACCAGCTCTGTCAGGAAGATTGTTGTTTTCTGCATAAGGAGTCCGGTGGCATCTCCCTTCCCGAAAACTTAGCCATTTATTGATCATTTATCTGCTGGAGATAGCAGCTCCCTCTGGGGAAGGTCCCTGTGCTGGAGACATGGTCTCACAGGTTCCTGGTTCACGTGTCAAGGAGAGCAGGCAGCCACCATGCAGGTAGCAGTGCCCGTAGTGCCCAGAGTGCCCACAGTGCCTGCAGTGCCCAGCAGTGCCCGCAGTGCCTAGCAGTGCCCACAGTGCCCAGAGTGCCCGCAGTGCCTGCAGTGCCCAGAGTGCCCACAGTGCCTAGCAGTGCCCACAGTGCCCAGAGTGCCCGCAGTGCCCACAGTGCCCAGAGTGCCCGCAGTGCCTGCAGTGCCCATCAGTGCCCACAGTGCCCATCCGTGCCCAGAGTGCCCAGCAGTGCCCGCAGTGCCTGCAGTGCCCATCAGTGCCCGCAGTGCCCATCCGTGCCCAGAGTGCCCAGCAGTGCCCACAGTGCCCATCCGTGCCCAGAGTGCCCAGCAGTGCCCGCAGTGCCCAGAGTGCCCAGCAGTGCCCAGAGTGCCCAGCAGTGCCCAGCAGTGCCAGCAGTGCCAGCAGTGCCCGTAGTGCCCCCAGGGCCCAGCAGTGCCCACAGTGCCCTCAGTGCCCACAGTGCCCACAGTGCCCGCAGTGCCCACAGTGCCTGCAGTGCCCCCAGTGCCCACAGTGCCCCCAGTGCCCGCAGTACCCACAGTGCCCGCAGTGCCCTCAGTGCCAGCAGTGCCCGCAGTGCCCACAGTGCCCGCAGTGCCCCCAGTGCCCACAGTGCC
Organism: Molossus molossus; assembly: GCF_014108415.1. Classification (NCBI taxonomy): domain Eukaryota; kingdom Metazoa; phylum Chordata; class Mammalia; order Chiroptera; family Molossidae; genus Molossus; species Molossus molossus. The sequence goes on along the minus strand of NW_023425356.1, from coordinate 2,077,931 downwards.
CACAGTGCCCGCAGTGCCCACAGTGCCTGCAGTGCCCCCAGTGCCCACAGTGCCCCCAGTGCCCGCAGTACCCACAGTGCCCGCAGTGCCCTCAGTGCCCACAGTGCCCAGCAGTGTCCACAGTGCCAGCAATGCCCACAGTGCCCAGCAGTGTCAGCAGTTCCTAGCAGTGCCCAGCAGATCCATCTATAGTTAATTCCCAATGTTTCTGCCTTCCCCCCTATATTGTCGAAGCTTTTAGGCATTGCCCTTCATAGCTCCTAAGTCTTTATAAACATGGCATCCTGACTTTTATGAAATGCCAACTAACCCTTTGGAAAAATGAAAAATGCAAACACACAAGCCTTAAAATGTGTGTGCAGAGTGGGAATTATGTACTTTATTTCCTTCACTTCAACTTCTCCCAAGACTACAGGACATTCTCACCTGGCAAAGGAGGTGAGTCCTGTCAGCACAGCAGCCCTTTGGGGTGGTGAGCCCCTGAGCCCCGACGGCAGTGCCCAGGAGCCCCGTCCAGCCTTCAGGGGCCCCGACGGCAGTGCCCAGGAGCCCCGTCCAGCCCCAAGGGCCCCGACAGCAGTGCCCAGGAGTCCCGTCCAGCCCTCAGGAGCCCCGTTCAGCCCTCAGGAGCCCCGTCCAGCCCCCAGGGGCCCCGATGGCAGTGCCCAGGAGCCCCGTCCAGCCCCCAAGGGCCCCGACAGCAGTGCCCAGGAGCCCCATCCAGCCCTCAGGGGCCCCGATAGCAGTGCCCAGGAGCCCCGTCCAGCCCTCAGGGGACGCCACTTGGTTTCTCCTCACAGGTGTTTCTGAGGGTACCACTGACTTTTCTAATCAGCTCTGGGATTGAAAGAGTAAAATGGGAAACACCTACTCACATGTGCATTTGAAATGTACGTTATGTAGCCATCATGGAAGAAGGGGAGAACAAAAATAGAGTGACTGTCCACTCTTCCACCCTTCCCTCCCTTGTTCACAAAGCTGTGCGCTTTGCACACCCACAGTGTCTGTGAGCCCGAAGCCCGCAGCCCGCAGGAGAGGGTCTCCTCCGGTGTCTTAGTGGAAAAGTAGTCTAGCCTATGACCGCCGTCTTAAGTCTTACCCATGAATTACCTTGTGGAATTTGCCAACAGTTGAAGCAACTCGTCCCGTAAAGGCAGTGTCTCCATAAAATCAGTCTTACCTTCTGCCCCAGCGATGCGCACACCCCATGATTCCCACCTCTGCACCTTGGCTGGTGTTCATCCCGTCACCTGGAGTGACGTTGCCCTTATCCGTCCTGTCACCTGGACTGACGCTGCCCTTATCCATCCTTCACAGTCCAGCTCAGAATCCCTCTCCTGGGCGGCTGTCCTGGCTGCAAACGTTCCCCCTCTGGCTTCCCACCGCAATCGACATACTTACTTGTAACACACAACTCTACTTTATCTCAGAATTAATTATGCTCATGTGTTACAGCTCTCTATTAAACTAAAAGTTTCTTGGTAGGATCGTTATGTATGATTTTTTAAATTGTGGTGCCTAGCAGAGGGCCACACACAGCAGTGTTCACTAGGTGCCTGTTGAATTCATTAGTTACAATTAGTATGAGTTGAGTTATCCAGCTTAAGGGACCGACTATTACAATAAGTTACTGATTTCTGTGCTCACCCTTCTCCTTGATCAAATATGAAAATATGTGCTTCAATCCCTAACAAATTATTTCCAGAACCTAGAGAAAATACTCTACTGAATTGTAGTTTCAAAGAAAACTAATCTTGATACACTGTCGATATATGTAACAGTGAAGTTAGATTCAAGCTAGATGAGTTTTGTAGCATCTGGGTTTTCATTCTTTCAGAAATGCGATGTTATGCCAAGTGCAGTGTAGCAAAAAGTTGTGAATAACCTGATAAAAATGATAACTTAGCGTATAACTAATAAAGTAGAAAAGAAGACTACAAGCTCAAATGATAACGATTAAATGTGTCTGAACCAATGAGTCACACATGTACGAGCAGTGGCTGTTTCTGCACTGGACCCGAGCTCGAGGGAACTTCTGAGACAGGACCGGAGGGACACAGCCATCTGGGATTCAGGGTCTGTCAGAAGACGCCTCGCCTTCTACAGCGAACAGCCTCCCACCCCAGTCTTCGCTAAATCCAGCTCATAATTATTGTGAGTCTGGGGGCTAAGACTGCCGCTGCCCCCACCGTCTGCTTCCCCTTTTCACGTGGGAGACTCTAGGATCCAAGGGGCTCCTGCTTCAGTCCCGCTCATGGGAGCCTGGGTTCTGGTTCTGGTGTGTGTTCTGCCTCGCGGAAGGAAACTGTCACCATGCTATGGACTGCCTTCGCTCCCCTGGCCCCAGTCTGTCTGCACACACACCTCCTAAACGTGTCCAAAGCAGAGCTGGGGGAGGCTGAGTTGTGGCTCCGCCCACGTCTCATGCGTGTTGCCCGCAGAGACCGGGAGGCTGTGCCCCCAGCGTGGGGTCGGGGCCAGCCCGGTCCGCACAGCTGGGTGGCATCCTGCCCGGGTCTGCTCGGGCCTGCGCCCCTCTGGAGGAGTCCGTGTCACCAGGGCTGTTTGGTCAGAGAGATGACGTAATCACCTCTCTTCTGGGGAAGTATTTACGATGACCTTGATATCATCTGCAAATAAATTATTTACTCTTCTAACGGCCAAAGATTGTCCCGACAAGCTTAAGTAGCAATAAATTTCATAAATTATTACAGGTCGGAAGCGCCCGGACGGACTCGGGTCCCTGGCGGAGGGAAAATCCCAGGAGCTCCACTCTCGCAGGTGTAGGCGAGGCAGATGGGCTCGCCTCGCGTGGGGGGCCGAGCCTCCCTCTCCCTCACCTGCTCCCCAAAGCACGCAGGTTGTAAACTGTGTCCTGGGTTCTGCACACAAATGGACAGTGGACACTCTCCCCAAAGGGGTAGAAAGGGGGTGCTTTGTCTTCCCTCAGGCATGCCAGCTGAGATTCGCCCGGCTCTCATTTTCAGAATAAGATGGTGGTTTCTGGGGTGGCGTCAGTGCGCCGCAGAGCGCGGTCCTGGCGGGGAGTACTCCGCAGCAGGGGGGTGGGGGGCTACGCAAGGTGGGGCTCCGCTGCGCTCGCGCCTCCGACGGCCTCGGGTTAAATTCCCTCCCGGGTCCAGGATCGCGTTGTGTCAACAGAGCCAGGACCACTTGGCTGCTACCTAGGGCCCTTCTGAATTTCATTTTATTAATCACCTCGATTTCTTTCAGCAAAAGCAAATTTGCTCACTGTCAAGTATTCTGAGAGCCGAAGCAAAAGGAAAGCAGAGCTCCCGACGGTTCAGGGCGGTCGGGGCCGTGAGCTGGCCCCTCCCGGGCGAAAGCTGTCAGGAGAGAATAGCGCAGGAAGCCAGGGCAGTGCAGGGCCTGCCCGAGGGTGTGGCGAGCTCCACCCTGAAACCACCGCCCCGCGTGCGGGAGGACGGGCTGACCCTGCCACGCCGCTCAGCGATGTCCAGCTGCTCCTCTCCGCCGCTTCCCACCACCGCCGCCGACAGGACTGTGGGCTCCCGCGTGGGCAGCCCGTGACCGAACCCCAGGCTGGAGCAGGAGGAACGCGTCCTACGGAGTAATCCGAGGAGAAGCCTGTCAGCATTTAGTTTAAAGGCTTAGATGAAGGGGATGGACACGTTAAAATGAAAAGAGGGTTTCGGGAGGCAAGAACCTGTTTTTATTCTTTTTCTTGTTTCCTCAACCCTGCATATACAAAAAATCTTCTTTAAAAATCACATTTTTGCCTGCTTAATACGCTCTGTCCCGGAGGCTCGCAGATCCATCCATCTGAATCCGGCTCCTCTGTACCTCCCAGACTCATCTGACGGTCCCTCCGTGGTGTGCCCACCCTCTCACCTCCAGTGGGTCTGGTCTCTCTCCTCCGGCTGTGCCCGTCAGCATGCTGCTGTTTCTCGTAGGGGATGCCTGTCCTTCCCGGGCTGCCTGGAAAACCCCCAGCATCCTGGAAGAAGCTGTGCAAACACTCCTTTCCCTGAGAGGTGCATTCTGACCTCTGTGAAGTAGGCACCCCCGCACTCCGATCTCAGCAGCCATTTCAGTAAGTGGGAGTTGTGAGTCCAAGGACGTGTCCCTTGTTTTGGCCCAGGAATTTCTCAAGAGCATAATCTTTATGTGCAGAAGCAAAGATAAAATTTATACACTGTACACAGTAGGTGCTCAAGTTTATGGAGGGGCAGAGCAAACCGAGAAGTGACAGTGGCTGATTACAGTGTCCTCTGCACTGGCCACCACTCATGTGGAACTTCTGTGCATCAAACTCTCCAGCCTGCACCACTTTACCAATATCACGAGACATAATAATCTCAGGTGTATCAACCTTAGCTGATTGACACCATTTCCATCTTGGTGTAGGTGTGTATGTTAGTGATGCCAAATCTAGGGTTTGACTGTGAGCTTTGAATCACCAGTAAGGGCACTTCCTCCATGATTTAAATGTTATGCACCTAATAACAGCTTAAAAATACACAAAATAGTCCTGGCCGGTTTGGCTCAGCAGTTAGAGCATGGGCCTGCGGTCCAGAGAGACCCGGGTTCAGTTTCCACTAAGGGCACGGACCTCGGTTGCAGTTTATCCCTTGCCCTGGTTGGGTCGTGCAGGAGGCAGCCACTCGATGTGTCCCTTTCACATCGATGTTTCTCTCTCTCTCTCTCTCTTCCTCCCACTCTATGTGAACAAAAAATGGAAAAATGTCCTCGGGTGAGGGTAAAAAAAACAAACAAACAAAAAACCCCCACAAAATAAAGACTAATAGACCTAAAAAGGTTAAAAAATAAATCCAAAAGTATATTTGGATTCCTCAAGTCTACTATTTTGGAAACTGAAAGGACTTGGGAAATCTTGTCAACCGACGTGGTCTATGAATACTTTGGGAACCTTCCCACATGACTGTGGAACATTCTGGAGTGCACGGAACATTCACCAAGACAGACCACACTGTGAGTCGATAAAACAAATCTCACTCAATATAAAAGGACTAAAATCAAACAAAGTCTGTCTCTTACCATAAACATTTAGAAATTAAACAGCACACTTTCAAACAATCCAAGATTCACAAAATAATATTGAATGTAAACTGTAATTGAAAAATAAAATAAAATAAAAAACAAATGATCCAAGACTCAAAAAAGAAATCACAAGGGAAATTGGAAAATATTTTTACCTGAATGAAAATAGAAACATATGTAACAAAAATTTTAGGATGCAGGTTAAGCAGTGATTAGAGGGAAATTCTTAGTACTAAAAATTCTTATATGAGAAAAGAATAAAATTCTCAAATCAATTAAATTTCCACCTTAAGAAAGAGGAAAAGGAAAAGAAAATTAAGCTCAAAGTAAGCAGAAGAAAGTAATAAGTACAAGAACAGAAACCAAAGAAAGAGAATGCAGAAAAAGCATCAAGAAAAGTCTGTATAACCAACCAATAGTTCTTGAACAAGATCAATCAAATTGCTAAACCATTAGTTACAATTTTCATTTTTTTTAAAAAAAAGAAAAATGACCAATATCAGGAGTAAAAGAGGGAGGGGCATCACTACAGAATTTACAAATAGTGAAAGCTTAATGAGGACATATTATAAATATTGTATTTCAAAAAATTTAATAACTTTCCATTTCTTGAGTGACACAAATTACCAAAGCCCACTCAAAGAGAAATTGATGCCCTGGCCTTTGTGGCTTGGTTAGTTGGAGTATTATCCCCTACACCAAAAGGTTGTGGGTTCAGTTCCTGGTCAGGGCTCCTACCAAGGTTTTAGGTACAATCCCCAGTCAGGGTGTGTATGAGAGGCAACCAATCAATGTTTCTCTCTGACATCAATGTTTCTCTCTCACGTCCTCTCTCTCTAAAATCAATAAAATAAAAAATGTAGGCTTGGGTGAAGATTAAAATAAATTTATATTGTAAATAATCCCATACCTATTAACTTAAATTTAGAGTTAATAATTTCTAAACACGCACACACTCCAAGTCAAGATGGATTCACTTGAAATGTTTAATTGTATTAAACATTTAAGTATAAATCAATTCTGATACCTTGAACATAGATATAAAAGATTTGAGGAAAGTATTAGCAATTCCCGTCCAGCAATGTGTAGGTTGAATAATGCCTCATGAAGGAGTGATGTTTATTCCAGGATTGCAAGGTTGGTTCCGTATTAAAATAAAGGGAGATACACATAAGGTGCTCTGCCAGATTCATGGAAGGACTCGGGAAACTCTTGCTTGGTTGGACTGAATGGTCTGAGTTAGAATCATGATTGGATTATTCACAAATTGAAATTAATCATAGTCCCTAAAAAGCAGTTACTATTCGGTGCAAAATCTAACCCTTTGCCTTTGGAAACAATGGAAGAGGGATTTGGCTGCAGGAGGAAAATCTGGAAAAGAAACTTGGGGACAGTCAACGTTTGCTATCTGATGCTGAAGAAGGGGTTGCGGACCCAGAGATTAAGTAGATCTATGTGGTGACTGATTAAAGTATAGAAACACCGGCTGAGGTGATTTAGCTGTAACTTGGGTGTGGCGAAATGAGAATTACTCTTTAACTTATGTTATTTTAAAATTCAATACGTCATTTGGGATATCTGATCCAATGTCTGTATCATGTGATAAAATGAAGGAAGAAACGTGTTAAATAACTTGCTTTTGGTTTCTCTAGTGAGTAGCAGACTCTGGACTACAAACCGGGTTTTCTGGTGCTTAGTTCAATGACTTTTCTGTATTGCTGTGTTACCTTTTAAACGTATTCTTAAGAGAAAGGGATAAGAGTGAATAATATGTAATAACTGCACTTTGCCAGGTGGGTGGGTACTTGAAATATCAGGAGGAACACTGGGTAAATTATATGGTTGTCTAACCCCTGTGCTGAAACCAATATAAAATAGGATTGAATGTCAAAAAGAGATGGAGAAAGTGATAAAGGTCACCATCTAATCTAGAAAAAGGTCAGAAACAGATATTTTGAAAGTCATGTCTTTGGTAATGGTAACGCAAATTTCAGGATAAATGTCTTTCACGGGCTACAGAGAAAGTCTGTTTCAAATTTAAAAGTGAGAGCGCCGACAAACCTCTCCACTGAAGCTAATATTCAAAACAGTGTGAATCTACCTCATACCGTAGAAAACAACCTTTTATGTCACAACATGATACACAGGAATACAACTTTGAACATCAAAAATTAATACTTTCTATGTGAGCTGCAACCCCCGAAAAGCAGGTGATGTGAATTATTTAAGGCTAATTTCGATCTGAGAAACTCCCCGGCATCATTTGCCTTTGGGAATGCAGGAAGCTTATCTTGCAATTCACTTTCCAGGTCTGCAGGTTTGTTTCTGTCTTACAGCGCAACACCCTTCTTGTCGGTCTTCTTTTACAACTGCGCTCTCTGGGAACGCACCCTCAAACCCAACTGCTGGAGGACGTTCTTCTGAGTGTTCAGAAAACACTGTTTTCCACCAACACGTGCTAAAAACCAATACACACAAAATAAAAGGGGGCACAACTCATCTTCAAATGGGGCAGACTTGAAGAAACCATGCACGAATCCAAGTGATCTCCTGTTTTTGTCAACAAACATACCAGGTAACTTTTATGTCACATTCTTTTTTCTTTTTTAATAAACATGTTTTTATTGATTTTTCAGAAAGGAAGGGAGAGAGAGATAGAAACATCCATGTGAGAGAGAAGCATTGATCGACTGCCTCCTACACGCCCCCTACTAGGGATCAAGCCCACAACTTGGGCGTGTGCCTTGACCAGGAATTGAACAGGGCCTCTCAGTCCACGGGACGTCACTCAATCCACTGAGCCGCACCGGCCAGGCTATCACTTTCCTTTTAGAAAACCTTCCTCCCAGAGGACAACTTCAGTATCACACATGACATTGGGCATAACTGGATTTTATGTTCTTTGTGTGAGGAAAACAAAAACTGAGGCCAAAGAAAAGAACAGTCCCAATATCTCCTTCGGTGGCACTCGGGTGAGACCAGTCATAACCTGAGGGCCACCTTTCACTTTCAATGAGTCCCAGTCTCTTCCTCTCTTAGCGTGGGGCCAACCCAGCAGGGGGAACAGCTCCCATGGACCTGGTTGGGGCTTTCCATGGAGGACGTGAAGCATTCTTAGAGAGAGATACAAAGTCTCTGAGGAACACGACAATGTCTTAAAGGGTAAATTTAATTCCAAAGTTAGAAGCTAGAGACACACAGAAATGGGACATGATGGTTTCTGAAAAGTTGTTCAGGATCAAGGCCAAGACCAGCCATCAGTGTGGAGGGTTCCCTTGAGCTAGAGGGAGCTCCCGTGTGCATGGGGCTAACACAGTCATGCCATCCCCTAACATTGGCTCTGTGGTCTGTTTCCAAATGAGCTCCAGGATCCCAGACTGTATGTGAGGAAAGACTGAAGTAACGAGGTCAGATGGAGATTAGCCTATCAGCTAATTCATAAAGAAATATTTCTGGAGCCATTTAAGCGAAGTCGTGAGTGTAAAAGACAACATGAGAAAATGCTCATGGAAAACTCTTCTGAACAATGGCACAGACATCACCTAGTATTGCATGTTTGTGGATATGTCTATATTTATGCTTAGATGTTACTGACAATAGCAGGGTTTAAGATTGAACATGAGCCCTGGCTGGTTTGGCTCAGGGGTTGGAGCGTCAGCCTACAAACCAGAGTCTCAGGTTCGGTTCCCGTTAGGAGCACATACCAAAAAAAGATTGAACATGAAAGACTTTATAAAGAGGATCTTTATATGTATTTTGACAAAGTAGACAATGATAAATTCAAATATATATCTATTGTCCTAAATAAATCCCAGTGTGTTATGATTTAAAGTAAATTTATCAGTTAAAGCTCTGCTTGAAAGAGGAGAAAGAACCTGTCGTGCACAGTATTTTATACTTAAAGGTGGTTGTTGAAGTATACCATTAACAATTCAAAGGACAGCATTTTACATGAAGATAATTTAGAATTATGTTCCCATATGAACTTTTAAAACCAAGCATCGGAAACCGCAAGGATATTCTCAGAGAACCAGCCAATCTCTCTGAAGTTGAATATACTCCATAGAAATGAAAGGAGAAAGTAATCAAAGCAGAACAAATTTCCTTAGAACATAGAACACTGTTTTGAAAGGTGATTTTTCCGAAAGTTGAGAGAAACAGAAACACAGACACACCTGCAGGACGAGACTCGAAGGCTGTCGGGAGCAGCAGAGCCCTTCCTCGCGGCTTTCCACGCCGTCCGGGTGAAAGCGCAGAGGCTCCGGCCTCGCGTGACCCCCGCGTTCAGCACCTGCCAGATGCCCTCCTCATGCAGCTGTCACGAGTGGGAAGCCCTTCCTGGACGGAAGAGTCAGCACAACTGCTAGACTTCAGTCCCCAGCTCCTCGATTCCTCTCTTCCCAGCCGACTCAAACGACAGCGTCCTGTCCTTGAATTGTAGAGCTGGGCATGGCACAGTGGGTAGGAGAGCGATGTGTTCCAGTCACCACCAAGGTGTGGCTTTGAGAAAGTCCCCGCAGCTCCTGGGACTGACAGTGTCTTCTGCTATGATGCAGCGGGAGTGAAACAGAAAACTGCTCAACTACAGAGAACCCACGAAAAAATTGCTGACGACTTGGTTGTAGACCATTTTGAATTACTCAGTTGTCTCTTCAGCTCAGTTCTACGTGCCCAGGTATTTTCCCCATTACCTTGCACAGTGCCAGGAGATAACTAGATGTTTTTAAAGATCAGCACTGTGAAATGGCAGTTGGAGAGCTTGTTGGAAAAAAAGACTTTTCATTTTCAGTTTTTTGTTTGTTTGTTTTTGGTACGTGCCCCTAGCGGGAACCGAACCCGGGACTCCCTAGTCCGCAGGCCAACGCTCCAATCGCTGAGCCAAACTGGCCAGGGTTCATTTTCAGCTTAAAAGACACTGTCTTCCTATTATTTTGTTACATTATCTATAACCTAGAGGAATTGTTTGTGCATACTTTTTTATGGCTCTGAAAGGAAATTGAGTTAAGATGTGACCTACCTACAGAAATAGTAGGAAGGCATTTTGAGACAGTGTGAGGAAGGTGGGAACTCTTAACAACATTCACAATGTGTAAAACTTTATGTCTTTTCTTGCCGATGCTAACAGTATATGTAGATGTTAAGAGAAAAAGGACACTCCACAGTTCGCTTCTTTCTTGGCCCTGATAAAGCGATTCTGTACATTTTTGTTTTCTCATGAGCCTCTTCCTTGAAGATGAGCTGTGATGTAGTGATGGCAACAGGGAGGCAGGAGGCATCAGCGGATGAGTCCATCCATGCATGTCAAGTGTGCAGCAGTAGTTAGAGGGAGATGTGTGCCAAGCACTAAGAAGTTCAGTAGGGTTATCAGAAGCATATGGTATTTTTTAAAGTTTTCCTGAGTGCAGTTCTGTGGGTTCCTGAAGGAAAGAGAAATAGTGAAGGCGAAATGGGGGTCCTCACCTTTCATCCTGGGACCCTCCTCTTTCATCCTGTCTGCCTCAACCAAATTACACCTGGATAATAAGAGGTCACACTTATTTTGGTAGTTCAGTAAACAAAGTTATGTCTCTTGGCAAAAAATTGTAATGAACTAGACTAACACCAAATAGTCTAACAGCAGACTTACATATTGATATGAATTTGTTGGCAAGATAACACATACGAGAAATACGGATTGTAAATAGAATTGTTTCCCCCTCAAATTGAAAGGTTTTTTTTTTGTTTCTGTTTTTAATCCTCAGCTGAGGATATTTTCCGTTGCCTTTTTTAGACAGAGTGGAAGGGAGGGAGGGAGAGAGAGAGAAACATCCATGTTTCTGAAACTTCCATGTTTCTGAAACATCACTGGTTGCCTCCTGCACGACCCCGGCCAGGGCCAGAGATCAAACGCACAACCGAGGTACGTGCCCTTGACTGGAAATCGAACTCGAGACGCTTTGGTCCGAGGGCTGACACTCCGACTGCTGAGCCACACTGGCCAGGGCGGCTGGAGGTTCTGCGAAGGGCCAAGAGAAGGCGCGTGCGGGAGGAGTGGGTATGGCTCGTGCGCGGAGGAGCCACGCGCACACGAAGTGTCCAGGGCAAGGGCGTTTTCGTTCGGGCAAAGTAAGATGCGTCCTTCTTTCGTCCTCAGAAGGAAACGCGCTCTTGCTCTTCAGCGAGAGCGGACCCCCAGCCCTTTCCAGCACCGGAACTCTCCGGCCTCACCCCCTTCTGCGATGCCGCCGGTTCCTGCTGCTTCCGCACGGCCGCCCGAGAAAACCTGGGGAACCCTGAAGCCTCCTTGTCATCGTTTCCTGTTAACGACCTTGACGGAGTCATCAACCTTGACACAACTCGGGGCGTCTTTCCGCCCCTTTCTGAGTTCACAGGCACCGCTTCCGTGTGCGCACAACTGTCTCCCCAGCTCGTGTGGACGCTCTTTATAGGAAAAAAACTGAATCATGGAGTTTTCGGTTTTCATACCAATGTACACATGGGAAAGAAGATCAAATGATGGAGTCAAATGTACCAGGGATGTTTACATACCCCACTGCATCCACGCTGCTGCCCACTACGACTCTGCTGGTTCCTCTTCGCGCCTCTACTCTTGCTCCGACGACCCCTCCAGAAGGCAGGAGGACAGGCAGGGGCGTGCGCTCCTGACACCGCGGAGCACCGGGCTGGCGCCGCGAGGGAGACTCAGACATCCGAGGCTTCCGTGAAACCGCGCGACGCAGCACCCGGCACACGCGACGCGGCACCCGGTACACGCTTCTTAGCTCCGACACGGACGTTGAGTATACTTGCCTGAAGGAGCTCACATGTTCATGACGCAGACAAGAATATGAGGAGTAATTTTAAAAACACCCAAAGATGGAATGTCCAAATATCTTCTAAAATCAGGAATACTGTTAGCCGTCCTACCCAACTTATGGTCTTGCTCTGAAGGTCAAATAAACTGGAAAATAAATGGAAACATAAAACTACAAACTCTACACATTTGCAAATAATTTCTGGCATTATGTCACATTTTTGTAAAGTTTAGTAATTCCCTACACTCATACATAGATGTGGCATTTTATATACACTGTTACCAAAATCAAAGAACAAGGACTTGAGGACCTAAAGTTGAAACATGACCGAATCAGAATTTTCATAATTTGTTGGATGCTTTCCACTAAGGACTCTAGACAATGTTTTCGGTTAGGTTACAACGTGCCTTTAAGCCACCCAGCATCTCAGGAGAGTTTAACCAGTTCCTTTGTCCGAACAACGTAGATTCTCGCCCTCTCGTCCGTCCACTCTGTCGCCCTCCGGATACGCTCTGGTTCATGATGTTTCAATGTAAGTCACCACCACCCGGCGTGTTCGTGGAATCAATGCACAGTGTGGTCTGAGGAGGCCGCACCGTGCTACGGCGGGAGGTACAGTGGCTGGAACCCGTGGCCCTGGGTCCTGTACGTTCAGTCACTTACTGATGGCCAAGTGGTGGCCTCTCCTTAGCTCGGGTTCCTCATCGTAAAAGGGGGACAGTGATAAGGGGATCTATCTCCCAGGACTGTGAGGGCTGAGGACTCAGGCACAAACAGCGTGACCTCTGCGGCTGCGGCGGAGCCGCAGTGTCTCTGGCAGAGGAGAGCAGAAGGGAGAGGCTGCTTCTGGGGGCGGCTGGGGGCGGCTGGGGGCCGGCGGCGCCTGTGCTTCCCTGGGCACAGGGTGGGGAGGAGAGAGGAAGAGAGGGCAGAGTGGGTTGCCAGCCTACTTATCACCCTGACTCCGAAGCAGGAGATGCCAAGTGATCTAAAAACAAAGGCATTCGGCATTGGAAATGAAGCAAATTGGAAACATTTTGCCTGGGGCTGAAATACCACGTGTAGCCCCGAGCATGCATCTCCACTGTCGCCCACAGTACAGAGAGGGAGGTCTAGGTGGAGGCGGGGCGTAGCGGGAAACACCGAGTTAATGCAGTGCTATCGTTCCTGCTGGGTTTTAAAGCTAGGGACTCCGATCTCCAGATTCCGGCACCGTGAAGTCGCGTGCTAAAGCATTTTCTGAGATGTGTTGTAAGGAAGCCTGCTCCCCCAATCCGTCATCAATCTCTCCCTCACTCAGCCTGACTGAAGAGCAATCTCCGTGCTGCTTTGGGCGAAGTCGGGTGGTCGGAGCTGTGTGATGCGTTCCCACCAGCCGGACTTCAGGTGAGCTCCGGCCCCCTCCCGGGACAGGGGACCGTTTTCATGGTCACCAAGCTGGGTTTGGATGAACCTGTGAAATGAATTAAGACACATCTTTTCTAAGAGCAGAGCTCCTGAAAAAGAGAAGTCTGTCCTTTCGCCAGGATTCCCAGCACGCGGCCCAGCCGAGAAAGCAGTGCTCCCTGCAGGCCCCGCCCTGGTCGCCGGTGCAACTGCACTTCCAGACCATTCTTAGTGTCGGGGTTGGGGGGTTGGCCTTCCTCTTAGTCTCTGCCTTTCCATTGCAGAATGCAAAGCACCTTTTTGGCTGCTGGTATTTGGGCACCGCTGTACTGGGCTCTCCTGTTACATCACTGCTACTTGAGCTTTTCAGGTTTCTGACCTGCATCATTTTGGGGGCTTCCTAACGGGCTATCCCTCTCTCTGGTCTCCCCCTTATCTCTGCAGCTACACAGTACTGTGAAATTATCACTTGCTGATCACACTCCAGTGGGCAAAGTTCTTCAGTAATTCCTGTTCACTGCCTGAAAATATAAGAGATTGCTTAAGTGCTGTCGTCTGGCATCAAGCAATCATATTTCTCGCTATGTTGTATCTCCTTCGCCATTTAGATGAGTTCCTGAAATGCGAGTTTCATGTTTCTGTTCATAGAGTGTCCTTCACCCAAGTCCCTCTCCACCTCCCCACCAAATGCCTTTGGCTCAGTCTGTGCAGGTCCTTCTGATGTCCTCTTTCCCACTGACTCCCAGGTCAGAGCTGTGCCCTCTCCTCCGGCCTGCCCAGCATGTCACTTGGCGTCTCTTTACAACATATTTTATGTTTCCCCTCCATTAAGGTGGCAGGTGCTCACAGTGCCTGCTTTGGGAAGAGGAACGTGTTTTGCTGAACTTCCGTCCTTCCCTGTGCCCGACTCTGTTACAGGCACAGGGTAGGCTTCCTGTCCAAGAAGCAAATGAACGCGGCCCGGGAGCCGCCTGTGAGCAGGAGAGATGTGTCTACACCGGCCGCCTGTCTAAACAGCTGCCTGACCGTGTGCCTGGAATAAAATAATGCTTGATAGATGTTTGTTGAGTCAAAACACAAACACTGCCACCTTACCCGGTGGCCTTTGTATGGAATGACTAAAAGTAGTGCGTTGCACAGACAGAGGTGCAGGTCTGGTCCTTGCCGTCAGTCAAGCAGGCGGAGAGTCATCTCCCGACGGAGCCTCTGCAGACGCTGTCTCCCGTCTTCCTCCAGGACACCCAGGCTCCTCCTTCTGCAACACAAGGGAAAGGCCGGCCAGTTTCTCATCACCTCCTTTCCAGATGGCCTGGGTGCACACACTTTTATAAGCCGCTTACCTTACTCAGACACGTTTTTGCAGGAAATACACTGGCCACTGGCATGAAGGGAAGGGGCAGACTAACCAGGAAGGAAGGTAGATGTTACCACAAACGTCAAAGCTGTCGCCACTCTGCTCCCAGGTCACGCTCCCCGAATTTCTGCCTTCTATTTTTTGCTACCGAATTTTCCTAAGTATAGTATTTACACTTAGGAGGATAAATCAATTTTTCCCTTTACTGGGAAGTTATGCACGACAAATTGTAACGCTAACCTAATCTGCAAGGTTTAATGTAGGCAGCTTCAGTTTACTGGCCTAGTCATAGTCCGCAGACTATTAACCTCCCTGGAAACTGTCCACTCACTTACCTGAGGGATATCAAGGTGTTTGTTTTTCATCTGTCCAGAATCATCTCATGGCCAAGTGCACTGTGGTAGAATTATATTTTAATTCACCTTCATGCAGCGATCTGGGTAGGCACTTGCATGAGCACAATACGATTATGTTTCTTTACACTCGCATCTATCCAAGTCAGAGATGACCTGCAGACAGCCTCAGATGCGGTCAAGAATGACACAAAGGAGCCAGAAAGGGCTCCTTAACAGCACGGGCCTGCCACCCGTCAGGGAGGCACTTTCTGTTCTCGTGCTTTTGTCATGTATCTGAACGTCATTATGTAGTTTGGGAAACAGAAGATGAAGTGAGAGGACAGTCCGGGCCCTGGGCGGCATCGATACTCCACCAACATCAGATCTTGCCCTGGAGGAGCCCTCCGGGCGGCGCTGTCACCGCAGGTGCCTGGCCCTTATCCTGTGCTGTTCTTGGCATTGAGACAATAGCGGAGAGAACAGGATCATGTGCCCATGGTAGGAAGCGTGAAGGCAATTCAGCAAGATAGGAAATGAGTGAGGATCTGACTCTTTCCGAAGCCAGGAGTGGTTCAGCACAGGGTGAGAGAGAAGATAAATGAGCCAAAGTGGACTCTTCACAGGTGAGTGGGGGTAAAATGGGGCTTTTCCCCAAACCCTGTGAGTTTAACCTTCTTGGCAGAGACGTGCCAAGGCAGCTCCCTGTGAAGCGCAGAAGCACGTGTCCACGCCTGACGAGATGGTCTTTGTTGGTCCTAGAATCTCACTTGTGGCAAAACTGTGCAGTGCTCACAGGCTCGGCTCGGGGGTGGCCTTGAGGAGGGGCCTCGACTTCTACCGAGAGGTACAGGCTGTTGAAGATTCTCCAGCGGAAATGACGTGACGAGCCTGGCCACTCGCCCAAGCCGTCCTTCACCAAACAACGCCAGTGACCAGAGCGCCAGACAGGCAGCCCCAGTGCCGGAGATGCTCCGTCGGGTCTCCCCTCTCCTCCACACCAGCCCTGCTGTCCCGCACCCGGAGCAGGAGGCCCACCAGGCCGACTGCAGCAGGACAGGGAAGCCTGGCTTTCGGCAGAGATCTCCTGCACGGCTGCCCCTTCCTGAGGCGGGTGTGAGGACAAGACCTGTCATCCGCAGACAGGGCACTGGCGCAATGCAGGCTTCTGCTTACAGATGGATAGAAGAACATGGAGTGCGAGGGAGGCGCACGCACCCCCAGACCACAGGCAGCCCAGAGAGGTGCCCTCCTGCTCACATGCTGCCTTCTTCCCAACCTTGGATCCCGACTTGGTAGAAATTTAACCAAAATGAGATCAACGATGTAATAACATCCTCTAACTCAAAGGGTTGCCAAGGGGAATTGAAGATAAAATATTAGAGGGAATGAGCGTGTAGCGTGGAAACTCGTGGAAGAACTCGGAGGCTCGCTGGCGCCCCGCGGGGCTGCGGCCGAACCGCCTGCGTGGATCAGGCCGCTGCCGGCCACGGGGAGCCACACCGCCAGCCCCAGCCGGGCCTGGGGACTGGTTCCGCGTGTGGTGTGCGTGGCCTCAAAAATCACAGCTGAAGCAAAGCAAGCAGGAGGCGCAGGGGGAGCAATGTAGATGAACTGTTACCCAAAGCTGTGACCTGCAGTCTGTGGAGGGAAGAGCCCACGCAAAGAGAAATGTACTCCAGGCCGTGGGCGGCTGTGGACCTTGGCTTCCCCTCCCCCACCCTCTGGGCACTCCTGCCTTGTTCTCTGGTTTAAAAATAGCTCCATACTGCTCTCTGCTGCTGGCTTCTCATTTCCCGCTGGGGAAGCTCAGCATTTCCTGCTCGGACTCAGTGGTTGTCAGGTCCTGCTGGGCTCATACCTAACAGGACTCGGTCCTAGTTTGACACCAGGCAGGCTGGTGGTCTGCAGATTCCCACCGAGTTCAGCTGACTGGCTACATTTCCATCCTCCGAATTACCTGGAGTCTTTGACCTTAGGAAAGTCTCATTCTAGCCACAAGAATCATTTACCTTTAAAAGATTGTCCCTGTAAGGAAAGTATTGAGAACTCCCACTCTAGATTCTACCTCTAAGAGAGTGAGGGGGAAGAGGAGTCCTGGAGATGGATGTGGAGATAGGTACCCTCCCGCCTTCGTCTCTACATCACACTGAACTCAGTTTCAAACAAGGAAATTAATTAAATAATACAAGTGTGGTGAGCACCACACACACCAGTAAATGTAAATGAGATGTGACTCAGATCCACGGAACCGAAATATCAGATAAAGAAATGGCATTTTGGGGAAAAACATACTTTAAACACGAGATAAAGTAGTCAAAGTATATTTCACTCTCCTTTGAAAACATAAGAAAGAGAAAAGAGTGATTGGTTTATTTTAATGTGGAATACCAGAATGTGAAAATTTTATCAAAAATTATGTTGTTTTATGGAGGCTAATATGTTCAACCATAAAAATGTGGACCGGGGAAGTTCTTCAGTGATAACGTATTTCCCCCTCTGGAAATAAGAGACAGTTTACAGCTGTCATTGGAGGTTGTCATGTGTGGCAACATGACCACAAGACCTCATCCAAGGGCACACGGTCCACTGTGTGACCCTGCTCGACAGTCAGGAGGTGGTTGCAGTCCACATCATTTGGAGCTGCATCCGAAACACGCAACCCCATCACTTTGCTCAACAGAAGTGGAGAGGAAGGGAAGTACGCACACAGTCGCTGAGGGCACTCACTGGGTCTTTGCCCCTGACATGTACTACAGTCAGGAGGTAGACGCCCCACAGAATCACGATGGACTCCCACCAGAGATTTGGTTTGAATGTCAGGAAGGATAACAGCACACACATCCAGAATATGTGAAGTTTTATTACTCACACATGAGGCTTTTTGGAGAAAGTGAGATGGCTCATGAGCAGGTTTCCAGAGACTGGGTTGGAGAACCTTGGCTTTTAGGGTCTGGCCAGCCCCTGGGTCCCAGCACGTGGTTTGAACTTCCCACAGATGCCAAGGAAGGAGCTCCGGGTGTTCTTGCCAGCCTGTCAGGGGCGGGGCAGAAAGCGGAAGGATGAGGCTGCAGCGCTGCGGCCTCGTGAACGTGGGTCAGACAGCGTCCTACGCAGGCCTTCGGTGTCTGTCAGCAGCAGCCCTTCTCTGGCGACTTCGCTGGTGGTGAGAACTCAGACATCGTCTACGGTGCCTCTCTGAACCCAAACCGCTCATCTCTGAACATAGGCCATCCCCTAAGTTAAGAAAGTTAAGAAAAATGAGTTCACTGTACTCCAACATAGGAGGACTTCAGATCCTGTTTCTGAGGTGATGAAACAGAAAGACCAAAAGATGCTGTTTGGTGAATACTTTTATTCAAGTGACTGTTCAACAAGCATGTACTGGAGTGTCTGGGTGTTCCAGGTGAAGCTGTCTTCAAGGAGTTTTCAGTCTGCAGGTGGAGAGTACGTACATAAATTAATCATTTCCTCATGGGCAATGTGAGGAGCAGATACAAGGACAGAAGGAGCAGACAGAGTTATTAACGCTGTCCTGAGGGCTGAAGATACGAGACATTTTCAGAAAGCAAGATGTTTAGTGATGAATGGAAGATTACCAGTCACATAGGAAAGCCAAGGGATCTGAGGCCAAGAAAAACACTGTGTTAAGAACTGAATGTATAAGATGCCTTGGCATTTTCAGGTGCGTATACGTAGTCCAGTGTCCCTGATGCATAAAACGTAAGGAACGCAGTGAGCAGAGCCCGGCCTGAGGACGCAGGCCAAGGCCAGCAGCCAGGACCCGGCTTGTCGCAGGAGGTACCTGGGCTTTATCCCAGTGCAGTGGCTTCCGGCTGGTTGGTCACACATTCCAAGCAATTCAAACACATTGATCATTAGTCCCCAGTGTAGACGCATGAATTTCCTAGATTACTTACAGGTATTAATGTCATTTATGATACTAAAGCACAGTAAACATCTGTCTAGGACAAGTTCACTGTGAAAGCTGTTTCCAGGTTGGTTCAACTCAAGCATGTGGCTGCTGCTAACACGTACATGGTACCAACCCCCATTACAGAGGAAAGTAATCACTGGGAAACAAAATCAGTACAACTGAAAGCTCAAAGTAGAAGACCCAGCAAGCCACTAATGACAATTCCAGAAGCTTGAAAATTCTCCTGGAAACAACCTGCCTATTTTTTAAGATCTCTTAAGCCATGGTACCTTTATTTTATTTTATTTTTCTTATTTCCCTTAGAATTCCTCTAATAGTTCATTTTAGGTGTCAACTTGCCTGGGCCATGGATGCTCAGATTGACCTCTGGGTGTGTCTCAGAGGGTGTTTCCAGGTGCCTCAGTGTCGGGCATCACCCTCCTGCAGGACAAAATGTGGAGGAAGGGAAGGTTTATCCCCTGCCTGTCTGCTGAACAGGACGTCAGCCCCCTTCTGGCCTTGCACTGGGATCTACACCATCAGCTCCCCCATCTCGGTTTGGACTCACATTGGACCTTACTGTCATCTGTCCTGGGCCCCCAGTTATAGATGGTGGATCCTGGGACCCCTCAGCCTCATCATTGTGAGAGCCAGTCCGTCACAGTGCCCTCCGCATGTGCTGTTGCCCTGTTTTTCGGAGGGTCTCTGGCTCACACACACCTAGACAAGCGGACCACCTTCCCAGGCACAGCCGGGAGCAGCTCGCCTTCTCCCTGTGGGTGGCACAAGTCTCGGAAGGCTTGGAGCTGATACAATGTAGGGAACCCTCTTAACGAAGAAAGACAAATGTTACACTATCCGATCATGGAGCACATTGCTAGGGCCACACCTCCGGGCTTCACAAGTGGCCCTGCCCCTGAGGGCTGCACCTGGCTTCCGCGCACTGGGCACTTCGGCCTGTGCTCCCCTGTACCCCAGGCTCCGGCCTGGTGGCAGCTGCTCCCTGTGTGGGGACTGCAAGTACATTACCAGGGAGATGAGTCCTTGAAGACCTAGATCAACTTCCTGTCACTAAAAGAGTGACATAAAACACTTAAAAAAATTATCGACGAACACAAAGTGTCTGGGCTGCTTACTACTAGCATTGCCCAAGGGTTACAAATGAAAAGCGGAGATGGTGAGAGCGACGTGGAATTCCCCCAAGGCGCTGCGGCGCTGCCCAACCCCGTGGGGCCTGAAGTCACGCAGAGAGCTGCCCACGAGACTTTCCTCCAGCTTTATTCTGCAAACAATGAAGGTTCTGGGTGCATACAGCATGTTTTTAAGTTGGCAGGTACACATCTACTGCCTGCCCTGTGCACTGGCTCTATACAAGGCAGGCAGCTTTAAGCATGCGTTCGCCCCAATCCATGTGACAGACTTTATTTTTGCTTTGCTCCACACTCCTACTACATGGGTGATGCTACAAAGACACCTCTGCACGACTGTGCACCATGCTTAAATGAATGGTATGTGTCATGCATGTGCTATGGCCTCTTTTTCTACAAAGCTCACTAATAGTTGTTATTGTACCAAATGGCCACGCTATCCATTGTTATTCTTTCCCTCCTGTTATATGGTATCAGTTACCAAGAAGCATAGCCAGACACGCATAGACTTACATGTAAAAGACTGTTTTTACACACAGCCCAGACTTGCCATCCAGTGAATTATTATAGAATTATTCATACCTCGAGGTTGAAAACCAGAGACACAGGGCAGGGATCATTACTACATCTGGTGTGAATTTTCCTGGAGCAAACTGGAAACGAGGTTTATTCTGTACTGCAACTACTGTGGTGCACTTGTAAGCACTAACAAGAGCGTGGGACTTCACTTGACAATTGTCTTCCTCCGGGACTTCCTGAGCAAACGAGAACGAGACAGTCCATGGCTCCATCTCCCCCAGGGCCCAGAGAGTACGTCCACTAAAAGGGGAAGAACTGAGTGTGCAGGTTGGTGCTCATTGAGTAAACACCTGCTTACTCATTAGTAAGAATGACATCACCAATCAATGAAAACCCCGTTTTATGGAAAACGAGTTTTCTATTGATCTAAGAGGTTACAACCTTTGGGTGCTATGTTGACTTAACAAAGTATTTATTCTACCTAGAATAAATAAAGCCTCATAAATGTTCATTTTACCCCTCAAATCCCTAGTGGTCCTCCATGCCACATTACCACATCGCCAATAGAATTTCTTCTTTACTGTTTTTTTGTTTCTTTCATTATCCTAGTTTTTATTTCGATATTATTTCCCTCCTTTTAAACAATGTTGCTTCATCTCCTAATTTTCCTTCCCTTAACAGATTTTCTCTTTCCAGGACTCATTTGATTTTCATTACTTGTGTCTTATGTTGAGCATGTTTTCTGGTTGATTTCAACCCCCAACATACTGTAGTGAGAGCTGACCCTCTACGGCAGCATTTTTATCTTCACCGAGTCAGCCTTTTTTTTTTTTTTTTTAAAGTGTCCTTGATTGACAGCCAGGGCTGCTGAAGGTGGTACCAAGTCAGCAGAACCATCAGATGAATAAACTACAGGAATGTCCCATGTGGAAGAAAGTGGATAATGGACTAAACTAAATAACAAAAAACTAGTTGATGAAAGCTTTCCAAGTTCTAGGTGGCCATAACCAAGTTTCAGTGGAATAAATATCATCTTGAAAATGATTCATTTAAAATGTGACAATGTCGCATTTCTCAGCCCAACCTTAGAAACTATGTCAAAGGCCCAAGCTGATACTGTTTCAGGTGTTTGCATGTGTGTGTACCCATGTTGCTTTAGCCTTATAACAGTCTGAGGTATGTTTGAGCAGAACATTCAGCAGAAAGCTACATTTAAGTGGAAAGATTTTTCTTTGTAATTTTTTTCCTTATTGATTTTACAGAGAGAGGGAGAGAGAGATAGAAACATCGATGAGAGAGAACATCGATTGGCTGCCTCCTGCATGCCCCGCACTGGGGATCAGGCCCACAACCTGGGCATGTGTCCTGACCTGGAATCAAACCAGCGACCTCTTGATGCAGGGTCGATGCTCAACCACTGAGCCACACTGACCGGGTAAAGACTTTTCTTGAAAGCCATGTCTTTATTCAGGTGAGAAAACAATATGTGGTGGCCATGACTTTGTTTATGACCAAGCGAACACGACAGAGCACTCCCCGTAGCGGTTTAAGGGCAAGGTTTTCCTGATCCCCTCGACCGTTAGTCAGACCAGAGGGTGTTCCTTTAACAAGGCCGCATAGAAAGTCTTTGTACAGAAAGGGGACAGAAGAAATATTTAAGAAGTTTGACATGTAGCATAATCTAAAAACATGTCCTCTGTACCAAAGACGTCAATAAAACAATAATATTATATCGGTCACTTTATATTTTATATGAGACCCTGAAATTGGATCCTGAAATTCGTTAGAGACAGCTTCCATTTACTGAAAAAAAGTATGACAGCCACAGTTTTTAACTATTTTAAATATATAATGCAATGCAGTATTACAGAGTATCCTATCCTTTAAATTTATTGTTTCCACAGTGTAGATGAGAAAACCAAGGTGGGCAATGTTAATTAATGTATTTGAATTAAAATTAATTATAAATTAAACAAACATAGTAAGTGAGGTTTAATGATGTTCTGTTAATACCTACTGGATTAAAACATTGTCTAGTTTAAAGCCAATGTAAACATTCTGTTTTTTCTAAATTAATTAAATTATTTTTGTTACAGATGCCCCCCTCCCTCCCAGACATCCTCCTCTTGATCCCCTCCCCCCCACAGGACTGTTGTCTGTGTCCATTGGTTATGCATATATGCACATAAGTTCTTTGGTTTATCTCATCCCTCCCCCCAGTTTAAATGTTTTTATCTTGAAAGTAAATCCTGGAGACTGTGTCAGATTGAATTACTCCTGAGAAATCGGTCCTGTCACATTTCTGGCCACATCCTTCAGTAGGAACAGGGAGGACTGGACCCCCCACCCAGGCGCTGTAACTGTGTCTGGAAACCCTAGACCAACCAGAATAAATAAATTCTTCAGCATGGGTCAAATGGACTTAGGTGGAGCATGTTTATTAATCACATTGGGAACTAGAGCCATAAAACATGTTTTGTTTTACTGTTATATAAACTTTTGCTCATTTTGGACTCTAATCTCAAGGGACATGCAGGCAGTGTCCAGAGAGAAGCTGACCGAGTTGAGAGCTGCATCTGTGGGTCCTGCTGTTCGAGGATGTGGGTCCCCAGAAGGTTGGGTACCCATGGGTGCAGTAGGGGGCAGTGCAGAGATCAACTAACCGAAGAAAAACCCTTTAGGTCACACATGGCCTGAGTTCCTGACACTTAAATTCTGGAGTTTGTTATTTATCAAAAAGGTTAGGCATTTTAACATATAAAAGTATTTTAGAAATTTAAAAAAAAACCCTAAATTTTTGAATTTTTTAAAGGAAAAGTGTAACAACTATTTATAAATTAAGAAAACTGTTGCTTCATTAACTATTAAAGAAATGCAAATCAAATATGGTGTTTCCTCAAAAAATTTAAAATTGAACAGCCATTTGACCCAGTGATCCCACTTCTAGGAATATACCCTAAGAAGTCTGAAACACCAATCAGAAAGAATATATGTACAATTTACAATAGCTAAGATCTGGAAACAGCCCTGGTGTCCATCAGTAGACGAGTGGATAAAAAAGCTGAGGTACATATACACAATGGAGTACTATGCAGCTGTAAGAAAGAAAGATCTCTTATACTCTGAGACAACATGGAAAGACCTTGAGAGTATTATGCTAAGGGAAATAAGCCAAGCAGAGAAAGACAAATACCACATGATCTCACTTATTTGTGGAATATAATAAACAAAATAAACTGATGAACAAAATAGACCCAGATACATAGAAAGGAGTACGGTTCAGACTGACAAACCTGGGAGGTGAGGGGGAGGAAAGAGATAAACCAAAGAACTTATGTGCATATATGTGTAACCAATGTACATAGACAACAAAACTGGGGGGGTGGGGGTGTTGGGAGGAGGGTGTCTAGGGGGCAAAATGAGAAATATTTGTAACAAAAATAATTTAATTAATAATAAAAAGAGGAAATGCAAATCAAACAACACCATGCCGTCTGCTGCTCGTCAGATGAGACGCCCGCTGAGCCACTGCCACCAGAGGGACAAGTGCCACTCAGCATGGCAACCACTTTCCCAGGCGCACTGAAATGCCCGTTCTAAAAGGTGAAATACTTTATGATAAAACAACCCTTTAAGACCTATTAAGCATTCACATGCTTTAGGATTATCATTATAAGTAAACAGCAGTTATTACTGGATGTTGTATACAGGTGGCCTTTGTCTTCCGAACACGTGATTTACAGGACTGTCAAATGCGCCTCCTTATTGATTCATTCATTCGACAGAGCACTTACTGAGCGTCTGCGGTGGTTCTCCGCCTTCCTGATGCCGCGACCCTTTAATACAGGTACTCATGTGGTGGTGATGCCCAACCATAAAATTATTTTTGTTGCTACTTCATAAGTATAATTTTTTTACTGCTATGTCTTAGGCAACCCTTGTAAAAGGGTCATTTGACCCCCAAAGGGGTCATGACCCACACGTTGAGAACCACTGTATGGTACTCAGAACGCAGGGATGAACAGTGACCGGCAACAGTCCAGTTCTCATTTAGGTTCTTTCTAGGGCATGGCGACATTAAGAAAAAAAAGGTTTAAAAAGCGAAATCCGTATAGAACGCTAGCTGATGGTTAGAGTGCAGAGGAAATGGGAGCTGCGGTACGGAGGACGGGGGTCTGAAGGGAGCCGAGAGGCAGTTAGCATTTTGAGCAGAGTGGGCAGGGAGGCCTCGCTGAGATGGTAAAAGCTGGGCAAAGGCCTGATGAAGGTGGTGTGATACCCCTGCAGGCACCCGGAGCGCATTCAGGACAAGTAAAGGCAGGAGGGCCGGGGCCCAGCACACAGTCACCCCTGGGCTAGCCTGCCTGTGTCTCTGTTCTCGAGCCGGGCGACGTGACCGGCGGCAGGGCCTGAGAGAGCGCACAGGATTCCTCCTCTGACAGCCAGGTGTGTGGGGTCTCCACTCGTGACGAAGGAAGGGAACACTGCAGCGCCCAGAGGGCCTCTGGTGTCTAGCACGACTGGAGAACAAGAAGCACCTGTTGCTGGACTGACAGGGCCTTGGGTTCCTCCTTCCTGTGTCGCAGATGCAGCTTCTGTGGGTGGGCTGGTGGGGAGGAAGGAGTGGTCAGGGGAGAGAGAAGGAAAGGGGGGCGGGCCGAGGCCTGTCGAAGCCAGAAAGGTGGTCTCGCCACGCATCTTACAGGGTGCGAGTCGTCGGTCAGACTGAGCTGATGAGAGCCCAGCCTTTTGTGCTGAGGGAGGGAGAAGAAGGGGGAAAACAAAAAACCCAGAGCTTCACCTTGGGGATTACAGGACCCCAGATTCTCAGGTAGACTGATGAGTGAGTCAGGAGAGATGTGTGATTACACGCTCCGACGCTTCGACGTGAGGGCAGCTTTCATTAAATCACCACGAATGACTGTCCCTTCCAGCCCAGAGCCGGAACTGCCCGTCCCCCATGGGCCACTAACTGACATGGTACCTCTTTCTGGTGGGTACCTTTCTAAACATGGAATCAGTGGTTTACAAATCTCTAGCAGAGGGGGAACAGTCTTTCATGTAAAAAATAAAAACAAAGAAACATGGCCCTGACCAGTTTGGCTCGGCCTGCAGTCCTGAGAGACCCGGATTCGGTTCCCGCTAAGGGCATGTACCTCAATTGCAGTTTGTCCCTGGCCCTGGCCCTGGTTGGGTCATGTGGGTGGCAGCCACTCGATGTGTCCCTTTCACATCGATGTTTCTCTCTCTCCCTCCCACTCTATCTGAACAAAAAAATAAAAATAAAATAAAATAAAAACAAAGAAACATGTGTAACAGTATAGACTTGGATGTGGCCCCCTGACCGTTTGCGTAAGGGTGGTTTATTTTCTTCGGTTCCAGAACTCCCGCGTTCCTCCTCATACAGGTGTGTTTATTTTCAATAATACCCATATGGGCTTAGACATTCAGATACAAATATGAAAGCCTCTTCTAAAAGAATGAAGAAACAAACGATTACTTGTAGCGAGCTCTGAAGCAGTGTTTCACAGATTGTTATCCAGGGGCAAGCTAGATATTAGAATTAATGAGAATTACCTGGAGATGTCCATTAAAATGCAAATTCTTAGGTGGCTGCAGACCCAGCAAATGAGTTTCTGCCTTGGGTCCTAGTTTGTACCTCAGTGAGACCGGAGGGTCGTTTTGAGCTAGGAAACCTGATTATTCTTACGCACATTCAAGTTGGGGAACCACGGTCATAACTGTGTCTGGGGACCCAACTGTAGCTCCAGCTGATGTTTATGGATCACTGTGCTAGCTCTTGCAGGGGGCAAATATTAGATATTTTGACATAGAATTCAGGAAGCCCTGGGAAAAGAAGATTGTATACTTGGAAAGACCTCTGTGACTCGGTGTGGACATGGTTGCTGCCGGGTCTGTGCACAGTCCAGCCTCTGTTTTCAGTCACCTCCACCCAGAGGAGGTGAGCAGCATGGTCTGGACTCAGCTACTGTGTCCTGCTCTGAAAACAGCTGGGCAAAGAAGCCACACAGAACAGCTTCCCAGAGTCAGGGTACCTGAGTTCTGCTGCTGAGCACACTGCTTGTCTGCACTTATTCATACCTCCTGCACGCAAAGCCTGTTCAGGAAGATGTGACTGTTATCCTCATGGGCACATGTCATAGCATTTTCTTTTCCTTTTTTCTTTTTTTTTATCCTCACCCGAGGACATTTTTCCATTTTTTTGTTCAGATAGAGTGGGAAGGAGAGAGAGGAAGAGAGAGAGAGAAAAACATCGATGTGAAAGGAACACATCGAGTGGCTGCCACCCGCACGACCAACCAGGGCCAGAGACAAACTGCAACTGAGGTACGTGCCCTTAGCGGGAACTGAACCCCGGGTCTCTCAGGACTGCAGGCTGACACTCCAACCACTGAGCCAAACTGGCCAGGGCTCATAGCATTTTCTTTTGGTAAATTCATACCCACTCTAATGCTGGCACGGGGAATGTGGGAGGAAAATAAAACCCCTGGTGTTGGCTTAGCAGAAGAGGAAGTTACTAATCTGTAATTGCTAAATGCAAAATGCACCAACACCAGAGTTCAACAGAAGATATTTTGCATGGAGTCTGGTTGACTTGTGAGCCAAGGAACTTGCTCACTACACCTGCGCCCGGCCATCCACGTCCATACCCAGCAGGGTAAGTTTGTTCTTTAAATGCCTGTCCCTTCCAGCTCACCCTGTAGAGGGCCTCACTCTGGAACACCGGTCACCACAATCTGGAAGAACTCCGTCATTCCGACCCACCTCCTGTGTGCTCGTTCCCTTGGATTACTAAACTCCGTTACATTTTACTTACACGGGAAAGGCTCGAATCTGTGCGTGTATGTCGTGCACATCATACTAGGAGGGCCGGACTGCCTGTGCAATGGGCTAAGGTTTTCCTCGGGGAATCCAGTACAATCATGTTCTATGACTTTCCTAAAAGACTACTCAGTAAAAGCAGGAATAAACTTTTACCCTCCTGGCAAACACCCCCGAAAAGCTCTTCACCCCCAGGCACATTGCTCCCAGGGGGAGGGTCTTTCCCGGATGAGTCGCTGTTTGATTGGATTTTCCCCACAATTATTACCAAGATCTGTGGTCGTTTTCAGCGTTGTCCATTTTCAGAATCGATGTGTTTTCTAACATGGTCCAATTACTGCTCACTGGAAGTTCAGAAGTGTCTGCAACTTCCTTTTCGCATGAGCGCCCCCCCTTGATGGCGACGGGGGCCAAAGACAGACGAAGCCGGAAGGTGAGCCCCGCCCGCCCGGGCCTGCCCGCACCGCCGGCCCCCCGACTTCCACGCAGGCCGTCCAGAATTTTCAAAACGGGGCCTCTTCAGGATCACGCAGCGCGATATACACACAGAGCTTCGACTGAGACCAGTATTGCACACCCTCTCTTTCCTTTTGTAGTAATCCATTACACTCTTCCAAGGATGGAGACGGAATGCAACCTGTAGAGCCAAACGGAAGCAGATGACCTGGAAAGCGCACGCGGGCCCCCTGCCGAGTCGCCGCAGCTCTCTCTCCAATGCACCGCGTTGCTTTACCTTCAGACAACCACACACGTCAATTCTACGCCCTGCAGTCTCGGAATCACTTTCTGAAGGCAACCCGTCTTTTGGTTATGTATCCCTTCTCTTTAACGTCTGAACAAAACTGTGTATGTGTGTGTGTGTGTGTGTGTGTGTGTGTGTGAAGATGATGTTCATGTTTTAAATATATTGATTGAAAATTGGAAAATACATTGGGGGACATTTAATGTTTATTCTCCAAGCACAGACTCCACTATTTGTTCAGATCTTTTCTATGACAATAATGGACTCAAGAAGATCACATATGCTAACAAGTTTTCTTCCAGAAAAAAATGCCATTTGCATTGCTTTGTATATGTGAGTTAAGGCTTAATTTCCCATTCACACACACACACACACATACCCCCCCCCCCCCTCTATATACCTCCTTAAATACATTTATACTGCCTGGCCGGTGTGGCTCAGTGGTTGAGCATCGACCCATGCACCAAGAGGTCACCGGTTCGATTCCCAGTCAGGACACATGCCCAGGTTGTGGGCCAAAGCCCCAGTGGGGGCATGAAGGAGGCAGCGAATCGATGTTCTCTCTCATCTATCTTTCTGTCTCTCTCTCTCTCTCTGTCTCTCTCCCTTCCTCTCTCTCTAAGATCAATAAAAAGAGAAAAAACACATTTACACTTACATTGCTAGTCAAGATATGCAATGTCTTATAAATAGCACACAATTTAAAACAAAACAATAAGTTACTCTTTATGTTTTTTTAATTACATTATAGTTGACATATGATATTCTATCAGTTCCAGGTATACAACACAGTGATTTGACATTTCTAGACCGTATGATGTGATCACCACAGTAAGTCTAGTAACCACCTGTCACTGTGCAAAAGTTATGATATTATTGACATAGTCCCTGTGTGGTACATTGCATCCTTATGACTTACTTGTTTTATAACAGAAAGTTTGTGCCTCTAATTCCCCTTTAACTTTTCATCCATGCCCCACCCCCACCTTTCCCTCTGGCGACCGTCAGTTTGTTCTCTGTATCTATGAGTCTGTTTCTATCTTGTTTTTTCATTTGTTTTGTTGTTGTTTTAGATCCCACATATAAATCATAAAGAGTTTGTCTCTCATTGACTTATTTCCTTTAGAACCATTCTTTTTGTCACAAACGGCAACTTGCATTCTTGTTATGGCTGAGCAGTATTCCATGTGTGCATGTACCCCACAGCCTTTATGTATTTGTCTGCTGAGGGACACCTGGTTGCTTCCATATCTTGGCTATTGTAAGTGAAGGGCAGTGAACATATGTATCATTTTTAATTAGTGTTTTCATTTTCTTCGGGTAAATACCTAGAAGTGGAATTGCTGGATCATATGGTATTTCTATTTTTCATTTTTTGAGGACCCTCCATTCTGTTTTCAGTAGTGGCTGCACAAGTCTGCATTCCCCCCAACAGATCACTAGGGTTCCCTTTCCTCCACATCCTCACTAACACTTGTTGTTTGTTGACTTTTTCATAACAGCCATTCTGACAGGTGGGAGGTGATAACGCACTTTGGTTTTGATTTGCATTTCTCTGATGATTAGTGACACTGAACATTTTTTCATAGATCTATTGGCCATTTGTATGTCTTCTATGGAGAAATTGTCTGTTCAGGTCCTCTGCCCATTATTTTAATCTGATGTTTGTATTTTTGGTGTTGAGTTGTATGCGTTCTCTATATTTTTAGGATATTAACCCCTTATCAGATATATTTTTAGTCCTCCACAGAACTCATTTTTAAGCTTTACTGCTGTGCCTCAGTGTCCAAAGTGTGTTCGGTAGTCATATTCAGTTTAAAGAAAGACCAGGAAAGTATATAAGAAAACTAGAACCCTTCCCCACACTCTGCGGTAGAAAAGGGTCATAAAGAATTAGGAATAGCTTCTGAGTTACCCAATCAATGGGATCTGTCACTGTCTGGCACTAAAATTTAAATATAAAACAGAATAATTCTTAATATAACAAGATATTAACTTTGCTCAAAGTCACCTAAATTAGTCAGAATATTCAAATCACGATGGGTTCTACTTAACTGTATTTTTTGGTTGACCAGAAAAGTATTTTGTTTTGAGTTTTATTAAAAATCTTTTTTAGACACCTAAGAGTATCTTCTTCCATGTTAAGTACAACAAAAGGAAGGTACTGAAATGTCTTCATTCACACTGTATCTTTCAGGGCTCAGATCCATCACTTTGAACATAATGTTGAGTTTGCAGGTGCAGATAGAGGTGCACATAGTGAGATATTTCTCATCTGGGTTTCTTAGAATGCTTGTACTGCAAAAGTCATCCCCTCTCCCTGCTAAATAATTGTTTCATAGTTAATTATGTTCGGATAATGTTGCCTATTATAACCACTTCTTATAATTCCATAAAGCATATTATTAAAATTTCTGAGGTATTCTATGAAAAAGAACAACCACAAAAGATTCATTGATTTTGTTTAAACTAATTTATCTGAGTAGAGAAGTTACTGATCTCGTTTATGTCAAATTTCCCAAGAACTGGAATCGCCACGGGCGTGTGCTGCTACTGCAGAAGGACCAGAAGCTGGTGGAGCTAGAGAGGCTGGGCTTGAACCCTGACTTGGTCATTTAACAATGACCATAAATAGGTTTCCACTTCTTTGATTTTTAGTATTCTCATCTATAGAGTCAACATTATAACATAAAACTGTTCTTACAAGAACATTTATAAGAATTAAAGATAATATCTATAAAACATCAAATGTAGTAGCTAATGGAGAGTAGATTTCCCAGAATTCCAATTTATCAACAGTTTATTATCATCATGACCATCATCATCATCACCACCATCATCATCAGTATCAATTCACGATATTTTATTGAGGTAATGGGAACATATACTGACTTACCATCACTACCACCCCACCACCATCATCATTATCATGTGGCTTTCTTTCAAGGATCTCTAGAACTTGGATTTGCTTATTTATCTGATTTATTCTCTTAGTTCTTGATATTACTTTTTAAAAAATTACACACTTCTGCTCTAAAAGGGGGTTGAGGAAGTTCACTGGGGTTTAGGTTTTAGTTGTTTTCTAGTTCATCAAAGTCTCGTTACACTTCGGACCACAGCGTCACAGTACTTCTCAGTAGGGTTATTGGACTCTAACCCAGCTGCCTAACGCATCTCAGGCTGAAATCCGATCCACAGCTTTCATTCCATTGTCCTGTGTTATGTGAGGTTAAGGAGATTCTTCGATATCACTTCCACATCTGTTTTAAGCACCTGTAGAAGTCGGAGCTATTAAGGGCTGTAATAACATTTCACAGTTCATCTGGTTGATTACGCTTTTGAAGATCCTACTCTCTCCACAACCGTGGGTCTTCTTTTGTGTTCTCCAGTGGCAGTAATAACAAGCACAAAGCAGTCTTAATATTGTACACTGTAAAACACTGGTTGTTTAAGGTTGTCAAGCCATTTTCTAAATAAATGTTTTCATAAAGCAATAACCACGCTCTTTGAACCATTATGTAATGCCAGGGAGGAGGTCATAAAACTTCCCCATAAAAACAGGTAAAATGTGCCACAGTAATTGTATTGGCTGTCCATCAGGTCACCTCGGGACGCCTGCTGTTAACGGGGTCGTTTCTCCTTCCCAGTTGAACATGCTACAGTACAGACACATGAGTGGTGACTTGTCCCGATGGGGACCGTGAACTAGTGAAGCGGATCCGTGTGTGATGACACCACTCCAGGTAGGCATCCCACAGAGGGGCATCGGATCAGGCCCGGGCGCATGCACATCGGGTTGTCTTGGGAAGCCATGCTGAGATGCAGACAAGGTGAGTCACGGTTCTGAACCTCGCCCGGCGCGGTGGTCTGTCCTGCGTCCAGGCATTCAACGCTGTTTGCACAGAACAGCTGTGGCGGGAAGACGGTGCCTTTGGTTGTCAACGTGCAGGCAGAAGCCCCGCGTCCTCCTCTCCCCATAAGCATGAGCCCGCTCCCCCCTGGGCTGCCGGAGCTCAGTCTACCCGGTCACAGGGATGGTTTTCAAGCATGTTTCCTGAGATCGTATGACGTGATGCAGTCGTGCCTGCTGGTTACAGCTCAGAGCTGTTTCCCTGAGCTCAGAGCAGCCAGAGGCCTTCATTTCTGAGACAAGCGGGGCGTCTCTTGGCGGACCCTCCAGAAGGCGCCCAGGTGGGGGAAGGCGCTTCTGAGTCATCGGGTCATAAACTTACTGAGCACACAGCCCCCCATACACATACACAATTCTAACGGACCCCAAATATAGTATAATATTCTAGAATGATCACAGGCTTGATATTGCCCTATACAGACTCCCTGGAAGGTCATGAATCCCAGTTAATCCCTTTTTCTCCCCCCTCCCTTCCCCTCCCCCTCCCTTCCCCTCCCCTCCCTTCCCCTCCCCCTCCCTTCCCCTCCCCCTCCCTTCCCCTCCCCCCTCCCTTCCCCTCCCCCCTCCCTTCCCTTCCCCCCTCCCTTCTTCTCTCCCTCCCCCACATTCCTCTTTCCTCCCTCCCTCCCCCTCTTTCTCCCTATCCCTCTCCTTATCCTCTCTTCAGCATCACTTTCAGTTTCAAAAAAGAAAACCAGAGTCCAGCAAAATGAATTCTCTCCCAATTATTCAACATTGAAGAGATTCATATCTTGTAGTTTTCCATGTCCCAGAGCGCTCACAAGGTCTAAGAAATTAAGTACAACAGATATTAGACAATGATGATTTTCCATGCTTTATATTAATCCCAAGGACACAGACAGTTCAGCATCCTAAAAGGGCTGGTATTCATTTTTGCAAGCTAATATCAATTCATGATCTTTCATTGAGTAATGGGAATATTTCCTGCCTTACTAAGGAAGGTAGGAGTGCATGCCAATGACACTCATCTTGCCGTGTGATGAATACTAATTTTGTAGGGTGTGCTTCTACACTGCAGCTTGTGCTGATGCTTCGACTCCTCCCGGTGCAATCTGAATGTCTGTGCATGATGTTAAACTCTGAATTATTTCTGTCTCAAATTGTTTTAAAGTTGAAATGTGCACCTTTACTTGACAACACCAAGTGCCAGCAAGGGTGCCAAGCCACCAGCCCGCTCACGGGTGGCTGGCAGAGCAGACAATGGCATACCCACTGGGAACAGTTTGCAAGTGAAGTTCAATATATACTTGCCCATCAGCTCTACTACGAGATATTTACCCAAGAGAAAGAAAAACTTATGTCCACATACAAAAAATTGTATAAGAATGTGCATGGCAGCTTCATTCAAAGTAGTTAAGAAGTGGAGACAGTCAACTACTCGTCAGAGAGCGGCTTGCGGACACAGTGCAGCACTTCCTGGAGTGTAAGGAATGGCTGTTGGCGCCAGACAGGGGTGAGCCTCGGGGCGTTAAGTGGAGTGGAAGAAGCTGGACATGCATAAGGGATGCCTCTGCTGATATAAAATTAAAAACATACCACAGTAATCTTTGGTGAGGCAAAGTTAAATCTTAGTTGCCTATGGTAGGCAGTGATTTTATTTGGAAAGACACGCAGAGCACTTCCTATGTGATGGGTGTATTCTAGATTTTATGAGGGGTGTGAGTTGGATGGGTGTGTGTTCATGAATATCAGCTGAACTATGCTTTTCAGACCTGTGTACTTCACCATGTGTCACCTCCCCCACCCCATGTGTGTGTATATGTGTGTGTATATGTGCATGTATATGTGTGTGTGTGTATATGTATATAGCCTCAACCCTGCTTCTGCCTCCTCTGGTCACCCGCCTCCCTGAAGCCTCTCACACCGCGTGGCCTCTGGGCTGCTCCTGGGTGTCCGCAGGATGAGCCTCGTGTGAGCTCACACACGGCCATTCCCTGCCAGGGCGTCTTCCCATCCAGCTGCGGTTCCCTTGCAACGTACATGGTCCCATTCTAGGATTCTGATTTTGTCAACATCATAGATAATAATAAGACTTTTTTAAAAAACTCGGGCTTCAGGTCCTGATCTCTGTGACAAGTCTGTCTCCAAGAAGAGCTCCTTCCAGTGTGGGGTCAGCGGGCTACCAACCTCCAGACAAGCATTAGACAGAGGGTCCTTATCCAGGGTGGGGCCAAGTAGGTTTACAGTTGTTTGTATGGAAAGCAATACAATAATCAATAAGAATAATACAGAATAAGCTGTGTTTCGCGTACTCACAGCGGTAAACCTGTTCGGCCCATCCTGTGTAGTTCTGTGTTATAAAGCAACGTGTGAGTATCAGGGACTTCACTGGAGGCTAATGACGTGACTCTGATGTAGGTGGAGGCCATTCACCTGCGGCTGTCACACAGAAGCAGCTGGCGTTGTGTGGCCGGGGGTTCTGTCTGCTGCACCGCCACGGGCGGCAGCAGCTAGCAGTTCTGTCTGTCTACTTCGGCACTGAAGATGTCACCTGCGGTCAGCTTGGGTGCTCTCTGGGTCAGGTCAGTGGCGGGGGCCGCGGGGTGAGCACTCCATGAGTCTCAGGCCACCGTGGCTGGTGCTACGTGGTTTGTGAGCAGAGTAATCATTTTAGGGGGACTTTGAGCTTTTCAAAATGGAAACAAAGCAACTAAGGGGAAAAATTTGGGGTGCTTTACAAATGCTAAACAGTCTGGCACTTTGCAGTATTGTCTGGCAATTATTATGCAGTCCCAGGGCATGAAGTCATGGCATAGTTTTAACATGAGCTTGGGTCTCCATGGAACAACTTTGCTGGGTTTGGAGTGTGGGTAGCACATTC
Organism: Molossus molossus; assembly: GCF_014108415.1. Taxonomy (NCBI): domain Eukaryota; kingdom Metazoa; phylum Chordata; class Mammalia; order Chiroptera; family Molossidae; genus Molossus; species Molossus molossus. Next base: position 2,043,102 of record NW_023425356.1, on the reverse strand, counting down.
CAACCCACTCTTCCTAAGTTTGGGGCTACCGTTACTTTAGTGTGGCTCCTTTATAGTCCGCTTGATCGTGACTATATCCATGCAAGTGCAAACACTGTTTCTGTGGATATAATTTCATAAAGCAAAACTATCTTCTATCTTGAGCAGTGAAATTCAAGTGGCAACTCTGACAAGCCAAGGAAAATGAACACGGCCGACTCCCACCATCCCTGCGCATCTGAAAGCCTGCCAGTTCCCAGGCAAGCTTTTCATTTCTCCCAGCAGTCTGCTGGTCTGTGTTGATTTACAGCATGAATGAGCCTGGCACATTGCAACTTGCATGGAGTATTTTTCCCTAAATAATCAAACATTCATTGCAGACACATCAAGCCAGCTAGTGGCTCTAAATTATTGTGGCAATGAAGTGCCATGTTAACAACTCATTTACATCCTTCGGGCGAGTCTCCATTACCAAGGTAAGTAATTTAATTCCATCTAGTAAGAATGACTTTGCAAAGTAGAGTTACTGCAATTTGGGGAAAGTATGTTTAAATCAGATCAGAAATTATGATTTGATCATTCTGAACTAAATACAAACAAAATAAAGTGTTTAGTCAGGATAGACTGAATTCTCTCATACACTTTTTGTTAAAGAGGTGCTCAAGTACTTTAGAGAGCATGCTATATACTCAGCTGTGCTCCGTGGATGCTACTGGTGCATGTCTGCGCTCCGTCAGTTCCGTTTGACAGTCTCCCGTTCATTCGTCTTTGCTTGCACTCAGGACAGCTACAGAGAGCGGAGCCAGGCGTCCTCATGGCCAGGGCCGCCGCACCGCACGGCTGAGGGCGCCGTCCGCCCCACGGCCTGGGCATGGACACGCACAGATTAAGAGAACAAATGGTATTAGTGGAATTCTTGTTAAGTGAATGAAATGAATAAATGAATGGCATTTACTGCACGTGAAAGACTTTATACCTCACAGGCAGGCCACGAGGAACAGGTTCAATTGAGAGCATTAAATGAGTTCCAAGCTTATGAACATCATTTACAATATCTGATTGCACTAAGATTTGAAGAAATCACTGAAGCTTGGGTCTTTATGATCAGCATATTTAGTATAAATTGCAATTACTTCATAATATGGAAGGAGCTTCATACCAGGTTTCCTCAAAGCCTCTTGTTCATAAAATTAAACACAAGTTTAGGTTTTTCTGAAAAACAGTGTGTTATCCTTAATTTGATTCTACTGCTTCATGGAGACTGCTTCAGCTAATTCTTCAAGCAGTTCAAAGAGAGGAGGCAGACAATTTAGTGATAGCATTTAACCAAATTTGCAGACATTCACCCTGGAAACACAATTAGGTGTTCCAAATGACAGAAACCAGTTCTTTCCTAAAACTGAGCTGGTAAAGTGTACCATGTGGAAGTCCTGATTCTTGTCTCTATTTTGAGGCTGTAGGAGAGATTCTAAACTAGAGATAAGAAACAGAACTTTTGAAATCTGTCTCACCAGCTAAATTAAATGAAGGAGCAGTTTTTCGTGAGCCCAATGCAATTAATTGCATTTTTAAAGGGAGAATGGCGGAAAAATAAGATAATGCTTATATTGCCATTAGGGTTTGAAACACCTTCCCTTTGAGAAAGTTATACACACACAAAGACACAGCTCACACACCAAAGTTTGCATATTCCTGTTCCATGGAAGCTGGAAACCACCCTGATGGGCTTGCTCCACCTCTGAATAGGAGGAATACTGGCGTGGTCAGGGTCAGGGTCAAGGTCAAGACACTAGTGTTTGGCTCCCACTTGTGTGAACTGACACCTGTGCATGGCAAGGGAGGCACTTGGCAGCTGTTGAGTCTACATTAGAGGATGTGTTCTGAGCTCACTCCTTGGTTGTCTCTTGGGCCATGTTCTTTCCTGGACTCTCTGATACACCTGCTGGTCGGTCCTGTAAGGAGCTTCTATTTCTGAAGAACCCCTTGCTCTAGGGCAAAAAGTGGACCAGAATGGGGCCTGAGAGAAAAGACCTTCCAGAACTGCCGCCAATCTGGGCTGCAGGTCTTCGGCTCACACCTTTCCAGACCACCTTGTTTCTGGGCCAATGGCTTGCTCGTGACCTGTTTCATGGTGCTCATACGCAATGGCTCGAGTGAGCGTACGTGTGGGGTCATTTTGTAAGTAAGGCAAGGATTTAAATCTGACTTAGAAATAAATCCTATCAAGGGCACATGTATAGTGTAGAGTAGATTCTGTGTGGTATCTCGACTGTCTCACCCTAAAATATTTTAATTTATTGTCTATTTATTCCTTGCAGAGATCTATTTGCGCTAAACTAGTCGGCTAATCAGTGGTGAATTTCTTGTCTTTCTCTCCTTCTTTCACTTGTTTACACCTTCAGTAAACAAGTCATTACTGTGTTCCCACTGTGGAGACAGCAGGGTGTTAGTTGCTTAGCTACAAAGACAATAAGTCTGGACAAAACTGAGCGAAATATTAAGCCCTGGAGCTGCTCAGGGTCTAGAAACAGAACCACAATATTTTAATTGTACTCGAAACCCTCCTTTATCTAAGAAGGTGGAAAATGGGCGATGACTAATGAAACAAAAGTATCAAGAAGTTTGGGACCCAAACAACCTGGATCCCAACACAACCCCTCAGTCATGTCATTTGGGAAATTCATTTCTGAGGGTCAGCTGACTCCTATCAAGATACAACAGCTGACTCCTATCAAGATACAACTCAGGAAGTTCAAAAACATAACTCTCCTACAAGTAAAAGTGAGCATGTGTTAAGATTTTATCTCTTTAATGAGAGAAATAGCAGAATGGTAAAGTGGTTAGAAGGAGAATTTGAGGGACAAAATTTTAAAGTCTGTCGGGCAAAACATACTAAAATGAATTTGCTAAATTACAGACAAAACAATTGAATAGCCTACAGGGCAACAAGACCTTAGCGTGTGGGTTTGTTTATTTTTTCTGCTGGACAGAAGTAATTTGCATTTCTACTGGACAGTAATCTACAAGTTAGAACATATATTTTCACAAAATGTGTTCCCTAATCAATAGAGCACAGTAAAACTATCAAAGGAATAGCCCTTAGAGAATTAAATAATCTTTGGTTGATCTTATTGGAAAATGCTTCATATGGCTTTGAAAGTAGATGTCATCACTCTTTGCCTTATTTTTTAAAAATTTATCTTTATTGTTGAAAGAATCACAGATGTCCCTCCCCTCCCCCCATTGACCTCCTCCTGCCTACTCCCCACTCTCCTGACTTCACCACACTGTTGTTGGTGTCCATGGATTCTGCATATATGCATACAAGTTCTTTGCTTTGTCTCTTCCCATCCCCCACCCCCTTTCCTCTGAGGTCTGTCAGTCTGTTCCCTGCGTCCATGTCTCTGGACTTACTATGTTCGCCAGTTTATTTTGTTCATTAGATTCTGCAAATAAGTGAGATCATGTGGTACTTGTCTGTCCCTGACTGTATTTTCAGGGATCATTCCTATAGTCCGGGCTTTATTTTTTAAAGAGATCAGGATATGCCCCCTGCCCCCCCTCTGCCAAATAAGCCACTTTGGCATAAGCATTATTCTGAACTGAAGGCAGTTGAGAAGAGCAGACACAGAGAGAGCTCTCTGCCCTTCTCATATCTGCCTAAAAGTGGGGCATACATTTCTCGTGAGAAAGGTGCCCTCCTTGTACCAGGAAGAGAGTGACTCTTATAACTGGAGATGAGGAGTGAGCACGGAGGTGAATCTCCATGAACAGACGTCACTGACGTAACCCTTATATTTCATGAGTTCCCCACATATTTCCTAGTCACCTTCCCACAATGTATCATCCCTAGAAGACCAAACTTCTCTTCCTTTGTCTAGTCTCTTCTCCAGAATGTATTGCCGTTTGTGAAAATGGTATATACGCCCCAAGTCTAACCACCTCTTTGTTTCCACTGCTTTGGGGTGAAGCTCCCACACACACCCCGATACCAACATTAATAGACATGGCTGCCGCTGTCCTGCCCAGCGGTCCTCTGTCAGTCCAATTCCCAGGTCTCCAGGCTCTGAGCCCTGAGGTAGAGGGCAAGGCTAGTCCAAGCATGGGGTGATCTTTCTTATATTCTTCTCTAATATGAGGTTATATTAAAATCCAAGAAATAAAATTGGAGACAACTCAATTCCTGGTACATAGCAGGGACTCCGTCAACACATGGTGGCTCGAGGTCTGACATGGGCTTTCTCCGTTATCCCCTCCTGCAAAGCCCCAGAAGGAAGGTATTGTGGAAACAGGGGCCGCGGAAGGTCTGGGTACCCCACAGCCTGGGCTGTGGCGGGCCCCCCGCGGACTCCCTGACCCCAGGCTGCCTGGCCTGCGGGGAAAGTGGCCCCTAACAGACAATGGTCTGGAAAAGGAGCCAGGAGCCCGCGCAGCTGCGCCTGCTCCCTGGGCCTGCTCCCTGGGCCGCGTCGGCTACCTCCCCGCACCCCAGTGCGCCCAGGCCCTGTGAGCCGTCCTTGGAGAGCTGGGGTCCCGGCATCCGTGGTGGAGGGGGGAAGCGCCGCACAGTCTAAACATTTCCTCCTGGGAGTCGTCTTCCTCCTCGTGACGAATGCACCGCCCTGCTCACAGAATCACCCGGCCTGAAGCACACGTGCCGCGCTCCCAGCCGCGACAGGCAGGTCCGTCGGAGCGCCGGCTCTCAGCCCCTGCAGATGCCCGCCCCTGGGGCGTGGGGCTGCCGCATGCCAGCCCCAGTGCGCGGGAGTCCTGGCAGCGGTGGTCTGGGGCGGTGCCCTGCCAGCTGCAGCCCAGTCGGACCGCACGGGCTGTCCGCGGGGCGTGGGGCTGGGCACAGACTCCGGCTCACTTTGACACTACTTCCTTCACGAATTTCAGCAGCAGAGAGAGGAAGCTGCGACAGGTGCCCCCAGGAGGCGTTCTCTGAAGGGCCACAGCGTGGCGTTTCCATGTAAACGGCGGCCTTGCCCAGCGGTCGCCCTGACCTCCCAGCCGCAGGCGCAGCTCGCGAGCAGCCGGAGGGAAGGACGTGGAGAGAACACTGTGCTGTGTGTCCTCTGTCCCCTGCCAGCTGGAGAGGCAATTTGTTTGCACTGCGGAGCAAAAGTCTTCTTCCCGGGACATTTCGACCCAGTTCTCCGAGTCTTCAGCAGCAGCGCTGTGATTTACAGAGCGCTGTTTTTCCTGCACTTGACCAGCAGACAAAAGCAAAGCTCCATGCAGGAGAGCTTTGGAGAAGGTGAGCTACAAAGCCAGCCGAGAGGGCTGCGCGGCGAAGTGGGGCTGCCACTGGCCGCCTGGGCACAGTGCACCACCCGGCACGAAAATCAGACATGTAGCCACCAGCTGTTATAATCTGCAAAGGGTCACACCAATTCCTGTGGGCTCCAAAAATACATGCAAAAGGTACTTGGCAGGACCCAGTTGTCCTGTTCACAGGTAAAGTGGCTTGTTTGTTTCTTGAAAAACACTTGGAGCTAGAAAGACGGAATCTTCTTAAAAAGCAACCCATGTGGTTTAAAGGACTCCCAGGATTTAGGAAACCACATCCAAAGATTACAAACTGAAGAAAACGAAAGGGTGGTGAATTTCCATGCAACTTTTCTGCACACAGATATCCAAGCTTAAAGCTCCTGGCAATGCCCGGGGCAGAGCCGCAGCGGGGCTCCGGGAACTTCCTGTGTGGCCACCCGTGGCTGGCTGGCTCCCTTAACAATGCACGTTAGGAACAGATAGGCAGAGGGCTCCTCGGAGGACTAGACACTCTTGTATCAATAGCAAAGAAAAACTGGACTCTGAATGTTTAACAGCAGAAAAACACGAAGTCCCACAAAAAAACTAGATACTCTTGTGAAAAGCTGGCGAGTGGAGTTTGCCTTTGTGACTTACTCCCTGAACCTCCCCATGGTTCAAACTGGGCAAAGTAACCTCCGGACTGGGCCAAACCTCCTTTGTCTTACCAATAACTGTTTGTAAAACCAACAGGAAAGCAGGCCTCCTGACCACAAGGACTGATGATTTGGCGCATTTTTTAGATTCAGTAAGCAGCCATGTACAGCTGAAGAGTAACTTAGCTTGCTACCACCAATGGAAAGCCATTCCTTCTATTCGTATTATCACTGCCCTTCTCTTTCTTATTAAAACCCTTGGCCTTTACCCCACGATTAGGATATAATTTGAATTTCTGCCCGAATCTATGTTCCCCCCACCCCGGCTTGCAATTTTTTATCTCAAGTAAACATTTGCTGCCTCTCACTGTGGCTTTTTATTCTTAGGTTAACACTATATGGACAACCCATAATATTGCTTTAACAGGTGTCTCCTCCAACAAAATTTAGGAAGACAAATCAAGTGTTTGAAAAGCACATATCCACACATGTGTTTTTACTTAAAGCAAACACTGCATTTAGATCCTTTAACATAAATGCATGTGGTGGGATTAGTACTAATTACATTGATATTTGCCCTTTAATGGTAAAGTTGCTCAGGAGGCAAGAGCAACCCTTTGTTCTAGTTAAATACCAGCAGCTGATTCAGCCTGAGCACAAAGCAGGGGACCTGGATCTGCCCCTGCCTTCCTGGGCAACCTTGAGCAAGTCCCCAGATGACTCCAAGTCTCCTTGTCCTCGTCTATACATAAAGATGATACTGCAGACCCAGCCAGCTCGGAGGCTCCCTGTGGGAAAGACGAGGATATCACATAACCGCAGTGATCTGGTGAGCGTTCCCCGAGCTGCCCTGGCGATGCAGACTACCTCTCACGTGGGACTCCTCAGACCGGGGGGCACCCGCTCATGCATTCATCACCGAATGCACCATGGGGGACGATGTGCCCACACATGAGTGGAGGGAGATTTTATGAGATGTCCTCATGGTATTCCATGGGAGCAGAGCCCGGGCTGCTGGGAAATTAAAGGAACTTTTGGGAGAGCGACAGCCAAGTTGGAACTTAAAGACACTCTAAGGCACTATACCCACATTGGGATGTCCTACGAAAGAAAAGTCATGGTGGCTGAGGAAAAAGGACATATTAGTAAGATAAGATATAAATAATAGAATGTAAATATAAAACACAGATTTGTTTATAAGTTACAATGATAGCAATGAAATATATATTCCAATTAAAATGAAGATACAATGAATGAATATATAAAACCCAACCAAATAGTGTCTGAAGGAGAGACACTTAAAATATGAAAACGCAGATAGTTGGGAAGGAAAACGTTATAAAAGATATACCCTGCAGGTAATAATCATAAAATAGCTAGAATGGCTATATAGCAGGTAAAATAGACTTAAAGGTGAGGAATAGTATCAGGGGCAGTGATCATTTCAAAATGATGAAAGGATGAATTTATCAGGAAAACATATAATCACAAATCAAAATATATTAATCAAAAATTGACAGATTTAAACATTTTTATTTAAACAAGAGAGATTTTTGCATTTCTCTCTTGGCAATTAATTGAACAACCAAACAAAAATGTAATAAAGGCATAAATGATCTGCAAAGCACTATCTCGGCCATCCTGATGTGACTGATGTTTACAGAACACTATGATGTGCAACTAGAGAATGCAAATTATTTTAAGGTGGTGTGTGTATTCGTGTGATGTTGGTCGTGGCTCCTTGTGGAGAAGAGTGTTCATGAACTAGAAATATATTAGATGAGATCTCTTTCTTAACAGAAACAAACATTAAAAGGGTTTATTTATAGATTGGCTGATGGAAATGTCACCAGAGGCTCCCAGGAACCTATCACATTCTTTCCGCTAGGAGCAATGACTGGTTCAGTGTTCACTAACTCCGTGCTTGCTGTGACTGTATACGACAGAACTACCACAAGTCACAAGAACTGACTGCCTATGAATGGACAACATGCTCATGAAAGTATGCCCAACACCATTAGTCACCAGGGAAAAACAAATAAAAACCATAATGAAAAATCACTATAGGTCCGAGGAAAATGACTAAAATAAGGGTGAGGTTGTAGAGTAACTAGAATGTATATATGTTAGTGATACAAAAACTTCTGGCAGTTTTTTATAAACTCGACACACTGTGCACGTATATAATGACCCACCAGTTCCTCTTGTAGGTATTTACCCAAGAGATACAAACATTTGCATGGCTGCTTCATTCATCACAGGCAAACCTGGAAATAGAACAGGTGTCTGTCTACAGGAGAATGGGAAACTGCAATAAACTTATAGAATGGAATGATAGTTAAAAGAAAAAAATTAATGTATACACAACTCATAACATGATCTCAAAAACATGACAAGTGCAAGAAAACAAAAATATGATTCATATTATTTCATTTCCATAAAAGTCTAAACCAAGTGAGATTAGTATATTCTGGAAAAAACAGAAGTGTCCCTGGGTGCAGGGACGGTGAGGAGTGTGCCCATTGGGAGCAGATACCAGGGAGTTTCCCGCGGCTCCGTGAGGTTCTTGGGAGATTCTGGCTAACGCAAGTGTATACATTTGTCAAAACTTGGTGACTTGACACTATTTGAAATAACATGATATATTATTTCCTTGTCTGTAAATTTTACATCAAAAGAAAACATGGGAAATCTTGAATTCTGATTAATCACATTCTTGTTGAAATATGTAGGAGGAAAGAACCTAAAAAGTGTTGACACAGTGGAACTGAGGAGGGATGAGAGGGGTTGTTAATTAAGTAGACCCAAGAGGACTCAACGACTGGATAGGAGTGTAAAGAAGGTGTAAAGGTTTCTAACGAGTGTTGGTCCATTCATGAGTTGTTGCCATTAGTTCCGCATCTCACGAAGACAGAAAGAGCAGCCATTTGTGACGGAGAGAGCAGTCCGGGAGTGCAGCCATGTTCAGGGGTGTGGGACTGCCACATGGGGCTGCTCAGGGAGCCCTTGGAACTGACAGCCTGAAGTTAATGAACAAGCATGAGGTGGAGCATGAATGTGGGAAGTATCAGAAGTGATGGGGCTGCAACCTTCATTCTGGTGAGATCTTCCAGGAAGCTGAGAGAAGAGACTGCTGAGTTAGACGTGAAGCACACCCTTGCAGAGATGTGGAAGCAACCAGTCACGTGAAAACAAGGTTCTGTGGTGAGGCCAGCTTGGCTCTGGGTCCACAGCCTTTGGGATCAGATCCCAGTTTCACCTCTTATTAGCTTCTGGCCTCAGACATAAGTAACTTATTTTTGCCTCCATAGTCCTGTCTATAAACGGAAATAACAACAATGCCTAATACGTCACATACTTAGGATTCAATGAGTTACTGCATGTCCATCACAGAACCTTGCTTGAGTGAGCTATTTAACACATACTCACCATTACATTCAGGGACACGGGTCCCTTTGAGTATCTGAAGGAAGCATTTACTTTCTCCCCGAGAATACTACATGCAAAATGTAAGGGCAATTCGAGACAGTGGTAGCCCCCCTGAGGTCCAGCCATGGAATCCATGCTAAGTGCTCTTGATGTATAAGGAGGAACAGAGCTCAGAATGGAAGCCCAAGGACGCCCAACATGATAAATGGGCAGAATGCGCAGGGTCCTTGCAGGCTGTGACTTCCATCCACTTCATCCACATCCCCTGGTGAAGAAAAGCACCACCGCTCACCGGGGGGAGGCGGCACTGCGGCCTAGTTTGAAGGGCCTGACCAGGGTGTCTGCATCCCTTCTCAGCCCACAGCTCCGGTCATGCTCCTCTTTCCCGTGTCTCCACTCAGAAGTCACTGGGCTTTCCAACCCACTCTCGTCTGACTCCTCCAGAACCCAACGCTGGCTCTGTGAGTCCAAAGCACTCTCCAGGTTCCCCTCTTCCAAGAAGTGTTTCCTCAGTGACGCCCTAAGTGACCGAGCTTTCACAGGGTCCCAGGCGGGTGGACCTGTCTGTCCCACGTTCCTGTGTGTTCTCTACCAGCACCTGGTAAAGCATAAGTCGTCTAGTTAAATCTGTTTAAATCAACAAATGTAACATGTGTCTACTTCAGTGTATTTTAAAATCTATTTAACAAACAAAGGGGCCACAGAAGAAAAGAAACATCTTGATGAAATAATATCCTGGGTCTTTCTGAACATGAGTAGATACAAATAAGTCAGATGAAAGTTTTTCTCCAATCGTCTCAGCAAAAGCCCCTTTCTTCTTTAATCTGCGTCCTGCAGTCACACACTACACTATCTAAGATCTCATTTGTTTCAGGTTCTCAAAAGCCGACTGACCCAGATACCGGTCTTTCTGAAGGAGTCAGATCAGAACTCCGACACAGGGGACCTTCCATTTTCCATCTGGTATGAAAAGTAAGTCACCACCGCGAGCAGCTCAGACTGCGTAATGGACACAGCCGACCTGCACGAGTCACACGCCTCTCCACGTCTACAGTGCCACTTTTTAAAGGCCTTTCTTTAAAATAGTTACTTAAGAAAATCCCAAAGTTTGCAGTAAAAATACCTGGTATGTAGCATTTTGGAAATTCACCCCCTGTCTTCTGTCAGTGGTCATGGTACAGCAGACCCTATAGTCACAGAAACAGAGCAAATTATCTGAACTCACAGAGGGAAGCAGATGAGGCTCTTCCCAGACGATGAACCTGGCACTGTCTCGAGTGGACCAGGAGGCCTTGCTCCTGCTGTTTCCAGATCTTAGCTATTGTAACTAGTGCTGCTATGAACATGGGGGTACATATATTCTTTCTGATTGGTGTTTCAGGCTTCTTAGGGTATATTCCTAGAAGTGGGATCACTGGGCCAGATAGCAGTTCAATTTTTAGTTTTCTGAGGAAACATCATATTGTTTTCCATAGTGGCTGCACCAGTCTGCATGCCCACCAGCAGTGTACTAGAGCCCCCTTTTCTCCACACCCTCGCCACCACTTGTTGTTTGATGATTTGTTGATGGCGGCCACTCCGGTAGGTGTGAGGAGATACCTCATAGTCATTTTAATTTGCATCTCTCTAATGATTAGTGATGTTGAGCATTTTTTCATGTCTCTTGGCCATTTGTATGTCCTGTTTGGAAAGCTGTCTATTTAGATCCTCTGCCTATTTTTTTTTTTTTTTTAATATCCTCATCCAAGGATATTTTTGCATTTATCTTCAGATAGAGTGGGAGGAGAGAGGAATGAAGAAAGACAAAGAAACATCGAAATGAAAGAGACACATCAAGTGGTTGCCAAACACACGACCCCAACCAGGGCGGAGGACAAACTGCAACCGAGGTACATGCCTTTAGTGGGAACCAAACCTCAGACTTTCTGGTTCATGAGCAGATGCTCTACCTGCTGAGCCAAACCAGCCAGGGCATCTCTGCTTATTTTTAATTGGATTATTTGTCTTCCTTTTGTTGAGTTGTATGTATACTTCTACATATTTTGGAAATTAACCCCTTATCTGATGTATCATTGGCAATGATGCGCTCCCATATAGTAGGTTCCCTTTGCATTTAGATGCTTATTTCTTTCTTTCTTTCTTTCTTTTTTTTTTTTTATCCTCACCCGAGGACATTTTTCCATTTTTTGCTCAGGTAGAGTGGGAGGGAGAGAGAGGAACAGAGAGAGAGAGAGAGAAACATCGATGTGAAAGGAACACATCGAGTGGCTGCCACCCGCACAACCGACCAGGGCCGGGGACAAACTGCAACCGAAGCACGCGCCCTTAGCGGGAACCGAACCCGGGTCTCTCAGGACCGCAGGCCGACACTCCAACCGCTGAGCCAAACCGGCCAGGGCTAGATGCTTATTTCTTTTGCTGTGCAGAAGCTTTTTAGTTTGATGTAGTCCCATGTATTAATTTTTTCCTTTGTTTCTCTTGCCTTAGGCATTGTATCAGTAAAAATTCTGTTGCGTGTGATGTCTGAAATTTTGCTGCCTACATTTTCTTCTAGGATTTTTATGGATTTACTAGTCACATTTAAGTCTTTTATCCATTTTGAGTTTATTCTTGTGTATGGTATAAGTTGGTGGTCTAGTTTCTTTTTCTTTGCATGTAGCTGTCTAATTTTCCCAACACCATTTATTAAAGAGGCTGTCTTTACTGTATGCTCTTGCCACCTTTGTCAAATATTAATTGAGCATAAAGTCTTGGGTCAATTTCCAGGTTCTCTGTTCTGTTCCATTGATCTATATGCCTGTTCTTGTGCCAGTACCAGGCTGTTTTGATTATAATGGCTTTGAAGTATAACTTGATATTCAGTATTGTGATTCCTCTTGCTTTGTTCTTCTTTCTCAAGATTGCTGTGGCTATTTGAGGTCTTCTTTGGTTCCATATAAACTTTTGAGTATTTATTGTAGTTCTGTGAAAACTGTCATTGGTATTTTAATGAGGATTGCAATGAACCTATAGATCACTTTAGGTAGTATGGATGTTTTAATGATGTTAATTCTTCCAATCCATGAACAAGGTATATGCTTCCACTTTTTATGTCTTCCTCTATTTGTTTTTCCAATGTCCTATAGTTTTCTGAGAAGCAGTTCTTTACTTCTTTGGTTAAGCTTATTCCTAGGTATCTTAATTTTTTTTCTTTTGTTGCTGCAATGGTAAATGGGATTGTTTTTTAGTTTCTCTTTCTGCGAGTTATTTATTGGTATATAAGAATGCCATCAATTGTTTGATGTTAAGTTTGTATCCTGCTACTTTGCCAAATTTTTTTATTAAACTGGTAGGTTTTTGATGGACTCTTTAGAGTTTTCGATGTACAATATCATGTCACCCACAAATAATGAGAGTTTCATTTCCTCCTTCCACTTTGGATCCCTTTTATGTTTTCTTCATGTCTAATTTCTGTGACTAAGACTTCTAGTACTGTGTTAAATAAGAGTGGCAAAAGTGGACATGCCTGTCTTGTCCCTGTTCCTAAGGGAAATGCTTTTAGTTTCTGTCCATTGAGTATGGTGTTGGCTGTAGGTTTCTCATATATGGCCTTTATTATGTTGAGATATGACCCCTCTATTTCCACATTGCTCAGTGTTTTTATCAGATATGGGTGCTAGATTTTGTCGAATGCTTTTTCACCATCTATTGATATGATCATATGGTTTTTGTCTTTCATTTTGTTTATGTGGTGTGCCACTTTTATTGATTTGCGAATATTGTACCAGCCTGGCATCCGTGGGATGAATCCCACTTGGTCATGGTCAATAATTTTTTTAATCTATTGTTGGATCCTATTTGCTAGTATTTTGTTAAGAATTTTGGCATCTATGTTCATCAGGGATATTGGCCTGTAGTTTTCTGTCTTTGTAGTGTCTTTATCTGGTTTTGGAATTAGAATTATGCTGGCCTCATAAAATGAGTTTGGAAGTCTTCCTTCTTTTGAATTTTTTGGAATAGTTTGAGGAGAATGGGTATTAGTTCTTCTTTGAATGTTCAGTAAAAATCCCCCCATGAAGCCGTCCTGGCCCCGGCTTTTGTTTGTTGGGAGATTCTTGATTACCTCCTCAATTTCCTTAGTTGTTATTGGTCTGGTCAAAGTTTCTATCTCTTCCTGGTTCAGTCTGGGGAGACTGTATAATCCTAGAAACTTGTCAATTTTGCCTAGATTGTCCAATTTGTTGGTGTATAATTGTTCATAATACTTTTTCACAATCCTTTGTATTTTTTTTTCTTTATTGATTTTAGGGAGAGAGGAAGTGAGAGAGAGAGAGAGGAAGTGAGAGAGAGAGAGAGAGATCAATGAGAGAGAACATCGATTGGCTACCTTCTGCATGCTCCTCACTGGAGATCTGGCCCACAACCCAGGCATGTGCCTGACCGGGAATCAAACTGGTGACCTCTTGGTGCATGGGTTGATGCTCAACCACTGAGCTACACTGGCCAGACACCTTTGTATTTCTTTAGTGTCAGTTATTACTTCCCTTCTTTCATTTCTGATTTTGTTTATTTGGGTCCTTTTCCTTTGTTTCATGGTGAGTCTGGCTAAGGGTCCATCAATCTTGTTTATCTTTTCAAAGAACCAGCTCTTTGTTTCATTGATATTTTGAATTGCTTTTTAGTCTCTATGTCATTTATTTCTTTTCTGACTTTTACTAATTCTTTCCTTCTACTTGCTCTTGTTTTTTTGTTTGTTTGTTTTGTTACTTTCTATTTCTTTAAGTTGTAGGGTTAGATAGTCCATTAGAAAATTTTCTTGTTTCTTGAGGTAGGCCTGTAGTGCTATGAACTTCTCTCTCAGGACTGCTTTTGCTGCATCCCATAGATTTTGTGTTGCGTTGTGTTCAGTCATTGGTTTTCCAATTTCATTGAAAGTTTCTAATTTCATCCTTGTTCTCCTTGGTAACCCATTTATTGTTGAATAACATGTTATTTAGCCTCCATGTGTTTAAATGTTTTTGAGTTTTTTCATCATAATTGATTTCCAGTTTCATGCCATTGTGATCTGAGAATATGCTTAATATGCTTTCATTCTTCTTGAACTTGTAGAGACTTAGTTTGTGTCCTAGTGTGGTCAAGCTTTGAGAATGTCCATGTGCACTCTGCAATTTTGGGGTGTGATTCTCTGTAGATACCTATTAAATCCATTTGATCTAGTGCTTCATTTACAGTCTCTGTTTTCTTGTTAATTTTTTTATCTAGAAGATTTATCCAGTGATGTTAGCAGGGTGTTGAAGTCCCCCTCTATAATGGTATTGCTGTTGATTTCTCCTCTAAAGTCCTCCAGAAGTTTGTGCTTTTTTTGTTTAACGTGGAGCACTTCACGAATGTGTGTGTCATCCTTTCACAGGGGCCGTGCTCATCTTCTCGGTATCATTCCAGTTTTAGTACATGTGCTGCCAAAGCGAGCACCAGAAGTTTTTAAATGTATTTTGGTACTCCTATATTGAGTGCATATATGTTTACCGAGGTTATATCCTCCTGTTCAATAGATCCTTTCAATATTATGTAGTGGCCTTCTTTGTTTCTAGTTATGGCCTTCATTTTGAAGTCTATTTAATTGAATATGAATATTGCTACCTTAGTTTTTTCTCCCTTTCAATTTGCTTGGAAAATTTTTTTCCATCCCTTCACTTTGAACCTATGTGAGTCTGTTGTTGTGAGGTGGGTCTCTTGCAGACAACATATATATGAGTCATGCTTTCTCATCCATTCAGCTACTCTGTGTCTTATTATCAGAACATTCAATCCATTTACATTTAAGGTTATTATTGATAGGTACTTATTTATTGCATTTTTGTTTATTATGGTTATGTTCTCATTTCTTCTGCTTATTACAGCAGTCCTTTTAACATTTCTCACAGTGCTGCTGGTTTGGTGCTAATATATTCCCTTAGCCTCTTTTTGTCTGGGAAGCTCTTTATTTGACCTTCTATTTTGAATGATAGCCTTGCTGGATAGAGTAGTCTTGGATTCAGATCCTTGTTTTTCATTGCCTTGATTACTTCATACCATTCCATTCTAGGCTGTAGTGTTTCTGTGGAGAAGTCAGCTGATAGCCTTATGGGGGCTCCTTTGTAGGTAACCTGTTGCTTATCTCTTGCTGCCTTTAGAATTCTCTCTTTGTCTTTAATTTTTGGCATTTTAATTATTGTGTGTCTTGGTGTGGGCCTCTTTGAGTTCTTCTTACTTGGGACTCTCTGTGCTTCTTGAACTTGTAGGCCTTTTTCTATTTACCAAGCTAGGGAAGTTTTCTGTCACTGTTTCTTCAAATGTATTGTTTAACCTTTGCTCATTTCCTCCTTCTTCTGGAACTCCTATGATGCAGATGTTCTTATGTTTCATGTTGTCCCACAATTCTCTTAAGCTGTCTTCCTTTTTTTTAATTTTTTTTTTTTCTTTTTGGTTCTCTGATTGGGTGATTTTTTTTTTTCCTACCCTGTCTTCTAATTCACTGATCCAATCCTCAGCTTCCTCTACTCTGGTGCTTATTCTTTCCAATGTGCTCTTTATTTCTGCTATGTCATTCGTTATTCCTACTTGGTGTTTTTCATTTCCAGTTGTTTGATTTTCAATGTTTCTATATCTTTACTCATGTTGTTTAGCTCTTTATTCATGCTACTGACCTTCCTCATAACCATTATTCTGAACCCTACCTCTGATAACTTGCCTAATTCCATTTCATTTTTCTCTTCTTCTATAGAAACCTCTTGTTCTTTCAATTGGGATTTAGTTTGTTTCATGATTTTGGCTGTCTCAGTGGGTTTTGGAGCCTACCTAATTTTCTCTGTCTGTGTAGGTTTTCTGCTGATTGTGGCTCCCTTTACTGGATTTGGATGAGTGTAGGAGGACCCACATTAAACACCACTATCAAGTCTTACTTTCCTGGGTAGATTTGCAGGCTAAGCAAAGGTGTAGTTATCCTACAGCTTTTGCCTGCAGTCTATTTGTATCAGTTACTTGATGAGCCTCAGGTTTTAGCCCTCAACTGAATGCAAAATCCCTCAGGTGTACAGGGTAAGAGGATTTCCAGTGGGCAGGACAATGGCTTTGTTCTCCCTCCTTGCTTGCTGGTAGTCTCTATCTGTTAATGAACCTCAATATGCATGTTTCTGCACTGGTCTGGTGTTGTTAAATTCCTGAGGGAGGGGCCATTGCTTCTCCCTGGGGCTTTGAGAAGGGGCTCTTTGAGTAATATGGCTAATGTCCTATGAGGAAGTGATTCAGCATAAAAATCCCAGTGTCATTCTTCCAAGCTCTCTCTCCTGTGCCACGAACCCCTGGTTCTCTTCACACAGTTCCAGTTCAATCTGCCTTCCCTCTGCCAGAGCCCAAGTTGAGTGTCTGTAGCTGATTTGGTGTTCTGGCCCTCCAGGGAGGTGCCATTTTTTCCTGTGACTCTCCTTGCCAGACAAAGCCTCAGCTCTGATGATTTCAGCCTGGTGTTATGTCCCGCCACTCTGTGCTGGAGAGCCACCCCTCTATGCTGGGGTGCTGCCATTTTGTGTTGTGGAGCCAACTTCAGGTTTTAACCCCCAACTTCTCGGAGGGAACTACTCACAGATAAAACAGCCCTCAGCTGCTTTCTGTGGGCACCCAGCCAGCCCTCTTGTGCCTCCACAGCTCCTACCAGGCTCAATTTGGTGTCCTCTTCACATCCTGTTTATAAGGGTTCTCTCCTGCTGCTTTTCAGTTGTTTTTTTTTTGTTTACTTGTCTTTATTTTAGCTGTAATTCCAGTTTGGTCCTGGGAAATGGTTTGTGTAGCTTCCATTCACTCCACTGCCATGTTTTCCTCTCCATAATAAGAAATTTTTTTAAAAAAAGGAAAAACCATTAAGTACTTAACAGATATGGATGACAGCAGTTTATATTCTTGGAACTTCTACCAGATCCAGAATAAATGTTCAATGAATACTGATGGGATTTTTTTTTTTTTTTTAGTTTAGAAAAAGGCATCAATAAATTCAAGTAATAAATGGATTTAATATTAATTAATTTATTTAAAAATCATTTAGGGAACACCCAGTGTGTGCCAAACACTGAACTTAGAAGAAAAACAAAGGGATATAATGAGGTGTTTCCTGCAGGTTTGGGTAGGGAGATGACATAAACACAGGTTATAAGGGGAATGCGGAGGGAGAGGCCAGTGGCTCGGGTTCAGTGTTTGGGGTCAGGTTGGCCAGTCAGTGTCCAGGGGGAGCTCAGAGGAGGAAGTTGACCTTGAGCCACACTGTGCTGTGAGGCTTGGGGTTTAGATGAGGTGTGGGGGGTAGCAAACCCGAGGCTTACATAATAAACTAACTTCTCTTTTACTCACATTTGGCAACACTGAAGGTACGTACATTGGTCTGTGAGAGATTTGCTTCGATAAGCCTTCCCAGTCGCTAGGATAGACGTGCACTTGCCGGAGCAGGGGCAGCCTTCTCCTGCCTCCTGCTCTAGTTCTGGCTCACCTACCACAACACTGTGTGGGTGGGTTGTGACTGATAAAAGAGATGATCCTGACACCTGATGAAAGGTGGACAGGCAAAGGGAAGTGAAATCTAAGATCCAAAGAGAGAAAATAGAGTGCTTGAGAGGGTAACATTCAGACTAGATACTGTCTTAATTCAACATTTCTGCTCAGTCACTCCTTTCAACGTGATAGCCGGTATGTATCTGGTCTTATAAAGGCCAGAATGGGCTCGGTGAGATGGATTCACACTGTTGTTGTCTGGACATTGCTGGGCAGATGTTGCTTCTCTTCTCAAACTTCTCACAACGTTCACACCTCACACAGGAAACCTCTAAGATCATGTGGTATAGTCCACAGAATCATTTTATTGAAAAGTCCAATATTAAAAAGGAGTCCCCTCTCCACTGCCTTCCCGGAGGGAACCCACAGGCATTGCCTCCCAGGGCCGTCACCAGAGGGGCCGAGGCAGGACAGTAGTCAGCGTCTCCGTTTCGGATGCAGTTTGAGCTGATTGACTCCCTCCAGACCATGCACGTTGTGGACGACCCCTCCCAGACCCCAGTCTTCTACGTCAAGTCCAGTGGGGTTTCTCTCAGGCTCTTCCAGCCGCAGTTTGAACTTACACAGAACCCAGCTGGTGTGGCTCAGTGGTTGAGTGTTGACCCATACACCAAGGGGTCACCAGTTCGATTCCCAGGCAGGACACATGCCAGGGTTGTGAGCCTGATGCCAAGATTGTGGGCCCCGGACCTAGTGGGGGCATGCAGGAGAGGGCCAATCGATGTTCTCTCTCATCAATGTTTCTATCTCTCTCCTTCTCCCATCTTCTCTCTCTAAAATCAATAAAAAAAAAAAAAAAATTTACATAGAAAGAGCAAGGGGAGGAGATTCTCGGAGCATGGACCAATTACCCATGGCTGCTGTGGCATCTGAGGCTAGGCCAACCTCCCAGAGCCTCCCTCCTCTCATTGGGTTTGAGATTTCCCCTCTGAGATGTGAACTCACTAGACTCCATTCCGGAATGAAACTTGGCCTCTCTGCCCTCCATTTTCCCACGTGCTCAGGGGATGAAT
This sequence comes from Molossus molossus, assembly GCF_014108415.1. Classification (NCBI taxonomy): domain Eukaryota; kingdom Metazoa; phylum Chordata; class Mammalia; order Chiroptera; family Molossidae; genus Molossus; species Molossus molossus. The sequence continues at coordinate 2,024,216 of NW_023425356.1, read as the reverse complement.
ACCTTCTGCAAATGGCCTGCTCACACCAGGGGCAGCTGGCCCCTTCCTCCGGCCACCACCCCCTGTCACTTCCCGTCTGTGAGAGAGGGAGGAAGACTGTCCTGAAGGCTCCATGGGTTACAGACAAGCAGACAACGTCCTTGAGTATCAGAGCTTAATGTGTTGCAGAAAGATAGAGACTCATTGCACGTGAGAGTGTTGACCCGGAATCGCACACGTGTGATAGGCACACACGTGCTGACTTCGACATGAGGGCTGACGCTGACCAATAAATCCCTGAAAAGTTCAATATATCCTTGGTTAGGTGTGATCCTACACGGACGAACCAGGAGAGCCTGTACTGTTTTATTCTTTCCCGTTACTTATGATGCATATTATTTGTAGTTTATGATATATATGTATATATTCTTTACATGTTATTTTTCTCCTTATTTAATTTCAGACAGTCTGAATGTCACTTGATTTCAGTAGGTTATTTTTATGTTTACATTTATCAGCATTGTAGCAGCTGCGTTGGGTTTTCGGTCCTCTTGTGCATTTGGTTTGTTTGGTTTGTTTTTCTGTGGGTACTTTTGTTTGCTTTTAATCCTTTGTACTTGAGGATATTTTCCTTGTTAAATAAAGCACCAATGTTTTGGTTCTGTGACTTTAATAGAATGTCATTTATAAGTTTGTGTTATGTACCAGTTCTTTACCTCGTGACGGGACCTCCGTGACTGACAGCTCTGGATAAACAGGGAATGAGTGTGTTTGCGTCACCTGCTGCCTCTCCACGCGGGTCTGCTCCTCGCCTGCTAGTTCACCTCTCGGGCCTCACCTGCTGCCTCTCCATGCGGGTCTGCCTCTCGCCTGCTAGTTCACCTCTCGGGCCTCACCTGCTGCCTCTCCACGCGGGTCTGCCTCTCGCCTGCTAGTTCACCTCTCGGGCCTCACCTGCTGCCTCTCCATGCGAGTCTGCCTCTCGCCTGCTAGTTCACCTCTCGGGCCTCACCTGCTGCCTCTCCACGCGGGTCTGCTCCTCGCCTGCTAGTTCACCTCTCGGGCCTCACCTGCTGCCTCTCCATGCGGGTCTGCCTCTCGCCTGCTAGTTCACCTCTCGGGCCTCACCTGCTGCCTCTCCACACGGGTCTGCCTCTCGCCTGCTAGTTCACCTCTCGGGCCTCACCTGCTGCCTCTCCACGCGGGTCTGCCTCTCGCCTGCTAGTTCACCTCTCGGGCCTCACCTGCTGCCTCTCCATGCGGGTCTGCTCCTCGCCTGCTAGTTCACCTCTCGGGCCTCACCTGCTGCCTCTCCATGCGGGTCTGCCTCTCGCCTGCTAGTTCCACCACTCGGGCTTCGTGTCAATTATTGTGATTCGATGAAAATGATGCACCAGTTCTGTGATCTCAGCGCTTATCCATCCCTGATTATTTAAGTTGTAATTCTTTGCTGAGTTGGTTAGAATGACATTTTTAAGTAGTATTTCTAAAACATTACATGAGCAAAACAATACTCAAGCCCTGCAGGCTGAGCACACCTCGTGGTACCTGACATTTGAACGCAGCCTGGACTTGTGGGGTCGGTGCCTGGACTCGGTCCCGGGAAACTCTGTAGAGAGTCCCAGCATGCATTGCCTGAGTGTGGGAGGTCTGCGGGCACGTCAGGGTTTAACCTCGAGAGCGTTTTTGGCAAAGATACTATTGTAATTAAATCCATGAGAAAAGGAAATTCTTTTTAACTTAACATATGTTGGTGGATCAACTGGATACTCACATGGAGAAAATGAAACCTTAATTTTTACCCTGAGGATAGTGGACAACAATGGTCACAGACAGGAGACAGAGTTTAGTTGAAGAGGGATTTCTTATTCCATTTTTATTTAAAATTTTTCATTTAATATAAAAATATACAATTAGACATTTACACACACATACATATGCGTGCGCGTGCGCGCACACACACACTCACACACACTTGCTCACATACACACTACACCCGTGAATTTTAAATTTAGCAGCTTTCCTGCTCAACAGTATTCATATGAACCCAAACTGGAATCAACCCAGTGATCAGAACAATGAATTGTAGTGTATCTGTAACGTGGGCTCTCACCATGAAAGGGACGAACTGCTGATACATCGAGAAGCATGAACACAGCTCAAACGCCCCATGCTGAGCAAAATGAGCCAGACACACAACGGTACGTGGTGTATAATTTCACTTATGAAAATACCAGGAAAGCAAATCGAACGTACATTGGAGAAAGCAGGGCAGTGTTTCCTGGCTGTGGGGTGGCGGGTGGGGATTTATTGGGCACACACACATCTTTGGGGTGATGGAGATGATTTCTGTGTTGATTGTGGGCAAACGTGTACTTGTAGTTGTTGAGCTATACACTTTAAATATACGCATTGTATTGATTATAAATTATACCTCAATAAAGTTGATTTCAAAAAATTAAATACATGTAAATAGATTAGATGCTCCTGTGAAAAATCAAAGATTGTCAGATTAAATTCTAAAAATCCATTATATGCTCCTTAAAAATCCAAAAGGCTCAGGAACATTTAAAGGGATCGTTAGAATAAGACAAAACAGACACAAACAAATGAATCTGCTGTGAACAACCAATAAAGATGCAGACGCTGGTGGGTGTGTGGGGTGCGTGTGAGCCAGGGACCCAGGGCACACTGGTGAGGCCCAGTGACAAGTGCAGTAAGTGTCGGGACCACGTGGAAGTGGGGAGGCAGCAGCAGGAGGCCGCTGCTGTCCCCTCGTGTGGAAGGGAGACAGCGAAGCCTCAGCCAGCCCGGTGACGAGGAGGAAAGGACCATGGTGGGCAGCCACGGCGCTCTCCCTTGGCCTCCCCAGGTGAGCCTGGGGCACCAGTTGGTGCCGTAGGCACAGAGCACCCAGAGTGTGTAAGAGGTGTGCAGCCGAGTGTGAAGTCAGATCATCGACCCAGACACCACGCTGTCAAGCACAGACACACAAATACGTGCGGAACAGCAAACGCACACCAGCACTCTCTCACGCATGCTGTCTGTCTCATCTCTTTCTCTTGATGTTTTTATGAATCTGAAAATGGCAGGCAAACCACTAGATTATTAACATCGACTTAAACAGGAAACATTCACGTTTAAGAGGAGCTGGGGAAGGAAGTACCTTCACTTTTTATTCCTATCGTCTCATCTGCCTTAAAGTGCATAAATCCGTCTTGGACTTCATGAGTATGTAAATTTACCTTATACAACATAAAAGCATGCTGTGCAGTTAACTCCACAAGAGCTGTGAGTGTTCATGGCAGTGGTTCGGACTTGTCTTGTTTCTTTCTATGAGTCCTCAACATTTTGAAAGTATTTTCATTTTAGTTCTCTTCTTTCCATCGAAATCAAGTTGACAGTAAGGTTGCTTCCAACAGAGCCACCATGCTGCAGACTCACAGGACGTCAGGACTGACCTAAGGTGACAACACGTGAGTTCTGAAGCCATCTGTGGGCGGGGCTCGCACCAGTGACCACAGTGACTGTTCTTGAAAGTTGCTGAATGTAACATGCCCAGGTATAGAAGTGCATGAGTGAGTGTACGTGTGAGCCTATGCATGTGTTCATGCCTGTATGTGTCTAGTACATGTAGATTTTTGTATAAAATGGAATACCTTTTCTAAAAAATGGAACAAGAAATCCCTCTTGGAGCAAATCCTGATTCCTCCCTCTGGATGTCCCTGTCCATTACTCCATGTGGCTGTGAGCTCAGACGTCTGTGTCCATCATTGTCATTGTCATCCTTGCCTGTCTTTGTCCTTGGTTACAAGGAAGTGAAGTGAATTTGGTGGCATGCCCCGCTGCGGGCAGAGTAGCTCAGACACCTGCTTTCTGATGGAGAAGCCTAGGGGACAGCACATAGTTTTGGCCTGGGCTTGTGTTTTTTTTAGTGGATGCAATCCAATCCAAACCTGGTGGGTTTCTGTTCATTCGTTCACTTGGGAGATAAAGAACACCCTGACCCCCAGCCCCTCCTGAAACGTTAAAACGAGGGTCTACCGCTTCGCCCTTTCCCTCCTCACCTGCCCGCCATCCGCGGAGGCCTCTGGCCACTGCCCCAGCTCCGCACTTCTCGTCCTGAACACACAGGAACACGTATGTGTACGACTTGAACAATAACTTTTCAATTAAAAGTGTTTCTAATTTTATGAAAGGTCTTTATGCTGAATGTGATCTTCTTGTGTTCAAATACAATCTAACCACATTGTTGCAGCAGCCTGCAGTTACTTGTTTTCTAGTCTGTGTAGTTTCATCGTGTAAATATACCTGCGTTTCCACTCATGGGTTCCAATATCCTGCTGTTGTCCGCGGCACTGCAGTGCACATTTCTGTACACATCTACCTCTTGAATGTGTGCCTAGGGAAGGAATTGCTGGGTCTTGGGTTATGCTCAGCTTGACAAGGCAAAAACAAATCGCCTTCCAATTACACTCCTTCCTGCCGAATTTGAGATATCCTTTCAACCCCCGTCATCTCTAACAGTATCCTAAGACTTCTTAATATTTGCCAAATAACTGAATGTAAAATGATATTGAATTTTGCTGACATTTTATTATTTATCATTTAATAGTTACCTGTTTTCTTCCACTGGAATATAATCTTCATAAAGCCTGGAAAAAAACAAAAACTTAGTAGCCTTCTGATGTATTTACTTTCTCTGAATATCACGTGCCAAGAGGCATGCCCGCTGTTGGTTCTGAGATGTAATTCCAAAAGCAAATTGATTTGTTTTCTTCTGAGCTCCCGGATCCTCTATTTGAGTGTCATGAAGACTCTCTGGGCCATCTGAAATCAGGGTGGAAGGCTCCTCGCTCTCACCTTTTCTAGCACCAGCTCTCTGTTGTCTGAGAAGTTTTACTGGGACTTTGATGCTCAAAGTACTTTTCACACTTACCTCTTGTCATCGGAAGTCTAGGGACAGTGCACATGTCCCTGGCCTTGGAACCTCCCAATGTGTAGGTCTCCATCTCCGACTCTGCTGGTGAACCAGCCCCGTCTTCCCTGAGCTGGTCTGTTTCCACACTTCACCGAAGGCAGCTTGTCGTGGCCGCTAGAAACAGTTGTATGATTTCCAATCACATCTTCACAGGCAGCTATTCTCAGAACCTGGGGGCAGTGCACCCCCAGGGGCATTTGGCAATGCCTGGAAACACTGTGGTGGGGAAGGACCAGGGATACTGCTGAACGTCCTATAATTCACAGCACAGCCCCGAGACAGAGTGTCAGTCTAAAAAGGTCTGTTGTGCTTCTGTTGAGAATCCTAATCTAGAGACACAGGCTCAGGAAATGCATGCCTGTGACTTATTATAGGTGACTGTATCAGGACATCTCGTCATTGCATAACCCAAGTTGCCATCTTTGCAACTTTTTCCAACTATGTGTTTTCCATCCATTACTAAGTTTCCAATCTTTAGGCTTTGGTTACATTAATTCCTTACTTTGAAGTAACATTTCTGTGTCCAGGTTGCTGTAAAGGTTGTAGGAAAATGCTTTAATCTCAGTGACTTACCTCCATAGCAGAGGGTACGCTGGGCTGTCTGTGGACAATCAGCTTTCTTCCAGACACTGTGTTTCTTACTGTCCCTAGTATTTCGAAGCCCTCTCCTGGGACGGCAGCTGAGGGAAGAGAGAGATAAAGTGGAAGGTGAAGATTTTAGACCCGAAATGGCACCCGTGACCTCCATTTCCACCCTTTACCTGCCACCCACCCACCCTGCTTTGTTTCTCATGTTCGTAGGAATGCCTCCTGTGTTAAGCTCCTTGACTTCTTAAAAAGAGATCACAGTCTACTGTCTTAATGTCAAAGGTTATTAAGCAAGGTCTCCAGGACAAATGGTCATGAAGCACGGGTGAGGTAAAATCGCCCTCTTGGGCAGTTATTGCCGGATTCTGCACGTGCTCTTCTGGGTCCCCACCCCCAGCTGTCCCACATGCCCCCCTGCCATGTCCGCACCTGCACCGTGAGCCTTCTCGCTCCTCAGACTCATCCGTGGGCTTTACAACTGAATAATCGGAGGGTAAACTTATTCTTATCATTTGAGATCTTGCTAGTGATCAGTTTTCTCTCCATGTAGTCTTTTTTTTAAATGTTTTATCGATTTTTTTTTAGAGAGAGAGAGAGAGAAATCAACATGAGAGAGAAACCAATTAGCTGCCTCCTGCATGTCCCCTGTGGGGGATCAAGCCTGAAAAACCAGGCATGTGCCCTGAGCAGGAATCGACCCGGGACCTCTCAGTCCATGGAGCGACACTCAGCCCACTGAGCCACACTGGCTGGGCTCCAAGTAATCTTTATTCTAGCAAAGTTATATTTTTTTATTGACCCGAGGTAGGAGGTGCAAGGGTGTATAAAGTCCCATGTCTGAAAAGAAGCCAGACTAGCACTGTCCTGAGAGGGCTTGGCCCGGTTGGCAGACAGCGTGGTCTCTACCCCTGCAGAGGGTGGCATGCAGAGGTTCCTGACACTGGGCTCTGTGGAGAACCTACACAACACCCCAAGAGAGGAAGAGCAGGCATCGGGTGCTTGACACTCAGAGGGCTAATTCCCCCACATCACATCACAGGGAGAACATTTTCTGGCTTGAATGTGAGGTTTCAGGATGTTTTCATTTTTTTGGAGTGTTTCCCAGAAGCTCAGAAGTCCCCTTCCCTCATGTCATTTTGTGTCTTACTATGAGTGGCTTAAAAATGGCAGCAAGTGACAGTGAGGTTGGGACCAACCCACCTAAATATTCTTGGGGCCTTGAGCATGGGGTTTTTCTGACCCGGTGTTTGGACATGGAGCCTGGAGCAGCCTGTTCATTGCTCACAGGACCTCATCTTTCTCATCTGCAAATGGCACTTGTTAATTAAAAGGAAAACAGGAAGGCCATCCCACTCTGTGAATGAGGGAACTCATCCCATTCTAGTAAGGCTGGTCTAACCATGACTCTGGCAGTAATACTCAAATACTTGAAAAGCACACCATGAGCAAGTCTAAAAGCACCAAAGTGACATAAAACCAGCTCATCACTAAAGGTTTAATATGCACCCTCTCTGTCCAACCAGCCTGGCTGCTCCGGCCTTCGTGGGTGACACTGTCTCGCTGCCCGTGCGCACGGTGTCCGGGGATGCAGTTCCGCCGGCCCTCTCACCAGGAGCGCGGTGCCGGGACCCGGGCACGGTCTGCAGTGATCGCATCACTCCCAGCGGCGCGGGAACCAGAGCCAGAACCGTACCTCGCAGCTCGGAAGGTGCTCCTGAAACCACTCCTTTTCTTTCCAGGTCACACGGGCAGCCTCCTGGCTGCATTTCTCTCTCACAAAGCACCGCGGAGGCCACGGATAACCTTTCCCTCTTATTTACCTGCCGGAGGTGGCAGGTACGAAATGTAGCTAAAATATTTGTGATCAAGAACACGTCCATCATCCTCATTGCTAATAATCGTTTATCTGATGCACAATGCACTGCATCAGTTATTCTTTATTTCTATATCAGACTTAAAAACTCAGAATCTTCTGAGTTTTTATGTAATAAAACCCATACTGTGGTCTGAGGCAATTACTGGAATGTTCAAAAGCAGGTCCTCCACTGTTACCAGGGGAGCAGCGCTCCTCGCCCACAGCTCCCACGCGCACTCCCGCCGTTGTCCCGGCTGTGCTGGGCCTCCACGGTGTTCCCAACGCCGCTGGCCCACCTGCCGGAGGGGACAGGGCGGAGGGCCCAGACAGTGCTCCAGGTCGCGTGTGCCGTCTGCAGCCGTGGAGCACAGGCCGTGTCCGAGGCTCTGTCACAGCAGAGCAAGGATTCGCAAGGACAAGGGACCTGCTCCTTGGGAAGGGGTCAGCTAGGTCATCACATATCCTGTCTGTCCACAAGGCCAGCAGGGCGTGTCAGGGTCAGCCTTTCCCCAGACACGCGCCCTACCTTTGGAGCCTGTACATCAGCCAAGCCAGTTGTCATTGACATTTTATAGTGACCTCGAGCAAGATAGCAGGTGTGATTTTCTATCACAGGGTTGAAAAATGTGTACTTATTAAGGAGACAGGTAAGAATAGGAGGCGGTCCTTACTTCGTTCCTCAAGCTGTGCTGTCCGGATACACCAGAGCCTCCCCCCTTCTCAGCCCTCGTGTCCCAGGCGGGGGAGAGAGAGGGGCCTGAGCAGGTCAGTCTTCAAGAACATTCACTCTGTGCGTGGATTTATTCTTCAACCACCTTGACTTTGCCCTTGCTTGTGGGACTTGCTTTGCCAGTGAGGAGTAGGAGGCGGGGCATGAGCAGAGCCTTGAGGGGCCTCCCGTGGGTTTGCCCCCTGGCCCTGGCCCTGGGAACATGTGCCTGGGCTTGCTGGGGGCGCAGCTTGATGATGACGGACAGCAGCGCCCAGCAGAGCTTTCAGGACCCCTGAGAAGAAGTGGTTAGTCCTGACCCGCCCAGTTTTGGTAATCTGTTGGGCAGTATTTTTTCAGCATGCAGCAATCGCTGACGCATAGCCACAGGGCCGCGATGCAGCTCGTCCCGTAGCTCATGTTGGGTTATGTCTCCTTTGTGAATATTTAGTGAGCTCAAGCCGGACACCAAAGAGTTGGCACAGGAAACTCTGCCTCCTACAGAGCACGAAGGGGAGCACCTGAGACCGCAGGGCAGCTCCCACTGCCTTGCCTACCCGGAGCGCTCGTCGACATCCCTAACGCCAGTAAGCCACGCCCCTCACTGCCTTGTGTACCCAGAGTGCTCATTGACATCGCTAAGATCAGTAAGCCACGCCCTCACTGCCTTGTGTACCTGGAGCGCTCATTGACGACATCCCTAACGCCTGTAAGCCCCGCCCCCACTGCCTTGTGTACCTGGAGCGCTCATTGACGACATCCCTAACGCCAGTAAGCCACGCCCCCACTGCCGAGCACAGTCTTTGAGAAACACTCCTGGGACCCGTTTGCTGTCCCCACCCTCAACTTCTCCCCGGCCCGTCACAGCGGTTGTTCTAGGGATGTCCTCGAGGCCCAGGGAGGCCAATAAGATGGAAAAACAGGAATATCTGGGTCAGGCTTCTGGAGTGAATTTTTTAAATAAAAAGGCTCTGATGGGATGCCCCTCCAGCCACGCCCACCCTTCCTGCATGGACTATTCTATTCACACCGTTATGACAGGCAGGAGGGCAACAGCCATTTCTGTGACCGTGAATTGACACAGGAGGAAAAGGCCAGACGCAGGGAGCTGGTGGCTGTGCCGTCACCAGGCCTCCACGCCAGTGCCAGCCGCACCTGCTCTTCTTTTTCCTCTTATTGATTTTAGAGAGAGAGGACAGGAGGAGAGAGAGATAGAAACATCGATGACAGAGAACATCAACTGGCCGCCTCCTGCACGCCTCCCACTGGGGATCAGGCCCACAACCTGGGCATGTGCCCTGACCGGGACTTGAACTGACGACCTCTTGGTGCAGGGTCGACGCTCAGCCGCTGAGCCGCACCGGCCGGGCAGCACCTGTTCCTTAGGCTCCAGGTTATGTCTGCAAACTAGCCCCTCCTAAGTGAGTCCCGCAGGTGCAGCTGTGCCCACTACATGGTACAGCACGCAGCAGACACGCAGGACGACCGTGGCCGAGTCCTCGTGTGGGCCGTCTGTGTGGGAACCAACATCGTCACCACACAACAGGTCTCGGCCAGAGTCTGCAGCACCTGTGTCACCTGAGAGCAAAGGCACTCATCGCTGGATGAAACTGATGCATCTCTAAGTTTTTACTGTAGTCAAAGAAACAAAAGGTGTTTTAAGATGAGGGTCTATGCTCTTGGTGAATGAACAAAAAAAGTACTCTATAGTGATTAAAATTGAAATGCTTTTGAAGAGGTTATTCGTATCGAAAGCTCAGAACATCTCCGTCATACGGTCAGTAGACTCAGGCTGTGGATATGATTACGCTGTCGGCAGGTCGTCGCGGCAGGTTCTGCTGTGGGCGCACAGGGAACCGTCCCCAGACTCCCCGTGCTCACCAAGAGGCGCAAACTGGCAGCTAAGTCATTAATGGGTAAAGTTTTCTGTCTGTAGTGAATTTTTATTGAGTATTAACACATGATTAACCTCACCTCACATAACAAGTAAAAGGATGTAAAACCCTGGACATAGCTGGTGCCTGTTGAAACCTACTAAATAATTCCGGATCATGGACCAATGCCTTTGTTCAAATATTAAAATTTTGTCTTTCCGTTTCGTGTTAGAAACATAAGTGATACAATTATAGGGTTTAGAAACCTCACCCCAGGAACAGGACAGTAGCAACAAACATGACCCCAGTTCCTCTACCCCGTCGCTGAGATGGCTAAGAATTCAAGTTATCTGTGTCATGTGTATTTGACTGACACCATAAGGTTTTCATCTAAATTCAAAACCTAACTCTGTTTTGGATAGATTTGCGCAGTTTTATTACATTTAGTCATGAGACTGGAATTCTGATGAGCTAGAATGTGTGATATGCCAAGATCATACCAAACACATTACTTTGAAATTAATTTGAATCAATAATCCAAAAAAAAAAAAAGGCAGCAAAGTCCATTTTGCTTTAGTTCTGCTGTGAAAGAAAGTCAAACCATCAGAATGAAAACTCCCTTCATCACAAATATGATTCGCAATCTCTGCGAGATACACGGGGAAATGGATAGATTCACTGGTGGGGCTCAAGGCAAAGGAGGCGGCGACAGAGGCCGCCCAGCCAGCTCTGCGAAACTGTGACGCCTGCTGAATAGGACTCTGTCTCTTTACTAATCTGAAAAATAGTAGGTTACTTGCCCCACATCAGAGAGAAATGGGCTGAGCACCTCGCCAAGAAGCCCTGTCTTCGTCTTGGAGGAGAACGGCATTGCCCGGTGGTGGGGAGGGCGCAAGGAGGGAGGCGCTCATTCCTACTGAAATGCTCCCCGACTGTCAGTCAGGTGACAACCAGGAAAATGAAGTGCAAAAGCCGATTTCATCTGAAATCCGTGCCTGTTGCTATGTCCCCTAATGAGGAGACACAGAGGGCAGGGGAGTCGAGGATGGTATGAGCATGGTGGAGACGAAGCCCAGTGCTTTGCACTGACTGGGGAGCTGCTGCTGCTGCGTAATTCCTGCCAACCAGACCTAAAATCCAGGCCCTCTGAGATGTCCTTTCTGTGGGTTTACATTCTTAGGGTTTTTGCTCCAAAGATGCCATTCCTTCATCTTTCATCACACTTGCTGTGTATTAAAGCTTTATGTAAAAATCAGAGCCTTGAAATGCCTTCGAGATAAGTTCTTGGGGAGCAGTGACAAGGGGAGGAAGGGGACCAGGCACAGATCTCCCATCTCTGCCTTTGTACTACCCTCCAAGCTCTTTGTATGAAGAAGAGACAATCTGTAGCCAGGCAGACCTGTGTCTCCACGTGGAGACGTGGCCTCGTCATTTCCAGAAGTGGGAAGTCTGAGCATTGCATGGCCACTGAGTGTCTGTCCAGGGTCACCTCTCGCCGTTCCCCCTTTTGTTGGCCCCCAGAATGCTGGACACACCCAAGTCTCTGCTGTTCTCTGAAATGTGCTTGGTCCTTCTGTTTGGGCACTTAGTGGCCCCTAAGAACCCACCCCGCCCTCCACACCCCCCCAACCTGCTCCTCTGATACAGCTCAGCTCTTCCCCCAGAAAACTCCGAATGTAGCCACCCCAGCTATGCCGCAGGCCAGCTTGCAAGACGATGTTTCCAAAGACCATAAGCAACTTGAAGATAAAAACTTTGTCTTTTCATCCTTCGACCCTGAGCAGCAGGCACACAGTGGGTTCTCCGGAGCAGCCGTTCTTATTTCGGCGGACTCAGAGGTGCCCTTTCTCCTCACGTTACACCTGATGCACTTCCGTTGTTGAAAAAATGCTTATTGATTAAATCCAGTTGATAGAGCCCATACTTCACCCAAGCTCACTTGGTAAGCCTCCACCCACACTCAGATAAGAATGGATTTTGATAATAGTTCTGTATAGTTTTCTAGATGATGAGTTGCTGGGGACAGACTCTGACTTACCAATGTGTCTCTTTGTCTTGAAATAATTATCCTCAGTGAAAGAGCTGTGGGCCAGCTCAGACAGGCAACAGAAAGTTCGTGCAGAAAAGGAGCTGCCAAGTGAAGCGACAGAACTGGGCGGGGCCCCGCAGGTGGCCCTGTCATTTCTCGGTGTACGATGTCCTGGTGGTTCTGCAGTGTCCATGCCCGAGCAATCGGCTGGCTGCCCAGGGAAGGCAGCCTCCACGTGAGCTCGCTCAGTCCAGGTTCATTCGGATCAGCTGGGTCTCAGTCCCCAGGACACTCAGCCCAGGGAAACCCGTGCAGCTTGGTCCCCATTAGACGACCATTTCTGTGACTAGGAAGCTGGTAAGTGTCCGTGGAAAACAAAAGGAAACAGGGTCAGCAGCGCCTCCACTTGCATGGACAAGTCCTCAGGCAGCGGCTTTCCTCTCCTCTCCGCCCTGAGCGTAGGCCCACGTTTTCGTCTACATCGAGTCAGCCCAGGAGACCCAGAATTGTCCTTTGAATCAGATCCACCACGCCCAGCGCTTGGAGAACCAGCTGGGGTTGGGCTCTCACCGCGTTCAATGTTGGTAAGTGGGCCGCACATGGTCACTGTCGTTGTGGAGCCCAGTGCCCGAGCCCCACGGGGAGCTGGATGTTCCACAGGAAGCAGTGACAGGGGCCCCTTCTCGGGACATCTGGCAGCAGCCCCGGGACAGAACCAAGGAGGCTGGCTGTGCGTGTGGGCGGGTCCCACCGTCTGAGATCCTCCTTTCTCAGCACCTGCAGCTCCAGGAAAAATGGAGGAAAAGCAACCCCTCTCCCCCTCGGCGTCACCCCCATACACATCGTTGAGGTGAAATGTGGTGTCGCCAACCAGCGCTCCACGTCCCTCCCTGTTCGTGCCAAGGACACGGTTTTTGTCATGAAGTGTTACCCTGTAAGAAAACACTGACCATGACTGACTAGACTGGCTTGCAGTCGGGGTCAGAGGACCGCAGCCCCGCCTCCCCCTGGGTCGCGGCGAGTTCGGCCGGGCGTCCTGCAGAGCAGAGTGTGAGGGGACAGGTGTGGGCAGCGCACACCCGACTCGGGGCCCAGCCAGGCTTGCACCCAGCGGGCTGCAGAGACACGTGCGCACGGCTGGGCCCTCCCAGCCCGCAGGCAAAGCGGAAGAATCCAGGGTCTCGACGAGTAAGAACAAAACCACGGCGAGGGTGTGGAGCAAAGGGGACTCTAGTGCACTGCTGGTGGGAATGCAGACTGCTGCAGCCACTTTGGAAAACAATATGGTGTTACCTCAAAAAATTAAAAATTGAACTTCCATTTGACCCAGTGATCCCACTTCTAGGAATATACCCTAAGAAGCCTGAAACACCAATCAGGAAGAATATATGTACCCCCATGTTCATAGCAGCACTATTTACAATAGCTAAGATCTGGAAACAGCCCAAGTGTCCATCAGTAGACGAATGGATAACAATGCTGTGGTGCATATACACAATGGAGTACTACGCAGCTGTAAGAAAGAAAGATCTCTCATCCTTTGAGACGACATGGAGGGACCTGGAAAGTATCATCCTAACTGAAATAAGCCAAGCAGAAAAAGACAAATACCACATGATCTCACTTATATACGGAATATAATGAACATAACAGTCTGAGGAATATGGTAGACCCAGAAACATGGAAGTAGGGCACAGACTGACATCCCCCAGAAGAGGGGGTGAGGGGGGTAGGAAGAGGTAAACCACAGAACTTATATGCATGTATGCATGACCAATGGACATGGACAACTAAGCGGGGGTGGGGTAGGGAGGGGGGTGCCAATGGGGTAAAAAAGGAGAAATACCTGTAACAACAACAACAAAATAATAAATAAATAAATAAAAGAACAAAACCACGGAGCAGTCGTTGTCCCTCCACCACGCGGTAGTCACGTCCACGCCTGGACGTGGTGAGCCGCAGACGCGAATGCTACTCAGGGGGTGGGCGGGCCAGCCCAGAGCGGACGGAGTGGGCCCGGCGCCCTGGGCGGCAGAGGGCTGACCCCGGCCCCTCTCAGGAGCAGTTCTCGGCTCCCCCCGGGAGGAAGGAGAGGCCTGGCTTAGGAAATGCCTCGTCCGGTGTAGGGTCTGCCCAGAAGTTTGCAATTTGCCTCCTTTGCTCTAGTATTTCATATTTTTCATGTCATGTAAAGCACAGTCCCATTAGACAGTTTAGATCTGCGAATTAAGTAAATATTAGAGTTAACGAAGCAAATATTAAAATATTAAAAATAATAATAGCCACTGAACCCCAGCTGGCCAAACCACAGCCCCCTGTGCGTGGACTGTCTCCTGTATTCTGGATTATTCTGAGGTCCACAGCTGGGTCTGTGGTCTCTTCTCCCACACAGGGGGTGTCCCCTCGTAAAACGCGGTGTCCTACGGCACCTCAGCTAGCACAGAAGGCGGGTTCCCCTCTGGCAGTCACGCAGGCCGCGGGTCACCAACCTGTCACGACCCTCAGACTTGGACCAGACCTGAGGCCAGGCCAGTCCCTCCTTCCAGAGCGGGGGTGCGCGCGGGCCTTGGCAGCAGCTGCGCCACCCGTGGCTCCTGGTGCTTCCAGAGCCCGGCCCCCGCCAGCCTCCCCTCCGGACCAGGCCCACTGGTCTCAGGAGTTCAGGAAGTATTTCCTCCTCGCCTCCTGGGACTCAGTCCTTCTGGAGCCCGCGGGAGCCCCCAGCAGGGGCCGGCAGCTCTAACAGTCCGTGTGGTGTGAGCATTGCTGCCGCAGGGAAGTTCCACGCCGACCTTTGTCAGCCACTTTGCTCTTCTGTATAGCCTTGGCCGGGCTCAAAACTAAGCATGTTTATTAGTATGTATAAGTATAGATTTGATTACTATCTTCCTTGTTAGAATGTTAGCTTCATGAGAGTAGGGACGAACCCTGCAGTAATTATCTCCTGAGCCCAGACATGGCTTAGACACATAAGGACTACTGCATAAAGGGGAAGAATGAGTCAGCTGCAGAAGGTGCCTGAGCAGGTGGAACGGGTGTGCCAGCAGCGTGTGCAGGGGCAGGAGGTCAGGGGCCCTTGAAGGAGGGACTCGGAGCAGGACTGAGGAGGCACGAGGTAAGGCTGGGCTGGGAAGGGCCTTCCTGCTGAGCTGAGGGAGGTGGGTCCCCTCATTACTGCAGGAGGGGCCCACTCCCAGGCTTCAGGCAAAAGCATGACATGAGCAGCTGGCCTGCTGGAAGGCTAGGGTGTGGGGGACAGGATGGTGGAACTGCTGTGGTGGTGGCGAAGGCCATGGACGTGAGGGTCCAGAGCAGAGGGCTTTTCAACAAAGAGCGACCACATGTAGAAAATACAAGGACCCACTCCTGCTGCCCGGATTTCCATCTGGGCTGGTGGGCAGAATGGCAACTGGGACACAGAATACTGTTGACGGTTTTCCCGGTTCTTGGGGAGTAGGACATCAGGGGATGCCCATCATAGACTTCTGAGTTCAATGGAGAGATGTATAGATAATAACTAAAACCAGAGCAGAGATGATTTCCAAACATGCAGGTGCAGCATGAGAAGGTAAGAGCCAGGGAATAAAGGATCGCGAGGAGAGTGACTAGGACACAGGAGAGGAGCCATCAGGGGGAAAAGCAGTCAGAATGGAGTAGCATCATGGAAATTGTGCAGGAAAGACGTTCAAAGACAGGGTGTGCGGGACACGCAGTTAGCTGTCAAGACGGCAGAGCGGGAGGTGCGACCAGGGCTGAAAGTCCTCATTATCTGACAGTGTCGGTGGTGGGTGATTTTGATGGGAGTCGTAGAGAGCAGGCACGTGGAGGCCTGGGCGTCGTCTTTTATCCTGGGGCAGCCCTGGGTGGTGCGGTGTTGTCTATTTATTATTCTGAATCAAGTCTTCCCTTCATGAAGATGGTGAAGTATCTGGGGGGAAAGGAAGTGCAAATTTTATGAGTTCCAATGAAGAACTACAGTAAATATTTTATTTTGTTTCAACAAATATTTATCAAGCATCTGCTATGTGTCAAGCTTGTGCTAGGTGTTAGAGACACAAAGATAAATGAGCCATGATCCCTGCCCCCACAGGGCTCAGAATAGAGTTAGGGAGACACGCGCCCCTCCACGTGATAAGTGCTGTGCAGCAAGGTGTGTATAGATGCTGTGGTAACAGAGCAGATGCAGCTGTCGGCGTTGCCTGGGCTTGTCAGGCACAAGGTTGCAGAGGAGAAAGAGCACCCTTCATGGGACCCTGGAGAACAGACAGGGTGGTAGGGGCACACTGCTGGGCAGCGCAGGGTGGATGTTGCAGAAAATGAAGGAACTGAGGAGTGACTGAGCAGTGTGACCTGCCTCTGTGGCACGGTGCCCATGCACTGGCATACCGAGCCTCACCCACCAGACCAGCTGTGGGATTCTCTTTCCGTCCCGTCAAGCATGAGAAGTTTTAGCTAGGATTTCATTCACATGCTGTTCATACGATTGCAGCTTGATCCTGCCTCCCTGTAGGGATCCATGTGACGTGCTTCCCGGGGGGAAGGCCTCCTTGCAGCCTGTCTGCTGGTCTTGGCTCCCTACTTCGTTGACGAGTACCCTGAGTGCATCACTGAGCGTGTCAGCTGCACGGTCTTGTTTCTCGGCAATTTTCCAGAACCTCCAATAGCACCACCTCTATTTATTTTGCCGGCTGTGAAGGGTCCACGCTGTTTACAAGAGAAAAAAGTGAAAGACAGAGATGAGGAGAAGTAAAGGTGGAATAAAAGACAAAACAGTACAGCACCTCTGGAGCTGGGTCATGTGAAAAGACTTCTCTCTGCCCACTGGCTGAGAGCCTAGGAAATCATTCGTCTACTGACCTGGCTGGTTCATCATGACAGTGATGCACTAGGGAGACGGGTAGGTGATGTGTGTGTGTGGGGGGGTATACGGATGGATGGATGGATGGATCGATAGATGACAGGTGGATGGATGAATAGATGATGGATAAATGGATGGATGGATAGATATATAGATAGATAGATAATGGATGGATAGATGAATAGATAAATGATGGATAGATGAATGGATGGATAGATAGATAGATAGATAGATAGATAGATAATAGATGGATGGATAGATGAATAGATAGATGAATGGATGGATGGATGATAGACGGGTAGATGGATGGATGGGTGGATGGATGGATAGATGAATAGATAGATGGGTGATGGATAATGCAAACGCATGGTCATGTATGACTGAGATAGAGAGCACTATAATGAATGTGTGCTGGGTGGAGCAGCATCACGTGTGAAATGCAAAAGATAGAAGGAAAGTAGGTCCCAGTGTGTCTCAGCATATGGATTCAGGAAAGCACATGTGCGAGAAGTTTGGTGTGTGATTTAAACGTGTGCAATTTGTTATACGTACACTAATCCTTAATGAAGCTGCTGATAAAACAACTTCCATTTTTGAGGGTGTATCCATCTATTCTTCTGTTCCTCTTAAGTTGTCCAGTATGTAGTTAGAAGCCATGTGATTAGTAGCATCGTTTATAATACATATATTCCTCCTTAATTGAACTAGAAGTCGTTATGCAATATGGCAGGGTCTGGTAGAGGTCCTCTGAGATCTCCCCCCCTCAGTAATGCAGTATTTAGCTCCTATGGCTGTTCAGAATACAGAATACATTTTTCGGCCTCCAGTTTTAAGGGCGGCCATTTCGTACAGTTGTGTAAAGGGGTATGAGTGTAAATTAGGTACATAACTCCCCCTTCGTCTTTGAAGACAGAGGATGTGGTCTCCTCTTTTCTAATGTTCAGTTGTTTGAAAGACTAGTAGATGCCAAGTAGTTTTGGACCATATGCTAGAGCAACATGCTGGGAGGAGCTTGGCTGTTGTCTGTCCCTGTGGAAACAGCTGTCAGGTTAGCCATGGGCCTCCTGTGTCCAGACTGTGAGAGGGAGAGAGAGAATACACTTCCATAGTGTCCACTTCGCTGTGATTTGGGGGCCTCTATTTTCTGCCAAACCTATATTCTAACTATTACAGGATTTACTACCTGCACTGGGGAAGCTCCCACAATAAACCCTAAAATATAAGGTGATCAGAAGATTTCAAATATCAGTGTCTGGAAAGGTGGTGAGTCTTTTGCTGTTAAAATTAAAGAGTTTAAACTTCAGCCCATGACACCGTGGAAGGCAGACGACACCCCGGAGGGTGCTCGAGGGTGCGCAAAGGGCAAGTCCGGGTGGGGAGCAGTTGCTGTTGCTCTCGCCCCGCAGAGCTCCACAGGGGAGAGGTGCAGGCGAGCGGGCCGCCCGGTCTGTGGGGCGGGCAGGTGGAGGACAGAACTCCGGGGAAGTGCTTGTGCCGTGGCCTGTGGCTGTGGACTCGGTCACCTGGGGCCCTGCGTGCTTTCTGCTTGACTTATTACTCAGAAAGCCAGTTGCTTTTTAAAGTCCCCCGATGTAACTTTACCGGCGATAGAATCAAAGCTGGAATGCACATGGTTTGCAAGTTCATTCCCAGCTACCTAACCGTGGAGGCCAGTGCAGGCTAGAGCAGCAGAGAGGCAGCCCGTGGAACGGGGGATCAGCGACAACCTTACCAAACAGCTAGGGTGCCCTCGCCCTTTCTATACAATCCAATAAGAGGGAAACTGACAATGAAAATTAAAACATAAATAAGTAACATTGTAGAGTAATTCATGTGGTATTAACTCAATATTTTATTTTCACGGAAGAGTTTGTTTATTGATGCGCTGCGTTTGGAGCCCAGCAGTCTGAGTTACAACATTTCACAATCCTGAACTCCGATGGAATTACTGAGGTGTCATAACAAGTCAAGTAGAAGCTCAGAGCGAGACGATTAAGGATTTAATAGCTCCAGCTCAGAGGGAATGCCAACCCAGTGCAGCACAGAGCTGTGGTTATTATGATGAAGAACACAGAAGAAGAGAAATGGGAAATTCATATTAAAAGTATGATACCAAATGCAATTATTACAAATTGACAGTGAGTCATGCGGTAAGAGGCTGACTTTCCTAGGAAACTATTACCTGCAAGTGTGAGGCGCTGGGCAGATATTCATCCCGCAGGGAGAGCACTCCCAGCCGTTTTGATTGACCTCATCCATCGAGGGTGCTGTCAGGACCTCCAGGTCCCCTCCGAACCTGCCTGTTTACTAGTCAGGAGTCTCCCTCCAGCCACATGTGTTCTGCGCCTTCTCCTGGGAGAGCTTTGTCCACAGGCACCGAGGGCGGGAGTGCAGGGAGTTCAGGACCCAGAGGAGGCTGTGGGCCAGGGCTGGCCCCAGAGGGCAGGCGGCCAGCGCACAGCTGCCTGGAGCCAGCGGGCAGCTTGGGGCAGAACGTGCCCTGGGTGGGGGCACTGCCCAGGGTGCCTGGCAGGAGCGGCCTCCACATTCTCAGGTCGCCTCCTTTCCCTGGGTGTCCCGCTTGCTGGAGCACTGCCCCAGCAGATCACTCCCATGAGTCTGCAGAAGCAGCTCCAGGGAACTGTTAGGGCCAAGGGGCCTCTCTGTGCACTTAGCTGGTGCAGCGTTTGAGGGTGGGACTAGGTTATGTTAGCTCTAACAGGACAATAATAATAATATAAAACTTAACGAATCAGCCCTGGCCAGTTTGGCTCAGCGTTGGAGCGTCGGCCTGTGGTGCGGAGAGACCCGGGTTTGGTTCCCGCTAAGGGCACGTACCTCGGTTACAGTTTGTCCCCGGCCCTGGTTGGGTCATGTGGGTGGCAGCCACTCGATGTGTCCCTTTCACGTCGATGTTTCTCTCTCTCTCTCCCACTCTATCTGAACAAAAAATGGAAAAATGTCCTCGGGTGAGGATAAAAAAACAAAACTTAACCGATCAATCTCAGAGGAACTGGCTAGTTACAGAGCTGCTGTGGAAGCCCCGTTAGGAAACATGGTCTGATGGGATAAAAAAGGTGGAGCAGAAACTTCAGTGCAGCCTGTGGGAAGGACGCAGGATGTGCCTCTGTCCAGCGGGCAGTGGCAGGACGCTTCCGACTGTAGGTTAGCGACATGCCCGAGAAATGTGGACTTGAATGGGCAGCATCACCCACAAAGCACAGCTCAGTGGCCAGGAAGCTGCCAGACAGCGATCATCGGCCTCCACTCTGTGGACACCTCAGGCCAGATCAGAAAGGTTGGCAGATGCCATGTGCGTAGAAACCACGTTCCCAAGGACAGGCGATGACATTGGTGCTTCTCTGGTTCCTGAGACCAGCTTGTCTCGAAGACTCACCATCTATGGAGTGGCAAAACCTCCTTACACAGAATTGTAGAATCAATTATTTAGAGATAGTTGTAATATTTTTTTTCAAATGGAACGGTTGCCAATATATGTTTAAACTCTAGTCATAATGATGTAAATATCTGTCCATCAGTTCCCAGTTAGTTAAATGGGCATAATTCCTAACAGTCTTTTCAGATATAGGCCAGACATAAATATATTCTTCACAGTTGTCTATAAGATACAGTATAGTATATAAAATTTTTTTGTTAAAAAAAAAAGTTACCAGATTACTCAGATTTTCTGAGAGCAGGGGGGTGGGAGGAGAGGGTTGATGGAGGCTCAGTCACCTGGATCTCAGCAGTGCACTGATAGGGAAGAAAACACAGGCTGGCCCAGCGGTGTGGCTCAGTGGCTGAGCACCGACCCTGCACCAAGTCCCCGATTCGATTCCCGGTCAGGGCACATGCCCAGGTTGTGGGCCCGATCCCCAGTGGGGGGTATGTGGGAGGCAGCCAATCAATGTTCTCTCTCATAATGTTTCTATCTCTCTCTCCTTCTCCCTTTCTCTCCCTCTAAAATAAATAAAGAAAAAAACTGTTTTTAATTAAATAAAAACACAGGCTGGAAAACATTATAGGTAATTGGTTTATATCCATAAAGGTTATACTGTTGATCACTATCAGCACAAAGGGGTCAATCAATATAAGACAGAGCAATGTGTTTGTCACCTGCTCTCATTCAATGATTTACCAGCTATTCGATGAAGATCTAGACGCCTCGCTATCAGTTTTCATTCTTCCAAGCTCTTCTGACAGTACGCGCTGGAACCCGTCCCAGCATGGCAGCCACTGCCTTCTCTCCAGCACACGCTTTGGGCCACCTCTGTCCGGCTGGAGACCCAGAGGACAGAGCTAGCAGTGGCCTCTTCCCCGTCCCCAGGCTCTCTGTCACTGCTGCTTCACGCTTCATTGACATCAAATTACAGGTCGTTTTGTCATTCAAATATTGTATTTCTTGCCTCCACGAGTTCAGTCAGGTAGCACTCTCTGTCTATAATGCCCTTCCTAAATTTATTCACGGGCTAAAATGTACTCATCCATCATGAATAAAGACAGGCGTGATTTCCTCCAGAAAACTCCCTTGCCCCTAGGTCAGGCTAATGCAACCCTAGCACCCTGCACATGGTGTTCAGGGGTGAAAGGCATCTCTACTCCCCTCTCATCGGCTAGTCCTCATGCATGGGTCAGGGCCAACGGTCACGTTTCTCTTATTCCTCACCATGCTATTGGGTGAAGTTTCAAGAGGACTAAGAGGCATTTGCATTGGGTTAGATCGTTGGGGCTGCCTAACACAATACTTCAGACTAGAGGGATTAGACAGTAGACATTAGTTTCCCACAGCTCTGAGGGCAGCTCTGGCTGTGAGGTTCTGAGGCCCCCTGCCTTCTCACTGTGTCCCCGTGTGGTCTTTTTGCACACACATCCAGTGTCTCTCTGCGAGTCCATACCTCCTCTTCTCATAAGAACACCAATCAGTTTGGATGACCTTGGCCTCAACCCCACTGGCCTCATTTCAACTTCATTGCGTCTTCCTTACAGGCTTTATTGCCAACAGCCACATCCTGTGGTGTTGGGGGTCAGGACCTAAGCATACAGATTTGGAGGGGACACAGTCAGACAGAACAGAGTCCAAGTGGAATTGGTCATATTTAATCCCTCTCCCAAGTCTTATCCCTCACAGGAAGGGTATCAACCTTTCTCTTTCTGCACTGTTATGGTAAAAAAGCTGGAGATCTGGGGAAAAACCTGTGACCTCTTCTGCCTTGGAAAAGTTCCAAATTTTCCTCCTTGACAAGAGTCCCTTCTCTTCTGAGTGTTCTTCCCATAAAAATGCATTAGACAGGGAGAGATTCCAAAATGGTGGCGGAGTAAATGGAAGCTACACAGACCGTCTCCCAGGACCAAACTGGAATTACAACTAAAATAAAGACAGATAGGAAAAAGCAACAGAAAAGCAGCTTGCAAGGATCATATAACCAGGGACACTGACTTGATCCTGGTAGGATGGCGGAGGCGCGAGAGGGGGGCTGGGAGCCCATAGACAGCAGCGGTCTTAGCTGTGAGCAGTGCCCTCGGGTTAAACTCCCAAGAGGCTCCACAGCACAGAGCCAGGACAGACGCTAAAATAGCCACAGCCACTCACCTTGGGTTCCAGCAGAGGGAGGGTGGACTGGACTGGAACTGTTGGGACACTCGGGATTTGGAGGGTACTCAGAGCTTTTGCTGAGTTGAAGCCACGCAGGACTTTGGTCATCTTACTCCTTCCCAGGGCTCTGGGGAGAGGCAGTGGTCCCTCCCTCAAAGATTCAACTCCACCCAGGTGGGCCATTGAAATGCAAATTGAGGCTCATTAACACCTAGCATCTGCGCCACCCTCAGGAAATCCCCTTATGCTGGGCACCTAAGGGAGTTTTTCATTCAACTGAGAGGCTAAGGTTCTTCAAGTAACCACTACTGATAGCCTCCAGGCAAAAAGATAGAGGATAACTGTACCATTCCCTGGGCTAGCAACTTTAAGACTTGACAGTGGTGTTTAACGTGGGTCCTCCCTCACTCATCCAAACCCAGGAGAGGGAACCACAAACAGCAGAACAGCAACACCCACAGAGAAAATTTGGCAGGCTCCAAAGCCCACCGTGATAGCCAAAATGGTGAAACACAGAAACAAAAGCCAAATGAAAGAACAAGAGACCTCTACCAAAGATGAGATAAATGAAATGCAGTTAAGCAAGTTAACAGGGCTAGAATTCAGAGCCATGATCATGAGGAAGTTCAACAGCATGAGGAAGGACATCAACACCATGAGTAAAGACATAGAAACATTGAAAATCAACCAATTGGAAATTAAAAACCAGCAAGTGAAAATGAAGAATGACATAGCCGAAATAAAGAACACATTGGAAGGACTAAAGAGCAGAGTAGAGGAAGCTGAGGACAAGATCAGTGAATTAGGAGACAGGGTAGAAAAAATCAACCAATCAGAAAACCAAAAGACGATTAAAAGACAGGAAGACAGCTTAAGAGAACTGTGGGAGAACTGGAAAAGTAATAACATTTGCATCATAGGAGCCCCCGAAGAAGAAGAAAATGAGCAAGGGTTAGAGAATATATTTGAAGAAATAATGACAGAAAACTTCCCTAATTTGGTGAAGGAAGAAGGCATTCAAGTTCAAGAAGAACAGAGAGTCCCAAGTAAGAAGAACCCAAACAGGCCCACACCAAGACACATAGTAATTAAAATGCCAAAAATTAAGGACAAAGAGAGAATCCTAAAAACAGCAAGAGATAAGCAAAAGGTTACCTACAAAGGAATCCCCATGAGGCTCTCAGCTGACTTCTCAACAGAAACACAACAGGCCAGAAGGGAATGGCATGAGGTAATCAAGATCATAAAAAACAAGGATCTGAATCCAAGACTACACTACCCAGCAAGGCTGTCATTCAAAATAGAAGGTCAGATAAACAACTTCCCAGACAAAAAAAAAGGCTAAGGGAATACATTAGCACCAAACCAGCACTACAAGAAATGTTAAAAGGACTGCTGTAATTAGCAGGAGAAATAGGAAGAAAAATATAACCTAACTAAACAAAAATGACACTAAATAATATATATCAATAATCACCTTAAATGTAAATGGACTGAATGCCCTGATAAAAAGACACAGAGTAGCTGATTGGATAAGAAAGCATGACTCATCTATATGTTGTTTACAAGAGACCCAACCTCACAACAAAAGACTCACATAGGTTGAAATTGAAGGAATGGAAAAAAATCTTCCACGCAAATGAAAAGGAAAAAAGAGCTGGGGTAGCAATACTTATATCTGATAAAATAGATTTAGAAATGAAGGCCATAACTAGAGATAAAGTAGGCTACTACATAATATTGAAAGGATCTATCCAACAGGAAGATATAACCTTGATAAACATATATGCACCCAATATAGGAGCACCAAAATATATTAAAAATCTTCTGGAGGACGTCCAAGGAGAAATCGACAACAATACAATCGTAGCAGGGGACTTCAACACCCCGTTGACAGCACTGGATAGATCCTCTAGGCAAAAAATTAGCAAGGAAACAGAGACTCTAAATGAAACACTAGACCAAATGGATTTAATAGGTATCTACAGAGAATTACACCCCAAAACTACAGAATACACATTCTTCTCAAGTGCACATGGGACATTCTCAAAGATAGACCACATGATAGGACGCAAACTAAATCTCTACAAGTTCAAGAAGATTGAAATCATATCAAGCATCTTCTCAGATCACAATGGCATGAAACTAGAAATCAATTGCAACAAGAACATGCAAAGACATTTCAACACATGGAGGCTAAATAGCATGTTATTAAACAATGAATGGGTCACCGAGGAGATCAAGTAAGAAATTAAAAACTTCCTGGAAACCAATGAAAATGAACACACAACAACACAACATCTGTGGGATGCAGCAAAAGTAATTCTGAGAGTGAAGTTCATAGCACCCCAGGCCTTCCTCAAAAAATAAGAAAAATTTCTAATTGACTATCTAACCTCACAGCTAGAAAGCAAACAAAAAGAAAACCCCAGAGCAAGTAGAAGGAAGAATATAGTAAAGATCAGAGCAGAAATAAATGACATAGAGACCAAAAAAATAATTCTAAGGATCAATGAAACAAAGAGCTGGTTTTTTGAAAAGATAAACAAGATTGATGGACCCTTAGCTAGTCTCACCAAGAAACAAGGAGAGAGAACCCAAATACACAAAATCAGAAATGAAAGAGGAGAGAAGTCACAACTGACACCACAGAAATACAAAAGATCATTAACAACTACTATGAACAATTATATGGCAACAAATTCGACAATCTAAGCAAAATGAACAAATGTCTAGAAACACACAGTCTCCCAAAACTGGACCGGGTAGAGATAGAAAACTTGAACAGACCAATAACAACCAATAACAAGGAAATTGAAGATGTAATCAGGACTCTCCCAGCAAACAGAACCCAGGACCAAATGGCTTCACGGGGGAGTTTTACCAAACATTCGCAAGAAAATTAACACCCATTCTCCTCAAACTAGCTCAAAACTTCAAGAAGAAGGAAGACTTCCAAACTTGTTTTATGAGGCCAGCATAATTTGAATTCCAAAACTAGAAAAAGACATTACAAAGAAAGAAAACTACAGGCCAATATCCCAGATGAACATAGATGCCAAAATCCTGAACAAAATACCAGCAAATCGGATCCAGCAATACACCAAAAAAATTATTCACCATGACCAAGTGGGATTCATCCCAGAGATGCAAGGCTGGTACAATATTCCCAAATCAATAAATGTGATACACCACATAAACAAAATGAAGGATAAAAACCACATGATTATATCAATAGATGCTGAAAAAGCATTTGACAAAATCCAGCATCCATTTCTGATAAAAACACTCAGCAATGTGGGAATACAGGGATCATATCATGACATAATGCAGGCCATCTATGAAAGACCTACAGCCAACATCATACTCAATGGGCAAAAACTAAAAGCATTTCCCTTGAGAACAGGAACAACACAGGGATGCCCACTTTCGCCACTCTTTATTTAACATAGTACTGGAAGTCTTAGCCACAGCAATCAAACATGAAGGAAAAATAAAAGGGGTCCAAATTGGAAAGGAGGAAGTGAAAGTGTCATTATTTGCAGATGACATGATATTATACATAGAAACCCTAAAGACTCCATCAAAAATCTACTAGACTTAATCAATGAATTTGGCAAAGTAGCAGGATACAAAATTAACATCAAGAGACCGACAGCATTCTTATACAGCAATGATGAACTCACAGAAAGAGAAACTGAAAAAACAATCCCATTTACCATCGCGGCAAAAAAATTAAGATACCTAGGAATAAACTTAACCAAAGAGGTAAAGGAGTGGCTCTCAGAAAACTACAGAACATTGAAAAGAGAAATAGAGGAAGATATAAAATAGAGGACGCACATACCTTGTTCGTGGATTGGCAGAATTAATATCATTAAAATGCCCTTATTACCCAAAGCAATCTATAGATTCAATGCAATCCCCATCAAAATATCAACGACATATTTCACAGAACTAGAACAAATACTTCAAAAGTTCATATGAAACCAAAAAAGACCCCGAATAGCCACAGCAATCTTGAAAAAGAAGGACAAAGTAAGTGGGATGACAATACTACATGTCAGGTTATACAAAGCCACTATAATCAAAACAGCCTGGTACTGGCACTAGAATAGGCATATATACCAGTGGAACAGACTAGAGAACCCAGAAATGGATCCAAGACACTACGCTCAAATATGACAAACCAGGCAAGAGCATACAATGGAGTAAGGACAGCCTCTATAATAAATGGTGTTGGGAAAATTGGACAGCTACATGCAAAAAAAATGAAAATAGACCATCAACTTACACCATACACAAAAATAAACTCAAAATGGATACAAGAGTTAAATGTGACCTGTGAATCCATAAATATCCTAGAAGAAAATGTAGGCAACAAAATTTCGGACATCATACGCAGCAGAATTTTCACTGATACATCACCTAAGGCAACGGAAACAAAGGAAAAAATGGACACATGGGACTACATCAAACTAAAAAGCTTCTGCACAGCAAAAGAAACAACCATCAAAATGGAAAGGCAACTCACTGTGTGGGGCAACATCATTGCCAATGATACATCAGATAAGGAGTTAATTTCCAAAATATATAAAGTACTGATACAACTCAACAAAGGAAGACAAAGAACCCAATTTAAAAAGTGGGCAGAAGAGCTGAATAGACACCTCTCCAAACAGGACATACAAATGGCCAAGAGACATATGAAGAAATGCTCAACATCACTAATCATCAGAGAGATGCAAATTAAAACAACAATGAGGTCTCACCTCACACCTGTCAGAATGGCCGCCATCAATAAATCATCAAACAAATGTTGGCGAGGGTGTGGAGAAAAGGGGACTCTAATATACTGCTGGTGGGAATGCAGACTGGTGCAGCCGCTGTGGAAAACACTATGGTGTTACCTCAAAAAATTAAAAATTGAACTTCCATTTGACCCAGTGATCCCACTTTTAGGAATATATGCAAAGAAGCTTGAAACACCAATCAGAAATAATATATGTACCCCCATGTTTGTAGCAGCGCTATTTACAATAGCTAAGATCTGGAAACAGCCCAAGTGTCCATCAGTACACGAATGGATAAAAAAGCTGTGGTACATATACACAATAGAGTACTATGCAGCTATAAGAAAGAAAGATCTCTTATCCTTTGAGACAAAATAGAGGAACCTAGAAAGAATTGTCCTAAGTGAAACAAGCCAAGCAGAGAGAGACAAGTACCATATTATCTCCTTTATTTGTGGAATATAATGAACATAACAGTCTGAGGAAAAGGTTAGACCCAGAAACATGGAAATAGGGTATAGACTGACAACTCTCACAAGAGGGGCTGGTGGGGGGAGGGAAGAGATAAACCACAGAACTTATATGCATGTATGCATAACCAATGGACATGGACAACAAAGCCAGTGATGGGGCAGGGGGGAGGAGGAGGAGGGTGTCAATGGGGTGAAAAAGGAGAAACATCTGTAACAAAAATAAAATTAAAAATAAGGTAGAAAAAAAAATAGAATGCATAAGACGGCCCTTGCCAATTTGCTTTGCTCCAACCTCTGGCCCAGTTAAAAAGAGATGACCTATGAAGTTGATAATGTGAGTGACAGTTCATTCAACATACTCCTACAGGTCTGCTGTGCTCACATGAACATCTCACATGAATTCCTGGAGGCCTGCTATGCTCACAGAATCATACCACATGGACTCCTATAACCTGCTATGCTCACAGGATCATCTCACATGGACTCCTACAGCCTGCTATGCTCACAGGATCATCTCACATGGACTCCTGCAGCCTGCCATGTTCACATGATCATCTCACATGGACTCCTGCAGCCTGCTATGCTCACAGGATCATCTCACATGGACTCCTGCAGCCTGCTATGCTCACAGGATCATCTCACATGGACTCCTACAGCCTGCCATGTTCACATGATCATCTCACATGGACTCCTGCAGCCTGCTATGCTCACAGGATCATCTCACATGGACTCCTACAGCCTGCTATGCTCACAGGATCATCTCACATGGACTCCTGCAGCCTGCTATGCTCACAGGAACATCTCACATGGACTCCTGCAGCCTGCTATGCTCACAGGATCATCTCACATGGACTCCTGCAGCCTGCTATGCTCACAGGAACATCTCACATGGACTCCTGCAGCCTGCTATGCTCACAGGATCATCTCACATGGACTCCTGCAGCCTGCTATGCTCACAGGATCATCTCACATGGACTCCTGCAGCCTGCTATGCTCACAGGATCATCTCACATGGACTCCTGCAGCCTGCTATGCTCACAGGATCATCTCACATGGACTCCTACAGCCTGCTATGCTCACAGGATCATCTCACATGGACTCCTGCAGCCTGCTATGCTCACAGGATCATCTCACATGGACTCCTGCAGCCTGCTATGCTCACAGGATCATCTCACATGGACTCCTGCAGCCTGCTATGCTCACAGGATCATCTCACATGGACTCCTGCAGCCTGCTATGCTCACAGGAACATCTCACATGGACTCCTGCAGCCTGCTATGCTCACAGGGTCATCTCTCATGGACTCCTGCAGCCTGCTATGCTCACAGGAACATCTCACATGGACTCCTGCAGCCTGCTATGCTCACAGGAACATCTCACATGGATTCCTGCAGCCTGCTATGCTCACAGGGTCATCTCTCATGGACTCCTGCAGCCTGCTATGCTCACAGGAACATCTCACATGGACTCCTGCAGCCTGCTATGCTCACAGGGTCATCTCTCATGGACTCCTGCAGCCTGCTATGCTCACAGGAACATCTCACATGGACTCCTGCAGCCTGCTATGCTCACAGGATCATCTCACATGGACTCCTGCAGCCTGCTATGCTCACAGGGTCATCTCTCATGGACTCCTGCAGCCTGCTATGCTCACAGGAACATCTCACATGGACTCCTGCAGCCTGCTATGCTCACAGGACCATCTCACATGGACTCCTGCAGCCTGCTATGCTCACAGGAACATCTCACATGGACTCCTGCAGCCTGCTATGCTCACAGGAACATCTCACATGGACTCCTGCAGCCTGCTATGCTCACAGGATCATCTCACATGGACTCCTGCAGCCTGCTATGCTCACAGGAACATCTCACATGGACTCCTGCAGCCTGCTATGCTCACAGGAACATCTCACATGGACTCCTGCAGCCTGCTATGCTCACAGGAACATCTCACATGGACTCCTGCAGCCTGCTATGCTCACAGGAACATCTCACATGGACTCCTACAGCCTGCCATGTTCACAGGATCATCTCTCATGGACTCCTACAGCCTGCCATGTTCACAGGATCATCTCTCATGGACTCCTGCTGCCTGCTATGCTCACAGGAACATCTCACATGGACTCCTGCAGCCTGCCATGTTCACAGGATCATCTCTCATGGACTCCTGCAGCCTGCTATGCTCACAGGATCATCTCACATGGACTCCTGCTGCCTGCTATGCTCACAGGAACATCTCACATGGACTCCTACAGCCTGCCATGTTCACAGGATCATCTCTCATGGACTCCTACAGCCTGCCATGTTCACAGGATCATCTCTCATGGACTCCTGCAGCCTGCTATGCTCACAGGAACATCTCACATGGACTCCTGCAGCCTGCTATGCTCACAGGATCATCTCACATGGACTCCTGCAGCCTGCTATGCTCACAGGATCATCTCACATGGACTCCTGCAGCCTGCTATGCTCACAGGAACATCTCACATGGACTCCTGCAGCCTGCTATGCTCACAGGAACATCTCACATGGACTCCTGCAGCCTGCTATGCTCACAGGATCATCTCACATGGACTCCTGCAGCCTGCTATGCTCACAGGATCATCTCTCATGGACTCCTACAGCCTGCCATGTTCACAGGATCATCTCTCATGGACTCCTACAGCCTGCCATGTTCACAGGATCATCTCACATGGACTCCTTCAGCCTGCTGTGCTCACAGGGTCATCTCACATGGACTCCTACAGCCTGCCATGTTCACAGGATCATCTCTCATGGACTCCTACAGCCTGCCATGTTCACAGGATCATCTCTCATGGACTCCTGCAGCCTGCTATGCTCACAGGATCATCTCACATGGACTCCTGCAGCCTGCTATGCTCACAGGATCATCTCACATGGACTCCTGCAGCCTGCTATGCTCACAGGATCATCTCACATGGACTCCTACAGCCTGCTATGCTCACAGGATCATCTCACATGGACTCCTGCAGCCTGCTATGCTCACAGGATCATCTCACATGGACTCCTGCAGCCTGCTATGCTCACAGGATCATCTCACATGGACTCCTGCAGCCTGCTATGCTCACAGGATCATCTCACATGGACTCCTGCAGCCTGCTGTGCTCACAGGATCATCTCACATGGACTCCTGCAGCCTGCTATGCTCACAGGATCATCTCACATGGACTCCTGCAGCCTGCTATGCTCACAGGATCATCTCACATGGACTCCTGCAGCCTGCTATGCTCACAGGATCATCTCACATGGACTCCTGCAGCCTGCTATGCTCACAGGAACATCTCACATGGACTCCTGCAGCCTGCTATGCTCACAGGATCATCTCACATGGACTCCTGCAGCCTGCTATGCTCACAGGATCATCTCACATGGACTCCTACAGCCTGCTATGCTCACAGGGTCATCTCTCATGGACTCCTGCAGCCTGCTATGCTCACAGGAACATCTCACATGGACTCCTGCAGCCTGCTATGCTCACAGGAACATCTCACATGGACTCCTGCAGCCTGCTATGCTCACAGGGTCATCTCTCATGGACTCCTGCAGCCTGCTATGCTCACAGGAACATCTCACATGGACTCCTGCAGCCTGCTATGCTCACAGGGTCATCTCTCATGGACTCCTGCAGCCTGCTATGCTCACAGGAACATCTCACATGGACTCCTGCAGCCTGCTATGCTCACAGGATCATCTCACATGGACTCCTGCAGCCTGCTATGCTCACAGGGTCATCTCTCATGGACTCCTGCAGCCTGCTATGCTCACAGGAACATCTCACATGGACTCCTGCAGCCTGCTATGCTCACAGGAACATCTCACATGGACTCCTGCAGCCTGCTATGCTCACAGGAACATCTCACATGGACTCCTGCAGCCTGCTATGCTCACAGGATCATCTCACATGGACTCCTGCAGCCTGCTATGCTCACAGGGTCATCTCTCATGGACTCCTGCAGCCTGCTATGCTCACAGGAACATCTCACATGGACTCCTGCAGCCTGCTATGCTCACAGGGTCATCTCTCATGGACTCCTGCAGCCTGCTATGCTCACAGGAACATCTCACATGGACTCCTGCAGCCTGCTATGCTCACAGGAACATCTCACATGGACTCCTGCAGCCTGCTATGCTCACAGGAACATCTCACATGGACTCCTGCAGCCTGCTATGCTCACAGGGTCATCTCACATGGACTCCTGCAGCCTGCTATGTTCACAGGATCATCTCTCATGGACTCCTACAGCCTGCCATGTTCACAGGATCATCTCTCATGGACTCCTACAGCCTGCCATGTTCACAGGATCATCTCTCATGGACTCCTGCTGCCTGCTATGCTCACAGGAACATCTCACATGGACTCCTGCAGCCTGCTATGCTCACAGGGTCATCTCACATGGACTCCTTCAGCCTGCTGTGCTCACAGGGTCATCTCACATGGACTCCTGCAGCCTGCTATGCTCACAGGAACATCTCACATGGACTCCTGCAGCCTGCTATGCTCACAGGAACATCTCACATGGACTCCTGCAGCCTGCTATGCTCACAGGAACATCTCACATGGACTCCTGCAGCCTGCTATGCTCACAGGATCATCTCACATGGACTCCTGCAGCCTGCTGTGCTCACAGGATCATCTCACATGGACTCCTGCAGCCTGCTGTGCTCACAGGAACATCTCACATGGACTCCTGCAGCCTGCTATGCTCACAGGATCATCTCACATGGACTCCTGCAGCCTGCTATGCTCACAGGGTCATCTCACATGGACTCCTGCAGCCTGCTATGCTCACAGGATCATCTCACATGGACTCCTGCAGCCTGCTATGCTCACAGGATCATCTCACATGGACTCCTGCAGCCTGCTATGCTCACAGGGTCATCTCACATGGACTCCTGCAGCCTGCTATGCTCACAGGATCATCTCACATGGACTCCTGCAGCCTGCTGTGCTCACAGGATCATCTCACATGGACTCCTGCAGCCTGCTGTGCTCACAGGATCATCTCACATGGACTCCTGCAGCCTGCTGTGCTCACAGGAACATCTCACATGGACTCCTGCAGCCTGCTATGCTCACAGGATCATCTCACATGGACTCCTGCAGCCTGCTGTGCTCACAGGATCATCTCACTGGACTCCTGCAGCCTGCTGTGCTCACAGGAACATCTCACATGGACTCCTGCAGCCTGCTATGCTCACAGGATCATCTCACATGGACTCCTGCAGCCTGCTATGCTCACAGGATCATCTCACATGGACTCCTGCAGCCTGCTATGCTCACAGGATCATCTCACATGGACTCCTGCAGCCTGCTATGCTCACAGGATCATCTCACATGGACTCCTGCAGCCTGCTATGCTCACAGGATCATCTCACATGGACTCCTGCAGCCTGCTATGCTCACAGGAACATCTCACATGGACTCCTGCAGCCTGCTATGCTCACAGGATCATCTCACATGGACTCCTGCAGCCTGCTATGCTCACAGGATCATCTCACATGGACTCCTGCAGCCTGCTGTGCTCACAGGAACATCTCACATGGACTCCTGCAGCCTGCTATGCTCACAGGATCATCTCACATGGACTCCTGCAGCCTGCTATGCTCACAGGATCATCTCACATGGACTCCTGCAGCCTGCTATGCTCACAGGATCATCTCACATGGACTCCTACAGCCTGCTATGCTCACAGGAACATCTCACATGGACTCCTACAGCCTGCTATGCTCACAGGAACATCTCACATGGACTCCTGCAGCCTGCTATGCTCACAGGGTCATCTCACATGGACTCCTGCAGCCTGCTATGCTCACAGGGTCATCTCACATGGACTCCTGCAGCCTGCTATGCTCACAGGATCATCTCACATGGACTCCTGCAGCCTGCTGTGCTCACAGGAACATCTCACATGGACTCCTGCAGCCTGCTATGCTCACAGGGTCATCTCACATGGACTCCTGCAGCCTGCCATGTTCACAGGATCATCTCTCATGGACTCCTACAGCCTGCTATGCTCACAGGATCATCTCACATGGACTCCTGCAGCCTGCTATGCTCACAGGAACATCTCACATGGACTCCTACAGCCTGCCATGTTCACAGGATCATCTCTCATGGACTCCTACAGCCTGCTATGCTCACAGGATCATCTCACATGGACTCCTGCAGCCTGCTATGCTCACAGGAACATCTCACATGGACTCCTGCAGCCTGCTATGCTCACAGGAACATCTCACATGGACTCCTGCAGCCTGCTATGCTCACAGGAACATCTCACATGGACTCCTGCAGCCTGCTATGCTCACAGGATCATCTCACATGGACTCCTGCAGCCTGCTGTGCTCACAGGAACATCTCACATGGACTCCTGCAGCCTGCTATGCTCACAGGGTCATCTCACATGGACTCCTGCAGCCTGCTGTGCTCACAGGAACATCTCACATGGACTCCTACAGCCTGCCATGTTCACAGGATCATCTCTCATGGACTCCTACAGCCTGCTATGCTCACAGGATCATCTCACATGGACTCCTGCAGCCTGCTGTGCTCACAGGAACATCTCACATGGACTCCTGCAGCCTGCCATGTTCACAGGATCATCTCACATGGACTCCTTCAGCCTGCTGTGCTCACAGGGTCATCTCACATGGACTCCTGCAGCCTGCCATGTTCACATGATCATCTCACATGGACTCCTACAGCCTGCCATGTTCACATGATCATCTCTCATGGACTCCTACAGCCTGCCATGTTCACATGATCATCTCTCATGGACTCCTACAGCCTGCCATGTTCACAGGATCATCTCTCATGGACTCCTGCTGCCTGCTATGCTCACAGGAACAGCCCACTTTAGGTAATGGGGCAGGGAGAGTTTTCAAAGAGCTGCAGATTATTTTCACAAAGGAGAGTACTGAAGGATGCTTAAAACAAAGCCAATAAGAGCAGAGAGTGCAGGTTTTCAATGGAGTTATTGTAAGCTTTCATTCTCCCTCTCTTTGTCTCTGTCTCTCTCTATCTCTTTGTCTCTGTCTCTGTCTCACACACACAGCTACACATATGATAACATAATCATTTAGGTTCCCCAGTTCAGAGCTCACTAAGACAGAGAGCAGCGTGGTCTATGATGACGATTTGTTTGGGATGTTTCATGACAAAGTCCATGCTTCAGATCCTTGTAAATCGAGAGGAGAGAGCCTGCTCAGGCCTCCAGTTATCAGCCAGACTTTCCTAACAGCATCTCCACCTCCGGGTGAACATGCGTTTCACCTCTGGTTGCTCCCTCGGGCTAAGGTGATGTCTGTGAGGAATAGATGCCATTTGCCTTCGAAGTCCTCATTCTAACTAGCTGGTGCCTCCCTACAGCCTCTCGGAACACTTCGGTCTCTGCATTCACTCTCTTCGGAACTTCACCTGCAACGTGACTTCTCCACCCCAGATCCACTGCTTCCCATGAGCACACACTGCTGTGCGGCGCACTCGGGACTAGTCGTGCCTGCTCTTCCGGCTGGCACAGTATTATTGCAGGGGTCACTGCTGATGTTATTTTTATGTTTTTTGATCAATAAAGATCTTCAGGTCTAAGATGTCCTCCAGCCATGGAGAAGGATCTTGAGCTAATTTTCTTCCACAGAAAGGGTGGGGGTGGGGGGGATGTAGAGGACCTAGCAAAAGTTTTACTTATATTCTAGACTTTTAACTTAGGCTGCCGAATTAAGAACACAGGAAATACATCTTGTGTCCGAATGAATTAAAAGCTGAAACCATTCCAAATTGTTCTGAGCCACGTTTCACGACGTTAATTTATAGAAGCTGTTCAGACCTCCTCTCGGGTCCCGTCCATCATAATAATGACAACAGTTTCAGACCTAGGACACAATTTGTCAGGTGGGAGAAATGCATGGAATGCTCTATTTAAGACACCTTATTTTAAATTACAACAAATCTCCAAAGCAAATATCCCCTGCCCTCCAGCTACGTTTGTTAATTCTCTATTAAAATGCGTCCTCCTCCTGCCGTTCTAATGAGCACACCCACCCATTTACCATGAAATCATTATTAAATATTGATTAGAACCCCAGCTTCAGCCAACGGTATGGTATGTAGTTAATCATAGCTTCAAAGGGAAGCTTTTGTATTTTAAACACGTCTGGGAACTTTCTAAGCAAATCATGTAAAGATTAGTCCTTAGATTTTAAACTATGCCTTCAGCAAAATGAGGTTTCTTTGAACAGGGTGTATGCTAGCAACATATGAAAATGGGACAGGCCCAAGAATACATGAAAATTAATACAAGTATAAAAATGTTCCTTCTTTTAAGGAAAAAATATTTATGACCCTTGTGAAAGACAGGAAGGCTCTTCAATAGGGGTTATTGCGGTCATTATAGGGACCAGTGCACCAGGGTCTTGAAGTGGGAGAGAGATTGGGTTCAAGTCTAAATAAAACAGGGAAAAGTAGGAATTTATAGTCCAGGGGGAGGACGGGCTGTCAGGAGATGGAAACTCACCGAGAGGAAGCGGGTGAGGGAATCCTGAGGACAGCAGCCTACCGGGTTCTTCCTGAGGAGGCCAGGGGTCAGGGAGGGGCGGGGAGGGCAGTCAGAGATCAAGGCTGGCTGAACTGAAGGAACAGGATTCTTGCTAAAATTGGCCAATGTAGAGAAGACACGGAAGTTCGGAAGTCAAGCCTAGAAGGAAAAGCTCCGAGTAGCCTGATTAGAGTTTGGTGAAGGAGAGACTCTTTATCAAAATCAAAGTGAACTCTGCATGCATTTGAGGTAAAAATGTCTGTATTCCTTTCCTACCCCCCCCCTTTTTTTACCTCTTTTTCTACATAACCTTCCTTACTTAGTGATGACTGAATCGTCTCTCATTGGTTGGTTTGATTATAAAATTCTTCATCACCACTAAAACTTACAACAATTCCAAGATTCACTTGCTTGGAAAAATCAACCTAGTGGCCTGAATAGAGAGGGGGTGACCCAGCTCTCCCTCATGCATGTACACAAGCCAAAGGTCACGGGAAAGAACAGAACAATTAGAAAACGCGTTCTCCTTTCCACCGTGGGTCATGCGTGCTGCCCAAGGAACAGGAGCAAATGTAAATGAAAGGTGGGAGGGGGCAGGATCGGGAGGAGGACATCTATGGAGGGAAAAGGAGAAACATCTGTAACAAAAATAAGTTAATTAATACAAAATAAAAACAATTTGGAAAGACTTTCTAAAAAAGCAAAGCATACGCAGTTCCCTTCCAGTCTGTTCTCCAGGGGCCAGAAAGGAAATTTTCTAGACTGCAAAACTGTAGAAAAGTTTTCACACAGTGGAGAAGCATGCACAAGGGTCTCCCAGTACGAAAGCACGTTTGCAGAGCACCTCTCCCTCCTGGTGCTGAAGCATGGGAGGGCTCTGCAGCTCTGTGCGCCTCCGCAACAGCGGCAACAGCGCAGCGCCAGACTTTAGAGACATGCAAATTCCGGGCAGTGGACGCCCTGCCGTCCGCCTTCTCCTCCGAGGAAAACCCAGTTTTACCTCCATCTGTGTATTCATTTCAATATTCCTCATCTATAAAAAATGCTCATTTTTATACTTTTACTACAATCAAGATTTTACCTTTTAAAAAATATTTGTGATCTTTTAATAGATCTCAACATACCTTTACCCTGTTTGAGCCCACTGGGTAAGGTCCTCCCTGGACCGGCTCCTCCCTGGCTGTTTTCACTCAGTGACATTGTGACCTATTCATTGTTATTCTCAACACTCCATGCTGGCTTGTGTCCTTATGACTTTGCACAGGCTGTTCCTTATTTGAAATATGCCCCCTCTTCCCTTCCCATGTGTAACTGTTCACTCAAGAAGTTCTCTATACCTTTCATAACCTTGCTTTTACACGACCTCTTCCAGGGAACATTTCTTGATTCCTGCTTCAACTGGCAGCCCCTCCCCCCACATCAACGCGATACCTGTGAGGAGCTGCAGTCATTCACACAGCGTTTGCAAAGGACTGGGTGGGGGGATACTGGGAGATAAGGCTAAAAAGTAACAGTAAATGAGTAATGGATTTAGCATGCCCGGTGAATATCAGTGAAAGTTGTTTTCAAGTCTGTAGGAGAGGAAAACAATCTTTTCTCTCTAGCCATCGTAGGTTCTCTGGCAGGGACCATGTAAAATTAGACTGACAAAAGACAGATTAATTAAAGGAAAGGAAACAGAAGTTTACTAACGTGTATCACACATACACATGGAGTATGCAGAGATGAGGAACTCAAAGGGGTGGTCAGAACTTGGGCTGACATAGCATCTTACCACAAAACAATAAAATTTTAGAATGATGACAAATGAAGGAAAGTAACTTCGGTTTTCTAGGGTGGCATGTTGTGTGAAGGCAGATATATGGGCACTGATGGCAGATAAGGGCTGGGTTAGCGAGGCTGGTTACGTAGAGCCCTCTGGCATACTCTCCAGGCTGGTATGAGTCTGGAGTTGTCTCCAGAGACAAACTTTTGTCTTTCCTGCTGGAGGGTAGGAGGACACCTTTACAAATTAATATCCTGCATTTAAGCAAATAGCGGGAGGTCAGAAAGCTCTTTTTCTTCTCAGTTGCCTTCAGCTCCAAAGACTCCTAATGCCAGTGGCCAACTTTGCAGTAGCATCTTCTGTTATCCTTCATCTTCGAGTAGGTCAGGAAACAACAGCAATGTTTCCTTCTCCAAGGGGTATGCACTTCAGATGACATAGAAAAATTTGATAGTAGCAATATGGCAACGAAGGGACTGAACACAGGCCCCAGCAGGACTAGAACGGCCTCTCTTGGGAGAAGAGGAAAGCAGGCTTGGCGCCACGGGGCAGCGTCAAGCCTCTCGTGACTTCTAAGCCATGCGATGGGGAGGCGAGGGGAGAATGGAGGAACTGACTTTTCAGTTCCTTCCAGTCCTGAGTGTCTGTGTTCCCCCTCAAGGTGACTGCTGTCATCTAACACGCTGCACTGCTCACAAGTACACATTGTGTGTGCTAATGAATATACCTTCTTCCCCTTCCGGATTGAGAGTCCTTGGTGATGAGATCATGTCAGACCCCTCACTATCCATCTTCCATTCCCTTTGTAGAGTGGACGCTCACGTTTCCTGCCTCACCCAGAAGATAACCCCATGGTGCTGGTGTGCCCTGCTCTTGCAGGCTGGAAAGATGCCAGGGCAAAGGGAAGTGGGGGGCTGGGTGTGCAGAGCACAGGAGGTGAGGAGTAAGCAAGAGTAGGAGTCACTGAACAGGTAGTGATCACACTCACTAAAACCATGGCCT
Source organism: Molossus molossus (assembly GCF_014108415.1). Taxonomy (NCBI): domain Eukaryota; kingdom Metazoa; phylum Chordata; class Mammalia; order Chiroptera; family Molossidae; genus Molossus; species Molossus molossus. The sequence goes on along the minus strand of NW_023425356.1, from coordinate 1,985,165 downwards.
GATTAATGTCTGGGTCTGGGCTCTCCTTCATTCATCCATTCATTCACGCATTTCCTTATTCAACATGTATTATTAAACCCCTTCCATGTAGCAGGCTCCCCCAGGGAAGAAGATATACAAGTGCCCTGAACTCATCAAGTATCCAATCTCTTGGGGATATGGACAAGCTAGGGTATAGAATTCAGCCCCACTGAGACCCATCTGCCATCTAACAGTCATGAGGTGATAGGTTGGAACCAATAGATCAACCCTAAATAACTACCAAAGTAGCTCCTATTTGTAACATCATTGATGCTTTAAAATTCACTACACTGGAGCCAGATCACCGAGGTGTCCGAAAACCGTGCTCAAAACTTCTCGAACCTTTCCTGAATGGTTGAGGGCCTCTCCAAGGGGCTGTAACAAGAGTAGTGAAATTATAAGTGGTTTCCTTTATAACCTGCAACTAAACACAGACCGCAACAATGATTAATTTTTGTAATATTCTTAGTGTTTGAGGATTATTATATTAATAAGAATATTATGCATCACTGCTGTATTTCAACAGGAAGATTAGTCTCTGTACCAGGTTAGTGTAATTAGAACCTAATGATTTACACCATTATAAAAGCACTAAATATTTCACTAAACTGAATACAGTATATAAAAATTAATTTCAGTGGCTCCAGGCTTGAAACAATAGAATCAATGATGAAAAAAAAATCCCTTCAGTTTGAATAAGAAAGCAAAGGAACCAAAGGGGGCTATTACCAAAAACAATCTGAATAATAATAAAAAAGACTAAAGGTTTTAAAAATAAAAATCTGAACAGCATCTTGTTGCATTTTGATTTTATCTTATAAAGCAATCTTCTTTGTTAACTGAGGAAAAGGATCAAGTTTCTAAAACTGCACACTCAGAGCCTTCTTCCTTCTGTGTGGCTGTGCTAACTCGCTGGTGAGACTCGGGGAGCAGTGGAACTGTGTTGTAAAGCTGAGGTGCACCACGCAGTGCGCACCCCACAAACAGGAGCAGCATTGCTGGAGCGTCAGTGGCCTTTCTGTGGGCTTCCATGTCAGACACCTAAAAGTGAAATTTCTTGGTGTGAGGGTATGTGAGCATTCAGTACACACAGGTTTAATGCCTGATTAGCACGTGTGAGAAAAGAAGTTAGGGGAGGAGTTCTGAGCGTGAGGTCAAATATGACTAATACAAAATTATCCTAACAATGAATATTCTAATTATAAAATATAACAACATTCAGCATAAAATATGACTGCCCGTCGCATTTATTCAACTTTACTTAGTTGCCTTGAAGATGCTCTACATTGTTATCAAATACTGGAAACATTAAGAAATCTTTCTTTCTCCTCCACAGAGGGTTCCTCCCGAACATCGGTTTTCTTACTCGACAGGCGGTTAATTCTGTGTGTAACTTGCGTGGGCCAAGGGTGCTCTGATTAAACATGGTTTCTGGGTGTGTCTGTGAAGGTGCTTCCAGGAGACCAGCGTTTGAACCAGTGGGCTCAGTGAAGCAGGTGCCCCGTCCCCCCGCGCCGGTGGGCACTGCCTGTCTGATTGGGGCAGGGAGGGAAGAATCTGCCCCTTGGCCCCCAGCCGTCTGCCGAGCTGGGAGCTCTGTCTTCTGTCCTGTCCTGTCCGTCGGGCCATTGTCCCCTGGTTCTCAGGCCTGGGAACTGGGAATGAACCACACCGCTGGTTTTACCATATCCCGGCATGCGGACGGCAGGCCGTTCTGAACGAGGACCTGGCAAGAGGGACCTTTATCTACCAGAAAAGTGGCAGAAGAGGCATCAGGAACCCCTCTAAGGAGCGGGGCCGAGAGGACCCTGCCAGGAGAACACGTGGAAACCACCCAGCAGGGGAGCAGCAGGTGTGGCCCCCAGGAGGGAGGGGACGTGCAAGTCAGGAGACAAAGAGGTTGGAAGGCAGGGCCTGGTGTCGGGCAGACCCGGGTGGGGTGCAGAGCACCTGGGGGACCCTCTCCTGGAGGAGTGGGAAGGGGGCGTCGGATTTGCTCTCAGACCGCAGAAGTCAAGCAGTGTCCAGGGGCGGGTCAGGGAGCTGTGAATAGACAGAGGCCCAAAAAGGACTTCACACCAGTTTTGCATATTTGGAGGTGGGAGTTGAAATGAAAAAAATAATTATTTGTGTGTATTGAAAAGTGGATCCACTCCTAATATTTGAGAAAATGTTTACATACATCGTTTCCCATGAAGTGAATTAGGGAATGAGGGTAATGGCTCTGCAAACCTAAAGACTGCTGGGGACTCGTTATCCCGTTAATTGACATGAATAAATTGGGCAAATAAAGCTAAATGAGAGTCAGTCATTGCACACAGCAGAGATAAGTGAGTAAGTGGGTTTTTAAAATTGGGGCTTTGTTTTGTTTTTCAAAATGATGAAGAAGGACCCTCACCCTGTTGAGGAGCGCTAGGGGGCACGTGCACCGAGCCCTGACCCTCCGACACACGCGTGGGAAGGAGACTTGGGGACAGGTGGTCAGGCTGGGCCGTGGAAGCACCCACCAGCACCCCAAGACCCACCGGTTAAACACCGGGGGTTTATGACATATCAAGGACGACCCCCGGTGGTAAACAGAAGCACCCCCCCCCCCCCCATGTCTTCAGAGCAGGTCCCTCCCAGCCTGGTGTCTGAAGCAGCGGAGCACAGCCCCTGGCCTGCTCAGAAGGCCCGCGTCGCTCCGAGGGGTGAGCATCGCGGCAAACATGCTCAGAAGACATTTGTCCGCTGCAATGGGCCTTTGACACGCCAGCCTCAGTGTTTTCGAGGCCTCAATAAAGGGTTTTCCTAGCCACGTTCTGGGTTCGTTTTGTCCCGGTCACACCCTTAGTCGGTCTGTGCCATGTGCTGTGTCTTACAGGAGGCCCTTCTGCGGCTGTGAGGACATCTGGGGGCCACATGTCCTGCAGTCTCTTCCAAGCACTGACAGCCCCTGATCTCTCCTCTCACTTTTATCACACGAAGCCACACAGGACCGTCAGTGCTGCACAGAAATCCCCTCAACATTTTAATTAAAATGTAACTTTAAGAATAATTTTAAATGTTCATAAATCTCATTAAATGTTTTCACAAAAATAAAACAATTCACAACCAGGTGTCCATGGCCTCCTGTCTGCCGGTAGAAGGAATCGGTGTCGTGCATGTCACACGCTCCACCCAAACCTGTGGGTAACCAACGGAAGAGTCAGGTGAGTGGCTAACTGCAGAGAACCCTCTGCGCCCGGACGGCTGCAGGGACCAGCGCTCCGCCCTGTGACCAGAGCTGCAAACAGGCAGAAGCCAGAAAGCGGATGCTCGGAGCCCGCACAGTCTCATGGAAGAGCCCAGCGCCTCCCGCTGTCCGCCAGGGCTCTCGGCACCTCCAACAGGCGGGGTGTCTGCACAGAGGGCTGGGACAGCGAGCCCGTGACAGGGCAGTTCTGGGAATCACAGTGCCAGCTGAAGGGTGGTAGTGACCAGATGGTCAAGGGCCTCATGAGCCCTGCTCGGGAGGTGCCAACTTCTGTCACCTGGTACTCAGGGAAGGGGACAGACATGGAACAGCCCCTTCATTGTTTTCCTCCTCCGAAGCAATGTCACCTCCTCTCTGGGAAGAAATTTAATGTTGACTACAGAGATAGGAAAAAAAAAACAACAAAAAAGCAATTTCCAAGGTACTCTGTGCCCTCTTGAAAGAGAGAGAAGTCACAGGATGGAGCAGTTCATAATGTCCTCCGAGAATCCTCTGTATTTCCAGGAAAAAGCACTTACCTTTGGGAGGTGACCCCGCAGGTGGTCCCAGCCTGCCGCAGGGCGTCACCTGTCTCACCTCTGCCACCGTCTAGTGCGCGGCAGGGGATGAGTAACCGCGGTTCCGTGGGCTTGAACCTGTTCTCCCTCTCACGGGGACGTTTACACCTCAGCCCGGCCGGACTGCCGCAGCCGCCTCGGCCCGGCCCTACTTGCTCGTCTCGGGGAGCCAGGGTGCGAGGCCCCAGACGGCGGCCACAGGCTGCTGTCCCCACCAAAGCGCTGAGCGCCTGTGACGCGCGCGGAGACGCTTGCCCGCCTGCTCCCCCTTCAGCGAAGGGCCGGGACCTTTCTCTGAAATGTGTTTCTCAGAATCGCTTCTCTATTCAGGACAAATAAAGTAAGTTCTTGTAGTATATGTTTCTCACGAAACAGTGTCAACGTTAGCTTATGGCAAGTTTGCGAGTGTCTTGGCGCCGCTCCTCCCTGACTGGGCACACACAGGGCCGAGACGGCGGCCCTTCGCCGCACGGTCCCTCAGGAGTGTGGACATCGCCAGGCTGTGCCACTTGGCAGCTTAACAAAATTTAACTTAATTTAAAGAGGGAGCAGTGCATGGCATGTGCTTGGATCTGTCCCCATAGGCTCGGTGCTCCGCAGACAACGATCACAGACCTGGTCCCACAGCCTCGCCCGGGCACAGCCTGCTGTGGCCCTCAGGATAGACGGGAAAGGTGAAACATCTCAACAGACCCTCAAAAGAAATAAAATGAAGAAAAGCAATGAAACAATCACCGGAAAACACATAAAAAGGAAAACTGATGAGAGAAAAATGGCGGCGGAGGGAATGGAGCTACACAGACCGTCTCCCAGGACCAAACTGGAATTACAACTATAACACAGACAAATCGACGGGAAAAAGCAACAGAAAAGCAGCCTGTGAGGACCAGACAACGAGGGACACTGACTCCATCCCGGTAGGCTTGCGAAGGCGCGAGACGGGGCTGGGAGCCCATGGTCGGCAGCTCGGCAGCGGCCTCAGCTGGGAGCAGCGCCCTCGGGTCACACTCCCAGGCGGCTCCACAGCGCAGCCGGGACAGAGGCTGAAACAGCCACAGCCGCTCACCTTGGGCTCCGGCAGAGGGAGGGCGGACTGGACTGGAGCTGTGTCGGGACACTCGGGGTTTGGAGGGCGCTCAGAGCTTTGGCTGAGTTGCAGCCACGCAGGACGGTGGCCACATTGCTCCTTCCCAGGGCCCTGGGGACAGGCAGCAGCACCTCCCTCAGAGATCCAACCCCACCCTGTGGGCCATTGAAGTGCTAATTGAGGCTCATTAACAACCAGCATCTGCCCCACTCTCGTGAAATCCCCTGTGTTCTGAGCACCTGAGGGAGTTTTTCAATCAACTGACAACCCAAAACTCATCAAGTAACCTTGACTGCTAACCTCCAGGCAAAAAGCTAGAGGATAACAGTACCTTTCTTGGCCTAGCAACTTTAACCAGAAAAGTAAGACTTGACAGTGGTGTTTAACGTGGGTCCTCTCTTGCTCATCTAAACACAGGAGAGGGAGCCACAAACAGCAGAACACCAACACCCAAGGGAAAACTTGATAGGCTCCAAAGCCCACAGTGATAGCCAAAATGGTGAAACACAGAAACAGAAGCCAAATGAAAGAACAAGAGACCTCCACCGAAGATGAGATCAATGTGGAGCAATTAGGCATGTTAACAGAGCTAGAATTCAGAGCCATGATCTTGAGGAAGCTGAAGAGCATGAGTAAGGACATAGAGACACTGAAAATAAGCCAATAGGAAATTAAAAACCATCAAGAAGAGATAAAAAATGACATATCAGAAATGAAAAACACATTGGAAGGTTTAAAAAGCAGAGTAGAGGAAGCTGAGGATTAGATCAGTGAACTAGAAGATAGGGTAGAAAAAATAAACCAATCAGAAAAACAAAAGGAAAAAACTATTAAAAAACAGGAAGACAGCTTAAGAGAACTGTGGGACAACTGGAAACGTAATAATATTCGCATCATAGGAGTCCCCAAAGAAGAAGAAAATGAGCAAGGGATAGAGAATATATTAAAAAAAAATAGTGACAGAAAACTTTCCTAATTTGGTGAAGGAAGAAGGCATTCAAGATCAAGAAGCACAAAGAGTCCCAAGTAAGAAGAACCCAAACAGGCCCACACCAAGACACATAGTAATTAAAATGCCACAAATTAAAGACAAAGAGAGAATCCTAAAAGCAGCAAGAGATAAGCAACAGGTTACCTACAAAAGAAACCCCATAAGGCTCTCAGCTGACTTCTCACAAGAAACACTACAGGCAAGAAGGGAATGGCATGAAGTAATCAAAGTCATGAAAAACAAGAATCTGAATCCAAGACTACTCTACCCAGCAAGGCTAGCATTCAAAATAGAAGGTCAAATGAAGAGCTTCCCAGACAAAAAAAGGCTAAGGGAATACATTAGCACCAAACCAGCACCGCAAGAAATGTTAAAAGGACTGCTGTAATTAGCAGTAGAAATGGGAAGAAAAATATAACCTAACTAAACAAAAATGGCAATAAAAAAGTACATATCAATAATCACCATAAATGTAAATGGATTGAATGCTTCCATAAAAAGACACAGAGTAGCTGATTGGATAAGAAAGCATGACTCATCTATATGTTGTTTACAAGAGACCCACCTCACAACGAAAGACTCACACAGGTTGAAAGTGAAGGGATGGAAAAAAATTTTCCAAGCAAATGGAAAGCAAAAAAAAAGCTGGGATAGCAATTCTTATATCTGATAAAATAGATTTCAAAATGAAGACCATAACTAGAGACAAAGATGGCCACTACATAATATTGAAAGGATCTATCCAACAGGAAGATATAACCTTGATAAACATATATGCACCCAATATAGGAGCACCAAAATATATTAAAAATCTTCTGGAGGACGTCCAAGGAGAAATCGACAATAATACAATCGTAGCAGAGGACATCAACACCCCGTTGATAGCACTGGATAGATCGTCTAGGCAAAAAATTAGCAAGGAAACAGAGACTCTAAATGAAGCACTAGACCAAATGGATTTAATAGGTATCTACAGAGAATTACACCCCAAAACTACAGAATACACATTCTTCTCAAGTGCACATGGGACATTCTCAAAGATAGACCACATGATAGGACGCAAACTAAATCTCTACAAGTTCAAGAAGATTGAAATCATATCAAGCATCTTCTCAGATCACAATGGCATGAAACTAGAAATCAATTGCAACAAGAACATGCAAAGACATTTCAACACGTAGAGGCTAAATAGCATGTTATTAAACAATGAATGGGTCACCGAGGAGATCAAGTAAGAAATTAAAAACTTCCTGGAAACCAATGAAAATGAACACACAACAACACAAAATCTATGGGATGCAGCAAAAGCAGATCTGAGAGGGAAGTTCATAGCACTACAGGCCTACCTCAAGAAAAAAAAAAAATTTCTAATTGACTGTCTAACCTCACAACTTAAAGAATTAGAAAGCAAACAAAAAGAAAACCCCAGAGCAAGTAGAAGGAAGGAAATAGTAAAGATCAGAGCAGAAATAAATGACGTAGAGACCAAAAAAAACAATTCAAAGGATCAATGAAACAAAGAGCTGGTTTTTTGAAAAGATAAACAAGATTGATGGACCCTTAGCTAGTCTCACCAAGAAACAAAGAGAGAGAACCCAAATACACAAAATCAGAAATGAAAGAGGAGAAGTAACAACCAACACCACGAAAATAAAAAAGATTGTTAACAACTACTATGAACAACTATATGGCAACAAATTCGAAAATCTAAGCGAAATGGACAAATTTCTAGAAACACACAGTCTCCCAAAACTGGACCTGGAAGAGATAGAAAACTTGAACAGACCAATAACAACTAAGGAATTTGAAGAGGTAATCAAGACTCTCCCAGCAAACAAAAGCCCAGGCCCAGATGGCTTCACGGGGGAGTTTTACCGAACATTCAAAAAAGAACGAACACCCATTCTCCTCAAACTATTTCAAAAAATTCAAGAAGAAGGAAGACTTCCAAACACGTTCTATGAGGCCAGCATAATTCTAATTCCAAAACCAGAAAAAGACACTACGAAGAAAGAAAACTACTATGCAGCGGTAAGAAAGAAAGATCTCTTATCCTCTGAGATGACATGGAGGGACCTGGAAAGTATTATCCTAAGTGAAATAAGCCAAGCAGGAAAAGATAAATACCACATGATCTCACTTATATACGGAATATAATGAACATAACAGTCTGAGGAATACGGTAGACCCAGAAACTTGGAAGTAGGGCACAGACTGACATCCTTCAGAAGAGGGGGTGGGGGGGTGGGAAGAGGTAAACCACAGACCTTATATGCATGTATGCATGATAATGGACATGGACAACTAAGCCGGGAATGGGGTGGGGTGGGGTGGGGAGGGGGGTGCCAATGGGGTAAAAAAAGGTGAAATATCTGTAACAAATAAATAAATAAAAAAATTTTTAAAAAAAGGAAAACTGATCATATGTAAAATTAAGCTGATTAGTAATCAAAGAAAGGAAAATCAAATGCGAAGAATATCTTTTATTTATCAAGTAATCAAAAGGAAGTAATCAAAAGTCTTGCCAAAGTTTTAGTACAGATTTCGATTATGGTGCACTTTTAATTATGAAACATTAGAAATAACCTCCTGTCCAGCTAAGTTAATTTCTATTCCAGCAACACAGTGAAATACTGTTCCAGGACCTAAACAGTGACTCTGGAGCATATATGGTAACATTAGAAGATATAAATGTTTTCTACTGATTACAGACAAAGTGATATGTAAATGAGTAATATATATATAATAATGCCAATTACATATATGCACATAAGTATCTATGTGTTGTGTGTGTGAAAGGAAACACATTAAAATGTTTGCAATGGATTACATATACGTATTTGGGTGAAGAAGTTTATCATTTTTTTGTGTGTCTTTTTTTTTTTTTTTACTAATTTATTTTTGCTACAGATGTTTCTCTTTTTTTTCCCATTGACACCCTCCTCCCCATCACCCCCACACCATCCCCAGCTTTATTGTTCATGTCCATTGGTTATGAGTACATGCATATAAGTTCCATGGTTTATCTCTTCCCTCCCCTCACCATCCCTTCTTCCAAGGGTTGTCAGTCTGTACCCTACTTCCATGTTTCTGGGTCTACCCTATTCCCCAGACTAATATGTTCATTATGTTCCACAAATAAGTGAGATCATGCAATATTTGTCTTTCTCTGTTTGGCTTGTTTCACTTAGGATCCCTCCATGTCATCTCAAAAGATAAAAGATCTTTCTTTCTTACAGCTGCATAGTACTCCATTGTGTATATGTACCAAAGTTTTTTTATCCATTCGTCTACTGATGGACATTCCTGATCTTAGCTATTGCAAATAGTGCTGCTATGAACATGGGGGTTCATATATTCTTTCTGATTGGTGTTTCAGGCTTCTTAGCGTATATTCCCAGAAGCGAGATCACTGGGTCAAGTGGCAATTCAATTTTTAATTTTTTGAGGTAACACCACAGTGTTTTCCATAGTCGCTACACCAGTCTGCATTCCCACCAGCAGGGTACTAGAGTCCCCTTTTCTCCACACCCTCGCCAGCACTTGTTGTTTGATGCTTTGTTGACGGCAGCCTTCGGACAGGTGTAAGGTGATACCTCATTATTGTTTTAATTTGCATGTCTCTGATGTTTAGTGACATTGAACATTTCCTCATATGTCTCTTGGCCATTTGTATGTCCTGTTTGGAGAGGTGTCTATTTAGCTCCTCTACCCATTTTTTAATTGGGTTCTTTGTCTTCCTTTTGTTGAGTTGTATGAGTACTCTATATATTTTGGAAATTAACCCCTTATCTGATGTATTATTGGCAATTATGCTCTCCCACACAGCGGGTTGCCTTTCCATTTCGATGGTTGTTTCTTTTGCTGTGCAGAAGCCTATTAGTTTGATGAAGTCCCATGTGTTCATTTTTTCCTTTGTTTCTGTTTCCTTAGGTGATGTATCAGTGAAAATTCTGCTGTGTAAGATGTCTGAAATTTTATTGACTACATTTTCTTCAAGGATTTCTATGGATTCATGGGTCACATTTAAGTATTTTATCCATTTTGAGTTTATTCTTGTGTATAGTGTAAGTTGATGGTCTATTTTCATTTTTTTGCATGTAGCTGTCTAATTTTCCCAACACCATTTATTAAAGAGGCTATCTTTACTCCACTGTATGCTCTTGCCTCCTTTGTCAAATATTAATTGAGCATAATGTCTTGGGTCCATTTCTGCGTTCTCTATTCTGTTCCACTGGTCTATATGCCTGTTCTTGTTCCAGTACCAGGCTGTTTTGATTACAGTAGCTTTGTAGTACAACCTGATATCTGGCATTGTGTTCCCACCTACATTGTCCTCCTTTTTCAAGATTGCTGTGGCTATTCGGGGTCTTTCTTGGTTTCATATGAACTTTTGAAGTATTTGTTCTAGTTCTGTGAAATATGTCATTGGTATTTTTATGGGGATTGCATTGAATCTATAGATTGCTTTGGGTAATATGGACATTTTAATGATGTTAATTCTGCCAATCCATGAACAAGGTATGTGTGTCTTCTTTTTTATATCTTCTTCTATTTCTTTTTCAATGTCCTGTCGTTTTCTGCAAATAAGTCCTTTACTTCTTTGGTTAAGTTTATTCTTATGTATCTTAATTTTTTGGCGCAATGGTAAATGGGATTGTTTTTTCAGTTTCTCTTTCTGTGAGTTCATCAATGGTATATAAGAACGCTATCGATTTCTTGACGTTAATTTTGTATGCTGCTACTTTGCCAAATTCATTTATTAAGTCTAGTAGATTTTTTATGGAGTTTTTAGCATTTTCTATGTATAATATGATGTCATCTGCAAATAATGACAATTTCACTTCCTCCTTTCCAATTAGGATCCATTTTATTTTTTCTTCATGTCTGATTGCTGTGGCTAAGACTTCCAGTACTAGTTAAATAAGAGTGGTGAAAGTCTGCATCCCTGTCTTGTTCCTGTTCTCAAGGGAAATGCTTTTAGTTTTTGCCCATTGAGTATGATGTTGGCTGTAGGTCTTTCATATATGGCCTTTGTTACATTGAGATATGATCCCTCTATTCCCACATTGCAGAGCATTTTTATCAGAAATGGGTGCTGTATTTTGTCGAGTGCTTTTTCAGCATCTATTGCTATGATCATGTGGTTTTTATCCTTCATTTTGTTTATGTGGTGTATCACATTTATTGATTTGGCAATATTGTACCAGCCTTGCATCCCTGGGATGAATCCCACTTGGTCATGGTGAATACTTTTTTTGATGTATTGCTGGATCTGATTTGTTAGTATTTTGTTCAGGAATTTGGCATCTATGTTCATCTGGGACATTGGCCTGTAGTTTTCTTGATTTGTAATATCTTTATCTGGTTTGGGGATTCGAATTATGCTGGCCTCATAAAACAAATTTGGAAGTCTTCCTTCTTCTTGAATTTTTTGAAATAATTTGAGGAGAATGGGTGTTCGTTCTTCTTTGAATGTTCGGTAAAACTCCCCTGTGAAGCTTTCCGGGACTGGGCTTTTGTTTGCTGGAGAGTCTTGATTACATCTTCAATTTCCCAAGTTGTTACTGGTCTGTTCAAGTGTTTTATCTCTTTCCGGTTCAGTTTTGGGAGACTATGTGTTTCTAGAAATTTTTCCATTTCTCTTAGATTTTCGAATTTGTTGCCATATAATTGTTCATAGTACTTGTTAATGAACCTTTGTTATTTCTGTGGTGTCAGTTGTTACTTCTCCTCTTTCATTTCTGATTTTGTGTATTTGGGTTCTCTCTCTTTGTTTCTTGATGAGTCTACCTAAGGGTCCATCAATTTTGTATATCTTTTTGAAAAACCAACTCTTTGTTTCACTGATACTTTAAATTGTTTTTGTTTGTTTGTTTGTTTGTTTGTTTGTTTGTTTTTTCATCTCTGTCATTTATTTCTGCTCTGATCTTTACTATATTCTTCCTTCTACATGCTCTCGGGTTTTCTATTTGTTTGCTTTCTAGTTCTTTAAGTTGTGAGGTTAGATATTCAATTAGAAATTTTTCTTGTTTCTTGAGGAAGGCCTGCGGTGCTATGAACTTCCCTTTCAGAACTGCTTTGGCTGCATCTCATAGATTTTGTGTTGTGTGTTCATTTTCATTAGTTTCCAGGAAGTTTTTAATTTCTTCTTTTATCTTCTCAGTAACCCATTCATTGTTCAATAACATGCTATTTAGTCTTCATGTGTTCAAATGTCTTTACATGTTCTTGTTGCAATTGATTTTTAGTTTTATGCCATTGTGCTCTGAGAAGAGGCTTGATATGATTACAATCTTCTTGAACTTGTAGAAATTTAGTTTGTGTCCTAACATGTGGTCTATCTTTGAGAATGTCCCATATGCACTTAAGAAGAATATGAATTCTGCGGTTTTGGGGTGTAATTCTCTGTAGATACCTATTAAATCCATTTGATTTAGCGTTTCATTTAGAGTCTGTGTTTCCTTGTTAATTTTTTGTCTAGAGGATCTATCCAGTGGTGTCAGCGGGGTGTTGAAGTCCCCTGCTATGATTGTATTGCTGTTGATTTCTCCTTTGAAGTCCTCCATAAGATTTTTAATATATTTTGGTGCTCCTATATTGGGGCATATATGTTTATCAAGGTTATATCTCCCTGTTGGATTGATCCTTTCAATATTATGTAGTGGCCTTCTTTGTCTCTAGTTATGGCCTTCATTTTGAAATCTATTTTATCAGATACAAGTATTGCTGCCCCACCTTTTTTTCCTTTCCATTTGCTTGGAAAATTTTTTTCCATCCCTTCACTTTCAACCTATGTGAGTCTTTTGTTGTGAGGTGGGTCTCTTGTAAACAACATATAGATGAGTCATGCTTTCTTATCCAATGAGCTACTCTGTGTCTTTTTATCGGGGCATTCAGACCGTTTACATTTAAGGTGATTATTGATATGTACTTATTTATTGCCATTTTTGTTTAGTGTGGTTCTATTTTTCTTCCTATTTCTTCTACTAATCACAGTAGTTCTTTTAACATTTCTTGAAGTGCTGGTTTGATGCTAATGTATTCCCTTAGCCCATTTTTGTCTGGGAAGCTCTTCATTTGACCTTCTATTTTGAATGATAGCCTTGCTGGATAGAGTAGTCATGGATTCAGATCCTTGTTTTACATGACCTCGTTTACTTCGTGCCATTCCCTTCTGGCCTGTAGTGTTTCTGTTGAGAAGTCAGCTGAGAGCCTTATGGGGGTTCCTTTGTAGGTATCCTGTTTCCTATCTTTTGCTGCCTTTAGGATTCTCTCTTTGTCTTTAATTTTTGGCATTTTAATTATTATGTGTCTTGGTGTGGGCCTGTTTGAGTTCTTTATAGTTGGGACTCTCTCTGCTTCTTGAACTTGAATGCCTTCTTCTTTCACCAAATTAGGGAAGTTTTCTGTCACTATTCCTTCAAATATATTCTCTAACCCTGGCTCATTTTTTTCTTCTTTGGGGACTCCTATGATGCAAATATTATTACGTTTCCAGTTGTCCCACAGTTCTCTTCAGCTATCTTCCTGTTTTTTAATTGTTTTTTCCTTCTGGCTTCTGATTGGTTGATTTTTTCTACCCTGTCTTCTAATTCACTGATCCAATCCTCAGCTTTCTCTCCTCTGCTCTTTAGTCCTTCCAATGTGTTCCTTATTTCTGCTATGTCATTCTTCATTTCAACTTGCTGGTTTTTATTTTCCAATTGGTTGATTTTCAGTGTTTCTATGTCTTACTCACGGTGTTGATGTCCTTACTCATGTTGAGCTTCCTCATGATCATGGCTCTGAATTCTAGCTCTGTTAACTTGCTTAACTGCATTTCATTTATCTCATCTTTAGTAGAGGTCTCTTGTTCTTTCATTTGGGATTTGTTTCTTTGTTTCATCATTTTGGCTATCTCAGTGGGTTTTGGAGCCTGCCAAATTTTCCCTGTGGGTGTTAGTGTTCTGCTGTTTGTGGCTCCCTCTACTGGGTTTGAATGAGTGTGGTTGGACCCACGTTAAACACCATGGTCATGTCTTACTTTCCAGGGTAGAGTTGCAAGCCCAGGAAAGGTTCAGTTATCCTCTAGCTTTTTGCCTGGAGGCTATTAGTTGCAGTTACTTGAAGAGCTTTGGGTCCTTAGCTAAAGAAAACCTCCCTCAGGTGTTCAGAGTAAGGGGATTTACCAAGGGTAGGGCAGGTGCTGGGTGTTAATGAGCCTCAATTTGCATTTCAATGGCCCACTGGGTGGAGTTGAATCTCCGCAGGAGTGGCCGCCACCTCTCCCCAGAGCCCTGGGGAGGAGTAAGATGGCCACAGTCCTTCATGGCCACAACTCTACAAAAGCTCTGAGTGCCCTTCAAATCCCACACAGATCCAGTTCAGACTGCCCTCCCTCTGCCGGAGCCCAATGTGAGTGGCTGTGGCTATTTTATTGTCTGTCACAGCTCTGCACTGTGGAGCAGGCTTGGGAATTTAATCCGATGGCGCTGCTCACAGCTCAAATCGCTGCTGTCCATGGGCTCCCAGGCCCACTCTGGCACCTCTGCAATCCTACCAGGATCGATTCAGTGTCCCTGGTTATATGGTCCCCACAAGCTGCTTTTCTGTTGCTTTTTCCTGACGATTTGTCTTTATTTTAGTTGTAATTACAGTTTGGTCCTGGGAGATGGTCTGTGTAGCTTTCATTCACTACGCCGCAATTTTGGAATCAGTTGTTGTCATTTTTAATGCCTCATTTCTACATCTATAAGCTTTCCTACCAGGGCATATGGTAGTTTTCTAATCAGAGAAATAATCCATGTCAAGTTAATAGGAAAATTATCATGTTGGCATTAAAAGCTCTCTACCATTCAACACAACCTACCATAGCACTAAATCCAAGTCCAACCATGGAAATGGTTAGACTGACAGGGTTAGGACAGGTGACCTGACTTCTTTGTTCTGCTCTGACTCTGGAGGACGTTCCCTGGCCGCTTGGACTCAGATTCTCAGCTGTAAAGGAGATCCCTAATGTCTGCCTATTCCACAGAAGTGACTGATTCCTAAATGATATAGCATATTATGCTTAGTAAGTATTCAACCAACATCTATTAAGTATGTGAATTATTTCAATATGTTAGAGATGTAGAAACATAAGCTATTATTACATAAGCGTTAACCAAAATAATGGATACCAAAAAATAAGCATAAATCTGATACAACTAAGCGATTCTTACTTAAGTCACCAAAACCAGATGATTTGATCTTCTCCTATAATAAATGACCATTCTTAGTAAACCTTGTGAACAAAATTTGTTGTAACTTTCAAGAAAGCTAAAAATGTCTAATGTAATTTTTAGTAGATAAGAGAAATTCTGGGTATCAGATTTTCCCTGTGAGCATGAACAAGCAGAATTCAAATTGTTTTTCCGTGTGACCCCCACTTCTCTTCCTGGGGAGCCAAAGCAAGCGTTTTCTTCTTAGCATACTTGAACTGGGCCTTTGCTCATTATTCCCAGTAAGACTATATTGCATTTACTTAGCACCGTCACATGTGTCAAAATGTTTTCACTTGAAATATCTTAACTGATTCTCACCATCACCCAGGGAGATAACATTAGCAGTTTTTCTTTAATTCGGTGGTCTCCTCATGTCTGCGAGAACTCACCCAAACAGCTCACAAGAGCCAACTGTAGATTGTTTGGGAATTTTGCAAACACAGACAATAATAAAAACTAAATTATATAAATTGTATGTATAGCCTAGGTATAATTAAATAAATTGTATTACAATGGTTAAAAATACTCCAGATTTATCACTTCCTAATTATTCTGTTACATTTTATTATTATCCATGCTCCTGGGTGTATTTCTGCCCATTGAGCAGTAGCTACAACAGAAATGCCACAGAATAATGTGCTGCCCGCTGCACACGCCGTGATGTCACAATGGCCGCTTGGAATCAGCGCGATGGGAAGATTGACACAATGAAATTGGCAGACACTGTGAATCATGGCTTGATTTCTTACTGTGTCGATTCTCTAGACTTAAGAAAATGTTCATAATAAAGCCCAAAGTTAAATGTGTGCAGGTCTGTAGCCATTGTGATGTGAAAAGCACGACATCGGGGAAATACTCTTCCAGTCTCTGGAATCTGCTATCCCATCAGTGAAGCAGTCGCTCGTGTCATTGATACATGAGTGAAGTTCCAACATGTTTTCATTGGTCCATTTTTGTCCTACTCATTGACATCCATGCAAATATCTACTAACATTTTATGTCGAACTACACTTGTTCATTAGTTGTAGCCACAGACTGGCTACTCTTTGAGAGTTGGCAAAAATCCAGGAAAGCATTCTGTGAGAATCAATTGGCCATGTGAAATTGATAGTAAAGAGTGTCTTAATTATTATTTGTAAATTATGTGCTATGCATCCTTTTTATCAGTAATATTTGTTATAAAGTCATATCTGTACAGATAGCCCTACATTTGGGGGAAAAACAGTTGCTAAACATTCAGCAGCATACCATCATCATTTAACGACAATAGCATGGTCACACACACAAAATAAACAGAAAACCAATGCGTGTTGAGTGAGGACCTCTATGTTAATGACTTTATGTCATGCCCTATCATGACTGGGAAGCATCCTAAAATAGACCTTTCTCAAACCTCAGCCTAAATGTCAAATATGTCACAATTGTGTGCCTATCACTTTCCGTAATGACCATGAGTCCCAGCAGTTTGTCCCAGGTGTCAGAGAATCAGATCTGTCTCTCAGTTCCAGGCTACCACAGCCACCAGCCACCCATGGCCACCACCCACCACAGCCACCAGCCATCCATAATCACCACCCACCACAGCCACCAGCCACCCATGGCCACCACCCACCACAGCCACCAGCCACCCATGGCCACCACCCACCACAGCCACCAGCCATCCACAATCACCACCCACCACAGCCACCACCCACCACAATCACCTCCCACCACAGCCACCAGCCACCATCTCTCCAAATGGAAGCCTCCAGCCTGAATGGCTTCTGTGCCTCACGTCCAGGCCTCTGAATGCTGCTCTGCCCCGTTCGCCTGGACATGTGTGCAGGCCCACACCTCACAGGGTAGACTCTGGTTTCCTGGGCCATTGCTGAGGGCCTGGATCACTCAGAACCACAGGAAACAGGAGACGGATGGAGCCAGGCAGATACACTTGCTGCCTTTCCCCTGTCCGTGGACTACAAGGGTCCTCCTGATGGTCCGTGTGTCAGTGACAGGCCACGTTTCCTTGCCCCCCCCACGCTGCCTGCGTGTCCCGCGGGAGCACCCACGCCCCCGCCCCGGCCCTGGGATCTGTTTCCTAGAGAATCCGGCTAAGACACAACACTTCAGCTGACTGATGGATATTATTTTCAGGTTCCCGTGGCTGCTTTACAGATTACTTCCGACGAGGTGGCTTTCACCAGCAGAAACTCACTCTCACAGGCACTCAACATGGACGTGTGGGCAGGTTGCGTTCTCCCCACAGTCAACACCCCACAGCCACCCTCGGGCCCTTGGCCTGAGGCCGCGTGGTTCCACCCCTGCTCCGTGCTCCCCGTGCCCTTCTCTTCAGAACCCTGCCTGTCCCCGCGGGCGCTGCGGAGGCACCGGGAGCCCAGGCGCGTCCAGGACACCGCTCCTCCCGAGACCGGGCCGGCCTGTCCTTTGCTTCCCAGGGCGCCGCTCGCCACTCTGGAGATCAGGACCCGCACGCGGCGGGTCGGAGGTCAGCTTTCACTCACCAGGGACCACGGGTGCTGTCCACGGTCACAGCCAGTGACGCGGCGGGTCGGAGGTGGGAGCACGTTTCACACAGATGCTCTGTGAATTCTGCGGAGCACAGAGCTCAGGCGGCAGCACAGTCAGATGCCCACTCCCGCAAACAAACAGAAATCGAGACCGGGGAGCCGAGAGGAGACAAAGCGGACTCTGGGTCCCCACCTCACCTCCGAGCAGAGGGTCCATGGTGGCGCCTCGGAAACGCGCGGGGAGCACTTCGCAGTGGTTGGCCTGAGGCAAAGGTTCCTCAGCAGTAACGCGAAGTCGTCTTTTCTGCGTCACCGCTCGGGTCTGCCTTCTGCTAGTGGAGAGACTGGAAGGTGGGGGAGAAAGAGAGACACAAACATGACGTGAGAGACACACCTCCGCTGGCTGCCTCCCAACAACCCCACCCAGGGCCAGGGCCAAGCCTGCAGCCGGGCGTGTGCCCTTGACTGGAATCGAAGCCGGGAGCCTGCAGTCCGGGGGCCGACGCTCTGACCACTGAGCACACTGGCCAGGGCTACAGTGATTTTCTTTACACAAAGGCTTTGGCTTCATTTCTGCCTGTTGTTAATGAGGAGAGCTGGCACGGGGGTCTGGGCGGGGGGAGGCAGGTGTGGGGCAGACAGCTCGGTGTGCTGACCTCACCCCGAAGGAGACCCCAGCGTGAGCTCCAGGCGTGTGCAAAAGGAATAGGCAGCGTCTGCGTATTTGAGTTCAATAGCACTTTTACTCACTTGCGAATGTCTTCGATTTTTCTTCTTCAATTTGTTTTATAAGAATAAGTTCTCTTCTCTGGACTGGGGGGGTAAAACACATAACATGATGAGTTTACATTTGACTTTCTAAATATAATTCATACCATACTCATCTACCGTTGCTCGTGTACCATGTATCCTTCGCACTGTACGCGCCATGACGGCACCAGAGGAGGGCAGGAGCCCGCGTCCTCGGCGCCTCGGGGTCTGTCCCCTCTCCGAGCAGCCGTAAGTGAGAAGCATTCAGCTCGTGGGGCTGCCGATTTCTGCCATGCAGTTTCCAGTTTCCAGGTAGATCTCATGATCACTAGGAGCCAATAACAAACTGCAAGCAAAGACATTTAGGAAGGAAATGCTTCTCTTTCGGCGATCTTTATATTGACTCATAATTCAATAAATATTATTCTATGATATAATTTCTTGTATTACCTAAGATGACTACAATGTAGATATCTTCTCCTTTCCTAACTCCTCAAACTCGAAGGGTAACAAGTTTGATTTCACTGCACAGGCTGGCCTTTGTGTCTCCTTGCACACTGGGCATAGAAGGCCCCCTGCACCAGACTGGGGGCCAACCTCAGTGCCCCCGGCTGCCAATCCAGAAAGTGAGGACTTGTTCCCCTCTATCTCTCCTTAGATATAGCACACAAAGTGACCAGCGACACTAACCACTTTGCACAAACAGCTTCCGGAGGTCATGAGGAGGTGAACTCTTCACTGTGATGTGCACCCCACTGTCACAGACAGGCACCTGCCAGCCACCCACATCCCAGCTGAAAGCTTCTCCAAACAGATTTCCCTGCGACTCTAATAAATGCCCAAGAATGGCGTCATGCACTCCAGAACCACACCTGCGGAGAGTTAGTCCTTGGACCGGTAGATGGCTGCTGGCCCTGGTACATGGTCTCTGGAGCAGCAGTCAGCTGCGCAGTGACCTCAGGTGTACCTGAGACAGTCACCTGCTTGTGCCGTTCCTCTAGCACAGCTCACAGAGTGTCAGGAAGAACTGGGTCAGCAGCCACCTCCAAGGAGCTCTGAGCCTGGTCTCCCGGACACAGTGTGTACGGGCAGCGGCCTGGGGAACCAGCCGAGAAGGGAGGGTCCAGTGTAAGAAACCAGGACAGTGGCTCACAGTCAAAGTTCTGTTTGGACCAGTCTCGGGCCAACGTGGCACAGCCAGCCTCACAGCACAAAAGGACAACATGCTTCTGTTTCATGGACATGGCATCGGCCTGACACTCAGCGGGAAGGGGCGGGGCTGAGACCAGGGCAGCCCACAGCGTAGGGTCAGGACTCCCTGCCTTGGGGTGAAAAGGAGCCTGGTGACCCATAGTTAGGGAGCAAGCGAATCCTTCCAGAGCAGGAGCCCTGTGCTGGGAATGAAACGACAGCTATGAGGAAGGTTGTGTCCGGCCTCAGAAGTTCAGGCGAAAACCCTGCAGCAGAGAGGCCGGTGGCGTGCACAGCACAGGGCGTGGGAGCCCCGGCCAGGTTCTGGAGAGACTCCATCGCTGCCCCACCTCCTCGCCCAAGCGGCCTCTTGCCTGCTTTGAAAAAGCAGCTGGGCCCTGGCTGGTTTGGCTCAGCGGCTGGAGCATCGGCCTGCGGTACAGAGAGACCCGGGTTCGGTTCCCGCTAAGGGCACGTACCTTGGTTGCAGTTTGTCCCCGACCCTGGTTGGTCGTGCGGGTGGCAGCCACTCGATGTCCCTTTCACGTCGATGTTTCTCTCTCTCTCTCTTCCTCTCTCTCCCTCCCGCTCTATCTAAACAAAAAATAGAAAAATGTCCTCGGATGAGGATAAAAAAAAAGAAAAGAAAAGAAAAAGCAGCTGGATCTCACTCCTAGCTAAAGTGAGGGAACAACCCAAGGGGCCTCTCCTCCTCTCCCTCTGACCCCTCACAGACGCAGTGTTTGTATGGGAAGCTAAAGCCACAGCAATACAACTCAGGGCTGGAAGCTGCAGCGATAAACCCATCCCAGGAGCATCAGGCGTGGAGAAGAAATAGCAATGTGTACAGTGTGCTGAGGGCGAGGGGAGGGAGGGCCCTGGAATCCTGTTCTCTCCGCCCTGGATCTGCCGTCTCCCCTCAGCAAGCACCTGTCTCTGTCCACTCTCTCCGGACCTGTATACCTGAGGATGGGGGTACGGGGCTGTCCCAGTCCCAATGTCCCCAATGACTAGACCTTGTAGAAGGAACACAGACCATTGCAGAGTTCTGTTGAGTGACTGGGTGGATGGATAAGTTAAATTTTCAACCAGAAGTCTGATTACCATTCAAAGGAACAAGAGAACTGTTCTCAAACCCAGGGGGTAATAAAGGGCATCACCCTGCCACGTTTGCTCTGTGGTTCTGTTTTCACTGTCGCGTGCCACGGTTTGGCTTCTGCCAGTCAGCTTCGTGTCGCTTGGCCTCACAGGAACAGGGAAAGGCGCTGGAGAAAGGTCCACTGCAGATCGACCTCAGACTTGCTTCATTCATACGTGGCTCCCTCTCGTCTCCCCCGGCAGGCGTCCCAGTGCTCCCTCATCCCGAGGGGACTGCCTCCGCCCTCAGAACGCCCCGTGCGTGCGCCTCTCAAGGTCCCGAGTTCGTGTTCGCAGTGATGTGTGTATTACCACGGTGAGCTGTCTGCATCAATACATTTCTGACGAACAAAACCATAGCTCAACATGACATCAAATAAAAGTGTCTAGGAGAGGAAAGAAAAAAATAATTTAGGAGCAATGAAGACATGGATGCTATTGACTTGCATTAGAAGCACTTGTTTTGTGTGATTATAATTAGACAAGGTGCTGAGAACCAGGACATGAGCTGGCCGCTCCCAGGGTCCCAGGCGCCTGCCTTTTTACTTCAATCCCCACGTCCTCTCTGCAAAGACAAACAACTGGGAACCTCCTTCCCTGTTCCGTGCTTTGCAACACCTCAAAGATGCGGAGTTTTGAAGCTTCAGTGCAGAGTATTGGCATTCCCCACAGCAGAATGCATTTTGCAGCCTTATAACAGAGTCACACTGACATCAAATCGTGTGTACGACGTTTCACTTTATTTCTCTCTGCGCTCATTCTCATTTGCTCACTTGGAACAAATGGTGGGTTTCTAGTCTGATATTGAGCAGATGGCCACTGACCCATTCCACAGTTGGCCCCGCCATGGGGGGTGGCCAGGGGGTCTCCTCTGTGCTTCTGTGGGAGCACAGGAGCCTCTCTCCAGACCTCAGACACACAGAAGAAAGGACTGGAGCTTACCGGTGCCTGGTTCTTGACTAAGGGGATCAATTCCACCCCAGAGCTTCTTGGCTGTGTTTGGTCGAAGAGAAAGTGAACCAAGTAGAATGTTTCTGTACCATTTAGTGTTTGGGAAAAATGAACTTGAACTATCAAAGACATTGAGATTCATTGTATCCCAGAATAAGCCCAGAGACAAATGAACTGTTTAAGAGACACCCTCCCTGTCTGTCTACAGGGTTACAGGTTCAGGGTCAGTGCGGACAGTGCAGAAGTTTTCTGACTGTGCCATTTCCCCCAAACCCACAGACGGCGGCTCTTCTAGCCTGTGTCCTGAGGCCTAAGATTAGGTATGTATCTGAGTAACTTTTACAGAAAATGCATTTTGTAGACTATGTATGCTCCTTTCAGCCATCATCTACAGATGGGAGAGAATGTCTCTGGAGGAGGCCCAGCATGTGGGACTGACGCTCTCTCAGCTGGGTCGAGATTTCTGCTCATAGTCTGAAATCTGCCATGAGATACAAGCCCGAAAAGTGCTTAAAAATAAAACTATGTAAACTGCATCTAACTTTAGGTATGTTGTTATTTTTTAATAAAATGAAAAGCTATAGCACCATTATCAGTGATGGTGATGATGATGATGATGATGGTGGTGGTGGTGATGATGGTGGTGATGATGATAATGGTGGTGATTATTGTGGTGGTGGTGATGGTGATGGTGATGATGGTGGTGGTGATGGTGATGGTGATGATGGTGGTGGTGATGATGGTGGTGATGATGATGAAGGTGGTGATGATGGTGATGGTGGTGATGATGGTGATGATGATGAAGGTGGTGATGATGATGAAGGTGGTGATGATGGTGATGGTGGTGATGATGGTGATGATGATGAAGGTGGTGATGATGATGAAGGTGGTGATGATGATGAAGGTGGTGATGATGATGATGGTGGCGATTACTGTGGTGGTGGTGATGATAAGGATGGCAATGGTGATGGTGGTAATGATGGTGATGGTGGTGATTATTGTGGTGGTGGTGGTGATGGTGATAGTGGTGATTATTGTGGTGGTGGTGATGGTGATGGTGATTATGGTGGTGGTGATGGTGATGATGATGATGAAAGTTAAATCTGGGTTCGTCTCTGTGATGTACTTAGACTGCCTAGGCTCCTGACATAAATAATCTCAGTTTGTGTAACCAATCAGCTTATGCAGTCATTTCTTTGATCATCCTTCCTTACTTACAATGAAACTGAGACCTAGAGAGGTTAGGGGACTTGCCCAAGGTGGCCCAGCAGGGAAATGGTGGTGCTGTGATTCTAGCTTAGAGCCAGACATGACCGTAGAGATGATCTCACTCTGTGAAGGAGCAGGTCACAACCACTTCAGGCTTTGTGTTGCAACTACTCACTTTGCGGGGCAGCGTGCCAGGGCCCACAGACATCTGCACGGGCGGGAGGTGCTATGGTGCATTATGTGCCACAGGCAGGAGCGCGCTGGGCCCCAGCCTCGCCGAGTCACTCCCTTCGTGCGTTAGAACACCCAGGCCCAGAACGGTGAGGGCCGTTATCCTGTGGTCAGTATGAGAGACAAGATGGGAAGTACCCTGCTCTCGGTCCTGTTACGTTTTCATTCTACCAAGTTCGAGAGGCTGCACCAATGAGAGCAGGAATGCACTGTGATCGTCTGCATCACAACAAGGGAAACTTCACTTAAAACCATGACTGTCCTTAGGAGACCACTGTGTCCCATAAAGGCTGATTTTGAGCTGAGACTTTCTCCATGTCCTGGTTTGTACTGCTGTGGTCCACACAGCTTCTAGGCCGAGCAGAAGCACCCAGAACACATCTCATGACATCGGATCAAGAATTAGGGAGACCAGTGCTCAGCTGTTACAGACAGGATGGGGAGGCTTGCTGAACAGTCCCGCCCGCCTGGATGCGAGAACCCAGTCGTGAGGGAAGCAGGCTCCAGGCCCCGACTCGGTTCCTCACCTGCAGCTGCTGTCAGATGCCTCGCCAGGTCCTCCTGTCACCTGTTACCTGGCTCCCTAGCTGAAAGTGGCAGCTTCTATACCACCCACTCTGAGGTCAAAACGCACGGCCTCTGGAATTTTACGGGAGATGCAATTCATCACGAACTTGAGTGACGGTTCTTGCAAGTTCCGGCTCCTTGAAACACTTTTTCCTCAAATTTAACTTAAAAATTTATTAAATAATAAAGTCAGTAAGAGAAAAAGATTGTGTCAGATCAAAGAGGAAACAAGGATTTGCTCTTTGACTGATGAAATGAGACCTTAACAATAACTAATAACGAGAATATTAGAAGGTAACATTTGTGAAGTGTTCACGCTGTGCCAGGCTCTGTGCTAAGGATTTTATATTCAAGCCTTAAAACCAGAAATGAGGACACGGGATCGGAGAAGGGAAACACCTGCCCAACGCTGTAGAGTGGTAGCAGCAAGACTGGGGTGCAGGCAGCCGGCCTGAGAGCTGGAGCAGCGGCCCGTCCCCAGAGCCCATGCCCGCAGCCAGGGGCCGGGGGGGCAAGCACCGTGCCCGCAGCCAGGGGCGGGAGGCAAGCCCCGTGCCCGCAGCCAGGGGCCGGGGGGCAAGCCCCGTGCCCGCAGCCAGGGGCCGGGGGGCAAGCACCGTGCCCGCAGCCAGGGGCGGGAGGCAAGCCCCGGGCCCGCAGCCAGGGGCCGGGGGGCAAGCCCCGTGCCCGCAGCCAGGGGCCGGGGGGCAAGCCCCGTGCCCGCAGCCAGGGGCCGGGGGGCAAGCCCCGTGCCCGCAGCCAGGGCCGGGGGGCAAGCCCCGTGCCCGCAGCCAGGGGCCGGGGGGCAAGCCCCGTGCCCGCAGCCAGGGGCCGGGGGGCAAGCCCCGTGCCCTGCCCCCTTGCTAGCTGCCCGGCTCAGGAACAATGCAATTCTCTGAGCCTCGGTTTCCTTATCTGTAAGATGAGCATCACTGTGGTGTCTTTCGTGTAGTGGTTGTGTGCACATCCATGCCAAGTGCTTAGCTATGCACCAACTTACATTTCAGGGGTTACCATTAAAATTGTCAACATTGAGAAATGTCTTTAAATTTAGAAATAAACATTTCCCCCACACAAACCCTTAGGGTTAAGCAGATCTAAATTAAGTTCTAGCTTCACCATTGACCAGCTACATGATCTCAGGCTAGAAAGTTAGACACGCAGATTTTCAATTTCCTGACATCCTTCCATTTTTCTTAGAAACACTGAGAATTAGTAAGACTTAGAAAGTTGTCCAATGCCCCCAGGAAGGAGGGCATCAGAAAAACCTCTGAGACTGGAATGCATATAACCAGAGGGTCAAGTTTAGGCTATCTAGTCCCCCAAAGGCAAATTCCTTCTAACAATTTACCCCAATGTCACTTTCCCATCCCCCATGTAGAACATCTCACAAACAAAGAGTGAAAATAAGAAGCTTTGGAGGGATCACCACCTCATGGGCTTTGGAAACTGGCTTTCGGCTACTCCGGGAGAACGGGTAAGAGACGGGTGTGCTGAAGCTGGAGCGGGGTGAAGGGACACAGTCAGACCTGTGTTCCAGGGAGCAATAGAGCCGCCTGGCCAGGGTGGCTCAGTGGTCGAGCGTGGACCATGCGCCAAGAGGTCACCAGTTCGATTCCCAGTCAGGACACATGCCCAGGTCGTGGGCCAGATCCCCAGTGAGGGTGTGTGTAGGAGGCGGCCAACGATGTTCTCTCTCATCAATGTTTCTCTCTCTCTCCCTCTCCCTTCCTCTCTATCTAAAAAAAGATCAGTAAAGAAAGAAATTGTTTAAAATAGAGCTTCTTCTAGCCCTGTTCTCCCTCACGATTCTTGACACAGCAAAGCCAACAACGTGGGGTATGTTTTGCAGCTTATAAATACCAGTGTCCACTGTGGTGGTAACAGACACAGGTGCAGAGCTGTGGGCCAACATCACGTGTTTTAATGTCGACTGTAATCCTGGTCTTTGGTAATTATTGCTTTTCCTTTCCTCGTAAACTGGCTTGTTCTTGGTGGTGCTGCGTGCGGCATACCAATGGGAAGAAAGCGGAGACTTAAACACGGTTAACACAGGAGAGGCATTTTATTGCACAAAGGAAATTAACACAAGTAGCAAACGCAATTTACAAGGCTAGTCTTCCCTTTTGTTTGGTCTGTTTGCACGCGGCTTCGGCAGCTCGGGAGGCTCTCCTAGGCTGTCAGGACCGCGCTCCTTCACGATTTCTGTTCCTGACCTTGGTGATATTAGTGATGGACGAGCTTCAGCTTCTTCTCCGCTAAGGCCTCCCAAATATATAAGCCTCTAGAGTCACAGCCCAGCAGGCAGATTGCTCTTCCTCCTTTGGATCTATCAAAGCCAATTACGTGGTTAAAGATCATCCGTACAGTCAAAATCTCAGCTAAACACACAGCGTCTGCACGGCCCATGTCAGCAGGAATGTGTCAGCAGAATAGTCCCGAGGATAAGTGCTCCCTTGCATCCAGCATCGTGGATGAAATGAACCGGCCAATGCAACACGCGGTCTCCTGGACGCCAGCCTCTGAGCGCAGAGACCGCGCTGCCGTCCGGTTGGCTCCGTGAGGAAGGGCCCTCGGAAGCCCAGTCAGTATCCGGACTCTTTCTGTGTGTTCCCTTCCCAGTCCTGCTATAACCAAATCTGGCTCTTCCAAGGGACACTCTGTCCCCACTGCCCTCTGGAGTGCTGTCGGGTTCTTCTCCCACTGCTCCCCCTCCCCGGTCCCCACGGATGACATCTCTGTGCTCTTCCTCTCGTGGGTCCACACGGATGGCATCTCTGTGCTCTTCCTCTCCTGGGTCCACACGGATGACATCTCTGTGCTCTTCCTCTTGTGGGTCCACACGGATGACATCTCTGTGTTCTTCCTCCCCTGGGTCCACACGGATGACATCTCTGTGCTCTTCCTCTCCTGGGTCCACACGGATGGCATCTCTGTGTTCTTCCTCCACTGGGTCCACACGGATGACATCTCTGTGCTCTTCCTCTCCTGGGTCCACACGGATGACAGCTATGTGTTCTTCCTCTCCTGGGTCCACACGGATGACAGCTATGTGTTCTTCCTCCCCTGGGTCCACACGGATGACATCTCTGTGCTCTTCCTCTCCTGGGTCCACACGGATGACATCTCTGTGTTCTTCCTCTCCTGGGTCCACACGGATGACATCTCTGTGCTCTTCCTCTTGTGGGTCCACACGGATGACATCTCTGTGCTCTTCCTCCCCTGGGTCCACACGGATGACATCTCTGTGTTCTTCCTCTCCTGGGTCCACACGGATGACATCTCTGTGTTCTTCCTCTCGTGGGTCCACACGGATGACATCCCTGTGCTCTTCCTCCCCTGGGTCCACACGGATGACATCCCTGTGTTGTTCCTCCCCTGGGTCCGCACAGATGACATCCCTGTGTTGTTCCTCCCCTGGGTCCACACGGATGACATCCCTGTGTTGTTCCTCCCCTGGGTCCACACGGATGACATCTCTGTGTTGTTCCTCCCCTGGGTCCACACGGATGACATCCCTGTGTTGTTCCTCCCCTGGGTCCACACGGATGACATCCCTGTGTTGTTCCTCCCCTGGGTCCACACGGATGACATCCCTGTGTTGTTCCTCCCCTGGGTCCACACGGATGACATCTCTGTGTTCCTCCTCCCCTGGGTTCACACGGATGACATCCCTGTGTTGTTCCTCCCCTGGGTCCGCACGGATGACATCCCTGTGTTGTTCCTCCCCTGGGTCTGCACGGATGACATCCCTGTGTTGTTCCTCCCCTGGGTCCACACGGATGACATCCCTGTGTTCCTCCTCCCCTGGGTCCACACGGATGACATCCCTGTGTTCCTCCTCCCCTGGGTCCACACGGATGACATCCCTGTGTTGTCCCTTGCTCTCACAGCACTCTTCCTCTCCTTTCTTTGAAGAACCCCTGGCTCTGGTCACCTGACGTTTCACGATGCTCTCATCATTGACCCCTCCCCACCCCAATACACTCACACCCAGGTCACTTCTAAGACATGGGAGTCCTAGCTCACCCTCACTCACCCCACCACTTACCCCGCCTTCCTCCTGGTGATATGTCAACAGTTTCCCAACAACGACCTCCCAGTGCTTTAGACTCTTTCCCCACTGATCTGGATGCATCCTACCCACACTCTGTGTTTTGACCAGTGAGATTTGGGGAGTTTCCAGGTTGGTGGACACCTGGACACACTGAGGGAGTGGTGAACCCTAATCTAGAATTTCAGGATCATTTGGAAAGAGAAATCGGGGCATTGAAACAAAGAAGTAAAAAATTCCAGCAAAATAGATAAAGGTGCACACAAAGTATTGTGAAACCCAGAAGACAGAATCACAGACTAAGCCGGAGCCGACAGCACCTCCCGTGCTCACCCTGGTCCAGTGTCCAGCAGACTCCCAGGGAGCAGGGGCGGCTCACTCTGTGTCGGGTCCATGCCTGGTCTCCCTGGGCAGCATCACGGCTGCAGTTCCAAACGCCGGACGTGCGTCCCGCATGCACCGTCATTCGGCACCTTTCACAGAGCCCGAATGACGGAATCCCCTCCTCGTGGGGCGGACGTCAATCAGACGCGGGCCGTGAGGAGAGTTTGCAGAGAGGCTTGGCCACCAGCGCCCAGACCTGGAGGCACAAGAAGTGACCTCCGAGTATTCACAGGAGGCCTGGCTCCATCAGGCCCCCCTCAGGCAGAGAGCTGACATTCACACGGCTTTG
The DNA here is from genome assembly GCF_014108415.1 of Molossus molossus. Taxonomy (NCBI): domain Eukaryota; kingdom Metazoa; phylum Chordata; class Mammalia; order Chiroptera; family Molossidae; genus Molossus; species Molossus molossus. The sequence continues at coordinate 1,956,759 of NW_023425356.1, read as the reverse complement.
GAGCTGCGGGCTCACTGCAGAGGGGGGGTCCCACCGGACCTCCGGTGGCTGGGCTGCTCCCAGTCGTCCCCGCCAGACGACCTGCGCGTACCGCGGAGCCCGATGGGCTGTGGGAGATTCCGGTCACATGCAGGCACACGTGGCCCGGAGGGCTGCGGGCTGAGGGTCCCAGTCAGGCGAGGGCAGTACAGACTCTGGGTCTCTCCAGGTTCCCCAGGATGGGGCAGTTGCTGAGGCTCAAGGTATCAAGTGCTCCCAGGAGAGGACACACAACAGGAGGGACCCTTGTCGAAAACTCTCTGCTAGGAAACAACTTCGACCTGGTCGGGGTCTCTCACCTCAGGCCACCTGGGAGTGACCGCGGGCCCGGGAGTGAACGACTCTGGGGCTCCATCCACTGTTCTGTGTCACTTGGAGCAAGATCCTCGACCTTTCGGCTGCACCCTTGTGCTAGTCTAGAAAAAGATCATAATAACTTTTGCCGCCTACCTCATAGCCATTTTGTTATTTTTAATTTGCTACCTCCCCACCATGCGCTGCTCCGCCCGCAGTCCGCCCAAGCTGATTCCGTGGGCACGTGCATTGCAGATCCGCGGCTCGGCCGCAGTCACCCCCGGGCCCGCGGCCACCCCTGGGCCCCCGGTCACTCCCGGGTCCACGGTCACTCCCAAGTCCACGGTCACTCCCGGGCCCGCGGTCACTCCCAGGCTCCACGGTCCACTACTCCCGGGGCCAGCGGTCCTCCCCGGCCCGCGGTCACCGTCCAGGGATCCACGGGTCACATCCCTGCCCGCGGTCACTCCCCGGTCCCACACGGTCCACTCCCAGGGGCCCCTGCGGTCACTCCCGGGCCCTGGTCACTCCCGGGCCCACGGTCACTCCCGGGCCCGCGGTCACTCCCAAGTCCACGGTCACTCCCGGGCCCACGGTCACTCCCAGGCCCCCGGTCATCCGGCCCCCGGGTCCCAGGTACACGGTCCTCAGGGGCCCCCGGTCACTCCCAAGTCCCGGTCACTCCCAGTCCCCCGGTCACTCCCAGGCCCCCGGTCCTGCCCAGGGTCCCACGGTCCACTCCCAGGCCCCCGGTCACTCCCGGGTCCACGGTCACTCCCAGGCCCCCGGTCACTCCCGGGCCCGCGGTCACTCCCGGGCCCGCGGTCACTCCCGGGTCCACGGTCACTCCCAGGCCCCCGGTCACTCCCAGGCCCGGTCACTCCCAGGCCCCCGGTCACTCCCAGGCCCCCGGTCACTCCCAGGCCCGGTCACTCCCAGGCCCCCGGTCACTCCCAGGCCCGGTCACTTCCAGGTCCACGGTCACTCCCAGGCCCCCGGTCACTCCCGGGTCCACGGTCACTCCCGGGCCCGGTCACTCCCGGGCCACGGTCACTCCCGGGTCCACGGTCACTCCCAGGCCCGGTCACTCCCGGGTCCACGGTCACTCCCGGGCCCGGTCACTCCCAGGCCCCCGGTCACGCCCAGGCCCCCGGTCACTCCCAGGCCCCCGGTCACGCCCAGGCCCCCCGGTCACGCCCAGGCCCCCGGTCACGCCCAGGCCCCCCGGTCACGCCCAGGCCCCCGGTCACGCCCAGGCCCCCCGGTCACGCCCAGGCCCCCGGTCACGCCCAGGCCCCCTGTCTTTCCCAGGCCCCCGGTCACGCCCAGGCCCCCTGTCTTTCCCAGGCCGAGGGCCGTGAGTGCCACAGGCGCAAGGCGGGGGCTGCGGAAAGTCCTTGGCGCTGTGTCTGTTCTTGCCTCGGTTCTTCTCGGTGAACTGGTCACTCCAGGGGCACAGCTACGCCTGGACCGTGCTCTGAAGAGAAACCTGCCCCCTCGTGCGGCCTGGGTCACACACTTGTCCCCATCTGCTCAGCGGCTATGACGAACCACCAGAACGGGGGGCTTCAGCAGCAGGAATGTCTTTTCTCTCGGTTCTGGGGCTACAAGTCCATGATCTTCTGATTCAGCATCTGGTGAGCGCTCCCTTCCTGGGGTGCAGGCTGCACCCCCTGCTGTGTCCTCCCTGGGTGTGTGCTCCTGGGGGTGGGGAGGGGCGGGGAGACCAGGAGACTGGGTGCTCCGGCATCTCTTCTTGTAAGGTCACTGATCCTATCGGACCCGGCCCTACCTCATTGTCTCTTTTAACCTAAGTCCCTCCCAGACCTCTGTCTCCATATTCACTGACTTGGGGATTTCAGGGTCCCCACTTATGAATTTTGAAGACACGCTCCAGTCCGCAGCAGCTCTGCAGGAAGCATGCTCTGTGGGTCTCAGTGCAGGGAGGAAGGAGCTGGGCCTGGAACAAGGGAGGAGGGTGGACGGAGATGCTAGCTCGGTGTGTCAGCACCGTGAGAAGTCAGGCAGCGAACCAGAGGTCTCCGCCCGTTTGGAAAGGTGGACTCTTACCTTCAAACTAGATCTTGCAAGGAACCCTAATGCATGAAACAGACGGAAAAGGAGTCGTTCTTCTCAAAGCTCTTCCTTCAGAACCCCAACTCCACTTGGCCTCTCCAGAGGGAGCCGCAAGAGGTTCATCTAAATATTTATGATCGTAAAATAAATTACCCTGTGCCAACCAAGCCCTCCATCTCTCCCTTTCTCCTGGGGGAGCACCTAGATTTAGCTAGGAGTACACCCTTCCTTCGCTCTTCGTGTGTCTTCCCTTTCCTCTCAAGTGGGCTGTGAGTTCTTGCTGCCGGGGACACACCTCAGATCTCTCGTCTTCAGAAGCATATCCTGTAGCTCAGACCTGAACCATGGGGCACAACATGTGTGCTGGATCATGAACCTCAGCCTGGGCGTATATTAACCTGGAATCACAGAGTCTTGAACAGACAGCATCTCAGCGATCACCAGCTCATATGATCCACTCTTGTTACGGACAAAACAAAGGCCAAGGGACACTCCTAGCACAAGTCGGAAATGTGAGGAGAGCTCGAATCTGCATCCCTGACCCCGTTTCTGCTGCAGCCTGTCCCCTCCCAGTGCAGCCTCTGAGCTGAGTCCTGCCGCCAGTCTAGAGCTCTTTCCGAGCAAACCCGAAATGCCCCTCCAGTGGTTTCATTAAGCAGCTGACATTTATCTTCCGAGGTGAGTTTATCTTCCACCGTCGTTCCTGCCGCCGTGGGGATGGAGCACTGGCTGCGGGAAGGTAAATATTGTGCTAAGATAAATATTAACTCCTGCAAGAGACCACGCGAGCCAGTCAGGCTTCCACGGCGTCTCTGTGGACAGCGAGTTTCTGGAACTAAATCGGATTCTCTCACAGATTTAATATTGGGGTAAAGGTATCAGATACCCTCCCTAATATGGAGGAGTTTCTCAGTGACAGCCACAGCGTGGGGTAGAGAAGGGACCCCGGAGACGTGACCTCCCTCTGCAGCTACAGGTCTCTCCTCACCAGGCTCACCCTTCTGCATGGAGCAGTGTCACATCGGAGACCTGGACAGCCCTCCAGACTTGGCCCTGGCTCAGCAGTGCTAAGACATCGAGCTTTGCAAACAGTTTTAGTTGGAAGATGACTTGGCAGTGACTTCAAATAATCTCGACTGTGTTTGCATCTCCCTGTCGCTCAGGAGAAACAGGCCTAATAGGAAGGATAATGAGTCTGGCCGCCTCCCAGGGCCCTGGGGGAGACGTGCACAGGCTCCGCTCTCCTGTGCAGCAGGGACAGCCTGCAGCTGTTTGCAGGAGACCGGTAAGCATCCCCGCACAGGCTGCTTCGGAGCTCTCTCCAAAAGGAAGAGCATCTCGTCCTGTCTTCAAGCTCCCACTCCACAGAAGGCCCGGGAGACGACTGGGGAGTCGAGACTCATCACGTGAGTGCAGCCACCAAGCTCCTGGGACAGAAGGAACCCCAACGACGCCCCCAGAGACTGCTGCTTTCCAGGGACCCCCAGACGGGGCCCTCGCAGCACAGCGATGGGGGCTACAGGGAAAGAGCACCATGTTCAGCAGGAGGCTCTGCGTCAGCTACACGGACATACAGAAGTTGCCTTGAAGGCATTAAAGAATTCCTTGGAAAGTGGAATGTTTCTGATGTGTGTGTGTGTGTGTGTGTGTGTGTGTGTGTGTGCGCGTGCTCATCTGCACCTGCTTGGGAAGAACGGATTCATGGAAAACATTTCCAGCGGACAGAGAAACTCTGGAACCTGTGAGGCCCTGCGTGCTGGGACTGCCCACTGGGAATGTTCAACCAGTAACACGGTCATCCTGTGAATAAAGTGCATCATATTATTGCAGGAATACACAAAGCTGACCTCGATAACTTTCATAATCTCAGACACACAGAGGGCTGAACGAGGTAATTCACTTATCCTGGTGATAATCCCAAGGACTACAATAGTTTAAAATCTCCTTTTGCAGAACTGTGTCCAGGGACAGGCATCCATTCTCCCCACTGTCCTAAACAGTGTACTTCTTCCTCCTCTGATGACAGGTTTCATTGTTGGGGAACAGCCAGCTGCTGTCAGTTCTCATAACCATATAATTTGTAGAAAAGGGTAATAGTGTTATTGTCAAACAACGGTAGGACTCAATTATGAGCTGATGATTTCAACAACAATGAAAGATTCTCTTAGAAATTGCATGCTGACTCCAAAGGAAACTCAAATAGAGAAGTTTCTGGAAAAGCTTGAGGAATGATGGAATTCCTGGGATTGGTGCACAGCTTCCCAGACAAAGTATTTCTGCAAGGCGACACCCGGCTGCAGGAGACATACTGGGGCGTCACAGGGGGGCCAGAGCCTTAGGGTCCTGCTCCCGCAGGCGGGCTGAGCTCGCGAGGAACCTGAGGGTCGCACCTTGTGCTGTCACGGTGAGCGGAGCGAGCCCTGCGGGGGACACGCAAAGGCAGGAGCACGCGTGGCCTGGGGCCAGGCTGCCAGGAAGGGGACGTGTGAGACGGGTCCCTGAGGCAAATGGGTCGGGGGGCGGTCCCTTTCGTTCCACATTGCACCCGGATCTTCTGTGAGGTGGCCTCTGGCTCAGAATTTAGGGTTCCCAAGGCTGCTTTTGCAAAGCCCCAACCATCGCTGTGACAGACGGCTGAGGGAACCGCAGGAAATCATATCCTTATGTGCACGATTGGATTTTAAATCACTCCTTCTTGAGGAGAAAAATAAAATGACAGATTTTCATTCAATGCCACAGGAAATGTTTAGCAGTGATACCAATACGAGGAGAGAAAACAGAAAGGGAACCGGAAAACATGTACGGTCAAGCTCAGGATGTGGCCGAAAAGACAGGGCCCAGAGCACTGCCCGGAAAAGAGAATCTTCTTAATTTGAGGTGCTGAGGTGTCCACTCGAACCTTCCCGTTGGCTCTTCAGTGTCGCCGAGGAAAGAGCTCCTGAGTTTTGTAGAAGTCCTTGGAATTAAACTCAGATGCAAAAAGGTTTCCGGGGCGGCAACGTCTCTTAGTGATAATTAAGTGCCCTTACCTGTGGTTTCCGGGAGTGCTAGTTAGTTAAGTCAGCACATCCAGACTTGGGGTAGGAGTTAGTTAAGTCAGCATGTCCAGTCTGGGTGAGGGAGTTAGTTAAGTCAGAACGTCCAGGCTAGGGGGTGGGAGTTAGTTAAGTGAGCACGTCCAGGCTGGGGATGGGAGTTAGTTAGGTCAGCATGCCCAGGCGGGGGGTGGGAGCTAGTTAAGTCAGCAGGTCCAGGCCGGGGTTGGGAGTTAGTTAAGTCAGTCAACTAGGCTGGCGTGGGAGTTAGTTAAGTCAGCATCATCAGGCTGGGGTTCAAGTTAGTTAAGTCAGCACGTCCAGGCTGTGTGTTCCTTAAGTCAGCACGTCCAGGCGGGGGTACGAGTTAGTTAAGTCAGCACACCCAGGATGGGGTGGGAGTTAGTTAAGTCAGCATGTCCAGGCTTGGGTGGGAGCTAGTTAAGTCAGCAGGTCCAGGCTGGGGGTGGGAGTTAGTTAAGTCAGCATCACCAGGCTGGGGTACAAGTTAGTTAAGTCAGCATGTCCAGGCTGGTATCGGAGTAAAGTCAGCACATCCAAGCTGGGGATGGAGTTAGTTAAGTTGGCATGTGCAGGCTGGGGGAGGGAGTTAGTTAAGTCAGCACGTCCAGGCTGAGGTGGGAATTAGTTATGTCAGTCGACTAGGCTTGTGTGGCAGTTAGTTAAGTCAGCACGTCCAGGCTGGGGTGGGAGTTGGTTAAGTCAGCTCACCCAGGCTGAGTTTGGGAGGTAGTTAAGTCAGCACGTCCTACCTGGGGGTGGGTGTTAGTTAAGTCAACACGTCCAGGCTGGGGGTATGAGTTAGTTATGTCAGCACGTCCAGTTTTGGGGTAGAAGTTAGTTAAGTCATCTCGCCCAGGCTGGGGGTGGGAGTTAGTTAAGTCAGCTCGCCCAAGCTGAGGTTGGGAGGTAGTTAAGTCAGCACGTCCAGGCTGGGGGTGGGAGTTAATTACGTCAGCTGGTCCAGGCTGGGGTGGGAGTTATTTAAGTCAACACTTCCAGGCTGGTGTTATGATTTAGTTAAGTCAGCTGGTCCAGGCTGGGGGTATGAGTTACTTAAGCCAGCACATCCAGGCTGGGGGAGAGAGTTAAGTCAGCTCGCCCAGGCTGGGGTGGGAGTTAGTTAAGTCAGCAGGTCCAGGCTGGGGTGGGAGTTAGTTAAATTAGTACGCCCGGGTTGGGGTAGGAGTTACCTAGAGCCTTGACCCCCACCCCACCCCTGGCTGCACAATGTCACTTGTAAAACACATCTGTGTATTGTCATTTAATTCAGTGAGTCAACACTTCTGAGGGTTTTTTAACCCTTTATGAAATTGTTATGATTGATTTTGAACACTTTTTTAAACACAGTTTATGCAGCTTTTGTTGGATGATATTAATTTTTAAGTATGGTTCAGTGATCTTTGTGCTATAAAAATATACTGCTGAATTGGATTTGTTCCAAATATTCTGGGAACTGTTGGCTGGGAAGGGAAGAAAGTGACAGAAGAGGCTATGTTTTTGCAAAACTCATCTCATCGCCGTGAGAAATCAGACCTCTCTGAAGTCTCCGGCAGGATGCGGAGGGGAGCCACGCCGGGGTTCTGGGCTCTTCTTGCCCAACCGCGAACTGCGAGCCTCCCTGCTGAGTTTTGAATAGGAAACCCAAGTGCCTTTCAGACTTTGGCGCTGACACCTCCTGCACCTACTCGGTGTTGCTTTGGGTCTCACCTGTTGCTCACAGACAGCCTCATGCTCTGGAAATCTGACCCGAAATATAAGTCAGCTCCAATTGCTGTCAATCACAGAAGACAGATGACAGCCAGGTCGCTTCTGCTGCTGAAAGATCTGTCTCCTGCCTCTTCTGATGTCCTCATTAGCACTCGAATCCGCTGTGCGAGATGCGTCTGTGGGGATGGACCGAGCAGCACCGAGCTCCCTCCACGTCCACTCGGCAGGCCGTTCTAATCATCTCTGCGTGAGGAGCTGTTTAGGGAAGGCACCTGGCCGTCACAGAGGTCAGCACAGGAAGGCATTTCTAAATGGACACACTCAGCCCTGGCCAGTTTGGCTCAGCAGTTAGAGCGTCAGCCTGTGGTCCAGAGAGACCCGGGTTTGGTCCCCGCTAAGGGCATGTACCTCGGTTGCAGTTTGTCTCCGGCCCTGGTTGGTCGTGCGGGTGGCAGCCACTCGATGTGTCCCTTTCACGTCGATGTTTCGCTCTCTCTCCCACTCTCTCTCCCTCCTATTCTATCTGAACAACAACAACAAAAATGGAAAAATGTCCTCAGGTGAGGATTAAAATTAAATAAATAAATAAATAGACACACTTCGTCAGTCCAGTTAACGGTAGCTCCTTCCGAATTCAGAGCAAGGCTGCGTAAATTCGGCCTCACAGAACCGACCATCCCAGGAAGTCAGTTCAACGTGGGAACCGTCTGGCACTCTGCGTGTGGAGTGGTTGGTGAGTGAACTTGGAGTTCCCACTAAATCTCCCCTCTTCATCCCCACAGCTTGAAATATGTTGATAAAGAAAATTTCATGAAATCGCCTGGTAAATTAGGTCCATGTGGTCTCCATGTCAAGGGAAGCAGACCTTGTCACCCAACACATTATTCTAGGAGGACATTGACTATTTTAAGATGGTCATTTTTAAAACAGAAGACAGGGAAAAACCTTTGACTTTTCCTCTAGACAGAGGCGCTGGCCCAGGAAGGGTACTGTAGGTTAATAGGAACCGGGGGTGATAGCCCGGGAGGACCCCAGCCGGGCCTGTTCGATCCGAGTCCTCTCTGCGAACACTCACTGGCCAAACGTCTGCTTCCTCATCGCACGGGGTCTGCCTCCCCCACCTGAAGCCCCAACTCGACCCCCTCCTCCTCCCTAGAGAACTCTCTCTTCCAGTGCCGGAGCCCTTGGGTGCTGAGGCAGCCGGGAAGCCCCCTAAGCCCAGCCGTGTCCCCCTGCCCTCCACCCCTGGGGCCCAGCGGCACCAACAGAGAAGTTGCATGAGGGTTGCTTGCACCCTGACCTCAGGCACACGCCCGTGAGTCTTCCCATGGGTGTCTTGCAAACAAGATGCAACAGAAACAAATAAAAAATAATATGGACTGTAAACTGTAATTTAAAAATTGTTTTAAATAAGAAATGATGTAAGAAACAGCTTTCTTTTTGACTCGGCTGTCAAAGAGTCAGGGTGCAAACACTGAATGGAAAAGACAGATTCTCCGCCTGGACGCCCGGCCTCCTTTCTGGGCTGCTCTCAGGATGGCAGCCCCTTCCTCTCCTGGTCACCAGGCTGTCACCATGCCTGTCTCCCCTCCTGGCTGCTCTTCCTGGGGCTGGGACCACACCCACTTCCCCTCCAGCCCCATCAGGTAACTGTTCCTGCAGCAGAGAGTTGCTAGGACTGCATATTTTACTTCCATTCATTGAATAAGCCGTTACGGGGCCCGATCATGGACCCATCAGAGTGAGTATCTGGCTCCATGTGGCAAAGCCAGTAAGTGTCGGGCTGGAGACACACTGAGGTGTGGCTGCCTCACAGGCTCGCCTGTGGTAAGAGGCTCCTGTGTCACACTGTGAAGCGACACCCTGAATACTTCTGTTGTGAAGCGTGAGGCGTTGTTCTATGAGCATCTTGCAATGCTGTTCATGTGAGACTTAATCCAAAAACATCACCTGAAGAAAGACTGTGTGGAATTATCTCCATGAACTCGAAACGCTGAGTGTCTTTATCTACCTGCCAGTAACGCAGTTTAGAGGTAGGTGGGACCGTAGAGAGTGAGACCACTCTTGCCATTTTTACAGATTAAAATAATACATGTTCTAGTCAAATCACTCCGAGTGGACATGACCCCCAGGCACCCTGGCATCTCCCTCACTTTTTATCTGAAAGATCTTGGCTTTCACCCTGGCCCTGTTCCTTTCCTAAGGAGGTCTCCACACAAGAACCTTTGGGCTCAATACACAAATATCTCTGCTTGATTGTGAAATATGTTGCTAAAATCAAAGGATATTTACAGATGACTACTCACCACAAAGTACCTGTGGTTGTAAATCATGTAGAAAGTAAAAAGTGCAATTAAAATATGAACCAGTAGCACCCATCTTTCAGTTTTAGGGGCACCAGAAGGAAATGCAGAAAATGATGGAAAAGCTTATGTTGAGAGGATCTAATACATTACTTTGGAAAACACAAGTCACATTCTAATTCTAACAACAGGAAGGATAGAGAGAGCTAGGAGCCCCTGGGAGCTGGCTGTCCCCGCAGCGACCTTGCTAATTAGTTTCAAAGTGTTTCCATTCCCTGGATGCACACGCACTCTGCCTTGAGCACTCATTGGTGTAGTCTCATCTGCATCACTGTGTGTGTGGTCCTCAAATTTCAGATGGCTTCTGCACTCCCCCACAAAGGGAACACCATCCCATTGGGGTCCAATGCCTTCCCTGGTGGACGCTCTACTGCCCTGGGCAGGTGAGTTTCCAGGTCACTCTGCTTCTTCCCTGAACCCCAGCTCTGTGCTGCGCTGCCTGTTTTCTCTCCCCCACATGCCTTTCGACCACGTCCGCCATCCGTAGTCAGCTGTGCGCATGCTCACTTAACACCTGCCTGCCCATCAGGCCGACCGCTCCCCGGCTGGAAGCACGTCTCCCGGCGGCACCCAAGCTTCCCTGCGCTTCCATCAGAGCCCAGTCACGTCCGCCTCGGTCTTATTAGAGACCTTGTATCAGTCGTGGGTCTTCCGTAATGCCCGGGATACTTTATTATTTTAAGTTTTTTTCTTTGATCCCTCACAGTGCCGACGAGAGTAAGGGTGTGTGTTCGTGTGTGCATTTTGGGTGTGTGCTCTTCCTATGTCTGTTTTATTGAATTAAATATTCTTTGTGGAATATGTCCTAAGCAACCAAGAAAAGCTTTTGAGGGGCTCAGATTGTTTGCGTTTCACCTCTTGACACTCCCCTTTCAGCAGGCCCCTGCTCAGAAGGGTCGCTAAAGGTATGCTCGTTTTCCAGCAAGGTCACACCCCACAGCCGGTCTGCAGTTAGCTGGAGTGGGACCCTGGCTCACCCGGGCTCAGAGCGGACGGCTGCCAGCTCCGCTGGCTTGCTGGCTCGGCGGCCCTGCGCCTCCCCCCTCCCAGAGAGAAGGGCATTTGATGCTCAGGACAAGCGGCTGTGAAGACAGGACTGAATTCTCTTACTTCACACAGATTTCTCTGTGCCAATAACTGTTAGGTGCTCGCAGAATACAGTCCCTGGTGTCAAATATGTGGACTTTGGCGTCAGGTGGACACATTTCAAATCCTCGCTCTGCTGACTCGGGTGGCCCTCGGGACACTGACTTGGAAACCGTGTGGAGACGACTCCACGCAGGGCACCCCGGTGACACCCACTCACCGCCCGGTGTGCGGCTGTCTCTTGAGACTGCGGCCTGTGAGGCTAATAATGTCAGTGGCTCAGAACTCGTGTTTTACAGTGTTACAGTCTCCACTGTAACAGGTCTCTGGCATGCAGTGCGCACTTTGGAAAAATTGTCAAAATCGAGATGAGCACAGTGGGAGCGGAGCCCGGCGGCGGGGAGGCTGTGGGTGCGCAGCCCGGAGGGGGCGCTGGCAGCCCCGGGCCTGGCCCAGCTCCCAGGCTGCCTGGGCACAGGGCTGTGGTAAGTGCTGGTTATGTGAGTGGACGGCTCCTGGGAGGACGGGAGGTGGTTAGTAGCAGTAAACTACGCGGGAGCACAGGACATAGGAAGAAACAGCGAGAGGAGGCGGTCAGATGACCCGGTCGGCGGGAGTGAGGATCGGGTCAGCAGGGAGCATGTGAGGCAGGTGCTGGGGGCCTTGATGCCGGATGAACTGCGGGGAGACGGAGCCATCCCGGGTTCGTGTGCAGGGGTACTAGAGGGTAAACTACATTCAGTGAGAGGAATGGACTGAGTGGTGGCAGACAGAAGAGGCAGGAAGGATCAGGAGCTCAGCGGCTAATGGTGGGGGGGAGGGGCAAGGGCAGTGCCCAGAGGCGCGGGACTTGAGAACGCAGGGAGCTGGAGGCGGCGCGCATGCTCAGTGCTGCACCGGAGCTGGTGCGGAGCCTCCGGGGCGCGTCTGCCTCCACACTGTCCGAGTGCCATCGTGATGGCACGGACCCCAGTAGCTCTGCAGGCGCAGAGGGCGGGTGGAACTTGGAGCCAATGGACATGTCCCAGGGGTGCTGCCCTCAGACCTGGAGCCTGGACTGCAGAGTTCAAGCTTCAGAGGAGGGGTCACGGTTGGCTCTCCCCCAAGAGGCAGGGCCAGGCCCCTGAGCGACAACAGAGAGGCGTGGCCGAGCGGTGACACGCATGAGGGCATGGTTTTCGGCAGCTGTGGCCTGGCGGTGTCAGGAATAACTCCCTCCCCACGCCTTCTCCTCCTCCCTTGTGTCCGGGCTTACTCTCCCCCTTCTGCAACACAAGTGCGTTTCTGTCTCAGAACAGCAGAGAACAGTGGTCCTACCCTTACTTTGCAGAAGAAAGGTCTTCACCCACCACCACCCTGCAGGGCCAAGGCTCCGGGGTCTTACTCACTGTGAAACCTGTGGAGCAGTGAGGCCAGCGACTTCCTGCTCCGGCGGCAGCGTTCTAGTCTGTGCAGATAGGTGGCACCTGCGATTTGGCTGGTCTGACTGAATTTTACATTTAATCTATTTTAATTAATTTAGAATTAAGTTTAAATAGCCACCTGTGCTAATTGCAACAATATTGTGATATGCTAACATTACAATCTTCCCTGAAGCCCAGCCAGGACCAGTCAACAGTGTCTGAAAAAGAAATAACGAAATACAGAGTAATGTTCAGGGCTCTCTGCAGATTTTGTATGTATACATCAGACATCTCCTCCTAATCGGAAAGCGGAAAATTGCAACATGTGATCATCCCATCTCAGCACTTGCGTTGTTATTGACAAAGGTCTGTTGAGGGACGGATCAGTTCAGGACTCAACTTTTGCCCTCCTGGTCAGAAACCAGTCCTGGGCGGCCTCCTCCTGTCCTCGAGGACTAGTGTTGGTGGCTCTTGGGTCCTTGGTGGGCGAGCATCCAGAATTACCCGGGTGACATGTAACAAAACACAGCTCAGACCAAAGCTGCAGCCTTCTTCTCAGGGGCTCTGCTTCAAGGTCCATGCAGCAGCCTCCCCAGACCACCCCCCAGACCACCCCCACATGCCTAAGACCACCCCCCACATGCCTCAGACCACCCCCCAGACCACCCACAGGCACACTCACACCTCTTACAGGGCAACAAAATAATTTCTGGCTGAAACCGGCTCAACAAACATCAAGGTTTAAATGACCAGAATAATAAAAATCAGCAAAGAGGAGAGAGAGAAGAACCAAGGAAAATATGTTTTTAAGCTGTCTGATAGTCTAGAGATAATTTTATTATTTTATGACCCGATCTACCTACTATGTCATTGCAGTGAGAACAATCATTGATACTGAAACAATGAATAGAGGATTTTACTTTTCAAAGCATATTATCTTTGCCATAGTCAATGTACACCCTTAACATTCACAGAAGAAAAAAAAAATAGTTTTGATCATTGAAAATACTAAATAGCAAAGGCAAAGGAAGAAAAAAATTAAAATATTATTTTCAGCTTTATTATGTAACTTTTCTGCCATAATTCTATTACCCCAGACTCAAACTCCTTACTGCACATATAAATAAAAACACTAAATATAAAAATATGAGGACTGGACTGTCGCCGGTTCCTTCTCTAGAATTGCCCCGAAGACCCTTGGCATGGCCAGAATGCTGGGATGACTAGATGAACGTCATGTTCAGTGCAACGGAGCAAAGGTCTAATGGGAGTCAGGCCGTAGTTGGGGAAACTCACTTGGGATCGTCCCCCTTGCCTCAGATGTCAGTGCACACCTTCTCGGCCGACGAGGACCCCGAATGCTTTGGCTGTAATGTTAGGTTTCCAGCCTCAGGCCAGAAAGGCCACTTCAGAGAGGAAAAGGAAGAGGGGTTGGATGCTAGGGGGCTGATAGGGATGAACTTGAGTGAAAGCCCTCAGGTTTGGACCCTGGAAAGTGTCCAGCTGTTGTGCAGACACCGACGGTCTGCTTTCTGGAACCTCGGTCTCCTAATGACACAGAGCCGGAGTGCCCCTGCCAGGGAGCTTTGGACCCAGCCACCGGGTCCTGTGCCAAGTTCCCGCAAGGCATCGGCACGGCCAGGCAGGACCTAGAGTAGCCAAGCCTGTCAGTGGCCAAAGAGAGAATCCTTTTCTCTGTAGGCCTTGCTGTGGAAGTCCCACAGGTCCCCAACAAAAAGAAAAAAGCAGTCATTGAAATGAACCCATATCCATCAGGTGCCTCTGAAGGTCTTAAACATCAAGACCCACCTTGGATGGCTTTAAAAATTAACTTTGCACAGGGTCTAACGTCACCAGCTGAAAAGGATGAGCAAATACCTTTTTCCCTCAGTGAAAAACGGTGGCTGGAAAACTCAGACAGCACAGGGCAGGAAGAGAGTATGACTCAGATATGAGATATGGTTTGCTTAACATTTCCCTTATCCACCGGTGTGTATTTAGGATAGCCTCTCTAATCTTATATAAATGATCTTTTAAGATTTAATTTCCTTTTTCTTGTTTAAATATGTATCAACCTCTACAATGGGCTTACCATAAAAATAAATCAAGCCACATGATGTCAGAAAATAACACTTCATGCGCAGGAAGTTTTGTGCCATGGAAACAGGAATATGAACCCTCGGGGCCTGTTCTATCAGCCCGCTGAGATTTAAAATCACAACCTTTACCGGAAGCACTCAGGATGGCTCTGAGTAAATCCTGAACTGTGGGGAGGCTCTGCCACCTGTCCTGACCATGTGCGTCATCAGAACTCTCTGAGCCTTAGTTTCCACATTTGTGAAATGGGGGCATATATTTGGTTGGCTCATTGGACAGAGAAGTGCAGTCATGTTAATAAATTCCTCAACACACAAGGGCAGGCAGCGTGCTGGGAGCATTCAAAGATAATAGCATTAACAAAATAGTTGAAAAATCCTCTGGATCTATTAAAACCATTGTTATTCTTGACTAAATGGGGAAGTAGAATTTTAATTTACAGAAGTCCCTCACATTTTAAAATTTAGCAAAACACATCAATGTGAAAACTCCATTTTTCTTTGGAAGTCAGTGACTGAGGTACGGATCTGTTGCCGGGGCGCTGTCTGCGGACCTCACTTACAGTGATGACGAAAGCTCACCCACACCGGAGCAAGCGCGTTTCCACTGCGAACGGAGTGCTTGGGCTTGAGCCTCATGGGAGCCAGGCTCTCTGTTTGGCTATTTGGGTTTGTGTAGGTTCTGTCTACAATCACAGATGTGCATTCGCTGCAAACGAAGTCCAAATAAACCACACCACAAAGAACTTAATGGGAAGCCTAAGTGTCGGCAACGTGGCATGATCTCTGTCTTGAAAAACCAATTCACAGCACACACTGTCAGGACAGAGACACGGAGATCAATGCGAAGATGTTCTGTCAATGGAATATTGAGAGGCAGGCTCGGCGGGCTTCAGCAACCTTCCGATGAACAGCGAGTGTCCACATCCGAGGCTGCCTTTCCTTTGGCCTCTTAATGAAGAGAGAGCTTAACTTCCACTTACCAGCCGGGGCGATCTTGAAAGAATCACCATTAGGAGTTACACTTATAAAAACAGTTATTTTAAAAAATTGGTCCATTCTGAGATGGAAGGGGACACTTACGCTCTACCTAAAATGCTCCTCCCACTTCTCTTTGTGTGTGCATGTGCACACATGTGTGCACATGTGTCTGTGTGTGCTCATGAGTGTGTGTGCACCGTGTGTGTGTGTGTGTGCAGATGTGAGTGAATGCATGTGTGTGAATGTGCTCATGAGTGTGTGTGTGTGCATGTGTGGTGTGTGCACAGGTGTGAGTGAATGTGAATGTGTGCACATGTGTTGTACGTGTGTATGTGGTTTCTGGGTGGTGGCTTCTGTCCCACGTGCACACAGGAGGGGTGCTGCTGAGCCAGGGTGGATAGAGGGGGTGAGAGGTCAGGGACAGGGGCTCCTGCTTCAGATACTATTTTTTTTTAAGCCCCATCATATTATGAAGGGGGATAATTTATGCCTCATATCAGTTAATTCTATGCATTTGTATTCTTTTCCTGTCATTTGAAGAAACATTATGCAGTTCAGAAGGTTCATAGGGATGTTGGTTTCTCACCAGAACGCAGTGCTGGGCCCATGCCTGCTTGTGGTGGGAAGGGAGCCCCTCCCAGCAGTGAACATAAGCAAATCTAGAAACCGAGACATCTTAGGAGATGAGCCGGTGTAGTCACGGGGCCCATCTTCCTGACAGCTGATTCACTAGTCGTAGAAGTCTGAATTCCTATGAAATAAAAACATTTTACACCACCATCCAACTGGCTTAAAAAAAAACTATGTGACCAGTTGATAAGTCCAGACTGCCCTTTGATTGGTTTCCTGGTTGTCGATAGTGGGTTGCCAGAAGTGTCCAGCAGACTTTCCTCTCATCGGACACAAACCAGACCATCGTGTCCCCCGCGTCGGGGTCCGTGTCCCGTGGCGCCTGTGAGTGGCGTGTCTTCAGAAGAGAGGAAGCCGTGAGTGCAGTGAAGCCCACTCGTTGTCACGCTTGGTGTGGGAACGGCCCCCTCCCTAGCTGTCCTCCTGGAGCACAGGCCTCCGGCATGTCCTGTTTTCTCGAACCCCATAACCAGCCAACATCAAATGTATCTTTATTACAGAAGATAATTATAGAGAGCATCTCTTCTGGTTCTAGACACCATTCAAATTTTCCAGCTTCTGAGGCCTCTTATTTGAAAGTCCCCGATGACACCTGATTCTCTGAGTCGGGAGAGGGCCTTCGATAGAGCCTCTGCCCGGACTGTGGGTCGCTGTCCGTCTCACTGGGGCACGCCCGTCTGACTCCAGCAGCATCGGCCCAGGTGAGGTCTGTGGGTGAAATGTTTGTTTTCTCCCTTCCACCAAAATTATAATAAACACAAGGAGAGAAATTAGTTAATAAATCCCCCAGCATGCTGCTGGCCATGAAGAAATGTTTTTCCTACTTCTGCGTTAAGTCCTGCATGTGCTGCGAGGGCTCAGAGTGGCCGTGGAGGACGGGGACGTGGAACCCATGGACGTGCTGTCTGCCCGTGGAGCCTGCTGCTGCACCCCTCACGACGGCTCTGACAGCTGTCGGCTCTGAAATCCTCCCTCCAAAATGTGGGGGGTTAAAGGAGAGCCCACTGGGAGGTTACATTTATTTAATATTCCGTCCTTTCTGGAATGAAATATCGCAGTCTATCCGCACAGGCATTTATCAAACCATCAGAGTAATGGTTTCTAGCTATTAAATGAAATTGCAGTTCTGTTCACAAGTTCCATTTACCCAGGATAAGCAAAGTGCCTTCATTTGGATCTGAAAGAACTGGAGTCTCAGCTGCAGCCCCTGAAGATTCAGGACACTGTTAACTAGTTCCTCTCCAGACGGGAGCACGGCGCCCGTGCGGAGCCCAGTCCCTTGCCCCATCTGCCATGTGGCATTCCTTCAGGGCAGGGCGCTGGCACTGGGCCATTTCTTTGTAAGCTGACACTCATTTCTCAGACTCACACAAAAAGGTGCTTTCGTCCATTTCCAGTGCAGACAGCCTGGCTAGACTCCCCTGATGATGACGGAGAAGATGGCTCCAGTTAAATGAAGCTCTCCGCACAGCCCTCCGGGTGCCTGCCCCGCGGTTCCTTCCTCTGCAATTTGCGCAATTTGCAGATGCCCTGAGTTTAAAGCAGCCCAGGTAGACAAAGGCCCTGGAGCCTCATCCCCCTCACCAGGGACGAGTCTCATTGTTTCCAATAGAGGAGTCACTGCTGGAGCCAAATGATGAATTGCCAAAACCCACACTCTGAGCTGAGGGACCCAGGGGCCCTGCTCCTGCCTCCAGCGGAGTCCGCGCGGTGCCGAGGGTCCCCTGTCTCCAGCACCTGTGCAGTGGACTCTCCCTGAAGAGCCCCATGCCTGCTCATGTCTGCTCACACGGATGCCCCCCGGACACTGCTGCCCTTCAAAGTCCTATGTTTCAGGCAGCCTGGAGGGCCTGGGCCAGAGCCCCGAAGGGACACACCTCCCTGGGAAGTAGGCACCTCCCACCGCACCGGCCCCCTCCACAGCTGAGGAGGGTGTGCACCCAGTTCCCCCCGCCCTCCGTGCCCAGCTGCAGGGCAGGGCCCAGTCTGCACAATGGTCCCAGGTATAGTTAACTGAGCCTAAAGTACAGCGGAAACAGCTGCGCTGGCCCGGAAACTGCACTGCGAAGCTAGCTAATTGACAGCCCCACGTCCCACCCCTCGGGACCCTCCATCACCTTTGAGCCAGGGCCTCGCTCCCCCTGGCTCTCAGGGCAGTGGCTGAGCAGGGCAGGGGCTCGTCCGGACCCATTCCTGCAGGGAAGCACCTTCCAAAGGCTGCGCGTGGCCCGGAGGCTTCCCACCAGCCTAGCCCCAGCCCCTTAGCGCTGTGCCCGGTGGAGACCCTCCCTGCCCGGGCCTTCCTCTCATCTTTGCCCTGGTGTTGCCCGAGCTCTCCCGGCCTTCACTGGCATCCTTCCGCTCTCCCTTCACCTGCACGTCCCCACTTAGCCTCTTGCTCATCCAGTCCCACGCTGATGTCTGCTTCTCAGAAGACACAACACAACTCAAACCTCCTGTCTTTCCGTTCCCTGTGGTCAGGTTAGATGCTCTGCCTGTGATCTCCCACGTGGTCCTCCCCCACAGAGCACTTTGTCGGGCCCAGAGACCCTACTCGGCTGGCACCCGTGCCACTGTGCTGGTTCCCTCGGGCCCAGCAGGTGTGTGAAGCCCTCCCCAGCACACTCGGGTGGACAGGTGGCATGGCAGGAACTGGCCCGTGGCCTGTGCTCCGGGCTCCCCGGAGCATCTGCACCTGACCAGACATGGCAGCTGTGCTCAGTCCTCACAGGAAGTCCTCATGGGCTGTTTTCAGTGACCTTCAGTCAACATGTCCACCACAGGTTCCCCTCCCAAACGCAGTGCCCCTGTGCCGCCAAGGATCACCTTAGCTGGCCTCCCGTCCTGAGACTGTGTTCCAGGTCTGAATCGAACGTGCCAGGCTCCCAGAGCCCAGGTATCATTCATAAAGCTCTCTAAGTAGGGTCTTTGAAGCCATCCTGATTTTTTCTTTTGTGCTCTGGACTTAGACAGAAAGGGGGCTATTTAAACACCACGTTACAGCCACACAGATCGAAGCTGTCTCCGAGGCCAGCACGAAAGCCCTCCTTGGCCAAAGTGACGAAATTACTTGCAAGTCACGGCCGGCGCGGCGATCTCGGAGGAGCTCATGGAGACAGCAGGTGGGGGCGGACAGCGCGGCGCAGGTGGCACCATGAGACATGGGATGAGGCAGGCCAGCGTTTACCCCCGAGGGACTCGGGGCCATCGAGATCCCAGTGAGTGTGCTCTCTCTCAGTGCAAGGCAAGTCCACTTTCTTCCGTGGGCTGTGGGGCAGCCTTAATGCAGTCTCCCTGGTGTGAAAGAGCACCTGCTGGACCCCAGAGGGGACAGTTTCTCCTTCCGACGGGATGAACACACACTGTGCCCTGGCCCCTCCCCACATGCCGGTGAAATCACAGCAGAAATAGGAGCCCAAGCCCCAGAGGCCCTGGGAAGCCGAGGAACACGGGGACGGAGGGAGGGAGGCGCCCGAACACAAAGCGGGGTTTTGTGGAGGGTTAGCAAGTGGACCAGGTGGGAAGAGCCGACGACAAAGCCATGCAGAGAAAGGAGGGGGTGTGGAGTGTAGCAGACACTGTGACTCTCGCAGATTCGGGTGGAACAGACAGTAGGGCTGTGTCCCTGCGGCAGTGGTGGAAGGTGGGCAGAGCTGCCCATGCCCCCTTGCAGAGCCCCGGAGCTGATCCCAGTGGGACTCTGACCCCAAAGACTGTCAGAGAAAGTCTGCGCCGGAATCCAGGGTCCCTGCTGGGGCAACCAGGAGGACAGAATAGAGCACTCCGGGCCCCAGAGACCAGGCCCCTCCCACCTCCGCGGGGCCCAGCCAGCAGCCCACCAGCTCTTTTCCAGAACAGGCTGTGGGTGACGGAGGAAACCAAAGCTAAGTAGAGACCATGTAGAAAGCAACCGCAGCGACGCGAGGCAGTCCCTCACAGCATCTGTGGGGCTCTTAGCTTGTCTCGAAGTCAGCCCATGCCCTTCCTGTGATGCCCGAGCCCAGTCTGTTTCTCTGAGGGACAGTGACTGAGGTCCCAGTATGCTCCTATGTGAGGCATCTCTCTAGACCACAGGACTTCAGGCCCCGCTCCCCATGGAGGTGGTTTTTGTTATTGTGCTCACAAGGGTACTTTTAGGATGTGAAGGACATCTGTCACCCCAAGAGAGGTACTTTAAAAAAACACCCCAATTGCCCTGGCCAGTTTGTTCAGTGGTTAGAGCAGACCAAAAGTCGCGGGTTCAATTCTGATTGAGGGCACGTACCTCGGTTGCAGTTCAGTCCCTGGCCCTGGTCAGGGTCATGCAGGAGGTAGCCAGTCAGTGTGTCTCTCTCACATCTCTCTCTCTCTCTTTCTCTCTCTCTCTCCTTCCCTCCCTCCTTCCTGCTCTATCAGAAGATGAACAAAAAAATGTCCTCAGGTGAGGATTAAAAATAAACAAATAAATAACACCCCAATTATTTAGCTTGGATTGGGATCTTCCCGTGCATTCTGCCCTCTTGAAGAGACTCTGAATTTATTTCTATTCAAACACGCGCCTAAGTGTGCATCAGTGACTTCCTCCCCGTGCCCCGCTCCAGCTGGGCTGATCCTCGTTCTCCCCAGGCCGTGCTTTGTGTCGTTGTCGTCACTCTGTTCTGCACAAGGGTGTCTGTTCATCCTTCGTGGCGCCCCTCCTGCAAGGCTCGCTGGGACCCCTGGGGGTCCGCAGCGCCCTCCTCTGTGCCCCACAGCCCATCATCGCTGCCAGGCAACAGCACTCTGTGTCGGGACGACTGCATGCCTGTGTTCTCATCTGGCAGTGGGCTCTTCTTCGGGGGATTGTTGGAATCTAGACTGTGTTTGGCACCGCCAGCACCCAGCATGGTACAGTGAGCAGCCACAAGCCTGTGTGGAGTGATGGACGACTCTGCAGGGAGCAGGAGTCTCTAGAAATGCAAAGGAAAGGCTCACTCTGTCCTGGAAATGACTAGCAAGTAACAAAAATTGGTTGGAAAAAATTCAGATGCCTAGGGTCAAAGCCACAGTGCATTGAGACATCATTGCAATATCTTAGTTAAAGTAGATGCTTGGCACTGTGGTTACTTGTAGACACATTTAAAATTAATTGGAAGGAAGAAAAAGCTAAATGTTAAAGGGGTCAGTGAGGAGGAAATGGTAAAACTCAGAGTCCTTGAGAAAGGTGTGTAAGAAATCCCTCAGGATGGCTAATAAACCCTAGTGACCCTCTGACCTTCTATGCGCCCACAGAGTACAACCACCTCTGCTGGTTCTGCCGAGAGTCTCAGAAACGGCCTCAGCTTGCTCACTGGCCATCAGTCTGGAGGTGTGCCGACGGCTGGTCCAAGAACAGGCAAGTGTGCGTCCTCACGTGTTCTCCAGGCCGGCCCGCCCCCCAGGAATGGCCCAGGCTGCTCTCAGCCACCCTGAAGTACAGGCACTGGACATAGATGGAGAACCTCCCTACCAATACAAATAATATTGCATTGTTTTTTAGAAAGATCATTGCCTGCCTGTCACACTTAGTTCATTGTTCTCTTTCTAATTTCTAGACATTGACATTTGAAAAATACCTCTGGATAACATAGTTATTAGAAAACTTGTAGGTGCTCAATAAATGTCCGTTGAATGAATGATTTATTAATATATTTCGAAGGTGCTGGATGGTCTCAAATTTCAGTTTAAAATATTCTGAATTACATACCTGCTTACCCCTTAATGAAATTCACATGCAGTGGCTAATCTCTAAGAAGCTGTTACTTCCAGCTATAAACAACCAGCTCAATCAACGATCAGAAATTCCATCTTTATAATACTTAAAATCATTTGTCTTATTCTATATTCAAGCGAATTAGCAAGACCAAAGTATCCTATGTAGAATCTCTGAGTGACTAAAAATAGATTATAAAAACATACATATTAAGTGATTCCATAAACAAAATAATGTAGCAATTTTTATCATGTTCAAAGTCATAAATAAGATGCATTAACCTATAAAACATTCCTACATTAACATTTACATTTCCAAACTCTTTGATAACTGAAATTTCTGGTTCATGGCTATTCTAATTAATGCAAAATAATGAATCCCACACCATAACTAGATCACTACTTTTTATGGAAAGAGTAAAATGTAGTTATGCTTGGCTTTAAACATGTTGATCTGTGGTTTCATATGTTACTGTAGGACAGAATGGCCCCTCAAGTCTGTCAATTTAAACTTCAGCTATCAAACAACTATTTTAAAGAAACACATTCTTCTCATAGTATTTCAGGATGAATCATGTTTTATTATTTATCAGCCCGAGTAAGACTTCTCCCCAGATACAATCTGACCAGCCGACTAGGATTTGGGAGCCATAAACATGCATGTTTGGGGACTGACAGGAAAATGAAGTGGTTGGAGAGGGTGTTCAGGACACGGACGTTTCCAGTGGGGGCACAAGGTGATGGAGGAGGGGCTGAGCTCTGACAGCCCAGCAACGAGGTGACTGGGCAGGCTTCCCGGGGCCCCTGTACTGCTGGAAGCCAGCTCCACTCCAGCCGGTGCTTCTAAGCTTATTGTCTTGGTACTTCCTGCCTCTTCTGTCTTTCCACTCCCCTGATTGGCTTTCTTCTCCTCAACCCCCCCTCCCCCCCATGGAAAACGACCCCTGCTGAGTGGCAAACAAACCAGAGCAGGGCTGGACCTCTGGAAACTGCAAGAAGTCTAAACCCTAAAGGAGATGAGGAGCCTTTAAAGAAAGTGGAGCAAAGGCTTGAAGTGTCTGGAGTTTCAGCCGGTGGACTGCACATGGCTGAACGGAGTCAATGGCGGAGAAAGCCGGCCACGGGCGATGGGACCCGGAGAAGGAGCTATTCAAAGCGATGATCTTCAAAACCTTGTCTTTGAAAGCAATAACAAAGGCCTAAGTCAAATATTATTTTCCGGGCAACCGCCACAGTCTCCGGGCAGTGACGGTAATCCCCCTTCTCACGCTTCCACGGCTCTGTGACCGCTCCAGAGCCCCCTCCCTCTCTGTCCCACGCCGGGCCCCAGGCTGCCTGTGCGCCGTCTCCCCATCTCCCCCTCTGTCTGCTGCTCGGGTCCCTGAGCAGACCCCACACGCTATGGCGCACCTGCGGTGTGGTACGGAGTCCTCCTCCCACTGGTCTCTCCAAAGCCTAGTCGGCATAAGACCCAGCAGAGCCTTCCCTGGCGATGCCCGAAGGAGCCTGATCTTGTGTCCTGTGACCATCCGTGTCCATGCATGTCACTTGGTAACAGCCCTGTTCTGTGTCTCATTAGAGCTGTTCTGTTATGGTAGTTTTGAAATTACCCATTATTTACATTTTCCCCACCAGGTTTTGCCTCCTGAACTAAACCACCTTTGGCATGGTATTTTCAGAAACATGAAGTAA
The DNA here is from genome assembly GCF_014108415.1 of Molossus molossus. Classification (NCBI taxonomy): domain Eukaryota; kingdom Metazoa; phylum Chordata; class Mammalia; order Chiroptera; family Molossidae; genus Molossus; species Molossus molossus. Next base: position 1,933,624 of record NW_023425356.1, on the reverse strand, counting down.
AATAGCACGTAGGATATATTCATAAATAATCAATACTATTCTCAAAGATTTGGGAGTAAAAGAAATTAAAACAAGTCATTTCTTTTTCTTTATTGATTTTAGAGAGAGGAAGGGAGAGGGAGGGAGAGATAGAAACATCGATGAGAGAGAATATAGATTGGCCGCCTCCTGCATATCCCCCCCGCGGGAATCGGGCCCACCACCTGGGCATGCGCCCTGACTGGGAATCGAACTGGCGACCTCTTGGTACATGGGTCGATGCTCAACCACTTAGCCACACTGGCTGGGCAAAACAAGTAATTTTCAAGTCACATAATTCTTTAAAAACTCATGTGAGGAGAATAAATGGAGCTGGACAACAGGGTTTGCACTGTGAAATGTGACAGGAAGATGCCAGCTGGGGACCGCAGAGGCTGCAGTGACCAGACCAAGGCAGCCACTGGCCAACACCGGAGCCAGGGTCCTCCGGGCCCACGGGCCTCACTGAAGACCTGGAAGTCGCCTCCTTTTCTTCCTTATGAAAATAAAAATGTGGGGTTCTGCAACATAAACCCCTCTATTAACAGTAAAAGATAATTACTTCAAATGGACTAAGCTTTCAACAAGATATTCCCCCTTCTCTGCAACATTGTAGCCAAGATGGAGGAGCCCAGAGTAAACAAGAACTCCGGGGGTTAAAATATTTAGTATTCAATTGCTAGTTCACTTCTTGCCCTCCGATAACCAGGAACAAAATTGCTTTTCTGTTGCATAAAGTATCTTTCAAATTCAATTGCTTATCTCCTCATTCATTCAAGAAAGAGACTGAGATTTCCAGGACCAGAGCCCATAATACAAACATAGTATATTAAACACACAGCAGACATCTTCTGAAAAATAACCAGAACACAGTCTATTGATTCTAACCTTCTGTATCAAGGTATTCTCCCGGGGTCGCAACTGGATGCCGGCTATGAGAAATTCCAATTATTTGAATTTCTATGTATGGGATAAGCATTTAGTTATCAACACACCATAAAACATATTTTCATCTGTTATTAAAGCGCTATTACTATGTGGAATTGGACGGATTTCTGCTGCGCGTTCGACTCCCTCGGCCAGTGAAGCGAGCGAGCGGCCACGGCCGCGGGCGCTGCGCTTTGCAAGCCTGTTTTCTGAGCGCAGTCCCAGAGCAACTTCGCATAAATAAAGCGTCTCGGAGAGATTTTTGATGTTCCTTCTTCCTCTGTCCCTTTCACCTCCCCTTATGTGCCGTTATTCACAGCCGGTTTTTAGTGGCCCGCGTGCCCTCCCATCATCGGATTTGTTCCGCAGTCACCCCCGGGCAGGAGCCCTTCCTGCGCGGGCCGAGGGGTCGCTGCCTCCTTATCGCGCTGATTCCAATTTTGATTAGAACAAGTTTGCAGACTAGGAAATGGAGCCCAGTGAAATGTATTTCTAGGACGACATGGAAGTTGATGTGGTGTTTGCCACAATCTCCATGGTTCAGAGACCTGCAGAGCCGGGCGGAGCAGAGGCAGGTGAGGGAGCCGGGGAGCAGGCAGTGGCTGCCTCAGGAAGGTACGTACATTATCACAGCCCAGTGTCCTCTCTGCAGCAACCGAGCCGCGGCGTCCAGAACGTCCGTGTTTCCCGAGCATCTGTGGTGACTGGCCCACAGCCGAGTGGCCACACGGGAGCAAAGAAAGAGAGCTCGATGCTTGCTTAGGTTTTCACCTTGGTTTACTGTAAAACTTTCTAACTCTTTATTTCAGATTATGAAAGGAGAAAGGCAGAAAATATAGTTTTAAAAGAATAAAATAAGAGTGATATACCAGCCCAGAATACCCATGACTAGCAATCTGGTATATGTTTGTCCTGAGTTTTCTGTTCCCATATTATTTGCATGGATGAAATCCTTTGATCTGTACAGTTCTAGGTCCTATACTGTCCACTAATGTTAACTTAATATTTCCTCATTATACAGCAGTTATTTCATACTTTAGCAATGGCATATTCCATCATATAAATGTGCCGTAATTTCATACCCATTCTGCTCTCATTTACTGTTACCTTTCAGTGCAACACCGAGCCCTGCAGTGAACAACTGTGCACATACCGTGGTCGCACACCGGGGTTTGCTCTGGGACGCTTTCTAGGCGAGGAGCCTGTGATGGTGATTTAAGTAGGGCAAGGCCCGCCCATCTCGTCATTTGCTCAGCAAGTCATTTAAAGGAAGAGAATAGGAAAGCTAATCAAACTCAAAAAAGCCTGGACCACATTTTTAGTAAAGTCCTTTGTATACTTGCTTTTATTTTTTCAACCCTTTCTTTTATTCAAAAATAACTCAAGCATGGTGAAATGCTCTGGTTTTAAGTTTGATGAGTTTTGATGAACGAATGCACCCATATAATCATAACCATGTATGTACCCATCTAGCCATGCCCCTATTAATATTTCCATCACCCTAGAAAGTCCCCAAGTGCCCTTCTCTGCCAACTCCACACCTGCTGCTGTGATCTTTACACTATAGATTGTTCTAGATATTCTAGACCTTTATGCACAGCATACCCTCGTGTCCTGTTCGTTCCTTCAGCACGTTTCTGAGACTCAGCCTGCTGCTGTAGATATCAGTGTTCAACTCCTTGCTCCCACCTGCAGCCTTGTGTTCTGTCTCCATAGGTCTGCCTTCTCCATCTCACACACGTGGACTCAGCAAGGGCGTGGCCCTTTGTGCTTGGCTTCTCAGCCTTACCGGGATGGACCAGACTCACCTCTGCCTCGTCGTGGCTCCCATAGGTTCCCCACCACACCTTCTCCCGTCCTTCCCGCCCACCCACGATGTTACCGGTGTTTTCAGGTACAATTGGAGACATCGTGCTTTTATGATGTCCTCTTGTATTCATTTCCATCCATGATCCGTGTCTGAATTTCTGTGGAACCTCGAGGCTTGTGTTCTTTCTTGCTTGTTCCACACAGTTCTCTTACTTTTCTACTGCAAAAAGTGAAAACTATTTATGGAAAGCATTAGACATGTTTGGGGACAAAATAAATGTTCCTTGAAAACATAATAACTTGCCTGCTTATACTTCACCAGGACAGCCTTCCTTCTGAGGCAGCGCCACTCTGCGCGGCATCGGACTGGACTGCAGAGGGAAGAGCTGGACCTGCCCCTGCGGTGGGCACAGCACTGACTGCAGCTGCCAGCAGACGGTGCTCCCCACGGGCTCCGGGCCCCTCTCCTCCTGGCTCTGTCCCCCTGGGGCCCCTCTCCTCCTCGCTCTGTCCCCCTGGGGCCCCCTCTCCTCCTCGCTCTGTCCCCCTGGGGCCCCCTCTCCTCCTCGCTCTGTCCCCCTGGGGCCCCCTCTCCTCCTCGCTCTGTCCCCCTGGGGCCCCTCTCCTCCTCGCTCTGTCCCCCTGGGGCCCCCTCTCCTCCTCGCTCTGTCCCCTGGGGCCCCCTCTCCTCCTCGCTCTGTCCCCCTGGGGCCCCCTCTCCTCCTCGCTCTGTCCCCCTGGGACCCCTCTCCTCCTCGCTCTGTCCCCCTGGGGCCCCTCTCCTCCTCGCTCTGTCCCCCTGTGGCCCCTCTCCTCCTCGCTCTGTCCCCTGGGGCCCCTCTCCTCCTCGCTCTGTCCCCTGGGGGCCCCTCTCCTCCTCGCTCTGTCCCCTGGGGGCCCCTCTCCTCCTCGCTCTGTCCCCCTGGGGCCCCTCTCCTCCTCGCTCTGTCCCCCTGGGGCCCCTCTCCTCCTCGCTCTGTCCCCTGGGGCCCCTCTCCTCCTCGCTCTGTCCCTGGGGCCCCTCTCCTCCTCGCTCTGTCCCCCTGGGGCCCCTCTCCTCCTCGCTCTGTCCCCCTGGGGGCCCTCTCCTCCTCACTCTGTCCTCTTGGGGGCCCCTCTCCTCCTCACTCTATCCCCCTGGGGGACTCCCTCTCTTCCTCGCTCTGTCCCCCTGGGGAACCCCTCTCCTCCTTGCTCTGTCCCCCTGGGGAACCCCTCTTCTCCTCACTCTGTCCCCCTGGGGAACCCCTCTCCTCCTCGCTCTGTCCCCCTGAGGAACCCCTCTCCTCCTCGCTCTGTCCCCCTCTCCTCCTCACTCTGTCCCCCTGGGGAACCCCTCTCCTCCTTGCTCTGTCCCCCTGGGGAACCCCTCTTCTCCTCGCTTTGTCCCCCTAGGGAACCCCTCTCCTCCTCGCTCTGTCCCCCTGAGGAACCCCTCTCCTCCTTGCTCTGTCCCCCTCTCCTCCTCACTCTGTCCCCCTGGGGAACCCCTCTCCTCCTTGCTCTGTCCCCCTGGGAGCCCCCTCTCCTCCTCGCTCTGTCCCCCTGGGGCCCCCTCTCCTCCTCACTCTGTCCCCCTGGGGGCCCCTCTCCTCCTTGCTCTGTCCCCTTGGCGGACCCCCTCGCCTCCTGGCTATGTCTCCCTAAACCCCAAGATTGCAGGAACTGTTTTCCTTGAGCATAGGCTTGGTGCCCACGGATGTATCATTGCTCCAGCCAGGAACTCAAGGTATTTCAAAGCCTAAGTGAAGACCCTTACTTGCTGCGCATCAATTTGTCAGAAACACAAATGAAAATGTGAGGATTTAGCCATGGAGACGTCATGGGGAACGTACAGACCCAAGATCACAAGCAGGTGAGAAGTGTCCCTCACACTCAGTCACACCCCCTTTCCCAGATGAAGTCACAATATCTGTGTGGTGCGTCACATCCTCTGGTCATTCCTGCCCCAGACTTGGTTACACGCCTGTTTTTCTCTTGCCACTTTCAACAAACACACACTGAACACCTACTGTGTAGCATCACCATCCCAAGGGCACGGTGGCGAATGAGACAGAGAGAAGCACCACCGAGCATCCTCGGGCTTTCACTCCGGGGGCACACGTCATCATGCACCTGCACCAGTGCCAGTGTGCTGCAGCCACGGGGCCAGAAACCAACCTGATACAAACACGACGTCAAGGCGGTGCCTGCAGCAGTGGACGGTGAGGGCCCAGGGACCAGACGAAGGCACGACAAGCCACCCAGACTGAGCCTCTCAGCATCATTTTAGCCCCACAGTTGCCCCGGGGGGGGTCGTATATGGCATCCTGTGTCAATCCACTTCACTGCTCTGGCTCAGAGAAGTCAAGTAATTTGGCTAAGGCCACAGAGCTAACAAATGAATTGTCGCAGTTTGAAGGAAGCTATGTAACCCCAAAGCTGTGTTCTTACCTGCTACCCTGCTTCTTCAAAGCGAAAGAATAATGCGAGAATCATCCTCGGATGAACGCCAGTTTCAGGGGATTTGCTTAGACCGATGAAAACCCACAACTCAGTGAGCACATCTGGAAGGTAATCTCCGAACAACCATGGCTCTGAAAAAGGGTGAGACACCAATCATGAAGCCGGTTTCTCTTGACAATCCATCAGGGGACACTCGACAGTCACCCCCACTGCAGCTGCTGGAACCCATTGTTCCCTGAAGGGTGCCGGTTTCTCTGGCCCCAAGAATAAAACTGATAGAGAAAACATTTTAATATATAACAGCTACACTGTTTGCCCCCAAACCTAAACAAAGTTGGAGTTATCCCATACGAACAATGTATTTTGATAATTTACAAGGTTATATTATTTTCTGATTATACAGACGTCTAAACCATATCCCCCCAAACCTGCAGAAAATGCAAGGCTGGGCATGGCATAGATGTCAGCACCTGACACCATGCTGGGGAAAGCTCAGCCAGGGGTCTAAGGAATGGGGACAAATTCAGGAAATCGGGTTCTGGGCTGACTGTTTCCATCACATTTGCCTCCCAGATTTTATGCTGTGAATCGTCACCAAGGACAACGCCAGCTCTTGTGACATGTCCACCTCACTCCAAAAGGGCCACGTGGACTCCTCGGAGAAGGGGAAGCAGATTCTATGCTAAAATTAGCTTTGTCCCATTCAGTGAATGTGTCAGAAAGAAAGGCTGCAGGATGAGGCTGAGCCCGGGAGGGAGAGGCAGGCACACTGGTGGGTGGGCAGGCATCTCGCCCACGCTGCTGGGGGGCTTTCGGATGTGCCATGGAAACGGCGGTTACCATGGAAAGGAGGCACTGTGGCGATGTGCGGAACGAATGCCCGAGTGAAGCCATCTTCCCGCGAAACCTCAGCTTCCTGGCATTTCACAAACGTGACAGGCTGGGAGCAGGTCCTCCCGGAGCCGCCGGTCTTCCACGCCGTCTGGAGGGCGGGCGGTCCGCCTCGGGGCTGTGTGCTTTGCTGAAGGGCCTGCGGCGCAGGCAGCACCGTGTCTCCGCGGACCGCACCGCACACTGTTAGATGCTTTCTGCTAAACCCACAAAGTACTGCAGATGAAGAGGGAACATGGACACAATTAAGTTAAAGGGAATGGTTTTCCGTGTTAGTGAGATCAGAATTGATGTGTTTCATCTAGCTTATCTGTTAATAGGCCTCCTCGATGCCCGGCGCTACCCTGATCTCCAGAGCCCTGGACAGACCAGTGCATTTGTTTATTGTTATCACTCTTTGCTTACTAAAGAACTCGCTTTTATTAAACAGATCCATCACCTGCTGGGGAGCCACAGCCCGCGCCGACGCTCCGACGTGGGGAGCGGCAGGGTCAGGCTGAGAGCCGTTCCCACAGAGCCCTAAGAGCATGGAGGCAGTAAAGCAAGCTTTCAATTATACATATATACACTCCTAGAGCTAGAGCACTGGATGTCAAAATTAGTCACTAAAACATTTTTAAATGGGGACCTGAAGGCCTAGAGCGGTCGGCGCCCGCAGTCTTCCTGGTTTATTTGCGAAGCAGCCAGACGGTGCTGAGGGGGGGCACGGAGGACTGGCCTGTCTCCTCCCCAGCGCCTGTCACCCAGGGCATGGCGTCCGAGGGCCACTGTCTGGGACCCAGGCTGAGTGAATGCTGGGCACCTGGGCACCGGGTGGCCGTGGCTGTGGGCGTGGCCATGGGCGTGGCCGGAGGGCACCTGCCACAGCTCTGCTCCGAGGCTGCTCCCGGCACTGAGCACAGCCCTTCCCACAATCTCTCAGTGCAGGAACATAGTATTACATTTTATCCAGCCTTCTGGGATTAAAAATATTGGTGGAAATTTCCACTGGAATCTTTTCCTTAAAGACACTCTTCCAAAGCTCCTCCCCCGACCCCAGCGCGTGGGCCGCGCCCCTTGCCGCAGTGCCCGAGAGCAGGCCGGCCCAGCCTTTAGAAGCAGCACCAGTCCCGGGCGAACCCATTGAGCTTCACTGAGAAATTCTTGTTCCTTCGCTGTGAAAATGTTGGCAGTTTTTCCCTCTAGCTGGATAACCACTGAGTCTTAGAACCCTGTGGGGTGTGCGCCCAGGATCTGAAGAGAGGCCGTCTAACGAAAGCACCGTGTGTTAAGATGAGGGTCTGCACACATTCCTTTGGGAACTGCGATTCCAAGCCCACACGTGTGCTGGGAACACACGGCAAAGGCTGGCTTGGGAGGAGGAAGGCGCAGAGCCCTGGCTCCCACCCATCGTCCCTGTGGCTGGCCGCTCGGTCGCCGTCACAGAGAACACAGGCCTTGGTCAGCCTTCCTGGCGCCAGTTAGTGAGACAGGAGGTAAGAGGCATTTTTAAATAACAGTGAGGCAGAAGGCCGCCTGAAGTCCCAGGCCTGTTTGGAAGACCAAGACACAAGAGACTGATGTTGACATTTTAAGAAGCCAGGAGAAGTGGACATTTTGAGCTAGTCTTTCCCTAAGAAGTGAGTCCAATATAACACTAATTGGAACACAGAAAAAGAAAGCATGTGGACACCAAGACAGGAGACCAGCACGATGCGCGGAGCAGGTGTCCGGGAGCCGGCCGAGCGGGAGAATAGCTGTGCTTTCCCGGCGCACGTCGGGAAGGGTTCCCTGTCTGTACCACCTGACGGCCCCTCCCAGCACCACTGTGCAGCCGTCGCGTCAGGAGGCAGAGTGTTCCATTTGCAGCTGTCCGGGCGGTTCTGTGCCACTGCATACGGGTGAGCTTACACCCGAATTTGTGACCCGCCACTACGATTCTTCCTATTTTTCAATCCCAAGTAAAACACAGGTTCACACCTGTCACCAGGCAAATACATCAATACATCGCTTGATTTAAGGGGCTCAGCTTTTCAAAGCCCCTCTTTTGAATGTGCAAATTTATTCCATAAGCCCCTGACAACAGACTGGGCTCCAGAGGGTTCCAGAGACAGTGACCTGGGCTCGCAGCCCGATGGAGCCCACCGCAAGGACTCTTCTCCTCCTGGAGCTCACAACACACCGCCAAAGGGGCTGTGTGTGTGTGTGTGTGTGTGTGTGTGCACATCTATGCGGGGTGTGTGTGCTGTGTATTGTGGTGTGTGTGGCATGCGTGGTGGGTGTATATGTGTATGTGTGGTGTGCATATATGTGCATGTGCACGTGTATGTGTGGTATGCATGGTGTGTGTGTGGTGTGCATGTATGTGTGGTGTGTGTAGTGTATTGTGTGTGTGTGGTGTGCATGTATGTGTGGTGTGTGTAGTGTATGTATATGTGTGTGTGTGGTGTGTGTAATGCATGTGTGGGGGAGTGGGTGGGGGTATGTTTGGGGTGTGGGAGGGGTGGGGGGTATGTGTGGCGGTAGAGGGATGGGTGGAGAGTATGTGTAGGTGTGGGGGGTGGAGGACTGGGGAATGGGGGTATGTGTGGGGGGTGGAGGTGTGGAGGGGTGAACCATTCATCTGTTACAGACACCTTCACCTTTGGGCTCTTTTGAAAGTCGAAAACACACACATTGGTAATTTTTTCCCTCTGTTTCTCTGCTTTGCCGGAGCTGGACTCTAATGACATTAGCTAGGTCGCATGATGGCAATTTAATGGCCTGAACTCAATCCACAGGTATATTGTTGTGGTCGCTTTGGGACCTGTTCTCATTACTGTGATGTGGCAGAAAATACCAGCAGAGTCGGAATAGATAGCCTGGCACCGTGGCGGGGACGGTGTGTCAGTGAGGGTAGACCGTGTGGACTCTGAGACCCAGGCAGCCCAGCACCTTCAGCCTCACTGTTAACATGGGACACTTCACAACATGCCCTGGTCACTCCCGGCTCGGCACTGAGGCCATGGGCATGGCCAGGAGACACGGACAGGACAGGACAGTGTTGGACAACAGCAGTGCAGCTGAGTGGCCTTGGAAAGTCCTGTATGTCTGGGGGGTGAGTTGGGGAAGGGTTTGAGGTCTAGAAATGTAAGAGCCCAAGAGGAAATCCAAAGTTCATGTACTGCTTTCAAAGACCCATGCACGTGAAGGGATAGACTCTGGACTCTCCCAAAGGAAAACCTGCGGGTGAAAGTTAAGGAATTTCCACTGTGCCCAGTAGAAAGAAAACAGTATGCATTCCAAGCATCGTAGTGTTTGTACAATCACTGAGATGTAACATTCAGAGGCGCAGTGGGCTCGGCTCTCACCTGAATGTGGAGCACCACACTCTGACTGTCCAGGAGCCACACGGCGATCATCTCTCGTGGGTCTGTTGGGATCAGAGGAGATTTTGTATGTGTGTATTTATATTAACATAGTTTCTGTTATATATAAATGTATTCTTTTTTTTTCTCACCCAAAGATATATTTCCATTTATCTTCAGGTAGAGTGGGAGGAAGGGAGAGAGAGAAACATTGATGTGAGAGAGACACATCGATTGGTTGCTTCCCGCACGACCCCGACCAGGGCTGGAGACCAAACTGCAACTGAGGTATGTGCCCTTGACTGGAATCAAGCCCGAGACTCTTTGGTCCAAGGGCTGACACTTTAAACCGGCCAGGGCTATAAATGTATTTTTAATAACTATATGCTACGATATATATTTATATGGCACTCTTCTGTAGAATCCAGGGTACCAAAGATCAGTCATTGTGGTTGTATTGCTGTTGATCTTGTTTTGTTGTAGCTAACAGTAACACCGAGTTCAGCAAGTGATGGCCTGTGGGCAAACGCAGCCACAGAGGGCTGGACCCACGACCTGTGGCCGGAGGCATCTGCCCTCTGGCGGCAGGCTAAGCAGTTGCAGGACAAGCTGGCTCCCAAGGCCAGGCATTTACTCTCCAGCCCTTTACAGAAGAGTTTGCTGACCCCCACTCTAAAATCAGTGCACAACATCAATCTACCTTTTCCCATTTTTGTTTTTTGCATTTGTTTTGTTTGTTTTGTTTTGTTCTTTGGCATAAAACCAATCCTGGGAAAAGAAGCTGTGTGGTCAGATGCATGGAAAGCGGACTGTGTTCCACGCTGGGGGTTAACATGTGCCTTGGAGCAATCTCCTGCTCAGCACCGTGGCTGCCCTCAGGCCCCTCGTGAAACCCGAGATTGTCCAAAAGAGGACCAAGGGGTTCATCCGGCACCAGTCAGACTGATGTGTCAAAATTAAGCGGAACTGGCGGAAACCTAGAGGTATTGACAATAGGGTGCACAGGAGATTCAAGGGCCAGATCTTGATGACCAACATGGGTTATGGGAGCAACAAGATAACAAAACACGTGCTGCCCAGTGGTTTTTTTAAGTTTCTAGTCCACAACGTCCAGGAGCCTGAGGTGCTGCTGATGTGCAACAATCTTACTGCGCCGAGGCTGCTCACACTCTCCTCACGGAGCCGCAAAGCCTTGTGGGAGGAGCAGCCCAGCTGCCCTCAGTGCCACCAACCCCAATGCCAGGCTGTGCAGCAAGAAAATGAGTAGATAGATTGTGTACACGTTGTATTTGTGCTAATAAAACCACAAAATTCTGCCAAAAAAAAAAATTGCACCTTGACATGGTATAGGCTCTGAGAAGTCCTGTAGAAAAAAAACCTATTTACAGTTATTTCCCAAGGTTAAGTGGCCTTTTTCCCTCCATGACACGTTTTAACAAATTTGGCAAATGTGGCACATCGGCTGCCCAAGAGCAACTTGGGGGGCGCTGCCCCGGAGCCTCCTGGGTGCCGACCCAGGCAGTGATGCTCTGTAGCCAGGCTGCCTGGGTCTAACCTGGGCCGAAGGCCAAAGAGGCGGGGCCCCTTGAGGTAGGTGCCCTCCCACCCTGATCGCCAGGGCTCCCCTGGATCTTTTCCCCTCTCCTCTTGGGCGTAAGTTCGTGGTGTGCCAGCCATCTCCTGCTTCTAGGACCAGTGAAGGGAGGAAGGCAGAACTGGCACCCCCACTTCACCTCCCAGGAGAGGCAGCTGCCCCATGACTCACACATTGAGTAGCAGGATACGAGGGTTTTCTGGCCTTTGCAGCAAAACACCATCATAGCCAATGCACCCTCTGAAATCCACCTTCCAGGGGACGCACTTCGGGAGTTACTGAGGATTCTCTCCGTCATGCTCCCCAGCACCACGGACCGTTTCGGAGGAGGGCTCCCCGAGGACACCACTCAGAGGATCCGGCGTCCCCCCCTTTCAGTCCCCACACAGCATATTTCTGTTGGGCCTTTGAGACCGTGCAGAGCGGCAGTGAGCACTGTGCGCAGAGGCGAGCCTTCCCACGCCTCAGCAGAGTTGCAAAGGCTGACGAGGAGATGATTCTCTCAATGCTGCAGGATGATAGGCTGCTCACCGAGCCCCCCGATCCCTTACTACGGGTAAGGAACCCGAGGGCAGGGAGGCTCACTTACTCCCCAAGTCACACAGGACGTGGAGGGGGGCAGAACTGTACTGGTGCCAGGTCTCGGGGCGCCCCTGGTATGTCACCTTACAGGACATAGAAGAGGAAAGATTAAGTTCACATCCCAGAGTCTGACAGCAAAGTCACCCCCTTCCCTCCTCACCGTGGCCTAGAGCGTTGGCGGCTCCCCAGTCTCTCTGGAGGTCCCCGCCCGTCAGGCACGCTCTCCTTACTCCCCCTCTACCTCACTGGGGACAGTCCAGACCCCCTCTGTCCATCTCCCCAAGCTGCGCGGCAGGCCGGCTGGTGGCCATGTGACTTCTGAATGGTTCATACTCTTCATCAACTAAGGAAAATGTTCCTCTGGGGGTCTTGAGAGTTTTAAGAGCAAAGCAAAAGCAGAGGAAATGCAGCGAGAGCTGAATTTTGTTTCTGTTTCTGTTTTTAATATTTGGCATTAAAAAGAGGCTATGGGCTTTGGGTTTCAAATGCCGTTGTCCAGGGAAGCAGCCGACTCCTCCATGCTTGGACCTGCGGAGGAGGGCCAGGGCCCACACCTGTGCCACCCAGGAGCGTCGGTTTTGTTTTTTTCTGTTTTATTTTTACTTCTATTTTTATTTTTTAATTATAGTGAACACCCAATATTATATTGGTTTCAGGTGTACAACATTATGATTAGACATTTGTGTGACTTACGACATGGTCCCCTGGCTCAACGTAGGTCCTGCACAGCCCGCATGCAGTTATCACAGTATTGCTGACCTGTTCCCTGTGCTGGACTCGGCGTCCGCGCGTGCTCGGTGGCCGCCGGTCCGCACTGCCAAGCTCTGCCACTTCCCTCTGTGCTCCCCTAAGCAGCTGGCTCCCCAGGACCCTCTCACTGCTCACTGGCCAACCCCACCGTGAGCTTGTACGCTCATCCTGTCTCCGAGCTCAGGTAACTGACGTCTTCAAGGCTGCAGAGTCGTAGAATTCCCTAACTAGTCACCGAGCCCTGGCCGTTTTCCTCTTTGGTTAGAGTGTTGGCCCTTAGACCAAAGAGTCGACGGTTCGATTCCTGGTCACGGGCACGTACCTCAGTTTCAGGTTAGATCCCCAGCCCCAGTCAGGGTTGTGCAGGAGGCAACAAATTGATGTGTCTCTCTCACATCGATGTTTCTCTCTTTCTCCCTCCTTCCCACTGTAATAAAATCAATGGAAAAATAGCCTCAGGTGAGGATTGAAAAAAAAATTCATTGAAACATCTAACTCTTTGATCCTCTTAATGATTCTAACACCATTTCTGTGAGTTGTCACTGGAGGACTCCTGGTGTGACACTGGACAAGCATTTACCCACTCAGGAAAAGGCCAGAAAGTCCACACACTGGGGTCTAGACTCGGCTCAGACCCTCGTGGAAACTCAAGCAAGCCCTCATGCTCTGGGGCACAGCGTGTTATTATTGTAGCCCAGGGACAGATGGCAGACTGAGTGACAGTCCCCTCAAGATGTTTCCGTCCCATCCCTGGGACCTGGATCACCTCCATGCTGGTGGGGTGGCATGTTGAAGTCCTAACACCCCTGTGCCTATGAACTTGGCCTTATTTGGAAACAGGATCTTTTCAGATGCAATCAGAAGAAGATGAGGTCATTTGGGTGGACCCTAACCTGATATGCCTGATGTCTTCATAGAAGAAAACGTCACGGGAAGACAGAGAAACAGAGGACACAGGGGCAGAGGTGGAGTGATGCCGCTACAAGCCAAGGAACGCCAAGGGTGCAGCCACCTCCAGAGCTAGGGGAGGCCAGGACGATCTGCCGAGTCTCAGAAGGAACATGGCCTTGAATACACAGGGTAAAAGGCAGGAGGCAGGGCCCAGGGACCAGTGGGTTCCCTCGCAAGGCAAACCTAGAACATTATTGGCGACCATTTGAGCGCCTGTCCTTGTGCACACATGTCGTCTGTTCCTGGCTACGTCTCTGTTCTAACTTATCTGCGCTGTGCCCGCTGCCCCTAAGACTTGATGCACCCGTGGTCCGAGGCTGAGTGGGGTCGATCAGATCTGAAGGCAGATGTGGCCCAGGTAGACCAGCAGGCTGACTCACTGGCAGAAACCGGGGAGGATCCGAGTCCTGCTCTTGCAGGCAACCATGGCACATACCCGTCGCGGCAGAGGTGCCAGGCCGCTCGCGGAGACGGTGTCCTTGTCACGTGCCTTGGCCAACTGGAAATTAGTGGGGCTGGTGGGTCCCTTGAAAAAGCCTTCTTGCCGAGCTCCTAGGACACTTCCCAGACCAGCGGGTTGGCCGCTGGCCGGCTTCCCGCTCAGTGCGCACATTTCTCGGGCGCCGTGCAGACTCTGCAGCTCTGCGCTGTCCGAGGAGAAAGCAAGAGAGCATCACCGCCCCGCTCGGGCTCCTCCCGGCGCCCTCAGGGCATCACGTTTGCCCTGAGGTGATGCTAATTAAGGGACATAAATTTAGAGGAAAATCAAAAACATGGAAGAAACCACTTTTATTGAGTAACCAAAAATTCAACTGAGCTCCTTATAAGAACGTGACCTTTGCTCAGGGTCACTTATAACATCAGTAACTGTATCCTGCACACAGAAGACAAAAGGTCAGGAACCAGATTCCAAAATTTAAAGAAAGAAAGATTTATCTCGAAGTGACAAGGTGAATTCAACCTTTTGGGAAAACGTTTTGTATTCATTAAGAACCTTTTGCTGCAGGGAAAAATGACTAAACCCTGGCTAAGGCCCGGAGGTGCAATTACGGAATGCACACTTTACTCGGACCCTCCGAACCACAGCGTCCATCCACGTGTCCTCAGAAACACCCTCGGAATACCCCGCCACCTGCGACAGGGGGCGTTCAATACATTAGACTAATTACGATTTTACAGATGCAATTGTAAATTAAATAAAGTATCAAAAACAAATCCAATCACAGCTGTTTGAAAGACTTTGTCACTTAAAAACTTCACTGTCACCAAATAATAGAATTAAGCAATTCCCCAGCGACAGCTGAATGATGATTGTAGCATCTCTGCAGAAGGGCGGAGTGTTCAGCTCCCGGGAGAGCCACTCACAGACAGATCACAATGACCCCGGACAGTGTCGCCTGCCTGATTTTGTCTGACCTTCTGGGCAGCAGCAGCCTTCTGCCCGACGGTGTCTGGGTCCCAGCAAACGGAAGGTTCCGCATGCACCAGCCACAGCGCCTGGGCCCCGATATGTTTAGCTCTGAAAAGGTTTCCATTTTAGAAGCCTAAGAGAAAGAATAAACTTTGAGGTCAAAGAAGATGCTTTCCTATGTCATATTAATTCATTCATCTTGACACCACGACAGTCGTAAAATATAACTTTTACTTTTATTCTTTCAAATGTGAGATCTGACAGGGACTACAAGGGCTTCCTCTGTGCACCAGAGACGTGTGGGCACTGGGCGCCCTGGGAACCTGCTGAGGCCCTGTTTCCAGCACGAGCCAGCCTTTCCTGGGGCTGTTCCCCACACCCACCCGTTCTTCCCCCAGCGCCTCATGCCCATCCACCCTCAGCCACACGGCCCATGCTTCGGAGGACACGGATCCCACGAAGGCTCGGCTGGAACATGGGCTCAGGCCCTCAGCCAGGCGACAACACAGCCTATATCGACTCGTGGGTGTGCCCTTGGTCCCCGGAACAACAGAGCTGAGCTGTTTGGCAGGGAGGCCTGCAAAACACGTCCTCCTCATCTGCTCTTGGACGGCAAGTGGATGTCAGGCGGCTCACGCTTCGGGCACTTTGCTACAGAGAGAACTGAGGTCACAGATAAGAGAACCCCGAGGAGCAGACCCTCTGGGGACATACTCCGACACACCCGCCTTCCTGTAGAGGCCAATCCAAGTAAACGTTTTGTCATTTGCAGCCCAAAGCACCGGAGCTGATAAACCAAACAGAAGGTGGCTGTGCACAGGGGACCCACCTTGTGACCTCAGGTGAAATGTCTTAGTCCAGACATCCCGCCCTAAATGTAACCTCTCTTTATTTTTATTTATTCAAATGTGTTTTCACTAATTTTAGAGAGAGAAGAGGAAGAGAGAGAGAAACATGCATCAACTGCCTCCTGCATGCCCCCACTGGGGATTAGCCCCCAACCCAGGCATGTGCCCTGACCGGGAGTCGAACCTGCGACCTTTTGGTACATGGGTCAACCCTCAACCACTGGACAACACCAACTGGTCTTAACCTCTCTTTATTAAAACCTCCATGAATAGTCAAAACCAACACTTTCTGCGAGTGACAGAGAAACAACTTCTTCAATCAGTAAACAAGATCCATTTAGAGAATAAAAGCAGTAAAGCACACAGAATGGTGCTCAAAGGGGCAGACGGAAGGCAGACTGTGCAGCTCATTCTCTCTGCTGCGACACGGGCAGTGGGTTTTCTTGCTATATATACACACACATGTATATGTATGTGTGTATATATCCACACACGTGTGTGTGTGTGTATACATATATATATATATATATATATATATTATTTTTTTTTTGCTTCTGCTTTTTGCATAGATTTGGTACTTTTATTTTCAGTTAAAGTGGAGGTGCTTCTGAGCATCTCTGTTGCCACTGCAGGGTTTGAACTTCAGGTCCGCTGAAAGGAAGAGTGTGCTGTTTCCATGGAAACCACCACAGTGTAATGTCAGGTACAGAGAGGCAGAGGACGAAGGGATGAATCTCGGCACCGTGTTAATAAACACGTCCTACTTACCGTCCTTTACCCACGGCTGGCACCGTGCGCTGTCTCCCAACAGCCACTCTCCATCCACTTCTGACCACTGCCAGCCCCTCTGAGTCAGTCTTGTTTATGCTGCTAGGTAAATAAGGGTGAAGAGAATGCCCTCTTTAGAGTATTATAAATGCCTTGGCATCTTGAAAATTCATCAGACATATATATGTTTTAATTAGAAAATACTAGTATGGGGACTCGGTAAGAAGGGTCAACCTCAACCCACAAAGACACACAGGTAAATTAAACGGGGCTCACATTGGGTCCACCCTACTGCATCTGACCTTACAAGCCCCACTCTGGGTGATGATTTGTTGAAGGGGAAAAAAAATAATACTAATAAACACTTATTACCCAAACCCCAGGCTGTACTGATGTTCTCAAATTTATGTTCCAAATGTATCATGTCTGTGGAAGCAAGAAGGTGCCCCCCGCCCCCAGGCTCCCAGGCAGCAAGAAGGTGCCCCCCGCCCCCAGGCTCCCAGGCAGCAAGGGGGTAGCCTAGTGACATAAACGTCTGTCAACACTTGTGCCTTCCCGATCCTTGCTGTCCCCAGCCTAGGGGCCCATCCTCTGCTGTTTCCTCAAGGTCTTGCCTGCACACGTTCACTGCTGGTGATCCCAACCAAGGATTAGCACAGGGAGCAGGAAGAGAAGGAGGGAGAGAAGGAGGGAGACAGAAAGACGAGGGGAAAGGGTGGGAGGCTGGGAAGAACCTTCAGTCCATGGGAAGGAAAGGGTTCGGGGCTCCCCTCCACCAGGACCTGTGAGGGACGCTGCTGGGGAGTGAACTGTGTGTGGTCCGCAGGTACACCTCACTGTGCCGCACTTCGCTGACCGCACTTGGCACCTTTGCTGTATTTTACACACTGAAGGGTGAAGAAGCCCCGAGTCCGGCGAGTCTGTTGGTGCCATTTTCCCAACAGGCTCAGATGATGGTTAGCGTTTTTTAGCAATAAAATGTGTTTTAATTAAGGCATGACCATCGTTTTTTAAGACATAATGCTGTTGCACACGGAATGGGCTACAATGTAACATAACTTTTATAAGCACTTGGAAACCAACGTTCAGTTGATGTGCTTCCCTGCAGTGTTGGCTGGGCTGTAGCGGCCGGGCCACAGCCACGGCACCTCCGGAGTCTGCCTGTCGGGACCCCGCATCTGTCTCCCAGACACGTGAAGGGAAATTGCGCCAAATTCCAAGTGAACTGAATGAATACTCTAGATGTAGTATAAAAATACCCAAACAACAGGCTCACCTACAGACAAAATCCCCAAAGATGACCTGAAACGTTGAGAAATAATCTCATAGCCTTTTAAACAATGAGCCCACTTTTCAGGTAGTTATCAAATTCTGCATCCAATATTCACCTGCAGCATTAAATACCTTTTATGTTTATCAAGTGCGTGTCTCTTGACTCACGAGCCGCAGAGCCAGTCAGTGCAGACATCCAGCATCTGGTCCTCGGCTCTCCCACGGTCTGACCGTTTGGATACAAAGCGGCCCTCAGGTGGGTCTCCCTGGTCCCTCCTACGAAGCACAGGGTGAATTCACCATCCCCAACTGGAGAAGAGAGGGTGTCCCAGAAGACAGCGCCAGCCGCTGACTGTAACAGTGAGCTCCCTACATGTTAAGACTTCGTAAGAGTTGAATATCTCCCTGGGCGAGGGTCACATTCCCAAGTCTGTCTGCCTCCGACCAGAACTCCAGTGCACTTTGCCTTGCTAGAGGTCGGCCTTGTGTAGAACCCGTCACCCCTTCCTCTGTCTCTCTTCTCCTCTTCGGAATGGGGGCGTCTATGGCCGACCTGCCCCACCTTTGTTCTCTGGAGGCACACAGCGCATCTGGTTTCCTACCCAGAGAGAAATGTTGCTGCCGGATGAACCACAGCACACATCACAGTGAGACCTGCTCTAGGTGGTATTTCGATGAGACTGGACTTCAAACATCAGAGTGGATGCTGGGATAAGTTTTGATTTGAAGGGCTGTTGGGATGGGATGAATGTATTTTACAAGTGAGTAGGACATGAGCTTGGGGAGGCGAACGTGGAATGTTACGGAGTGGAGCTCCAAGGATCCCTGGGCCAGTTCACACACCCCAGAGTTTATGCACAACCAAGCCAGTCTGTCACCCTGAAGCTACAGAAATTCTGTTGGTGACATCGGGGTCCTTGTGGTTTCCTAAGGAGTATTTTCAGCTGGAGAAAAATGGCAGCAGAGTGAATGGAAGCCACACAGACTGTCTCCCAGGACCAAACTGGAATTACAACTAAAATGAAGACAAATCATCAGGAAAAAACAACTGAAGAGCCGCTGAAGAGAACCCTTATAACCAGGGACATAAAGAGGACCCCAAGTCAAGCTTGGGAGGAGCTGGGGAGGTGCGAGAGGGCTGGTTGGGTGCCCATAGGCAGCAGCCGAGGCTGTCTTAGCCATGAGCAGTTCCCTTGGGTCAAAGCCCCAGTCGGCTTCCCAGCACAGAGTGGCAGACAGGGAAAGGTGCCCACATGACACCCGGCTGAGAAATTCCCCAGAGCAGAGGTCTGTCTGGCAGGGAGGCGCAGGGAGCACCAGCACTTCCCTGAAGGGCCAGGGCACTGATTCCAGCCACAGCCAGCGCCTTGGCTCCGGCAGGGGGAGGGTGGGCTGGACTGGAGCAGCGTCAGGAGAGTCGGGGTCCGTGGCACTGGGGAGAGAGCTGGGAAGGAGGCCATCGGGAGCCCTACACTGAGTCACTCCTTCATAGGACAGTCGCCATCTTTCTCAAAGAGCCCCACCCCGAGCCCCGGGGAGACGTGACGGCCCCTCCCTCAGGACTTACCGCCACCAGGCCAGAGAAGTGTGACCTGAGGCTCATCAACACTAGAGACAACCAGCAGGCGAGAAGCCAGAAATCAGCCTCTGAAAGATGCAAGATTTGGGACTTCCAGTCAGGATGGCGGGTAGGTGAACACAGTCTTGGCTCCCACAACCACATCAAAATGACAACTAAATTACAGAACCACCATCATTCAGAACCACCTGACATCGAGCTGAAGGGAAGTCCTACAACTACGACATTAAAGAAGCCACATGGAGACTGGTAGGAGGGTGGAGGCCGATGGGCTGTTCCCACACCCACGTGCGGCAGATAAAAATCAAGATGGACACCTCAGCTCGAAAGGTCCTCCCTGAGGAAGGAGGGGTCCCCATCCCACAACAGGGCCCAGCTCAGGGTTCCAGTGCCAGGAAGAGAATCCCCATCACTTCTGGCTGTAAAATCAGAGGAACTGGGGCTGAGGGAGGCTGAAGCTGCTGGAGCCCCAGGCAGCTCCTCTTAAAGGGCCCGCACATGGACTTACTCAACCCACTCCCTCCAAGCTCTAGGGCAGGGGAGGCAGCTTGAAAGGCACCAGAGACATACAATAAAGAACTGAGTTGTATGGCATCTGGGCAAGAGCTGGAGGGGCAGCTCTCTCCAGGACAGACATGCTAGAGGATGTTCCTTTGGTGAGCCCTTCCCCACAGGGCAGCAGACAGGCACCATATCTGGAACTCCAGCAACCTGGCTCACACTGGTTGCCCCACCCTGGTGATTCCCTGAGGCCCCGCCCCACCCAACTTTCAGGCCCGCCCAAGATGTTCCCAGTTTACCACAGGAGTGGCCTGTCTTGGCTCCTGTTTCAGATTTTCCTAAATTCTCTCAAACAAGCAGCATCTGGTCTCAGAGAGCCCCATACCTCTCGTGAAGTGGCCCCAGGCCTGGCACTAGAAGCAGCCAGTCTTGGTTCACAACTGGGCTCTTCCTGAGCACCTGCAAGCCCAGCACAAGAAGGACCCATCAGCAGATCACTTTGTAGCTTAGCCTGGTGGCCCTGGGTAGAACACAGGCAGTGGCTGACCTTGCCCCAGAGCCAGCACACCCAGTGGACAGCTTCAGACCACATTGAAGCACCATCACCCAACCACGTCCACAAGCGACACATTCAAGGGTTGGACTCAGTGGGTACCAGAACCCTGCCTAAGTAAGTCTTGCTCTGTGTGATGGGCCCCTGCACAGCTGATCCTCCAAGGGAGTCAGAGGCCAGTGGTCAGCTGAGCCAGTTCTTGCAGCTGATCAGCCTGAATAAATCCCTCCCATTGATGTGCCAACAGCAATCAAGACTCAATTACAACAGAAGGGTGTACAGTCTACATGAGGGGTGCACCGTGAGGGCCCTGCTAGGGTGACCAGGGAGACTGTGGCACTGGACCCTACAGGACACCTACAACAATAGGCCACCCTACGAAGCCTAGGAGACATAGCAACACTACCTAATACATAGAAACAAACACAAGGAAGCAGCCAAAATGAGGAGACAAAGAAACATGTCCCAAGTGAAAGAACAAAACAAAACTCCAGGAAAAGAACTAAACACAAAATGGAAATAAGCAATCAATCAGATGCAGAGTTCAAAACATTGGTTATAAGGATGTTCAAGGAACTTAGTGAGAACATCAACAACGCAAAAAAGGACCAGTCAGAAATGAAGGATGCACTAAATGAAATAAAGAATAATTTACAGAGAATCAATAGTAGAGTAGATGAAGCCAAAAAGCAAACCACCAATTTGGAATATAAGGAAGTATAAAATACCCAATTAGAACAGTAAAAAGAATTAAAAAAAAAAAAAATGACGATAGTGTAAGAGCCTCTGGGACAACCTCAAGGATGTCAACATTTGCATCATGGAGGTGTTAGAAGGAGAAGAGAGACAGCAAGAAATTGAAAACCTATTTGAAAAAATAATGACAGAAAACTTTCCTGACTTGGTGAAGGAAACAAACATATAAGTCCAGGAAACAGAGAGAGTCCCAAACAAGATGAACCCAAAGAGGTCCACATCAAACACATTATCATCAAAATGCCAAAGGTGAATTGGAAAAATGGCAGTGGAGTGAATGTAAGCTACACAGTCCATCTCCCATGACCAAACTGGAATTACAACTAAAATAAATACAAATCATTGGGAAAAGCAAACTAAAGAGTAGCTGGACAGACCGATACAATGAGGGACGCCAAATCATGCCTGATAGGAATTGTGGAGGCACACAGGGGTGAGCTGGGAGCCCATGGATGGCAGCAGAGAACTGTGATAGTGGTGTGTGCTTGTCTCTGAGAAAGCAGGGATTTTTTTAAAAGCACCAAACCAGCTACAGCCACGCACCTTGGGCTCCAGGAGAGGGAGGGTGAACTGGATTGGAACTGAGTAGAAAGAGGCCAGGGCTCCTGGCTTGGGAGGGGTGGACACCAGGAGTTCTGTACTGAATCATTCCCTCACATGACAGTAGCCATATTACTCAAACAGCCCCTTCTCAGAGCTCTGGGGAGAAGCAATGACCCCTCCCACAAGAATTTAATACCACCAGGCCAGGGCAGAAAAATGCAAACTGAGGGTCATTAACATGTCAATTTAATGAGCTAGCAAGTGCCTCACCTGCAAATCAGCTATAGCCACTCACCTTGGACTCCACAGAGGGAGGGCAGACTGAACTGGAACTGAGTGGAGAAACTCCACGGCTCCTCGTTTAGAAGGGGTGGACACCGGGAGTTCTGTACTGAATTACTCCTTCGCAGGACAGTAGCCATATTACTCAAAGAGCCCCTCCCCAGAACCTTTGGGAGAAACAATGGCCACTCCTGCAGGAATTCATCACCACCAGGCCAGGCTAGGAAATGCAAATTGAGAGTCATTAACATCTCAATTTAATGAGCAAGTAAGAGTCCCACCTTAGGCTCATTAAGTAACTGAGACTAATAGCCTCCAGGCAAATAGCTAGAGGATAACTGAATCTTTCCTGGGCTTGCAAATCTAACCAAAAAAGTAAGATTTGACAGTGGTGTTTAACATGTGTCCTCCCACACTCTTCCAAGCCCAGTAGAGGGACTGCAACTAGCAGAACACCAACACCCACAGGGAAAATTTGGCAGGCCCCAAAACCCACTGAGACAGCAAAAATGGTGAAATGAAGAAACAAATCCCAAATGAACGAACAAGAGACCTCTACCAAAGATGAGATAAATGAAAGGTGAATGAGCAGGACATCAGAGGGAGAGTTCAGAGTAATAATCATGAGGGAGCTCAATAGCATAGTAAAGATATAGAAACATTGAAAACCAACCAATTGGAAATAAAGATTGACCTAGCATAAATAAAGAACACATTGGAGGGGAAAACCAGCAGAATACAGGAAGCCAGGTATAGGATCAGTGAATTAGAAGACAGGGTAGAAAAAAAAATCACTCAATCAAAGAACAAAAAAAAAAAAACAATTAAAAAACAGGAAGACAGCTTAAGTAAATTATGGGACAACATGAAAATAACAATGTCCACATCATAGGAGTTCCAGAAGAAGAAGAAAATGAGCAAGGGTTAGACAATACATTTGAAGAAATAATGACAAAAAACTTCCCTAGCTTGGTGAAGGAGAAGGGCATACAAGTACAAAAAGCACAGAGAGCCCCAAGTAAGAAGAACCCTAACATGTCCACACTGAGACAAATAATAATGAATATGCCAAAAATTAAAGACAAAGAGACAGTCCTAAAGGCAGCAAGATATAAGCAACAGGTTACTTACAAAGGAACCCCTATAAGGCTATCAGCTAACTTCTCAACAGAAATACTACAGGCCAGAAGAGAATAGCATGAAGTAATCAAGGTAATGAAAAATAAGGACCTGAATCAAAGACTACTCTATCCAGCAAGGCTATCATTCAATATAGTAGGTGAAATAAAGAGCTTCCCAGACAAAAAAAAAAAGAGGCTAAGGGAATATATTAGCACCAAACCAGATCTGCAAGAAATGTTAAAAGAACTCTGTAATTAGTAGAAGAAATAGGAAGAAAAATATAACCACAATACACAAAAATGGCAATAAATAAGTACATATTAATAATAACATTAAATGCAAATGGATTAAACTCTTTGATCAAAAGACACAGAGTAGCTGATTAGATAAGAAAGCATGACTCATATATATGTTGTTTACAAGAGACCTACCTCACAACAAAAGACTCACATAGGTTGAAAGTAAAGGGATTAAAAAAAATCTTCCAAGCAAATAGGAAAAAAAAAAAAAAAGAGCTAGGGTACAAATACTCATATCCAATTAAATAGACCTCAAAATGAAGACCATAACTACAGACAAAGAAGGCCACATATAACATTGAAAGGATCTATCCAACAGGAAGATATAACCTTGGGAAACATACATGCACCAAATATAGAAGCACCAAAATATATTTTAAAACTTCTGGAGGACTTCAAAGGAGAAATTGAGAGCAATGCAATCATAGCAGGGGACTTCCACACCCTGCTGACATCACTGGATAGATCCTCTAGACAAAAAATTAACAAGGAAGCAGAGACTCTAAATGATGTATTAGATCAAATGGATTTAATAGATATCTACAGAGAATTACACCCCAAAATTGCAGAATTCACATTCTTCTCTAGTGCACATAGGGCATTCTCAAAGATAGACAGCATGTTAGGACACAAACTAAGTCTCTACAAGTTCAAGAAGACTGAAAGCATATCAAGCATCTTCTCAGATCACAGTGGCATGGAACTAGAAATCAATTGCAACAAGAACATGCAAAGACATTTGAACACATGGAGGCTAAATAGTATGTTATTAAACAATGAATGGGTTACCGAAGAGATCAAGAAAGAAATTAAAAATTTCCTGGAAATCAATGAAAATGAACACAACACCACAAATCTATGGAATGCAGTGAAAGTAGCCCTGAGAGGGAAGTTCATAGCACTACAGGCCCACCTCAAGAAACAAGAAAAATTTCTAGTTGACTATCTAACCTCACAACTTAAAAAACTAGAAAGCAAACAGAAAGAAAACCCCAGAGCAAGTAGAAGGAAAGAAATAGTAAAGGTCAGAAGAGAAATAAATAACATAGATACTAAAAACACAATTCAAAAGATCAATGAAACAAAGAGCTGGTTCTTTGAAAGATAAACAAGATTAATGGACCTTTAGCCAGACTTACCAAGAAACAAAAAGTGAGAGCCCAAATAACAAAATCAGAAATGAAAGAGGAGAAGTAACAACTGAAACCACAGAAATCCAAAGGACTGTTTAAAAAAAACACTATGAATACTTACACATGAACAAATTGGACAATCTAGGCAAAATGGATACATTTCTAGAAACACATATTCTCCCAAAACTAAACCAGGACAGATAGAAAACTTGAACAGACCAATAACAGATAAAGAAATTGAAGACAGAATCAAGAAACTTCCAGCAAACAAAAGCCCAGGCCAGGACAGCTTCACGGGGGAGTTTTACTGAACATTTAAAGAAGAACTAATACCCATTCTCCTCAAACTATTCCAAAAATTTCAAGAAGAAGAAAGACTTTCAAACTTTTTTTATGAGTCCAGCATAAACATAATTCAAAACCAGATAAAGACACTACAAAAAAAGAAAACTATAGGCCATATCCCTGATGAACATAGATGCCAAAGTCCTCAACAAAACATTAGCATATTGAATCCAACAATGCATTAAAAATATTATTCACCATGACCAAGTGGGATTCATCCCAGGGATGCAAGGCTGGTACAATATTCGCAAATCAATAAATGTGATACACCACATAAATAAAATGAAGACTAAAAACCACATGATCATATCAATAGATGCTGAAAAGCATTCAACAAAATCCAGCATTCTTTTCTGATAAAAACTCTCAGCAATGTGGGAATAGAGGATCATATCTTGACATAATAAAGGCCATATATGAAAGACCTACAGCCAACATCATACTCAATGGGCAGAAACTAAAAGCATTTCCCTTAAGAACAGGAACAAGACAGGGATGCCCACTTTCACCACTCTTATTTAACATAGTACTGGAAGTCTTAGCCACAGCAATTAGAAAAGAAGAACAAATAAAAGGGATCCAAAACAGAAAGGAGGAAGTAAAACTGTCATTATTTGCAGATAACATCATATTGTACATAGAAAACCCTAAAAAACTCTATCAAAAATCTACTAGATTTAATAAATGAATTTGGTAAAGTAGCAGTATACAAAAGAACATCCAGAAATCTATGGCATTCTTTTCTTTTTTTAATCCTCACCCGAGGACATTTTTCCATTTTTTGTTCAGATAAAGTGTGTGTGGGGGGGGAGAGAGAGAGAGAGAGAGAGAGAGAAACATCGACGCGAAAGGTACACATCGAGTGGTCGCCTCCCACACAACCAACCAGGGCCAGGGACCACCTGCAACCGAGGTACATGCCCCCAGCGGGAACCAAACCTGGGTGTCTCTGGACCGCAGGCCGACGCTCTACCGCTGAGCCAAACTGGCCAGGGCCTATGGCATTCTTATACACCAAAATGAACACTCAAAGGGAAACAAGAAAAAAACAATCCCATTTACAATTGCAACAAAAAATAAGTAAAATAAAATACCTAGGAATAAACTTAACCAAGGAAGTAAAAGAACTGTTCTCAGAAAAATACAGGACATTGAAAAAATAAATAGAGAAAGATATAAAAACATGGAAACATATAACATGTTCATGGATTGAAAAAATCACATTATTGAATTGTCTATACTACCCAAAGCAATCAACAGATTCATTGCAATCCCTATTAAAGTACTAACAGCATATTTCACAGAACTGGAACAAATACTTTAAAAAATAAATACTTTAAAAGTTTATATGGAACCATAAAGGACCATAAATAGCCACAGCAATCTTGAAAAAGAAGAACAAAGTGGGTAGGATCACAATACCAGGTTATACTATAAAGCCATCATAATCAAAAAAGCTTGGTACTGGCACAAGAACAGACATATAGATCAACGGAACAGAACAAAGAACCCAGAAATGGACCCAAAACATTATGCTCAATTAATATTTGACAAAGGTGTCAAAAGCACACAATGGAGTAAAGACAGCCTCTTTAATAAATAGTGTTGGGAAAATTGGACAGCTACATGCAAAAAAAAAGAAAGAAAGAAACTAGACCACCAACTTACACCATACACAAGAATAAACTCAAAATGGATAAAAGACTTAAATGTTACCCATGAAACCATAAAAATCCTAGAAGAAAACGTAGGCAGACAAATCTCAGACATCATACATAGCAGAATTTTCACTGATGCAAGAGAAACAAGGGGGAAATGAACACATGGGACTACATCAAACTGAAACGCCCTGCACAGCAAAAGAAAAAACCATCAAAATGAAAAGGGAGCCCACTCGCTGGGAGAACATATTTGCCATCAGATAAGGGGTTAATATTCAAAATATATAGAGTACTGATACAACTCAACAAAAGGAAGACAAAACATCCAATTCAAAAATGGGCAGAGGACCTGAATAGACACCTCTCCAAACAGGACATACAACTGGCCAGGAGACATATGAAAAAATGTTCAACATCTCTAACCATCAGAGAGATGCAAATTAAAACAACTATGAGGTTTCACCTCACACCTGTCAGAATCCTGCCATCAACAAATCATCACATAACAAGTGCTGGTGAGGGTGTGGAGAAAAGGGGACTCTAGTACACTGCTGGTGGGAATGCAGACTGGTGCAGCCACTATGAAAAGCAATAGGGTTTTCCTTAAAAAAGTAAAAATGGAACTGCAATTTGAACCAGTGATCCCACTTCTAGGAATATACCCTAAGAAGCCTGAAACACCAATCGGAAGGAATATATGTACCCCCATGTTCATAGCAGCACTATTTACAATAGCTAAGATCTGGAATCAGCCCAAGTGTCCATCAGCAGATGAGTAGATAAAAAAGCTGTGGTACATTTACACAATGGAGTACTATGCAGAAAGAAAGATCTCTTATCCTTTGAGACAACATGGAGGGACCTGGAGAATATTATGTTAAGCAATATAAGCCATTCAGAGAAAGACAAATACCACATGCTCTCACTTATTTGTGGAACACAATGAACAAAATAAGCTGTTGAAGAAAAGAGATCCAGAATCATGGAAGTAGGGAACAGACTGACAAACCTCAGAGGGCTGGGGGTGGGAGGGTAGGAAAGAGCTAAATCAAAGCATTTATATGCACAACCACTCTATAGGGACACTAGGCTGAGGAAGGCAGGTGGGAGCAGTAAGGAGGAGCGTCAATAGGAAACAATAGGGGGACATCTGTAATACTTTCAACAATTAAAAATTAAAAAATAATTTTTAATAAAAAGGAATATTTTCAATGGTAAAACTGTCCATCCACCTCTGGACCCTTGTGTCATATTGAAATCAGTGGATGGTCCCTGTAATAAGATCTTCTTTATAACACTTTCTTCTCAACAGAGGAAATATTCTGGATCATAGATCATCTTGTAGGTTTTCAAACTAAAGATAAAAAACTGGTTTAAAAGAAATTTTATCATAATCACTACTTTAATGGAATTCGCACGTCTAACCTTTGAAATACCAATCCAACATTTGACCTATCAGACAATGCTAGTATTTCTTCCTCTCCGTGGGCCTGTCTGCACACCAGACCTGGATCTCAGAAATCAAATACAGTAACAGATCACTGGGGCCAGGACAGAGCAATCCTTTCAGTGGTCAGGTTACACGCAAGGCACACGCGTGCAAAGTGGCCTCTCTTTACTGTTAATTCGTGTGTGTGTGTGTGTGTGTGTGTGCACGTGCGCACGAGAGAGAGAGAGAGAGAGAGAGAGAGAGAGAGAGAGAGAGAGACAGGAGAGACAGAAGCATGACAGGGACAGAGAGGGACTGGATTGAGAGAGGGCAGGCTCATTCACCCGGAAACCGCACGGTTGAGAAGGCGCCTGTGGGCTAGCGTGGCATTTGCCAAGTGGTCAGAGTAGAAGCATGGGCACGGGCACCGCAGAGCGGAGGGCAGGTGCGGCCGATGCCCCTTCCAATCCCACAGCCCAGGCTCTGTGCCGCCTGGGGCTGTGGATGCCTGGCCCACCTCCCCAAGCAGCCTCCTTCCAAAGGAACAAGGGAACCTTTTCCACTGCTCTGTAAGACAGTTCTACCATTAAAAAAATCCCAAAACTGAAACTTCAAAGAGGACTGGAAGGAGGAAGTCCTCAGGAAGGAAACGGCACTGCTGGTGCCCGTGCCCTGCTCCAAGCTGGCTCCAGCTGAGCGCAGGCCTCGGGTTCCGGGCTCATTCCCCTCACCTGCGCCATCCGCAGCGACGGGCATGTCCTCTTATTACCTGTCATTATTAATGACAGCTGGAATGCTGAGCGAATCTTACCCTCCTTGAATCGCTTTGGACTTCCCTGAAAAACATCTTTTTACATAAGGAGAGTTACCCGTAAAGGTCATGTTTTATTTCCTTTTTTTTCTTATGAGTACACTGTGTAAATATCCTCATTCAGGAGATCACTGCAACCCAAATGTAAAATTATTTTCATGAGGTTTTTCATAATAATAAGTCACAGCTAAAAAGAGTCATAGAGGAGGTGGCAGATGGGTAGGGACAGTGAACAGAGCATCCTGGGGCCTCGTCCAGGCTCGAGGCTCCCTCTGGAGACAGTAGGTCACCAACTCTGACCCAGACCTCCAGCTGTCCTCAGTGTCCAGTGCCCGCCACACCTCGGGACTGTCGGGGAGGAGGCGCCCATTTGGTGTCAGGGTTTACAGCTCGGGATCAAGTATCTACAACATCTTGGATCATATGCCAATTTTATCAGCAATACTTTGAGTGGGTATCAGTCTCTTACCAACCCTACCTTGGAAACAGACATCCAGCATCTATCACTGGTTCTACCTTATTCCTATTGTCCTTGCCGCTCTAAGCCAGGGTCCGTTACAGCCCTGGGGGCCCTCGGGCACACCCAGCTTCGGATCCCGGCTGTGCCGCAGACCAGCTGCATGAGCATGGGAGTGACACCTCCCTGCTCTGCTTCAGGTCACTTGTCTGAAAAGATGGTTGGTCACAAAGAACAAACCATTGCTGTGGAGTTTACGTCCAGGCCAGAGTGGAGGGTCATTCCCCAGCAACCTCTCCAGAGACACCTTCCTCGCTGGCTCTTGAACTGTTGGTGTTACCCAACCAACGCCTTTCCTCCCCTCTCTGTGGACGGTGGACACGATGTGCTTTATTTTGGTCACCCACTGTCCCTCCAAATGTCTTCTGTTATTTCCTCCCTAGCCACTACCTGACAATCCCAACGAGTCCGTTATCCTCAGCTACTGAAAAGCCCCAAAGTCACTGAACTAGAAAAACTCAGCCATGTCTGTAATGAAAACACTCATACTGTCCACTGTGTGGGCTCCGGACTCAGCGTGGACCACTGGCTGGTCTCCTCCACGCCTCCACACGCGGCACCCGGGGTCGGCGCCTCGGGCCACGCAGCCTCGGGCCTCCTTGAGGGTATTCCTGCAACCCTCAGTTCGCGTCCTTCATTCTGCGGAGGCCAGTGACAGCCGTGAACTTCCCAGGGCCCAGGAAGGAGGAGAGAGTCATCAGACACCCCAACATCTCCCGACATCCCTCCCGGCTCACCATCTCGGTCGCTGTACAGATGGCCTCATTTTTAACAGAAACATGACAATCACAAAGAGCATTATTTTACAGCAGCACAAAAATGCATCTCATTCCAAAGCCGCTCTCATCGAGCCTTGGGAGTCTTTTCCTCCTTCCCCCGAAGCAGCAGGGCCCCGAGACGCCAGGAGGCCTGCGCAGCTGGAGCAGCGGGGACAGGATGCGCCCGAGCCCTGGGCGCGCGGGTGGCCCGGGGCCTGCTGTGCGCCTGCGCACCCACCCTGGGCCTTCAGAAGCAGGAGCGGTGGCTGTCGGCCGCTTCGCGGTCAGGGTCCCTCCGCTTCCGACACAGCCGCGCAGGCCCCGCCGCTCCCCGCCACGCAGCGCTGCCGGGCACCGCTGAGTTCTCCGGGGCTTTCTGTGTGGTCTGGGGTAGAAGACGTAAACGCCGTTTTGCTTACATTTTCTTTTCCCAAAATCAATCTTAAATAAATACCTGCTCTGCACAGCCTGAAGTATCATCAGAACTGCAGCTCTCGCTGCTAGTTTCTGTTTTTAAAATGTCTCCGGGCAGAAGGGCAAGCTGACCTATCCGGGAGGTCACCTGGGTGGATTTCCAAGTGGGGTCACGGCTATGCCTGGTTGACATTCCAGCCCGGAGAATGTTTTCCCTCTGTGATTAATGGGCTTGACGTCCATTTCCTCACGGCTTTTGCTAAACACATAGTTCAGGATTTATTGTTAAATACCACTGAGCTCATAGGAAGCTAAACCCTTGTGACTGTGAAAATACTGTCCAGAGGCCAGAGTTCCTTCAGAGAGTCTGGATCACAATAAGAAGAACACAATGGCCCGTGATCTTGGTCCACCAGGTATCTCGTGAAACAGTCCCCAGTGGAAAATGGAGCGCACGCTTTAGTGACATGGCAGACCCACAGTTAGGGGTGCGATATTAAATAGATGTTAGAAGCACAAAGAGCCATTAGCATGGAGGAAGTGGGGGTCCCTCTGGTTTCATAAATGGTTGACCTCACCGTTTGCTTGCCTTCTACATAGCATGTTGGTCATTAAAAAGGATCTGGGGGTGTGCAACCCTTGGCACCCTTCTCTTGTGTCACTAGCTTGACTGAGCTGGGACTTTGCTGGGAGAGGCAGGAGCTGTCCTAGTGCCCACCTGCTGGTGCACAGACTGGGCACCTGCCACAGGATCTCTGAAGAAGACAAGGGCACAGCCTCGAGCCCTCGCGGTCAAACCACCTGCACGCGAACTGCGCTGTGTGACCCTGGGCACGTTTGAACCTAAGCTCAGACTCCCCACGAGCAGCACAGGGATAATGACAATAGTTTCCTCATGGAGTTGTTGAAATAGTAAAGCGAACCATGCACCACAGGCTTAGGACCTCACAAAAGAAACAATAAAATCTCAGCAAACACTAGCTGTGCGTTTCACCAGGCAGCTGAAGTAGTTGACCGCTCTGTAAAGTGATGAACGGGCACCTTCCGCCTCAGTGGGACTCACCTTCCGTCCCTGAACACGAACAGCTGCGTGAGGTGCTCGGGAATCCAGAACTGTGGCCGTCCCAACGTCCCTGGTGAGAGGACAGTACAATCTCAATGTCTGTGTTCATCTACTGTACTTGGGAGGCAGAGCAGACGACCCGAGAGGGCACCAGCCCGGCTCGCGGACACAGTGGGCAGAGCAAAGGACCCAACAGCAAGCGCTCAGATGACTGTTTTCTGAAGAGAAAACCCGGCTACCGGACTGAACCGCCACGTGTGGTGGCAGGTGTCGCTCACAGCGTGTTGGCTGACGGGCCTGCTGAGAAACGCCAGCATACGTTTGGACAACAGACCACGTTCATCCCCTGAGAGTGTGAATGCTTTGGCGGAAGCGTGACATCTTACTTCGAGCACACAGAAGATTTGTTTCAAAATGAGACGTAGAAGCACAACGTGGGCTCGTTAACTGTTCATTTCCCCGACTGCTGCAGTGCCACCGTGCCAGGCCTGGGCACCGCCCGAAATACGCCACTGTCATCCTTCCTGCTCCTGTCCGGCCGGCTCCAGCAGGGCACCGAGAGCCTCTCCCGACGGAGGCTCTGGACAGCAGACACCGAATCCCTCCCACCTGGAACAGACAGTGGCAACGCCAGCTGTCCACAGGGAGCTGTTCAGATGGGGCCCCGGGTGAATGCTCCCTGGGCTCTGCCTGGAGAGCGCTCAGCCCTCATGACTGTCTCCGTGGCCTGCGACAGCGGCCCTTCCATTCGGGCTTCTCGCCAGGGCGAAGCAGGCTTGTTTCTCTCTTAAGAAGACTGCACTTAAATAGAGCTGGGGTAATTGACTTTGTGGGGACGGGGCTGTTTAAGCATCGCATTTTCTTTCTGGCTAGAATCGTCCGCTTCTGTTGTCTTTGTAGAAATTCTTAAAATAAAAACAATTTTTAGCCCTGGCCAGTGTGGCTCAGGGGTTAGAGCACGGGCTGGTGCACCAAAGGGTCTCGGGTTTGATTCCTGGTGAAGGGCACATACCTGGGTTGCAGGTTTGATCCCTGGCTTCCGGTGGGGCGCCTGTGGCATGAGGGAGGCAACCAGTCAACGTGTCTCTCTCACATCGACGTTTCTCTCTCTCTTTTCCTCCTTCCCACTCTAAAATACAAAGTCAATGAAAAAATATCCTCGGGTGAGGATGAACAACAACAGAACAATTTGAAGTGAGATTTACTATCTGTATCAGAGATAAACTTCAAGATTTTTTTTAAAGTGCATTAAACAAAATAGTGAACTTTCAAAGGCCAGTGGGAACCATGCGGAGCATCAGACGCAGAGCGGAGGCCCAGTGCGGCCCTGGCTCTCCCTGCTGGCCACACGGTCACGGGCCACTCAGCTGCCCTCCAGGGTGTGCTCTCTTCAGATTGACAGCAAGACCAGTGACACAGAACCCCGGGTTTCCGTGGCCGCGCCCGGCACCCGCCAGGCGCTCAGTCATTGTGCGCCCCGCTCTCCTGTCCCCTCGCCGGCCACAGAAGAAGCCCCGCATCCAAAGCCCCCCTTGCTGTCTCCCAGAGAACGGCGCCAGCCTGCCGAGCAGCACCCGCAGCCCCTGCTGCTCAGAGGCTGTCCTTGGGTGGCGCTCTCTGTGCCCTGGTCTAAGCAGAAGGGCTGGCAGGCTGGCTCGGAACAGGAAGGCCGGTCTGAAAGGCTGCTCCCAGCCACACGGGATGGGAGGGGTTGCGGGGAAGGAACTCACCCTTCATTGGCAATACCCAAATAAAAATGGATTACTCCCATGACGGAGAAGCATTCAGCCAGCAGGTCTTGTAAGATAAAATAGAAAGTTTCTTCCTGAAAGTCATTTAGAAAGAGGTGAGGAAAACGTACTGAGCTGAGGGTGGTTCTCTTGCTCTCTTTCATTTTCTTAGAAAAAGAACTTTATAGATGTTGTAAAATTGATACATGCTCATTATAAGGGGAAAAAGTCAAATAATATAGAAAAGAACAATGGAGAAGTAAAAAAAATCATCAAGAACCTATCAATTTCCCCAGAACCATCATTTCAGCATCTCTTCCCTCATGAACACAGTGGTCATTCTCATTATACTTGAATCAACTGAATAAGAAGTTATCAGAACTAGACAAGGACATTGCAAGAAAGGAAAATTATGTGGATCTCTCTTAAGAATATAAATGCAAACCACTAAGCCAACTCAACCAAGCACTCGTACCCACAACATGTCAAGAACCCTGCAAAGCAAAGAGACCCAAGAAAAACAGGGGCAAACATCTTGAACACATGCATTAATGTCCTACCACTGTTAGCACAAATTAGCACAAAATTAGTGGATTAAAAGTAACACAGGCCCTGGCCGGTTTGGCTCAGCGGTTAGAGCGTCAGCCTGCGGTCCGGAGAGACCTGGGTTCGGTTCCTGCTAAGGGCACGTACCTCGGTTGCAGTTTGTCCCCAGCCCTGGTTGGTCGTGCGGGTGGCAGCCACTCGATGTGTCCCTTTCACGTCGATGTTTCTCTCTCTCTCTCTCTCTCTCTCTCTTCCTCTCTCTCCCTCCCACTCTATCTGTACAAAAAAATGGAAAAATGTCCTCAGGTGAGGATAAAAAATAAATAAATAAATAAATAAATAAATAAATAAATAAATAAATAAATAAAAGCAACACAGCAGGATGCTCAGTTCTGCCGTATACGAGCTGGCCACAGTGTCCCTGTGGAAGTGGTCAGCCTGCAGCCCTGCACTTCTCTGCGGGGCTGTCCCCTGGTCTCCCCTGCTCCCGAAAGTGCCAGCACATGTGGCCCGGCGCCCCCATCTCCTGGGTTAGCATCGTCCAGCTGACTCCCCCCAGGCCCTGGCCCTTTCTCCGCCTCCCTCGCCCACTCTCACGGGCTCACCGGGATGATTCAGGAGGATCTCCCTAGTGAGACGTCAGCGATGATCTGCCACCTTCCTTCCCCTTTGCCAGGTAACCCAACGTGCTCACAGGTTGCAGAAATTAGGACATGGGCCTTCGGGAGGAGACATTTTTCTGCCTACTCCAGAACACCTCACAAAAGAGAACATCCACATATTTAATAAACATGTGGAAAGTGTTCAGCCTGCTTGGTCACCGGGGAAATGTAAACCAAAGTCACAAAGATGTGCCACTGCCCCTCCCCCCCGAATGGCTCAAGTTAGAAAGTCTGGTGAGGGTGTAGAGTGACAGTAATTTTTGTATATTGCTGGTGACATCCCTACATGTACACTCACGAGAGGTGTGTGCATATATTTGCACCAAATGACAGACATATACACAAATATTCAAAGTGGCATAAATTTTAACAGCCACCAATAGAAACCACTGAAATGCCCACATTGAATGGGATGAATAAGCAGTAAACGGTGGTCTATTCAAACAATGAACTATTCCCCAGACTGTGGGTGGACCGCACCTAATGCGGAGTCATGACGCCAGTCCCCACAGTGCCTAGTAAAGGGTTCTGTGGCCGTGCATATAAAGACGAGACTAATCTCTTTTAGCAGGAATCGGAGCAGCGGTCACCTCTGGACATGGTGTACTTAGATGAACGAGGTGTTGGGGGGTACTGGTAATGACCTATTTTTGTAAAAATACACTTAAAATTTTTGCAGATTTCTATGCTACAGTTTAATGAAAGCTTCCAGAAAGCCATTTAAATAGTATCTGTACTCTGTGTCACAAACTGGGAGCCTGATTTAGCTTTCAAGGATCCATGAAGACAGGCTCGGGCTCGGGCAGGCTACCCTGCAATGTCCCGCAGACAGACACTTCCTGTCAGGAGAGCCAAATACCAAAGGGCAAGAGGTTAAAACGAATTCAGATTTATCCATCTTTGAATCAAATGAAAATGTTACAGACCCCAGAGACTGTTCTTATAGCTGGATTTTTTCAGTGACCTAAAAGTAGCCACTTGAAATTAGTTAAGTAACATTATACTCAACCTTTTGAAACGAGAGTTTTTGTCTTTTTATGAGAAATTGGCATTTTCATCGTCTAGGGTGTACACAACCTCCCTGACACAGTGAATCTCCAATGAAGCCATTTCAGTCTTTAAGAAAAACAATGTGCTCACCAGAGCCCTCCAGGACCTGCAGGCAGAAGACGGCACCCGGGGACGGGAGGGCGGCAGTTCCAGGGCTGGGTTCCCATAGATGTGACTACACCTGTTCCTGCCGTGGTTTGGGTTTGGGTCCAGCTGTACACACCATGCACGGATACAGACACCACAGTGATAGTAAATAACGCTTCTTACCTGGTGCTCTTGTTTGACAGGCTTTATTGGGGTGTTCACATGAGGTTCGCCGCAGTGCAAACCCCAGTGAGGCCCGTATAAGTGATCTAACTTTGAACACGCTTCTTCTGCACTTCCGTCCCTGCATGTTCAGGACGAGCCGCGGTGTCTGTGAGGAGAGCCAGGCCACCAGAGGCCCTGGCACATGATCGTGGAGTTGGTGACACCCTGTCTGCCACTCATAGTAGGCACTTGACAACGGTAGCGCTTGCTGTGAGGGTCTCATCTGACTTTGATGAAAACCCACGAGGTCCAGAAGCAGAGACCAGACTGATGGTTGTCAGAGGGGAAAACAGGGAGGGAACCCCGTCAGCAACTTCGTGATGTTTGCACAGTGATGGATGGCGATCCCATTGCAAGGTATGCAGATGTCAGATCATCCTGTTGTGCTCCTGGAACTGACGTGATTCAATGTACCACCTACACTTAGATTTAAAAAATCAATAACAATAGCCAACAAGGCAGGAACTGTCCACCTACCCGGATCCCCACCCAGAGCAGGCACGAGTCCGAGTTTGCTTACTGAATAATGAATTAGTAAGTGGACAGATAAGAGGAAGGAGGCAGGACCCGTCGTCCTGGATCTGAGTGAGGAAGCCAGGTGCATCCGAGCCCACTGCTACTCATCAGAACGGTTGCGTGGCAAACCCAGGCTACGCGCTCGAAGCCCAGGCTCTTCCTTCCACTCCAGCCTGCTCGTGACAACGCTACTGGCCTTGTCTGGACGTCGGCATTTTATCTTCATGTCGGATGTGCGCTGAGTTCTGCACTGGGCAGTGTCTGGACTCGCCCCAGGGAGAACCCAGTGAACAGGTTGCATGTTCCTGCGGTTAGCATGTGATATTTTAAAAACCTAAACGAGCCCTGGCCAGTTTGGCTCAGTGGTTGAGCATCAGCCTGTGGACCAGAGAGTCCCAGGTTCGGTTCCCACTAGGGGCACGTACCACAAAAAAAAAATAAAATAAAAAAATAAAAAAAAAACCCAAACGATGATAAAATTTGGAAGCACTGAATTTATATAGTATGTATGTTTAATACAAATAAAAATATCACCACAGAAAGTGTGGAGCAAGTACATCTTCTCTGGGCATTTTTCTCGAAGCTGTTGCCGTAGAGAATGAAGCGTAACCAGATAGCTGTCTTCCCAAAGGGGTTCCAGTCCTTCCAACGGAGCAGGCAGGTCCCGTCGGTCATGTGACCAGGGTGTGGGTGCCCAGCACCAGCCCCTCGGGGGCGTGTCTCACCATGCCAGCCTGCTGCGACACAGGGGTGTACCCACAGACTCCAAACCTCACTGGGAAAGTCAGGTGTCACCCAAACAGCACGTGCAGCCTGGAAACGACCCCACAGCTCTGGGAAGCAAATGAGTCTTTGAGTGGAGAGAACTTTAAAAACCAAAATGAGGGCACATAGAAGCAGAAAAGATTGGAAATGAAGTCACTTCCCGTAAAGATAGGGCCTCAGGCAAAATGGACGCAGCAAGGCGAGTGGGAGGCCGGGTCCCCTGGGGGGGGGGCGGGGGAGGTGGGCTGAGCACAGGGGGGGGGGGGGGGGGGCCACAGAGGCATCTCTGCAACTTGCATGCAGGGCAGGAGCTGGCCTGCAGAGGGCCCCAGAGGAGAGGAGGCCCTGCGAGCTCAGGGCAGGTGCTCACTGTCGCCTCCGACAGCTTTGTTCTTGGTCACATTTTAAATGAGCATTTCTAATCCATGGGAAATCTATAGTTAATATGTAATCTCGTATTTATCTTATATCAGTAATGTCACTGAATGCTGTAAAAGTGTATCCCCAGTGCCCTTCGAATGTATCCAAACTTCTTAAAAATGCCAATAAAACCTGAGGAGCGCTCAGAGCTTTGCTTCCTTAGCCACGTGTGGATCCTCGTGTCTCCAGGCGAGGCGGCTCTCTCTTGCTGCCAGATCCCGCCCGATGCTCAGACACCACTCCAGTACTTGTTCACGTTTTCACGTCGGTGTTATTTCTTCTGGAACATCTTGTCTCCCCTGCATGGCTGCAGAAGTCAAATGAACCGCCTCCCGCGTGGCCGTGGCTGCCCCCAGTGCTTCATCGAACAGGCTTCATCCTCCCTCCCCTGGGCAGGCCGCTGGGCTCGGCGAGGCTCAGAGACGCCCAGGCTCCAGCAGCATCTGGCTGGCTCCCGGCCAGTCCTTCCCCTTTCTCTCCTCAGGTGACCTCTCCACCCTCCTGCTCTGCTCGGAGCCATGCAAACACTCCCTGGGCTCCTCTGCGGCGAGTCAGGGACAGTCTCCTCTGTGGTTCCAGGGAGGGTTCCCGCCGCCCAGACAGCCCGCTCCTGCATTCTGACGGCACCAGCCTCTCCGGTATTCTGGCCCAGGGACGGCGTGACTTCCTGCCCTCCTTCCACCGGAGGCTGCCCCTCCCCTGTGTGGGACCACTTTTCAATACTCACTTCTCTCTGTTGAAACACCTGGACTGGGTTATTTTTTCCAGCCTGAACACTAACAGATATACCCAGAAACATCCCAAATGCTCAACCTGTAAGTCTTTTAGAGAACATTTTAAATAACTTAAATCTTTGATGCAGAGTAACCATAAACCACTGATAATACCTTTATCTTTTCCCCTTTGCTAACCTCCAGGACTTCATTCCTGTGCGTTGCTCAGTTCAGAATGTCCCAGGTCGTGGGACCTTCAGTGTCAAAACAGGGTCTGTCTTGGGCAAAACCCAACAGCTGGCCCACTGTCGAGGCCCTGTCTTGATTGGGCCGCAGGCCCAGGTGTGTGCAGGTCCACCCTCCCAGTCAGCGGGATGCAGAGAAGGGCCAGGGGACCAGCCAGCCCGCTCAGAAATAAACCGAACTGTCAGATAAGGGGAAGCAGAGTTGGGGACACCTGGAGGGCCAGCTGTCACCAGCCCCTTTCACACACGGAAGAGAGAGCCCGTCGTGGGCGCCGGACCGCCGAGGTGACGCTCGCTCAGGCGCCACGTGGAGCAGCGAGAGCTTGTCACAAAGCTGCACCGTCTCTTCTGAAAGGAAAACACAATGATCCGTCACTCAAACGCTGAGCAGATACCTCATTCCAGGGACAGCTTAGTGGCGGAGGGCACCGTAAAGCAGCTGTCAAGATGAATACGCGCTTGGCCTTCCTGCAGGGAGCTCCCCCGGGCTGTGGGACCGCAGGCGCCGAGCTCGCTTGCGTCCCCATAGCATCTCCTTAAACCCTGTGCTGTGCTCATGATTGCTGCTTCCCGGTCTGGGGCTGGGCTGACCCAGCTAGATGCTCTCCAGGCACGGAAAACGCTTGGAAAACGCTTGGAAAGGCGGCTCCCTCATCTACCATCGCCCCCTGAAGACGAAGCCAGAGCCGGCGGGTTTTCCATGAGCCCAGTTCACACTTTTGACTTTGGGAGCTTGTTTCTGTCTTCCACCCACACAGCTCAGGGAGCGGTGACACCTCGAAGACAACTGCCGGGGGGAACCCCGACAGGAGAAAGCCATGGTCTCCGCCATCACCCACCCCTCCGGGACCGGGTCCCTGCTGACACGTGTCCCTCCTAATTCCCGGCCGCTGCTGGGCTCTGCATCTCTGGCCGCACTGGGCACCTGGAGCGGCACCACGCCCGGAACTCGGGCCGGGAAGCGCAGGGGGCCTGGCGCACTGACCAGAATAACAGGTCTCCCTGTCACCTGCCATCACCCCTGCCGCCCCAGCTCAGACACCTGACACAGTGTCCGGCAGGGTCCCGCCGGGCAGGAGCCGGTGAAGCTTGGGCCTGTGTGCGCCAGGGGACTTCCGCCAGCTGGACGCGCTGGCTCCGCCTGCCTGGCTCGGCCGTCGCTTGCCTGCGCCCCTGCCGGGGACAGGAGAGGGGCGCGGGTCTGAGAGGAGCAGGCTGCTGCTGACAGGATTCAGCTGGAGGAGGCTGAGGCCCCTGCGAGTGTCTCAGGGCAGAGGCCAGACCCCTCAGCTCTGTGAACCTGGGCCAGGTCCTGGCAGCCGCTGCAACCCCCGGAGTCTGGATAAGCACGACCTTGACCTGGGGCCCGGCGGGGACAGCCAGAGCCCACCTGCCTGGCGGAACCCCAGGGCCCGTCAGAAACACGGAAACAGCTTTGAAATCTGCATGTCTGTGTGACGGTATGAAATATTCATACCTCAGATTACAATATTGTATTGAATTAATATTGATTGACGATGGATTCTTAAATAGATTCATATTTCATAAGCTGCCCACAGTGGACCCACCATCGGGCCTCCATGAGCAAAACCAGTCACAGGACCGTGCAGGATGCAGCTGAGGGAGCAGCTGTCCACTGCCGAGCGACAGAAGGAGACGGCCAGCTCCAAGGCACAGCCAACCGCGTCGGCCAGGTGACTACAAACCACACCTCTTGGCACCGCTCGCCTGGATTGGGCTTGGCCCTAGTGATGTGTGCCAACGGGCATCCCCGTCCACTTTTTTTAGAAAGATATCTACCTCCGGCCTCACATTTGAAAACGTCACTGAAGTGGCACTTTTTCCGCCCAGATGCAATGACTCCCGCCGTCCGCGAGGAGACCGTGATAAGAACAGCCATGGGACAGGGAGCTTCCCAAGGTTCCTCCGTCCGGACTGGGCGGAGGGCTCACCAAACGCTACCCAGTTGGCACCTTCAGCATGGGGCAAGGGCGGAGGGACGAGGCTCGATGTCCAGCATGTTCTGTTCGCATCTGGTGCAGAAAATCACTCCACCCCGGTCTCTCATTATGCTTACCATAGTCACACCTGAATTTTTGCCTGAAAACTCACCTTACCATCATTTGAATGGGTTCCCTTTCGGCAGGGAAATGTTTTCCACTTTACACAGGGTGTTTTTCTAGCCACAGAGCCAGCCCTTCCTCCGCCACGCTCTCCTCCCCATATCCCACAGTGGGCGCTGCCCGGCCCCGGCCCTGCCGGCCAGCGGCCTCTGCTCGGCTGACGCCAGCCCGTTTGCACAGGCACCAGGAGGCAGAGCAACAGGCCAAAGTGGGGTCGAGCCTTCCCTTTGTTGTGACGGGTTCAACGTGAGCTAGAAGGTTTCAAAGGCGTGTAAAATCTTCCAAAGACTGGGCGAGAACAGCCACCAGGGACTGGGATGATGCTAATTAGACAAAGCCATTGTTTAGATTCAGACAATACCTGTTTACAGTCCAATAAACAACCTGTCACAGCTGCTTGTTCAAAGCAGACCTAGATGTCAGTGCAGATGCTCAGTGGAGAGGGAGTGGAATGAATTGGTCTCCTGAGTAAACACACTGAGCAGCAATGTGAACCCCTCAGTGCTGGGGAAGAGGATCGTTTATAAAGGTTTAAGATGGCGTTTCATAAGGATTGATATTTAGAGAGGTGCCCTTCCCTGTCCAAATGACACCCCCTGCCTTTTCCTGTTCTCACCAGCCTCTAAAAGAGAAAAATATTATAGGAAAAAATAAATAATAAAACAAGAGACTGGAGTATTGCTGGAGTCATCGCACCAACGTGTTCCAAAACTTTGAATATAAAATTTAATAAGCATCACAAAGACGCCTGGCCTCAGTCTAGATGACGGACAAGGACGGCACCTGGCCTGAGGTTTTCCACTCTGTCACCATCTATGACGGATGGAACCAGACAGAAGAGTCAGCTGGGGAAAGGTCAGCTGGCTGAACACCCAGGCTGCTGTTTGCTGTCAGTGAGTGACAGGTAGGGACAGACCCAGTGTGTGAGCAGGAGGCCTGATCCGGGAGAGGAAGCAGGGAGGGACAGAGAGGAAATGGGGACACCAACCAGCCACTTCTTTTATGGGGATCGTGACTCACGAAAGTGTCTGAACCGGGAGATGTGACCAAATGGCTGAACGCAGGGCTTTAGCAACAAGTTGCTAGTGTGCAGAAATACGGCAGCTGCCTGTCCGGGAACCCCACACACATGTAAACACGGGAAACAGCGACAGATTCCAGTTATCCAGGTGTTGCAAGAAGACGAGGCAAGAGCATGGACTCGCCGCCTCTGCAAATCCCTGTGGTGTGCAGCGACCACAGACCCTCGTCAGTGTGACCTTGGGGGCAGGGCGTGAGGTTCTGTGTACTTAACACACACCAGCAGTCTTGCTCCCACCACATTCTCTTTTTTTATCCTCACCCGAGGATATTTTTCCATTTTTTGTTCAGATAGAGTGGGAGGGAGAGAG
Organism: Molossus molossus; assembly: GCF_014108415.1. Lineage (NCBI taxonomy): Eukaryota > Metazoa > Chordata > Mammalia > Chiroptera > Molossidae > Molossus > Molossus molossus. The sequence goes on along the minus strand of NW_023425356.1, from coordinate 1,891,793 downwards.
AGAGAGAGAAACATTGATGTGAAAGGGACACATCGAGGGGTTGCCACCCGCACGACCAACCAGGGCCGGGGACAAACTGCAACCGAGGTACGTGCCCTTAGCGGGAACCGAACCCGGGTCTCTCTGGACCACAGACCGACACTCTAACCGCTGAGCCAAACTGGCCAGGGCTACCACCACATTCTTTCATCTCCCTTCCAGCACCCCAGAGAACCCAGTCAACGAGGTCTTCCCTGCACGTGAAGGAGGACCCGGCCGCGGTCAGACTAGTTCACCCACCACAGTCTTGACTCTCCGAGGGTCCGCCTTACCTGCCCACCATTGAAAGGATCCTGGATTCTGCCACCATAAATAACACTTCTTTCCCTTTAACACAGAATTTTCCCAAACTAGTGCCTGCAGTTCACAGCTGCAGAACCCTCTTTCTGAACCAAGAAGTACGACGGGCTGCAGCCCTGCTGTTAGAAAGCCCAGTGGTCCTTGGCAGAGGGGACAGTAGCACCTGCCTGGCGCTCCCTCTCCCTGTGCCCGGCTCTTCACAGCCGCACGCACCTTCAGGCCGTCTTCCCTCCCCGGCGTTCGCCTGTGGCCACACGCCTGAGCTGGCACAGTGGCAGAATCAGCGCTGACCCGCCCTCTCTGGACATCTGAGCTCAGGGAGACTCTAGAATATGTTAGCTCTCAAGGCGAAACTGGACAGAATAGGCCGTGGTGTGGTCTTCACCTCTATCCCAGCTCCTGTGAGCTCAGACCAAAGCTCTTGTTCTCCGTCCTTCTCCAAAGGGCCCGGCGCTCCGTCTCCTCCCTTCGCAAACCCTTTCTCGGGATGGCCGGGGGGTGCCACAAAAAGGGAAGGAATTGGGATGAGAAAACTCAGCTTCAGGTCCCATGCCGTCCTGGCGAGGCGCCTTGCTCAAGCCACGGGTGTATTTTACTGAGGATAGTAAGAATCTATGTTAAACAGAAAAAAAAAAAGAAAAAAAAAAAAAAGCGGAGCTCACCAGGAAGGTAAAGAAGCCCTCAGAGCAGAATCAGAGACAAACAGAGCAGAACCGCGCGGACAGTCTGCTGGGACCGAGAAAGCTGGGGTCTGTGGCACTGTGCTTGTCATAGCCCCGAAAGGAACCAGCCGGGAACTTCCTACGTTAGAGGACTTCAACACGTCTGTCGAATGACATTTGCAGTTGGCAAAACTTCTATTCTAAAATTTAATTGTTTTGGTTCCTCTTTTTAAACGTTACACATTTCAACTTATTGAACCAAGACATTCGAGCTTCTAATTTCCAAAATTCCTTTCTTCAGTCAAAGCCACAATAAATTGGTCAGTTCCATTCTGATTCGTGTCAGAGACAACTGCTCTCAGAAATGACGAGCCAGTGACCGCCGTCCAGCTGGCGAGGACGTGGAGCACCAGGAAGTCCCACCACTGTGGGCAGACACGGCGCCGCCACCTCTCAGAAAGCTGAATGGATTTGACCACGGATCCAGCCACCATGCTCCACGACGCTTCCCAAAGGGGCTGAGCCGTGTGCTCACTCCGAAGCCTGCACAGATGTTTGTTGCGGCTTCATTCACAATTGCCAAAACTTGGAAGCAACCGAGATGTCCTTTCATAGGTGAATGAATAAATAAACGGTGTGGCATCCGGACCACGGAATGTTATTCAGCGCTAAAAAGAAAGGAGCCAAGAAAAGACATGGAGGAACCTTGGTCGTGCGCCTCGTGAAAGGAGCCGATCCGAAGGGCTGCGCTGCGATCCCAGCTCCACCGTGGGACAAGAAGACCGGCGGCTGCACGAGGGGGGGAGGGTTGACCAGATGGAGCTCAGGGGATGTTAGGGCCAGAAGATGCTCTGTGTAATGTTGTCACGATGGATAGAGGTCATTAGACATTTGTCCAAAGTCATAGAATGTTCAGCACGAGAGTGAACCCAAAGGGAAATAGCAGTTCAGGAGAGGATGCGCCGGTGTGGGGTCACCCTGAAAGAGGGGCGTTCCAGTGAGTGATGTTGACAGCGGGCAGCATATCACATGTGGGGGCAGAGAACATGGGAACTCTAGTCCTCCCTCTCAATTTTGCTATAAACCTATAAGTGCCCTAAAAAATAAAGACTGAAAAACTAAATAAAAAGCAAGCAAGTGCTGGCTTGAACTAATACATCTGGCCCTGTTTCCAGCTGCCCCAGACCAGGAACTCCTCAGGGACTGTCCGCACACACGGTCAGGCTGCTCATATTCCTCGTCTTATCAGCAGAGGGGGACGCGGCCACCGCTGACCCCAGCCCTGTTCTCCCCAAGCCCTCCTGGCTGTCCCAGTGAAGTTGAGCCCTCCCCTGCTTACCTGCCTTGCCTCCGTCCCTATCTAACCTATCGCATGGTTCCTTTGTATTTGTCTGTGTCTCCCCCGGATGATAGACTCCACGAGGACAGGCATGGTTTCCTCATTGCTGTGTCCTCAGCCTGTAGAATGCGGTCTGAACAAGAAGACCAGTGAATAGCTGTGGAAGGAATTCACTGAAATGGCACCACGCTCGAAGCTCAACGTGGAAAACGGCGGCAGGTGCAGTGCCAGGCTTCAGCTCTCCCTTCTTCCTGCGCCAGGCAGCCTGTGTCTGGATCTTGAGTACTCTCTATTTTATAATTTTCTTCCAAAAATACCGGCTGTCTTGGGAGAAGACAGACAGCACTGATAAATTATGAATGCCTTAGGAAATTTCACAGCCTCTCTTCCCTGCATGGTTCATGATACATTATACTTTGACATTTATAAAAATGAAAAACAAATAGAAATTAATCTCACCTTTGAAATATGAATCCTGTAAATGTTATGGGACTATATTTATCCCACATTGAGAAAGTTCCTATAATATTTAGCCTTAAAATCCATTACCACTTCACAGTATAGCATTTTCATATCAATGGGTATTTATTTTTGATGGTCATTAATATTTCTGCACCCAATACATGTGGTAATCCAATACTATTCTTTTTTTTTTTTTTTTTTGGTACATGCCCCTAGCAGGAACCGAATCCAGAACTCTCTGGTCCGCAGGCCAATGCTCCAACCGCTGAGCCAAGCCGGCCAGGGCAATACTACTCTTTTTTATTCTTGGACGGCACTATGAAAGTGTTTCAATACTCAACTTTTAACTTCTTCCGTGGCTGCTTCTGGACGCAGAGGACTATGCAGGGGACGAGAGCACCTGCGAGAGCTCGGGAGTGTTAGGTCATTCAAACGACTGAAATGCAAGTCCCCGAACACAGCTGCTGGGCTGAGCTTCACCCATGCCCTCTGGACAGAGGCCATTTGTGTGTCCCATCTGGAGGGGGCTCTTGCGGGGAAGAGAGGCAGTTTTAGGGTTTCAGACTTAGGGGGATTTAGGAGAGAATCCAGGGAGAGACTTGGAAAGCAATGACCACAACTGACACCCAAGCAATCCAAGGGCCAGGGCTCCGTTGGATCAACGTCGGCGCTCACAGCAAAGCGCGGGTAATTCCAATCAACTTGGAAGGACACGACCCTCATTGAAGAAACTCTGTTCTGCATTAAAGCAAATGCACTGATATTCTTTCCCATTTAATTCCATGTAGTTACTCTTCGTTATTCTAAAACAGATCAGAGCATCTATATCTAAACAAAAGACAAGACAGCTGTCTTTGATACAGTTTTGAGGACCTAATGCTTACATTTTCATTAAACTATAGAGTTTTTTCCCCCTGAAATTTGTAAATTCTGCTTTACATATGGCTACTTAACATATATTTTATTTATGAAATTGTTTTTATTTTCAACATGTCTTCTCAAGACATGGGCTCAAGAAAGTCAGGGTGGTGGTTGTGTTCACTTGAGCATCTTCGGCGTGGGAAGCAGGCCCGGCACGCAGAAGGCGTCCGTGCACATCTGTAAGAGATGACGGAGCAGATGATGACAGTGCTGTTGGAGCACAGTCCTCCTCCAGGTGCAGACACACCTTGAGAGACAAATCCGTCGTCTTCGTGTATTACACACAGACTGAGCAGGATAAGATTTTCCAAAGTGCCTGACTTTAACCAACTCTTTTTACCAGATGAAAAAAAAAGGAATTCTGGCCCTGGCCAGTTTGGCTCAGCAGTGGACCGTCAGCCTGCAGACCAATGAGTCGAGGGTTCAATTCCAGCCACGGGCACGTACCTCAGTTGCTGTTTGTCCCCGGCCCTGGTCAGGGTCATGCAGGAGGCAGCCAGTCCATGTGTTTCTCTCACGTCGATGTTTCTGTCTCTCCCATTCCCTCCTTTTCTCTCCCTTCCACTCTACCTGAAGATAAATAGAAAAATATCCTCAGGTGAGGATTTAAAAACAAGGAATTCTGGCTTTGAGAAGCTTACAGTTCTATTATGGAGACTAAACTAAGCCACCAAGTAATTAGAGAACAAAGAAATATGAAAGAGCCTGAAACTCCCTTAGGGCCATCTCTACCTTCCAGGTTGCAGGGAGAAGGCAGGCGGACCGGGCCTTGCAGGCTAAGATGGGGCGAGGAGAGCAGAGTGTCCACGGTATCTGGAATCGCGATAGGAACAGGCGCTCAAAGGGGACTAGAGATTGACACAGGAGAAATGAAGGGACACCACGTGACAACCCATCCTGACTGCGGCATTGCGGATTCATGCCTAGGGATCCGTCAGAAAACATCCATGGACATTGCCCGGGCGCTGGGAGCTGCGCCAGTGCTGGAACTGTGAGCGCGACGGAGACCGCTGGTGGAACCCTGTGCACAGGGGGACTGACTGTAAAGAGGACGAGGGCGTGCTGGGGAAGGTACAGCTCTGACTAACATGATTGCACTCATGTTTACACACCTGTAGGCTTTTGTCAGCTTCTGTTGTGCACTTACAATGCCCTGGTTTGGCTCAGTGGTTACAGTGTCAGCCCAAGGACCAAAGGGTTGTGGGTTCGACTCCGGGTCAAGGGCATATAGCTGGGTTGCAGTGTCTCCGGTCAGTCACCTGCTCAATACAGGTGCCACTTTTCTGTAGGTCACCTGCTCGATACAGGTGCTGCTCTCCCATCAGTCACATGCTCAATACATGTGCCACTCTCCGGTCAGCCACCTGCTCAATACAGGTGCCACGCTCCCATCAGTCACCTGCTCAATACAGGTGCTGCTCTCTGGTCAGTCACCTGCTCAGTACAGGTGCTGCTCTCTGGTCAGTCACCTGCTCAGTACAGGTGCCGCTCTCCTGTCAGTCACCTGCTCAATACAGGTGCCGCTCTCTGGTCAGTCACCTGCTCAGTACAGGTGCTGCTCTCTGGTCAGTCACCTGCTCAGTACAGGTGCCGCTCTCTGGTCAGTCACCTGCTCAGTACAGGTGCCGCTCTCCTGTCAGTCACCTGCTCAATACAGGTGCCGCTCTCTGGTCAGTCACCTGCTCAGTACAGGTGCTGCTCTCTGGTCAGTCACCTGCTCAGTACAGGTGCCGCTCTCTGGTCAGTCACCTGCTCAGTACAGGTGCCGCTCTCCTGTCAGTCACCTGCTCAATACAGGTGCCGCTCTCCGGTCAGTCACCTGCTCAGTACAGGTGCTGCTCTCTGGTCAGTCACCTGCTCAGTACAGGTGCCGCTCTCTGGTCAGTCACCTGCTCAATACAGGTGCTGCTCTCTGGTCAGTCACCTGCTCAGTACAGGTGCTGCTCTCTGGTCAGTCACCTGCTCAGTACAGGTGCTGCTCTCCAGTCAGTCACCTGCTCAGTACAGGTGCTGCTCTCCGGTCAGTCAGTCCTTCAGAACACATTGTGTTGCCTGGAACTGGGGCTCCCTCTTAGCTCCAGCTCCTGTCCAGTAAGGACTGTATGACTTGAAGTACACTGAGACCCTTATTTCTGCTCTGCACTCCTGACATTTAATTTCATTTACTGGTGTGTTGGCCAAGTGACACTCTCCAAGAACTTGTATCATCATGTTTCTTGGGCAATTTTAGAGTTGTTTTGGTGACTTGAGAATAAAGTTTGATTCCAAGATGATTCACTTCATATATAATTTAATTTTTAATAATCACAAATAGCTCCTTTCTCCTCAAAAAACTAATTTTACTTGTGAACAAAGTCTTAGCCAGTAAGACAGATTTAGAATTCACTTTACTTTGTTACTTTTTTATTAAATGTATTGGGGGTAACATTGGTTTATAAAACTATATAGACCTCAAGCGTACAACTCTATTATACATCATCTGTATATCGCATTGCGTGCCCACCACCCAATCAGATGTTCCCTCACCATTGTTTGACCTCCTTTGCCCTTTTGTACCCTCACCCTCCCCCTCTGGTAACCACCATGCTGTTGTCTGAGTCTATGCATTTTTAGTTGTTTGTCTTATTTGTTCATATATTGCTTTCAGTTTTATATCCCACATATGAGTGAAATCACATGGTTTTTTACTTTTTCTGACTTATTTCACTTAGCACGCTACTCTCAAGATCCACTCATGTTGTTGTAAATGGCAATATTTCATCTTTTTAAAAACATTTAAGGCTTGCTTCTTTTTTTTTTTTTTGGTATGTGCCCCTAGCGGGAACCAAACCCAGGACTCTCTGGTCCACAGGCCGACGCTCCAACCGCTGACCAAACTGGCCAGGGCAAGGCTTGCTTCTTATATATGTTTTGCAGGTGAAGATCAGAGCTCCAAACAGGCAGCCTTCTTGGATCCGTGGTGGCCTGTGTTCTGTGCCTGCAGCCAGGGCCTTCCACCACTCAGAGGCCGGCTTGGACGGCCACGCTCACCCCGGCCACAGCCGGCTCTCCCCCGCCGGCTGTGGCCGAGCACAGCCTACCGCACTCTTGTGAGGAAACAGGGTGTGTGGTTCCTGTGTCCACATCTGGTGGACGAGTCACCACCAGGACACTGCCATTCAGTATATATACATGGACATAAACAGTCATGATTAGAGAAGGTCTTCGGTTGTTTAAATCAGAACTGGCCCAGATGTCGGGAGCCACTCTGGCATGGACTCTCCCATGGTTGTCACAACAGATGCCCTGTGGACCCCGGAGACAGGCTATCCCACCACGTGCGCAGATCTTGGTTCACGGGAAAGCACGCCCACGGTGCGGAGCTGCGCAACGCCCCCGGATGCGCAGAGTCGGAGGCCGTGCCCCCCCACCCCCCGCAGAAGGCAGGGTAGACCGCCGACTTCTCCTGAGCTCCCCGCCACTCGGGATCCCTCCTGTCGCAGTGACAGTGCTCCTGGAGAGCCGCCCTCTCATGGGGCTGCCGCCAGGCCCGCCCTCCCTCCAAGGAGCAGCGCGGCTCAGCCTCCTCTAAGCATCCTGTCGCCGATGAGCAGACGCGGTGGGGCTTGGGTCACGGAGGGCAGGTAACCAGCTGGCTTCAAGACTGGGGCGCAAGAGCAGACGAGTGAGACCAGCGGCGCTGGGCATGTTAAACCCAGGTTTAAAGCGTCCACGCTTCTTACCTGCTCAGCTGGGGAAGCCATACAGTCTACAGAAAACCTCCACGCCTCCGTTTCCTCGCCTGTCCTATGGGAATGATGACCCCTCCTTCCAGAGGCGGCTGTAAGGACAAAAGACAATACATGAAATCGTTGGCCACGGTGCCTACTCTAACCCTCCATACGTGACCTTGCCCACTGCCATATTGCTGTATTTTGGAGCTCCAGACAGGCACTTGGCCTGGTTTAAAAGAAAAGGAAATAAAAGAGGACGGGGATTCATTTATAGAAATGAGGGTACAAACTGCGAATGTTGAAACAAGATCGAGGCAGGAATGGTCAGGATGGTCAGGAGGAGGCTGGGTCAGGACAATAACAAATGGCCGCAGTTTCTCAATTCCATGGCCGTCTTCCATGGCACAGCCTGATCCACACTTGGTCTCCATGAGCCCCATTTTCTCCCAGCACAGTGCACCCTTGCCTCTGATAAGCAGCACTGACTCCTCAAGGTCACCAGGATATTGGTTGTGGTAAACCTCGCACTTGTGGCAAATGAGGTCATCATTCCATCAACCCAGCATGTGTAGGTGGAGCAGGTCATTGTTTAGCAGGGAGCGATGGGGGGCAACTGAGCCTCGTTCAGGGGCCTACACAGGCAGAGGCTCTGATGTGTGACTTCGAGATGGTCTCGGGTTAGATATCCAGCAAGCGATGACATAAGACAGAGGAGGGAGCACTGTACTGAGTTTCCATGGACTTTGGAAGTGTGGTCCATCACTGTGTCTGCATGCCTTGGTCAGGACACTGTCGCATGTCCACGTCGAAGTGCAAGGGGGAAATATGATGGCGCTAATTGCCAAGGAAGGTGAGGAAAACTGGCTTGGAATGCAGCTAGCCAGGTTGCCACAAAGATTTAAGGACAAAAATATGAAATGTTTGCAGTGTAGTTAACCACTGGCTCAGCCCTATGTCATCGTTTTGTTTGCAAGGAGCTGCAGGACAGGAAATGTGGCTTGGACATCTCCGCTTTCTTAGCACCTTCCCTTGCATAAGAGGTATTTGGGAAAACCTTGGAGGAATTAATTTACTTAGTTAGATCCCAGTAGCAAAGGCAAATTGATGCCGCTACCAGAGTGAGAAATGACCTTCTTCTTCAATGAAAAGACCAAGCCAAGTATTGCTGAACCAGTTATATTTTTATTAAAATCACTACAATACATTGGACCCATAATTGGTTATTCCAAGTAATAGCTGAGTTCGTGAATTTCAGTACTGGTTTTATTATTGCATACTAGGGCAATGGTAAAGACTGGAAAAGGCTAAGCATCCTCTCATTTTTCTTAAAGGAAGGAAAACACGCAGGATGTGTTTAATGACAGTGAATTACAGATTTCCTAATTTTCTACACAGAAGAAGCATTTATCAGGTGATGTTTACAAGGATAGGCAGCAACCAACTATTCAAGGAACAGACTCGAGTCCCATTAATCAAACAAATAAGTAAGTCCTCAACTATAGCAACTGCTAAGGAGGTGCCTCAACCTCCAGTCCCCACAGTCCAGCGACAGGGTGAAGGAGGGACGGCAAGAGCTTGGATGGAGACACAAGTCGAAGTACAGAGATAATTATGTCGAAAAAGGCAACGGTCTGTGCATCAGCAAGCCAGGTGTGGTGGAGTCAGGCTGCAGAGACAGATAAAAAGGAGATTCTGAAGAAAGGCGTTGTTTTCTGTAGCTCAATTATGAGCCGTTACAGTAACTGTTAAGCATAACCAAGGAGCAGCGAGAGGAAAAGCTCGGTCATGTGAAGGGTGTGAGTGTAAAGTTGTATGTGGTAGATAAGTAAACAAGTACCTCCTATCGAACTGTGATCATTTAAACATGAATAGCGTGAAGCAGAAAGTGGGGTCAGGGAGGGGGCTGCCCTCAGCTGGGGGGTGTGGGTTTGCTAAGACAATGGATGCAGTAAGCGTTTCCACAGAGCACACTGATTTCACATCACCACGCTGTACCCTCTAAATATATAAAACTTCTGTTTGTCAATTATTCCTCCATAAAGCTGGGGAAAGGCTGGGGGGGGGTCACACTTACTGATAGAGACAAGGTCTGGGAAGTGATCACGGGGGCCGTGGCTGAGTGACCCTGAGGCCGATGATTGGAGGAGAGCAGGCCAGCCAGGTAGGAGGACCAGACAAGCCAAGAGCCCACCCACCAAGGTGATGGGAGGGGTGCTGAGAAACTGACAGGGACTCGGGAACTAAAGCTTGGAAGGCACAGGGCACCCAGGGCGCAGTGGATAGGTGGGTGTGGGTGGCACCATCTGGGGCCAGGAGAGTCCGAGCCCAGGAAGAGTGGTGCAGACAGCAGTGAAGACCAAGGAGGCAGGAGAGGCGAGGGATGGCGCTACAGGGAAGCAGTGTCTCCAGGGAAAACAAAGATTTCACTGGTGACGGACTCCGGTGTTCTCTCCGTGTGACTAGCCTGTCCTTCGGGGCTGGCAGGGTGCCTTCACCACTGCCCTCCGTGCCTCCCCGTGACTCAGCAGTGCGTTCCAAGGTGTGAAAGTGCTGCCCTTCGAGGGCCTCTGCGACACGTCACGTTTTTGTTTCATTTGCTTTTATTTGACATTTGGGAAGGGCTTGGCTTGTTAAAGTGCTGGGGGCTCCGGCAGTGACGAGGGCACCCAGTGAGGAAAGCTGAGTGGCCCGGCACATGCTGGATGGCTCGGCCAGGGGTTGCGGCAGGCCCACGCGGACCTCGAATGACGCTCACGTCCTGAGATTTGGAACGCGTCACAGTTTGCATTGCTATAAACAAAATCTCAACAGATTTGGGGATGGGCCAGGGAGAGTCCACCCAAACCATACTCTTTTTCTGACACCCTATGAAACTGTGTCATTTTAGTATTTTACACCCATACAAGTCAAATGTGGTCTATAAGAACATTTTTTTTAAAGTATCCTCAAGAGAGACTCAGGCAGGGCCTTCATGAGCTGAGGCCTAGGTATGTCTACTTAGAATTCTGACTTTCAGACTTTGTGAGCACACCCCAGAGTTACAAGCACATCTTACATGTTAACGGAGGATGCGTACCCACTCTCAGACACGTACGCACACATGGGATAAAATGTCCGTGGAAAGGCATTTGTGCTTGGATGTCAAATGCACAGTTGTGATTCTATTTCACGTCCTAGTTTAAACGCTGGTCGTGCATTAAACTAACTTCACAACCACTAACTGCTCACTGAATGACTGGAAAACGCTTAGTTTTTTGTTTTTTGTTTGTTTGTTTGTTTGTTTTTAATTGATTTTAGAGAGAGAGGAAGTGAGAGGGAGGGAGAGAGAAAGACAGACATCGAAGAGAGAGAATATTGATTGGCTGCCTCCTGCATGCCCCCCACTGGGGATAGGGCCCACAACCTGGGCATGTGCCCTGACCAGGAATCGAACTGGCGACCTCTTGGTGCAGGGTCGACGCTCAGCTGAGCCACACCTGCCGGGCAGGAAAATGCTGTTTTGAGTAGCAGGTGGAATTTCCGTTATTGTTTTTTTTCCTATCAAAAGTAGGATGTGTATTTCTTTAGTGTGTGAATAGAATACCACTCTCTTTTTCAATCCAGCACCAATCACCAGCATAAGGAAAGCTGCACAGTCACGGAGAGCTAACGTCTCATGTGTGCTGGGCACGGGGCTCCACCCTCTGCCGCCGTCAGCCCAGCTCACCGTCACAGCACCCCAGGAGGTCAGTGCTTTTCCAAGGCGTAGGCTGCATCTTACAAACGATGGACTTGGGGGGTTTAACCCTACAGATCACTCCATTGCCACATGGCCCGATTTTTCTCAGTTACAACTTATGCCTACTAACGGACACCGTGGGGGCGGGGCGGGACGGGTGCCTCCTCACCTGTCTACCCTCCCACAGGAAGTGCAGGGACAAAGCCGTACCACGTACCAGATTCTCCATGTCCGTTCCCCTCACTGCTCAGCCTCTTCAGGTGGTACAGACTGAACTTTAAGAAACTCACAAAACAGCTTCCAGGACTGTGATGCTTTTATCTGTTTTTATTTTCTCTTCTCTGGTATCAGATGGCTTCCATCTCCTCGAAAACCGCTGCGTGTTCTCTAATTTAACGGTGTCTGTGGCGGCCGCAGAAGCGTTGAGATAGAGCCGTTTCATCAATGACATCCAGCGGAGCATCCGCTGCCCTGCAGCCAGGCCCACACTATCAAGTTCATCTGCACTATTAGTGAGGTCTTGTCACAGCCGGTTCAGAAAGTGCTAGCGCATTTCGCATCGTTCTTTGCCTTTGTATCTTGAGTGCAGCTTGTATCCTTGCTTCTGCAGAGGTTGGGTTTCAGCTCCAAAAGAACCACCCTCGCAAACTCAGCCAGGGCAAACTGTGGACAGACCGTAGGTCAAGCGGAAAGTGAGTCGGTGTTCGCTGACCCCCGCTCTGCTCGAAGCCCTGGGACCTGCACGGCCCTTCAAAGGAGCAGTCGTCTAATGTGACCACGAGGGCCTTTCACCAGAGGTCCCTGCGCCCCCAGCTGTACAGTGACATTGCATTTCTCCACGCCTTGGAGGCTTAATAATCTCTGAAGACATTTCAAAACACCTGAAGAACACAGCAGAAAATAAAAAGGTAAAGGAGTCCTGAGTATAAATGGATAGCCATCGTAGCTGGAGGTTGATCCGGGCAGGAGCGTGAGTGACAACCGCACGCTGCAGGGCCCAGGGAGAGGGGCCGCAGGCGAACCAGGCACTCGGGTTCAGAAGAGCAGAGGAGGGCTGGTCCGCTGCGGACGGCGCTGCTCGAGAAGAGGCGTTTCTGAGGAAAGGAAACCACTGGACAGGTTGGTTCCTTTGGACACAGAAGGAACCCAGTCGCGTTCCCGTCTCCACGGGCTGGGCTGGCGCTGAGGAGGGAGGTGGGGATGGGAGATGTGCTTGTGGGAGTCGCTGTTGCTTCAGAGCCGAGCGAACGGCTGGAAACTGCCCGAGAACGGAGGGAGCACCCGAGAAACAGAAGTCCTTCTGGCACCTGATGTGCCCCTGGGTGGAGGCAGGTGTCTGAGCTGGGAGCCACTCTAGCCTCTGAAACACAAAGACCTTCAGGGTGCTCTACGTGCCTACGTGTCAGAAGAACCAAAGAGACGCCCGGCCGGGGTGGCTGAGTGGCGAGCGTCGACCCCGCACCAAGAGGTCGTCAGGTCGATTCCCCATCAGGGCACATGCCCAGCTTGCGGGCTCGATCTCCAGTGGGGGCATGCAGGAGGCGGTCAACTGATGTGTCTTTCTCATTGATGTTTCTATATCTCTCTCCCTTCCTCTCTCTAACAGAAAAATATCAATAAAATATATTTTAAAACATAAAATAAAATAAAAGGTGCGAAGCTGGTGAGAGGGAGACCAATTGAAAGACCAGCCCCAGTGAAAGGTCGATTTCAACTCTGCCATGAACAACACTTAACAAGGGTGTCCATGACGGTAGGTCTTTGGCCATACTGAACAATAAAAATGTCAATTCTTCACACAATCACTTTTCCTGTCCACCGGGCTGTTTTTTATTGAATTTTTAAAAAGAGATAAAAAGTGGCTGTTTAGTCTCTAGTATAATCAAGAAATAAGAGTAACTATAGTTAGTTGGGCAAATGGGCCAGAACGAATAGAAAAGAACTTCTGATGAATGTACTCACCTGAGGACCTGTCTCAGGTGTCAGTTGGAGGTGCCTGCCGCAGAGCGTGGGGTACCGCAGAGGCGCCACCTGCTGGCCGGGCCCTGGGATGGCCCTGGTGCTTTCTCCGTGTACATCCTGGTGGTGAGTGGGTGACATGATGACATGTTACCAAGGGTCAGTGTAAAGACAAGTGTCAGATTAAACAGGATCCCATTGAAATGAAACATATGCTACAAAATTTCAAAAGGACATAAGGCTCTGCCTGGTTTTCTCACGTCTCGGGAAAAGCCATAAACAGAAAGATAAGTGTCTACATCCACGGCCGGGGCCCGAGCTACCACTGTGTAATGGATGAATCGTTTCCCTGTGAGCATGGTTGGAAACACGCTGTGATTACCATCCCGCCCATGTCACTAGGAGAAGCCCAAACATCTGAGCAAGTGCGAGACCCTCAGCCACGACCCGTCATGCACTGGCAACACCCTTGGTGCGGAAGAGGGCGCACCTGCCATTCAGCTGGAAGAGAAGAGGAACCTGAGAAAGCAGACTGTTGGCTCAGCTTCATCCCACAACCCAGGCAACACCTGGAAGACTATTTGTTTTTTTTCCATTTATTTATTTATTTTTTATCCTCACCCAAGGACATTTTTCCATTTTTTATTCAGACAGTGCGGGAGGGAGAGAGAAAGAGAGAAACATCGACATGAAAGGGACACATTGAGTGGTTACCTCCCGCACAACCCACCCAGGGCAGAGGACAAACTGCAACCGAGGTACATGCCCTTAGCGGGAACCGAACCCGGGTCTCTCTGGCCTGCAGGCTGACGCTCTAACTGCTGAGCCAAACCAGCCAGGGCTGGAAGACTATTTTCAATGGCTTGCTGGCATATTTGAAAACATATCTAATGATTTCCCCCCAAATTCAGAAATAATGAGAGAGAAAAAAATCAACATCTAGATTTCAAAATCTCTTGACATTTAGTACTGGGAGGTTAGAAAACTATTACCATTTAGCTTAAGGCAACTCGCAGTCTCCTGAACCGAGACCTTCCCTGGAAAGTGCTTGGAGGCTGGGACACAGGGACCAGGTCACCGGGACGCAGGCGCGAAGCCTCGCTTGTTTGTCAGGGCTGCTGTGATAAAACACCACAAACCAAGTGGCCGAGACAACAGAGTTTTGCCGTCCGGGCAGCTTACAGTCCAGCACCTGGTGCCTGAGGGCTGGTCCCCTCCGCGGCCGAGCCTGGGGATCCATCTAGGGCTCCCTCGGCTCCTAGACGGCCACTCTTCCCTGTCTGTCCACACCACGTTCCTCTGTTTCTGCGCCCAAATTCCCCCCTTTTATAGTCACCAATACTGCTGGACTCATTTTAACTTGATTACCTCTGCAAATACTCTATTTCCAATAAGGCTTCATAGTGAGGTACTGGAGGTTAGGACCCCAATACTTTTTTGGGGGGAGACACAATTCAATCCATAACAATGGTTAGAATAGGCCTTTGGGGAGAGTAAGCGAATGTCTTCCAGTCCACCCATGTACCTGTGGTCTGCTGTCTCCTCCCGGGGAACAAGACACCTGGGAGAGACCACGGCAGAGCCAGTGGCTGAGAGAAGGGCCTTGGCAATGCTGGTCCGGTGTCTTAGGGACAAAGATATCAGCAGGTAATGTTCTTGCAGACTCATCCCATGATTGCCTCCGTAAAGCTGTGTCATGAAATATCAGAGCTGCCTTCGTACTGAATTATTTGATTCTAAAAATTCAGTCTCTTCTGTCATCGATGAGATAGCCACCAAATAACCAATGGGGTTATCAAGAGTTTATCCCTGGTGTTTTAAAGACCCATGTGTCTTGCACTGCTCATCAATCTCTAAGTACCTGCTGTTGTCATTTTCAAACCCTTCAACCTGGAAAGATGTGGATGGAAAGAGAAGGAAAGTATATACTCCTCGTTTCTCAAACGAACTGAGGAGCCTGGGGAGAGGTCTCTAGGCCGGCACTTTCCTTTCCACCCCTCTGTACCGCGTGACTCACGACCATGAGTTATGTTACTTTTATTTATTGAAAAACAAACATCCAATGACGTAAAATAGAAAGATGCTAAACATCTTCCGAAAAGTGTGGCCCCTGGGCATCAACAGTCACCTTCGCACCGTGGCTGGGCTTGAATCAGGGGGCTTGGAACATGCCACCGCCGGCACCTCTCAGCGCACAGCGGCCTCGGCGCACGGCCGCTCCCTCCGCGAGCCCGCCGCAGGTCCGAGATGACTAGCAGTAAAGCCTCGTCCAGCGTGGGCCTCCGCCTGTCCATCCGAGACTGAGGCGCAGGAAATGCCCTCGGCACAGACCCTGGGCACGCTCCCGCGCCGGCGCCGACCCGCGTGCGCGCTGGCGGTGCTGGTGGAGCCCAGCCTGTCATCTCTTCCCAGGACCCAGTGGGCAACACCAGGCCGAGTTCAGCCGTACCATCGCCTGATCCATCTCCTCTTGATCCGTTTCCTGGATCCGCCGTATTCATTCAACCCTGAATGAGACTGGTGGGTGCCCGCAGGGCCCACTTTGGTGTGAGTCCCAGGGTGAATCAGTTGGAGGCGGAGAAGGTGGCACAGGGTGAGGCAGGAGCCTGCAAGAACTGTGCGGGCCCTGCTGCGTGGGTCACCCAGACCCCCGAGAGGCAGCTGCTTCCTGCCCGAACTGCCTGGTATAGGGCCGTTCAGCTCCATTCAGAGAACACAGGCAGGCAGGTGACTCACAGGACAGGTGCTACCCTGACCACCATTCCTTGTTCCTCTGCCCCTGATGACACTCCGAATTCTGGCCAAAGGGACCATCACAGCCATGGGGAGCAATGCCACAAAAGGCACCGGAGGGGTGTGTGGAAGTGGGTGCCATGCCAGGGACTCAGCCCGGGCCTGTGAGCACTATGCTAGCAGTGAGCTGGAAGGACAGGTCACCCTCTGCCTTCAATGTCTTCGCTTTGATGTCCTCCGATGGCGTCAGCCTGTCCGGCTCTCACCTCTGGCCGCACTCACGCCTGCCCCAGGGCCTGAGGTCCGGTGCGCACGCCCTCGGCGCCTCGCCGCTCTCCGCGCAGGGATGTGAGAGCAGGTGCAGAGGCGCAGGCTGCGGCTGGGCAGGGAGTCGGAAGGCCCCCGCCCCTGGGGTCTGGGCTGGCTTTAGGGGTCATGCAGGACTGCGGTCCTTGCTATTCAGAGTAAGGGGGGGTGCCCTCTTCCCAGCTTCATTTCTTCTGCCTCAGAGAGAGGAAAGAACTTGCCTTCCATATCACTACACGCATGATGGGCTCAGGGGTCGAGCAGTGGATTGGGGAACACCAGCAGCCTAACTTTCTGGTGCTGCCTTCACTGAGGGTCCCCTGTGAATCTGAGAAGTGACCACTTTGTCCTCAGACTCCTCAGCTGTTCTTCTCCACGGTCCCCTCCTGCAGCCATGGCCCGCTTGGTACCCCTCCACCATGGTCCTGTCCCGTCCCCTGGGTCAGCTCACCGAATTGCAGAATCACTTCCTGAGCACCCGTTAAGTTCCAGATCAAAACAAAAACAAATATAACCATCTGCATGTTCTAATCCCTCAGCTGAATAAATTAAGCAAAACTTGAAAGTAAGTAAAACCTACATATTGCATAATCACCTGAGGCATGTGCTGGAGATAGACAGGAACTGAAGCCTGGGACGCCCCATGGAGCGGAGGGTGCCTTTCCTGCCTAACCCATCCCTGACGGGACTCCCGGAAAAGGAGGGTGCGGCCATGAGGACAAACTGGACAACAGTCTCCCAGACAAGCCACAGCATGCTCAGCTCTGGATGGGGGGATCCGGAGCAGGAAGGGGTGCTGGGGAGGTTCGCTGGAAATGGGAGGTGGGGAGGAGGAGAGGGGCCCCGGAGTTCTCCTGGCTCAACCTCCCCAGCTGAGGCCAGTGAAATGGGCACAAATAGCCGGGCGATTCCTGGAGTGTCCAGAGTGACTGGCATTCCGTAAGAAGTTGGGTCAGAGCCAGCGACACCTGTGTCACAGGGCACGATCACGGCTTGGTGGCACCGTGCTGCGGCCAGAACACACACAGATGTGAACCCTCAGTAAGACCCCAGGGACTTTGCAGCGGGCTGAACGGGCTTTTCCATTCCAGCTCACCGAGCTCACAAGAGCTTGAACCTTCATTTGACAGGATGGGAGTCCATGGACCTCACTCACAGGTGTGGGCAGAATTCTACTTAAAATACCTTCCAGGTCATCATTTTTATCCAGAAATGAATTTACGAAAAAATCAGCTATCATTTGTAGAATGATAAATAATTCAAACAGAAACTGAAATCCGCAATATTTTATGGAGATTTGGAGACAAGAAATAATAGTAAATGAGAAGTGTGCAGATATGAAAATGTTCTCAGTATATTATTATTCAGAGTTTTAAACCATATCAAAGCATGTCAAAAGTCTGCTATCATATAAGCTCGAAAGAATCAGAAGCAACCCCTGTTTAAAAACACCTTAAGCCCTGGCCAGTTTGGCTCAGTGGTTGGAGCGTCGGCCTGAGGACCATGGAGTCCCTGGTTTAGTTCCCGCTAGGCCCTAGCCGCTAGGGGCACATATCGAAAAAATAAAAAATTTAAAAAATTAAATAAAAACACCTTAAGAAAAAATAAATTAGGTAAACACGGTCTCGCCTCCTTCCAAAACCACATCAAAATGACAATTATACTACAGCACAACTATCATTCAGAACCGCCTGACACTGAGCTGAATGGAAGTCCTACAACTATGACATTAAAGAAGCAGCCACACTGAGACTGGTAGGAGGGCGGAGGTGGACGGGCTGGTCCCACACCCATGTGTGGTGGATAAAAATCAGGAGGACACCTCAGCTGGGAAGGTCCTCCCTGAGGAGTGAGGGGTCCCCACCTCACACCTGGCCCCCAGCTCAGGGTCCCAGTGCCAGGAAGAGAATCCCCATCACTTCTGGCTATAAAACCAGCGGGAACTGAGGCTCAGGGAGGCTGCGGCTGCTGGAGCCCCAGGCAGCTCCTCTTAAAGGGCCCGCACAGACTTAACTTGGACTTGCTCCCTCTGAGCTCTGAGCTCTAGTGTTAAGTAGGCAGCTCAAAAGGCACCAGAGACATACAGGGAAGAACTGAGTTGTTTGGCATTGGGGCGAGAGCAGGAGAGGCAATTTTCTTCAGGACAGACGTGCTGGTTGAGGCCATGGTTCTTTGCTGAGCCCTTCCCTGGAGCGGCAGACTGCCACCATATCTGGGGCTCCAGCAACCTGGCTCACACTGTTTGCCCTGCCCTGGTGATTCCCTGAAGCTCTGCCCCACCCAACTTTTGGGCCCACCCTAGATGTTTCCAGTGGCTTTACCATAGGATTGGCCTGTCTTAGATCTGCTTCAGATTTTCCTAAATTCTCTCAAACAAGCAGCATCTGGTGTTAGCAAGCCCCATGCCTCTCATTAACTGGCCCCAGGCCTGGCACTAGAAGCAGCCAGTCTTGGTTTGCAACTTAGCTTTGCCTGGGCACCTCCAAGCCCAGCCCAAGAAACAGCCATCAGTAGATCACTTTGTAGCTTTTTCCTGGTAGCCCCGGATAGAATACAGGCAGTGGCTGACCTTGCCCCAGAGCCAACACACCCGGTGGACAGCTTCAGATCACATTGAAGCACCACCACCCAACCACCTCCACAAGTGACACACTCAATGAGTGGACTCAGTGGGTACCAGAGCTCTACTGAAGTGAGTCTTGTTCTGTGTGGTGGGCCCTGCACAGCTGATCCTCCAAGGGAGTCAGAGGTCAGTGGTCAGTGGGCACAGCCAGTCCTTGCAGCTGATCAGTCTGAATAAATCCCTCCTATTGATATGCCAACAGCAATCAACATTCAATTACAACAGAAGCATGTACAGTCCACACTAGGGGTGCACCTCGAGGGCCCAGCTGGGGTGATCAGGGAAGCTTTGCCACTAGACTCTATAGGACACCTACAACAATAGGCCACCCTATGAAGCCTAGGAGACATAGCAACTCTACCTAGTACATAGAAACAAACACAGGGAAGCAGCCCAAATGAGGAGACAAAGAAACATGTCCCAAGTGAAAGAACAGAACAAAACTCCAGAAAAAGTACTAAACAAAATAGAGATCAGCAATCAATCAGATGCAGAGTTGAAAACACTGGTTATAAAAATGCTCAAGGGACTTAGTGAAACCTTTAAGGAACTTAAGGAGAACTCCAAGGAACTTAGAACATCAACAACATAAAAAAGGACCAGTCAGAAACGAAGGATGCACTAAATGAAATAAAGAATAATTTACAGGGAATTAATAGAAAAGTAGGTGAAGCCAAAAAGCAAACCATTAAATTGGAATATAAGAAACAAAAAACACCCAATCAGAACAGCAAGAAGAAAAAAGAATTAAAAATAATAAAATTGATAGTGTAAGGAACCTCTGGGACAACTTTAAGCACACCAACATTCGCATCATGGAGATGCCAGAAGGATAAGAGAGAGAACAAAAAATTGAAAACCTATTTGAAAATATAATGACATAAAACTTCCCTAACTTGGTGAAGGAAACAGACATACAAGTCCAGGAAGCACAGAGAGTCCCAAACAAGATGGACCCAAAGAGGTTCACACCAAGGCACATCATCACCAAAATGCAAAAGTTTAAAGACAAAGAGAGAATCTTAAAAGCAGCAAGAGAAAAGCAGTTAGTTACCTACAAAGGAGCTCCCATAAGACTGTCAGCTGATTTCTCAAAAGAAACTTTGCAGGCCAGAAGGGAATGGCAAGAAATAGTCAAAGTAATGAAAAGCAATGACCTACAACCAAGATTACTCTATCCTGCAAAGCTATCATTTAGAATTGATGGATATATCAAGAGTTTCCCAGACAAGAAAAAGCTAAAGGAGTTAGTTCATCACCACCAAACCAGTATTATATGAAATGTTGAAGGGTCTTCTTGAAGGAGAATAAGAACAAAAATATGAGCAATAAAATGCCAATAAATACTTATCTATCAAAAATTGAATTTACAAAAAAAACTGAGCAAGCAGAACAAAAACAGACTCATAAATACAGAGAACTTTTTATTGCTTGCCAGATGGGCGGGGGGTTGGAGAGATGGGTGAAGAAGGTAGGAAGTAAGAAGTACAAATTGGTTTTTAGACTGATGAACCTCAAAAAAGGGGGCGAAGGGGAGGGATGTGATAAACCAAAGAACTTCTATGCATTCTTGCATAACCAATGGACACAGACAATAGTGTGGGGAAGGCAAGAGCGGGATGGGATTGGGGAGGAGGGGGTCAATGGGGGAAAAATGGGGGACATCTGTAATGCATTCAACAATAAAGATAAGTTTTAAAAATAAAAGAAAAAATACATTGGAATCATAGGGCAAATTTAATTCAACAAAACCAAAGCCCCAGATGTCCTAAAGAGATTGTGCCCGGCAACACACACAGACACACACACACACACACACACACACACACACACATGCAAAGGCTGAATTCATGTGATCACAAAGTATGATTTTCTGACTTTGGAAATTTCAAAGTGTATATTTTATGTCAGAGATATAACTAGTAATTCAATAAATATGTGGGTAGCATCTATTAAACCTTCTTTTAAATATGGTAACCAAAAATTTTATATAAAAATGACAATCTGCCCGGCCAGTGTGGCTCAGTGGTTGAACATCGACCCATGCACCAAGAGGTCACCAGTTCGATTCCCAGTCAGGGTCAGGACACGTGCCCAGGTTGTGGGCCAAATCCCTGGTGGGGAGCATGCAGGAGGCAGCCAATTGATGTTCTCTCTCATCGATGTTTCTCTCTCTCTTTTCCTCTTCCTTTCTCTCTCTCTAAAAATCAATAAAGAAAAGAAATAAAAATATAATACTTCCCTGACTGATGTGGCTCAGTGGTCACACCAAAGGGTCTTGGGTTGGATTCTCAGTCAAGGGCATGTATGTACCTGGGTTGCAGGTTCAAACCCCAGCCTCAGTCGGGTGTATGCGGAAGGCAATCAATTGATTTGTCTCTCACATCAATGTTTCTTTCTCTTCCTCCGTCCCTCCCTCCTTTCTACTCTCTCTAAATCAAGGACAAAATATCCTCAGGTGAGGATTAACACCAACAAAATGATTAAAAAAAAAACTGAATAAAAGTACAAGATCATCAGGCAGGTGAACCTCACTCTGCCTGTTGACTGGTTGCCTTTCACCTACAGATTGTTTCTCGTTCCCACGCCCTCCCCCGAAACACACACACACACACACACACACAGCAAACCCATAAGTGGAATAACAAGCAGTACCACAGGACCGGTGGGCAGTGTGACCAGAGTGCTCCATAAAACATTGGCCTGGCTTGTTGGTTTTTAACAAAACAACTCTTATGTTATCAAATAACGGGACACCAGAAGTATACAGAAGGCTGGTGTCATGAAGGCTTTGGCTAATGTGCTGTGAGAACTTGGACATGGCTACTGAAGACGTGTTATTAAATCAACACTCTGGGAAATAACAGCATCCCTTGTTGGAGCTTAAAACGGGCATTCCGGCGACAGGCTCGTTCCTCCCATCAGTCCCGTGGCTCTCGACTGTGTAACTCAGGTGGGCACTGCAGGAGGATGTGGCCACCTCGCACCCCCGGCACGCGCAATGCCGAGCAAGGGGAGTGAATTGGTCGTAACTGAGCAGCTACAAGATTTATAGGTTTGATTATTCAAAATAGATGCTTTATCCTGCACATACGGAGTTTTCACTGTTGTATTAATAATAATAAAAGCATGCCGGATGAGTGAAAAAGTGTTGTTATAAAGGGATCTGTGCGGGCAATGAAACAGTCTGGGAGCCTCGTGGTTCCCACAATGAAGATGTAACTATTTTCATATACAAGTTATTAGCGCGAATTGTTCTTTATTATCCCATAACTTGGCTCCTGGAGCAACACGCCCATAGCAGACAAAGAATTACACCTGGGTGTTGTGCACCAGATGCTTCTAAAGCAGAGGCGGCGACTTGACTCCAAGCAGTTTAAACGGTGCATATAAGCCGGAAAAAACAAAGAACTGGTATAGAAACGTAAGGTATGCTTAACTAGAAGCACTTATTTCTAAATATTTCTCTTCTAGACTGGCACTGTCCAATAGAAATATATCAAGCACATATGTAATTTTAATTTTCTGGGAGTCACATTGTAAAAAGTAAAGAGAAATTGATGAGCTCAATTTTAATAACATATTTTAGTCCAATGTATCCAAAATATGGAATTAATATAAGAATTCATTTATGGAATATCTTACATTCCTTTTTCCCATTAAGTTTTTTAAATCTTAGCACATTTCAATTCAGACTCTTTCATGTCGATGTCTCTCTTGCTCTCTTCCTTCCTCTCTCTCTAAAAACTCAAGAAAACATCCTTGGGTGAGGATTTTTTTTAAAAAGTTAAATGAACAAGAAGCTCCTCATTATCCTTAGCCACACATGAGCTGGAGGGTCATCTACAAAAAGTCATTTTTGAGAAATCCTCCCCATAAAATTTAAAGACCTTTTCTATACAGGTACCCAGGCATGAGAAACACATTTTAAAAACATTATTGACTCCTATTATAACTGTCCCCCGAGTGAAGGCAGGGGGAGAGAGCAGAAAGGATCCCAGACATGGAAGACGGAGAACACGCAGCGTCAGGACGTCACCTGTGTTCTTTCTCCCATCACACTCAGCCCCCAGCTACTCCTTAGATGATTTCAAGTTCACAGAATTGAATGCTCATACCCTTCACTTCTATCAGTCCGCGTGGCTCTCTGTTTGCTTGTTTGTTTAAAACATAGTAAACAACAGTGACCTTGCTGCCTAACAAAGACATGAGAACATTCACAATAACTTAAACTTACATCCTCTTACGCGATCAGCTAGGTCTCTTGTGCCCTGTCCCAGCCCTCCTTACTAACTCTGGGGCTGGCGGGGGCGTGCAGAATGTCTGATCACGTTCTTCCTTCCCACTGACAAGAAATATTTGGAAAAAGAAATAAAAACAAGTAACTCAGTTTGGATGGAACATGGAGAGTTTAAAGGAAGAGGATGCCTGAAAAATAGTCAGATCAAAAGCTTTAAATGCTGTGTAACGAATTTGCACCCTCCTTTTAATGGTGTGGAGCCACTGTGCACTTGTTGTTTTTAAGGAATATTCACTCGTCAGTGGTACATAGGCCTGGAAGTGGGGGAAACAAAAGCAAGAGGAATGGCTGAAACGCTGTTTACTCAACATGTGCTGCAAGCACCTGCCGCGTGCCAGGGCCAGTGCTAGGCTCCGGGGCACAAGGACGGCTTCTGCCCACAAGTTACTCACAGTCTGCTGGTGACACGGACAGATAAATTCCACCAGGTGATGCAGGTGAGATGAGAGAT
Organism: Molossus molossus; assembly: GCF_014108415.1. Taxonomy (NCBI): domain Eukaryota; kingdom Metazoa; phylum Chordata; class Mammalia; order Chiroptera; family Molossidae; genus Molossus; species Molossus molossus. The sequence continues at coordinate 1,868,267 of NW_023425356.1, read as the reverse complement.
ATCTGCACCTGGGAGAAGTGAGACTGGAAGGCTGGAGATCAAGGCCATTAGAGGATTGTAAGGAGAAGGTCATGACGGAGCAACTCCAAAATCACCCCTCCCTGCCCTGGCTGGTTTGCCTCAGTAGTTAGAGCGTCAGCCCACGGACCAAAGAGTCGCGGGCGTGATTCCGGCCAAGAGCATGTACCTCGGTTGCAGTTCATCCCTGGCCCTGGTCGGGGTTGTGCGGGAGGCAACCAGTCGATGTGTCTCTCTCTCTCATGGATGTTTCTCTCGCTCTCGCTCTCTCTCTCTCTCCCTTCCCCTCTGTCTAAAGTGGATTGCATTGGGAAAGGATATATAATCCATAGTAAAAGGTCCTTTAAAATTTCACTTTTTTCTCCCATTTATTTTCCTCAAACCTTGGAACACCTCTAGTACCACTCTCCCCAACCTCTAGTCCGAGACTCAGGCTGCTCTGTGCTTTCTCATTCAGCATCACAGGCCCGGAAACAGCGGAACGCCCCTTAGGAGGCTGTGCAGGCAAGAAACTGCAGGTCAGGAGATGGGAAAGGCCGAGAGCACTCAGATTGATTGAATCTTTACATAATCATAACATCCAAATGCCTACTCTTATAAGTGTGTTTATCAAAAATATGTATAACTTGTGACTTCTTAGCCAACTCATACCCTGAGAAACTGGAAGACTGAAAAGGGGTGGGGGAAGGGCAGAAAGGCAGAGAAGACCCAGGCTATGCTCGGCCTTGAATCCAAGGCCAGAAGCTTGAATATTATCGAGTCGGTCATCACAGTGTTTTGACAAGGGGACATAAGAAGGTGACACCTAGACTTCCGGTCAAGATGGTGGCGTAGGGAAATGCAGTATCGCGTTCTCCCACAACCACATCCAAGTTACAACAAAACTACAGAACAACCATCATCCAAAACCGCCTGAAATCAAGCTGAATGGAAGTCCTACAACTACGGAATTAAAAAAAAAAAAAAAAAAAAAAGCAGCTACATCCAGACCGGTAGGAGGGGCGGCGGCGCGAGGGGTGGCGGCGGCGACGCTGCGGCGCGACGGGCTGGGCCCACACCCAAGTGTGGCGGATAAAAATCAGGAGGCTCCCGCGGCTGGGAAGGTCCTTCCTGAGGACTGAGGGGTCCCCGTCCCACACCAGGTGCCCTGCTCAGGGTTCCAGGGCCAGGAAGAGAATCCCCATCACTTCTGGCTGGAAAAACCAGCAGAAACTGAGGCTCAGGGAGGCTGAGGCGGCTGGAGCCCCAGGCAGCTCCTTAAAGGGCCCGCGCACGGACTTATCGGACTCTCTCCCTCTAAGCTTGGAGGGGAGGCAGCTCGAGGGGCGCCAGAGACACACAGGGAAGAACTGAGCTGTTTGGCACTGGAGCGAGGGCTGGAGAGGGGGCTTCCTCGGGGACAAACTTGCTGTCAGAGGCCTTTGTTCCTTTGGTGAGCCCTTCCCGGGGGCGGCAGACAGTCACCATATCTGGGACTCCAGCAACCTGGCTCACACTGGTAGCCCCGCCCTGGTGATTCCCTGAGGCCCCGCCCCACCCAACTTTCAGGCCCACGCAAGCTGTTGCCAGTTGCTTAACCATAGGATTGGCCTGTCTTGGATCCTGCTTCAGGTTTTTCCTAAATTCTTTCAAACGAGCAGCATCGGGTCTCAGCGAGCCCTATACCTCTCATTAAGTAATACACAGAAACAAACACAGGGAGGCAGCCAAAATGAGGATACAAATAAACAGGTCCCAAATTAAAGAACACAACAAAACCCCAAGAAAAGAACTAAGCGAAATGGAGATAAGCAACCTAACAGATGCTGAGTTCAAAATACTGCTTATAAGGATGCTCAATGAACTCAGTGAGGGACTCAAGAGCATAAAAAAGGACCAGTCAGAAATAATCGCTACACAGTTAGAAACGAAGGAGGCTTTAACTGAAATAAAGAATAATTTACATAGCTTCAATAATAGAGTACGTAAATCCAAGGAGCAAACCATCGATTTGGAATATAAGGAAGCAAAAAACGCCCAATCAGAACAGCAAAAAGAAAAAAGAATCCAAAAAAATGAGGATAGTGTAAGGAGCCTCTGGGACAACTTCAAGCGTGCCAACATTTGCATCTTGGGGGTGCCCGAAGGAGAAGAGAGAGAACAAGAAATCGAAAACCTTTTGAAACAATAATGGCAGAAAACTTTCCTAACTTGGTGAAGAAAACAGATGTACAAGTCCAGGAAGCACAGAGAGTCCCAAACAAGATGAACCCCAAGAGGCCCACACCAAGACACATCATCATCAAAATGCAAAAGGTTCAAGACAAAGAGAGAATCTTAAAAGCAGCAAGAGAAAGGCAGCTAGTTACCTACAAGGGAGTTCCCATTAGGCTGTCAGCTGATTTCTCAAAAGAAACTTTGCAGGCCAGAAGGGAGTGGCAAGAAATATTCAGAGTGATGAAAAGCAAGAACCTACAACCAAAATTACTCTATCCTGCAAAGCTGTCATTTAGAATCGATGGACATATAAAAACTTTCCCAGACAAGAAAAAGTTAAAGGAGTTCATCACTACCAAACCGTTATTATATGAAATGATGAAGGGTCTTTTTGAAGAAAAAGATAAAATGTATGAACAAACAAAATGGCAATGAATACATATCTATCAACAATGGAATCTACAAACAAAATGAACAGGAAGAACAGGAACATTCTCATAGATACAGAGAACATTTTGTTGGTTGCCAGTTGGGAAGGGGGTTGGGGGAATGGGTGAAAAAGGTGAAGGGATTAAGAAGCACAAATTCATTGCTAGACTGACAAACCTCAAAGGGAAAGGGGTTGGGGGGGTGGCAAGAGATAAACCAAAGAACTTATATGCATAACCAATGGACACAGACAATAGTTTGGGAAAAGGTGGGAGGGGGGCGGGAGTGGGGAGGAGGGGGTCAATGGGGGGAAAATGTGGAACATCTGTAATACATTTTACATCCAACAATAAAGATGTGGGAGAAAAAAAAGAAGGTGACGCCTCAAACGGTTGGAGGAGAGAGACTTCTTAGGCCACTGACAGTTCATTATTATCTTCCTCGGTGTTAGGTGGACCTCCAGATAGTTAAGGGCAGGATTGTTTTTCTTCCCAAGGACCTGAGTTCACTACAAGGATGGGGCCGAACGGCACAGTGTCTCCAAAGTCATTTTCTACTTAACACCCATTTTATCTCCTCCCTGCACCGGGAGTATCCTTTTCACCTCACAGGGCAATCACACAGGCTCTCTTTCATCAAAGGCAACCTGAAAACCCATTCTTTTCCTTTTAAAAAAAAAATTCTTATTGATTTTAGAGAGAGAGGGGAAGGGAGAGGGAGAGAAAGAGATAGAAACATCAATGAGAGAGAACATCAATTGGCCGCCTCCTACATACCCCCACTGGGGATCGGGCCCACAACCTGGGCGTGTGTTCTGACTGGGGATCAAGCTGGTGACCTCCTCGTGCTTGGGTCAACACTCAACCACTGAGCCACAGTGGCCAGGCTCAAAACCCATTCTTTCTACATTCTAAGTGAGTAACTAGAATGTACATAATGTTGAGTTTCTTTTTTTGCTCTTAATGTCCCCATTAATTTCATGACATTAAATATTTCTTTTTATGAAATCTCCTTCATTGACTCAACTGTAAGGTATCCTAACTATGTTGTTGCCATGTTTTAGAAATACCATCTTTTCTGTGTATTTTTAAATAATTTCTTAGTGGTTTTCTTAGGGATTACAATTAACACACTAAACCTATAATAATCTAGTTTAAATTGATACCCCACTAAGCTTTAATAGCATATAAAAACTTGACTCCTAACCTAACTGTTTTATGTTCGCAATGTCACAAATTACATATTTACATTTTTACCCATTAACATAGATTTATAGTTAACATTTTATGTATTTGTTCTTGAAAACAAAAAAGGAAGTTGTAAACCTAAAATACAATAATACCATAATACTGGCTTTTATATTTATCTATGCAGTTACCTTTGCCAAATTCTTTATTTTCTTCTGTTTTTACATCTGGCTTCAAGTAAGTCTCTGTCTAATTTCCTTTCTTTTCAGCTTGAAGAACTCCCTTTAGCATTTCTTGTAGAGCAAGTTCACTAGCAATACACCCTCTCAGCTTTTTTTATTGAGATAGTTTTGCTAGATATAGAATTCTTTGTTGACTTTTTAAACATGTCACCCACTGCCTTCTGGCTTCCATGCTTTCTGAAGTGAAGTCAGCTGTCAATCTTACTAAGGATCACTTGTGCATCTTGCTGCTTTCAATAGTCCCTCTTTGTTTGATAATAATGTGTCTCAGTGTGGAGCTCTTTGGAGTTTATCTTACTGAAAATTTGTTCAGTTTCTTGAATGTATAGATTTATGTATTTCATCTAATTTGGGAAGTTTTTTCCCATTATTTCTTCAACTGTTACCTTTTCCTCATTCTTTCTCTCTCCTCCTACAATTCCCCTAATATGTATTTTAGTATACTTATTGGAGTTCCACAAACCCTTTAGGCTTTGCTCATTTTTCTTCATTTTTTTTCTCTCTCTCTTCTCAGACTGAATAATTTCAGTTGTTCTATCCTTAGATTTGCTGTTTATTTTTTCTGCCTGCTCAAAACTGCTGTTGAACCCCAAATGAAATTTTAATTTCAACTGTTGAACATTTCAGCTCTAGAATTTCTATTTGGTTCATTTGTATAATGTCTTTGTCTTTATTAATATTATTTATCTGTTCATACATTGTTCTCCTGGTTTTCTTTAGTTCTTTATCCGTAGTCTCATTTATATCTTTAGATTTAAAGTCTTTATCTAGTAAATCCAATGTCTGAGCTGGCTCAGGAACATTTTCTGTCAATTTTTTTTCCTGTGAATAAACCATACTTTCTTGTGTCTTTGCATGTTTTGTAACTTTTGTTGAAAATTCTGTTGGCATTTTGAGCACCATAATGTGGAAACTCTGGATATCAGATTCTCTCCCTCTGCTGTTATTGATTGTTGAGTGATTTTTCCAAAGTGTTTTGGCCAGACTATTCTTTGTCATATGTGATCACTGAAGTCTCTGTTTGGTTAACTTTGAAGAGAGTCAGTGATTCAACAAATATTTCCTTAAACACTAAAATTTAGCAATCTCTTTCTTTATTGAGAAACAACAACTCTACTCTGGTTGTCATATGTTTTTAATTAGATTATAGACTTCTAAAAAACATGATCTTATCTTTTTTTTTTTTACCAGCTCTTTGGTTGCTCCAGTGAAGGGACCAATTCTTAGAGCTTCCTTCTTCACCATTTTCGTGACATCATTCATGCACCTCACTTCTGAATGCGCTCTAGATTCACACTCACTTTTGAATGTTCTCTGGCTACTTATTATTGAATTTGTTTCCAATCAGGTCATTTTATTAGGGCCCCTATGTAAGACAGTTGATGTTCCTTAGATTGGTTATTATTCATTTTGTGGCAAAGATAAATTTCCTTCATATCTACATGTTTCTTCCTTTCTATATTTCCTCAGAATGGGCCTTAATAATTACTCTTTATCAACTTTCCTCTACACCTACAGACTAGAATTTGTAAAGTATGCCAAAAGCAGTATTGACAAAAAGAGCACTGTGATTCTTTTCTGTTCAGTAGTCCAGTGGTTCCCTATGAGGATTAATGAGTTAATGCTTGCAAACCCCTCTGAAGTATTAGGATATTACATATATTACTGAGAAGAGGCAGGAGCTGTATGTTAAAAATTAACTGGAGGATACTACTTGCAGATTGTAATAATGAAACATCCAAAGTTCCAAGGGCACTGGGGACTTCAATAAACAAGCCCTCATTAATTTAGCTAATTATCATTTGCTATATTTGCTGATTTATAAGCAACACCCTTTTAAGCAGAAAATTGAACTATAAAGTGTTAAGAGCCATGTGTGTGGTAAAGATGGCATCAGTATCCTACCCTTCGGATTATAAAGCACAACTCATATATTCAAATCTGCACTTGTGGGATTTGGACATTTCACACTCATCCATGTAACCTGGGTAGACAAAGGGACAATGAAATTAGGTTCTGCTCTGCTCAGTGGCAGGAACGAGGAGATAAGGACAAAACTGATGGAAATGACTATTAATTTTTTCTCCAAAAGAGAGGCCTCAGGCTCTTTCAGAAAGGCTTCACACATGTGGGTAGCAGCACCTTGTCACTGTTCATTGTTGGGGCAAGAGGAGGGGTAGAGGCAAGTTTGATTCCTGTGACTGGCAAGTATACAAACCCCATAGACTCCAACTCCTGGCACCTTGTCTCACAATGAGAAGGATGCCTCGTGTAAACTGTGGCAAACACTGATGACCCAGTTGCCACCCAAATAGCCTCAGTCAGCTGAGCTGTATCTGTGTCTGCCAAATGGTGTCTTGCTTTCTTGGTTTGGGTTAAAGACACTGGGAAACTCTTACTCTCTATCTCCGTCTAAGATCAGCTTACAAAGCACCATCACTGAGTGGCAGCTGGAGACTCCTGCTCCCAATTACATCACACTACAAGCCAGCTCCCAGGTTGAGCTGGACCTTCCGGTGACTAATACCATCCATCGTGTGTTCAGTCTTACTTCCAATTATTTAAAAAAATTCCTTGACCTTGTTCTCCAACTGTTGTGATCTAGTAACTCAAAGTTAATTTAGAAATTTACAGAATACGTGTTGTGTACAAAGCACTGATGTGAAGAGAGTATGAAGATGAATAAGATTTTTCCTATCTTAGAAAATGTGAGTTTGGAGCTGTCAGCAAGTACCCATCCCCCTGAACTCCCACCCAGTGGAGAGCTAGTCTACAGGAAGAACTGTGAAGACCACACCCACCCACGCTGGGGTGCTGTGCCATCTCAGGGTGTATAGAAAACATGAGGGCTTGACATTGCTCTGCAGTGACTGACGTTTCCTGCAGGACAAGTACAGGTCACAGGTAGTAAGCAGAACACAGTGGCTAATGGTTTGTCATCTAGCGAACTGAGACAGAGTCCAAATTCCAGACCCACTTAGAAACCCATGATTCCAAGTGTATGCATTTAAATTTCAGTGAGTGCCCATGGAGCACTCTAACTTTTCAGTCCCAGAACAGCTCTGCTCCCTTTTCAAACACAGGTCAGGCGGACCAGAGCTGCAGAGAAACCATGGGCATAAACACAGCTCTTTTGTTGGAGCAAAGAGGAAAGTAAATACCCTCATTAGCAGGCAAAGAGCTAGAATACATTTCTGAGTATTGCTAATGAGCGGAAGACGCATGCCGCCCAGATCCTGCAGGGGTGCAAATTAGGTATTTATGGGTTTCCCACCGAGCTCAAGGTGTTGTTCTTTCTGTGTTTTAGGAAGGAGAGTTTTGTGTTCTAAGAATAGCTTCACCGATGATTCTCCCTCAGGCACAAAGATATTCTGACCTGGACTAGAAAATGTTATCGAAAGAACCTGAAACTTTCAAGGAGTGGGAAATGTACCCTTCGGCTTTGGGGTGTTTTTAAATGTTATTTTTAACAGTTTTATTGAGATGTAAGCCACATGCCATACAATTCACCCATTTCAAGTGTGCAGTTCAGGGTTTTTAGGATATTCACAAGGATGTGCAGCTGTCTCCAGGGTCAATTTTAGGACATTTCCATCACCCAAAAGGAATTCTGTGCCCTTCAGCTCCCCCCTGCTTCTCCCACCGCCCCCATCCCCTCCGTAACTACCAACACACTTCCTGCCTCTACACATGTCCGTGCTCTGGAAATGCAGTATGAATGGAGTCATACATGTGGTCCTTGTGACTGCCCGATCTGAGGGCCGCCCAGGTGGCAGCATGAGGCAGCGCCTCCGCCCCTTCACGGCCAGACAGAATTCCGAGTTCCGCGGCGTGCATGCACCACGTTCTGTCTTCATTTGCCCGTTGACGGACCTTGAGCTGTCCTTTCCGGATGCTGCTGCTGTGTACCGGGTTTCACGTGGACAAATGCTTTTGTTTCTCCTGTGTGTATACCGAGGGACAGAATTGCTAGGACACGCGGCAGCTCTGTGTCATTGTCGGGGGAATTGCTGGCCTTTTCCCCAAGTGGCTGCACATTTAGTGTCCCTGGGCTCCCCCAGACACACCGGGAGGAAGAGGGGACTTTGCAGTTCACAGTATATAAACCAGCAGCCACTCTCGTCTCAGACTGTCAATCACAGATCTCAGTCTGTCAGTTAGTTTCTCGGAAGACTGCGCCTCCAAAGCGGGGGTCGAGGGCGTGCTCCAGGCCGCCGCTCGGCCGCAGTCACCCTGGCCTTCCAGGTCTGGGCTCCAGGCCTCTGCGGGATGTGGCTCTCCCCTCTAATCGGGCTCACCATCCCGAAGGAGGCGGCGGTGTGAGGCCTGCTGGTGAAACACGCACCCCTGTGGATTCTGGCCTGAGACCTGGCCTCTCGGGCCGCACTTCCTGTCTGAGGAGCCGCTCCCCAGGGTGGGGACTTGGGCCACGGTCAGACGGTGTACTCTGCCAAGTCCCGGGGTGCACGTGTGACAGCTGGGCATCTCGGGGGGAAGGCCACTTGGCCTGTGAACCCCGAGCCCATTGTCTTTTCTCCGAAGCATCCCTGATGCGTTTCACAACGTTGCGGTAAGGAGTGAACCCGCATAGTGTCTGAGAACCAAACAGGAGCGAAAACACTCGCAATATTTTTTCAGTGTTTCTCTAAGATCTTGGTGCAATTTTAAGTTTAAAGCAGCTCGCCAGGGCCAGTTGGGCTCAGCGGTGAGAGCGTTGGCCTGCGGACCAATGAGTCTCGGGTCCGATTCCAGTCAAGGGCACGGACCTCGGCTGTGGTTGGTACCTGGTCCTCGTAGGGTAGTGCGGGAGGCAACTAGTCGATGTGCTCCTCTCATGTCGATGTTTTTCTTTCTCCCCCTTTCTCTCCCACTCCCTCCCTCCCACTCTATCTGAGGATAAATAGAAAAAGATCCTCAGGCGAGGATTAACAGAGAAAAAAGCAGCTCCATGCCATGTAAACACGCATGATGTTCTAGAAGGCAACTTTTATCGAAGCCAAACACGCCATCACCATTAAAATTCAACAGGCAGTCATGAAAAGAAGCGGCTTCCTTTAAATGCACTGGAAAGAAGCGACATTACTTCAAACATCAGTCGACACAGCTCGAGAGGGGACTCTGTGGACAGGATTATTAACGAGAAACGAGGGGACGGTGTGTACCTCTCCTCCTGTTCCCCCTCTCTCCTTGAAAGCAAAGATACTATAACAAATAAAAGTTTAATAAGTAAAAAAAAAAAAAATAGATTTTAAATGAAAAACCATGATTAACTTATTAAGAACCATTAAGTATATAATTACAAGGATTCTATTACATTAAGATACCAATTTCTTTAAAGCCAGAAATAATACCTACTGAAAGTTTAATTATTTAAATGAGACGAGAAAGAGGCATGTTATCTTCTCTGACAAAGATTAAAATCAATGTAATTGCTTTTCTACGGCCCTGACATGCTTCTTGCTGTGAGTCAAGCAACCAAAAAGGGAAATTAATACTGAGGCTGTTAACCAAGTAATATCCGCGCGGCTTTGATTACAGGGGAGGAAGCTGGCCCACGCTGGCTGGGGGCCCCCACCCCTGGGTGCTGCTGGGAGTGGGGGAGCCAGGGGACATGCTGCGGCCGGAGCGAAATTTCGGAGGCTGTGCCTGGCAGAGGCGGCGCTGTGAGCACACAGCTGTTCCAATCCAGTCCACCATTTGGCGCCTGGCGCCCTGCCCATGGTGTGAAGGACAGAAACGCCGGGCGTCGCAGGGCCGGAGAGCGGGGCATTGGGCTGAGCAGGTGCTTGGGGCCAGCACGCAGAGCAGCAGCGGTTCCCAGAAGTCAGGTGGCAATTCTCTTGCCTGAATTAGGACGTGCATTGGAAAGGGGGGCGCAGCAGCCAGCCACATGCCCCCCAAGGCCCGAATCTGCTGGCTCCAAGGCAGGGCTTTTGTTAAACACCCGGGCAGAGGGCAGATCCAGTGGCGGCCACACTGGGCAGCACGAAGTCTCTGACTGCAAGAAAGGGTATGTGACAGACTGCCAAGTCTGGAAACAGACCGTCCCGGCCTCACTTGTTGACTTCACACACACACACACACACACACACACACACACACACACGCGGGAGGCATCACCTGAGTTCTCCGAAGCAATGGGGCGGGCGCTTGGCAACTGAGGAGCTCAGGGTCACCGGGGCCCCTCTCCCAGGACTTTGAACCCTCCCCTTCCTGAGATGGACCAGGTCTCAAACCTCTACATTCGGAGGAGAAAGTTCTTCTAGAACCTTCCCTTCCCCTGGAGAGAAGGAAGCCTCTAGAAGGACTGAGAAACTAGTTCACAGGGAAAGTGTGTGGCCGGCTTTTCACCGTCCCTACCAGGGCCAAGGCATGGTCACGGTGGGTGGGGTGCTGCCCAGTGTCCAGCCAGACCAGGGAGAGGAAAAGTTTTTATTCAGCAAGTTTTTCAGGGGAAAAAAATCCCTTGAAAGAGAACTCAACATGTTTTTACATTTCCAAAAAATAATCACTGGCTGAGCCAAGTTGGGCTAGGGAACAACACCCGTCAGCTCTGACCTGCTAGAAGCCCCCCCGCCTGTCCCAGGGCCCCAGGCTGGTTTGCCAGGCTCTCTTCACCAAGCACAGCCCACCCTGCGACGAGGCGTGGCCGCACGGACTGGCCCGCCCGGTCCCGTTCGACCGAAATGAAGCATGCCCAGAGGCCAGGCCGGTCAGGGCCCCTATAACCCGATTTGGATTCTATTTCTAAGCTAGAATCGATATTTAACAGTAAGCCTGTTTTTCTTTGTTTATTTTTTGGGCAGACTTTTCCTGGCAGTTATCACTTTAAACGGAAAGCCAGGAGCCTTAATGATAAAGGATGCCGTTTGGGCTATGTCTGCAGAAATAGTACGTCGTTGAGCAAGACAACCTGGCAGTTCAAGGGATTGCACTTGGCAGAATAAAGGCCGGGGGCAGTGCTATTGTCTCCTCTGTGCTTCATGGATGTATTTGATTACCTGGCTTCAAGCATGCAGAGACCATTCAGACCCGGGGAAGGACAAATTGCCGCTGCCGGAGCCCCAGGCCCACACCAGAGACACAGGGCTGCCTGCTGGGGACAGAGCAGGAGCCTCAAAAGTAAAGTCACCGAGCTGGGCATGGCTCACCCACAGAACTCACAAGAACAGACCTCTGGCTGGGGTGAGGACCAGCACGGATGCTATCCCATGATGACCTTTATTATTATTTTTTATTAATTAATTTTTGTTACAGATGTTTCTCCTTTTCCCCCCACTGATTCCCCCTCCTCCCCCTCCCTGCCCTGTCCCCAGCTTTGTTGTCCATGTCCATTGTTCATGCATACATGCATATAAGTTCTGTGGTTTATCTCTCCCCCACCACCTCCTCTTCTGGGGATTGTCAGTCTGTACCCCACTTCCACGTCTCTGGGCCTACCCCATTCCTCAGACTGTTATGTTCATTATATTCCTCAAATAAGTGAGATCATATGATACTTGTCTTTCTCTGTTTGGCTTGTTTCACTTAGGATGATACTCTCCAGGTCCCTCCATGTCGTCTCAAAGGATAAGAGATCTTTCTTTCTTACAGCTGCATAGTACTCCATTGTGTATATGTACCACTGCTTTTTTATCCATTCCTCTACTGATGGACACAGGCTGTTTCCAGATCTTAGCTATTGTAAATAGTGCTGCTACGAACATGGGGGTACATATATTCTTTCTGATTGGTGTTTCATGTTTCTTAGGGTATATTCCTAGAAGTGGGATCACTGGGTCACATGGAAGTTCAATTTTTAATTTTTTGAGGTAACACCATATTGTTTTCCATAGTGGCTGCACCAGTCTGCATTCCCACCAGCAGTGCACTAGAGTCTCCTTTTCTCCACACCCTCACCAACACTTGTTGTTTGATGATTTGTTGATGGCGGCCATTCTGACAGGTGTGAGGTGATACCTCATTGTTGTTTTAATTTGCACCATGACGACCTTTATATCACCTCAGTGGCTTCAATATGTCAGGCAAGTCTCCTCTTGATGAGCCCACAGCACAAAAAAAACGAGGCAGAGTTCACTTCAGGTCACAAACATCAGCCCCATGGGGCTGGCCAGGCTCAGCAAACCTTGGACTCGATATTGTATTACTTTAGTACAATTTTCGGAATGAGCTGCAGATGCCAAAGTACTCGTTTTGCATTACCTATTTTGAACAGCGATAGCAAAATAAAAACAGGTGATGCACAGAAGTTATAATTAAGTTTGTTTAAAGAAGTCCAATGCACACACAGGGTACGCAAAATGCATCCTCACCCAGCTTAGCCAGCACCATTCCGGAGCTGACTCTTGTTGATTAATCTCAAAGGATCAGTTCCAAACATGCGGTCAGGAATCAGAGCTCACTCTCCACTCGTGCAGACCACGAGCCAGCAGGCCACGGCCACGGACCTACGAGAACACAGGAGGTTTCCTGCAGAAGGAAGCTGTCATTCATTTGAATGCATGGACTTGAGGCTGTGGTTTGGTGGGGTTGTACAGCTCCCCAGAGACAGAGGGACTCGAAGCAGTCATGTAAGGGAGAACAGACACCAGCCCCCATGTGGCACCGAGCCTGCCCCCACTGCCAGGACACAGCCTCAGGACGGTGTCCCTTCTATACGTTGTCTCTTTCTAGATGCTGTTATGTGGTTTTACAAATGCCGACCAGCCTCCAGGTACTGTCCTCTTTTCTCTGGAAACTAAAAATCCCCAAAGCTTCTCCCCACACCCCACCCCCAAAATGCCCTCCCACCCCCACCCAGCTCTTCCGAGAGACTTTTGCTTCTCCTTCCACTTCTGGGCAAAGGGATTCCAGGGGCTCTTCCCGGCACCCTTACAGGTTCTCGCACCCACCTCCAAGAGCAAGTTGAGGAGGGGTGCCCCAACTCTGCTGACACCAACACAGTTGTGATTTTATTTCGTTGACATCCCTACACAGCTTGTCTGTCTCGCCCGTGTCTGCCGCCCACAGCAGAGGCCGTGGGAGGCCTGGTGAGAACCACGGGAAGTTTGGCAGGACCTGTGTGGGAACCATATGGCAGCAACTTTGCCGACACAAAACACTTCTAAGGAGGAGATATTCTTATTCCCAAGGAATTCTTCTCATCTGTCTCAAGTGGATTGAGCACTCCTGCCAGAGGATGGGAATTGTATTTTCGGGAAAGACTGTACAATATACATCATATCTGACCTCAGTACACCGAGTCATAACAGGTCATCACTGCACCCGCAGTGTGTTTTGTGAATTGGTGGGGGCAGGAGACCGTGCATGGTTTTCTGAAATTCCCCAGCTGTTGAAACCTGCCTACAGCACATTTTATTCGTCTGTGTAACAAAGTGACTAAACAAGATACATGGTTTTCCAGGTTTTATCTTTGTAACAGACTCCTTAGCCCAATGAAAATTTTACTCAGAAGAGCTCCAATGCACAACAAAGGTAGTGAGGGGCCCTTTGAGGGATCAGACCCCCTCTTATAAAAAGAGGAGCTCTTCAGCCAGGCGGAGAGGCCCTCAGTGAACGCAGGCATTTTATAGTATTCAGGTGAGGCAGACCCAACTGCAGAATCGCCACGTCTCTTTCACTTACTCCTGCTGTTTGTTTTTTTCTCCATCTAGTAGAAGACTTTTTTCTTGACTTGAGATTTTTCTATTTTAAAATTAACTATCTAAATTAACTATCAGCATCTTTAATGATTAGAGGAGAATATTTAAACTTCCCAGATTGTGTGAAACATTGTGGGCGTATTTCACATTTCTGTGGAATGGAGGAAAAACATCTCAGCTACGACTCGCCCCCACGGACTGACAAGCAGGCTGAAGAGTGGGCTTGAAATCAGAACAGCCCAGGTCCAGAGTGCTGGGGACAGACTGAGCTCCAGGGACAGACTGAGTGCTGGGGACAGACTGAGCACTGGGGGACAGACAGAGCGCCGGGGGACAGATCGAGCGCCGGGGGACAGACCGAGCGCCGGGGACAGACTGAGTGCCGGGGGACTGACTGAGCGCCGGGGGACTGACTGAGCACTGGGGGACAGACAGAGCGCCGGGGGACAGACAGAGCGCCGGGGGACAGACTGAGCGCTGGGGGACAGACCGAGCGCCGGGGACAGACTGAGTGCCGGGGGACAGACTGAGCACTGGGGGGACACATGGAGCCCCTCTTCTCAGGAGGAGCCCCTGTGCTCTGTACAGAGGCCGAGGACGCGTGAGCCAGCACCCTGGACAGTTCCTTGTCCAGCCCTCAGTCCAGCAGGATTTGGCCTCAGGCACCAGACTCTAGGAGGAGGCAGGCAGGAAGGCGGAGCACAGGGGCCCTGTTGAGGCCCTAGGAGGGTCCCGCTGTGCCTCCACCAGCCTTCCGCACTCTCTACCCAGGTCACTGCCAGCTGCCCTCCTGCGCCCTCACAGAGGGCCTCCCCTGGGGGGCAGGGGATCTGTGGGAGCCCCACAGACACACCCTACTTTCATACCCCTGTCTCCAAAAGAACAAATATTTAGAGGGAAAATTAGGTACCATCTCCCTGTCCCAAGCAGCCCTGGGTGCTCCACGGTGGTGACTGGAAGACATGGTCCTCAGAGAGCTCACTTCTCTGAAGAGCGCACGGTGCCGAAGATGGAACAGAGGTGTCCCGGGGCTCTTCGTCATGGGCCACAGCCCTGTGGCCTCAGTGGGGAACAGGTGTCCCCCAGCCCCGGCGAGAAGCCTCCAGCGCCATGCCATGTTCCGGAGGGAGCACAGGTCAGGGATGTGCAGATGTTCAGTAAACCTGCGAACAGCCTGGCACGCGCCCTGTCGGAGCTGCGAAGGGCATGCAGCCACTCGGTTGGCAAGGCGTCCACCGGAAGGAGGGACGGGCCAGGAGCTGTTCCAGAGCCCAGGGTCACAGCGCATCTTTCGCAAACTGCGACTTTTGGATCTGCCGCAGCCTGCTTCTGAACTTCAGAATTTCGCCTCTCCAGTAGACACGTGCAGGCAGAGGTGTGACAGACGTCTCCCTGCTGAGGAGTCGACGCAGCTGGAGCCCAGACACCCCAAGGAGCGCCACGGCGGCCTGTGGGCGGGGCACCGGGCGGGCATTGCGCCGGCTCAGCCCCCTCGAGCGCCCTGCTTGGACACATTTGCAGACTGCACTGCACACACGCCCCGCGGCCCCACGCAGGGCAGATGGCTGCGGCGCGCGGTCTCACGTCAGATGTTCGGCAGAGACCCAGCTGGGCCCTGAGCAGCTGGGTTTCCAGGCAGCAAAGTGCGTGGAAGAGGACTCGGAGGAGGGAGGGCCGCTGCTCAGACAGTGACCCCCAATTCCGTGCTCTTCGTTCCTTAACCTCGGTGGGGGTCCCACAGAGCAGATGACACAGAGGCGCTTATTGCGGGGGGAGGGTGTAAATTCCCTTTCTCAACACGCACCCAGACAACATGCTGTCACAGGCTTGCTCTTAATGTTTACTGGTTACTAATAAGAGATACAAATGAGGATACGATAGAGGAAGAAAAGAGGCGTCCAGCTCTGTGCATTATTCATGGTTTTCCAAAACCTGCGCAGGTTGGGTTTATAAAGCACAGAAGGATACAGTCCATGTGTCTGAAAAGAGTACTTTGTCTTTTGCGAGGGTTGTCAGGCACGGCGTTAGCTCAGTTGTGGGGCGGAGACACAGGGTGCAGAAGTCGCCTGGCTTTGCTCAGAGCGGGGAGAGCAGGGCCCAGTGGTCTCCTGGCCCAGCGTGTTCCTGGCCCACGGCCTTGCCAGTCTGTGACTGAGTGCCGGCCCCAGGGTGCGGGGCCTGCGGCCTCACCTGGCCTGTGGTTCCGGTTTGCTCATTTGTAAAATGCAGGGGTCGGACCACATCAGCCCAGAGGCCACAGATGTGTGGAAATCCACCAGCTAACTAACCCTGAAAAGTGTTTGCCCTACGTGCTGAGTAAGGGTGGTCATCACTGATAACAATACAAACCTCTCACACCCGCCACTGTTATGTCAGTTATTCCCTGGACGTTGGCTGCTTTGACCCAGAGAGAAATGAAGACCACACAGCTCACGCCTAAAGTGACCCCTGGGGCCCTGGAGAAGCGGGAAGCAGGTGCCACCGCTCACAGCGTGACCTTCTGGGCCGAACTCACTGACCTCACCAGGGCTTCCCTTAGGGACGGTGGAGATGGACTATGGCCCATGCACCTAACTCCTGCCCATTCCTGAAACCTTTTCCTAATCGACCTAGAGATGGGCTCTCTTCAGTCCTTAAAGTTACTTAAAAGCAATATACACTTGTGTGTTCCACGTTTCAGGAGGTAATGGCTAGCTGAAAATGTCTAAAAGTAAACCAATAGCAAACAAAACAGGAAGCCTGAATAATGGGGGCCCCCCACCTCTCTTTCTGTGTGTCCTGCGTGAGTGAACCAGGTCACTGCGTGTCCGTGCGGGTCAGGAAACCGAGTCATCCTGGACTCTTCCGGCTTTTACCTGCTTCCTCTTGTCCCCCTGCCTTACCCAACCGTGAGGCAGTGCCCGTTACATAGATTTATGACTATTTTTAATCAACACCACAAACAGCTAAAAGTGGTTCAGGGCTTGCTCTGTGCTAGGCACTTCTAACCACCTCATACTTGTGTAATTTTCACAATGCCACCATCGCCATTCACCAGGTAAGGAAACTGAGTCAGGGTGACGAGTAGCTTCCTCGAAGGCACGAGGCTAGTAAGACTCAGGGCGTCAGGGAACAGGCCAGACACCAGGAGGCTCTCTGACGGGTTAGGCAGCCATTGGTGGTTTCGGGCGCAGAATCCATTGGGTGGATGGGACAGAAACAGTGGTCGGCCAGTTCAAGGGTGCCGAGGCACAAGGAAGCGGGAGAAATCACCCCATAGCACTCTTCAAGAAAGTTTAGGGGCAACAAGAAAATAGGAGGTTAGCTTGACAAAGAGAATGTTCAGAGGACTTTTCTAAGACGAGGGAACAGCACACTCTTTGTGGCCTGGGAGGCTGAGATTCAGGAGAGGAGGCACCACGCCCGGAGCAGGCAGAGGGAAGGTTCCTCGCGGAGAGGCGGGTGGGAGCGTGGAGCAGAGAGACGCGCCGTCCAGAAGGGACCGTGCAGCCTGGGGGCTCCAGCGGAAACAACTTGTGCCCTTCTCTGACTACATGAGGCCAGGAAGCCGCTCAGGACTCTGCCCTGCCAGTGGGCTGCAGCTGAGACCCCCTCACCAAGGCAGAGCTGTGCTCCCGAGAGGGTCCTGAAAGGGCCTGTCTCCAAATTCAATGCACAGACGGCCTTTGCAAAGTCACACCAGCATTTATCTCGAGAAATCAATGAGAAAGTATTAAGTGCCTCTGATTTTTCTTTAACCATCAGAAAAAGGAAAAAATTTAGTAAGCTGCTTGGATAGACATCACTTAGATCAATTACCTAACAAATAATTTAATTTATTTTCAAGTACAACAAAATAGGAAAATCATTTCTATTGCTTCTTTGAAACGGATGTGTTTCCGCAGGGGTGAAGCCTAAGGAGGGGAAGGAAAAGAGAAGGCAGTAGCATTAATTGAGCAGCTACTTGGCACAGGTGTGCTGGGTTAAGTAGCAGAGGCCTTTCTTCGCTTAATCCTAATCCTCTCTCAGGTGGACACTATTCCCGTTCACAGGCAATGCTGGGGCTTCAGCGTGTGAGACGGCTGTTCCCCCAAACGTTCTTCCTGTGCTGTACGTGCCCTGGAAGGTTGCCGTCCAGAGGCCCTTCTTGGGCACCCCCGCCACCCTGCTAGCCCTGAGCTCGAACCAATCCCATCCTCGGGACTTGTCATCAGAAGGACCTCGGGAACTCATCATGTCACTGCAACCGTTTGCAGCTCCCATGGTCCCCGATGCCTCTCTTGCCTGCAGGCCTGTCTGTGGCAGTTGCCCGGGGCCAGGGCCAGGTTTTACAGTACCCCTCTGCCCTTGGATCACAGCTCAGTGGCCCTCCCCGGGTGGGACATCTCATCCAGGCCAAGGGCCGCCGTCCGTTCTGTACAAGAATCCACGGGGACCGAGAAGGCCGCCTCTGTATGGGCTCCGGAACCAAGAAGCAGACAGGTCTGGGGTGGAAGCTGGCGCCAAAGCAAAGCCACGGTACGTGCCAGTGTGGGCCATGGGCACAGAAAGCTCATGTAGGCAGAAGCAGCTGGTCCAAGAAGAGAAGGGAACCAAAGCACAGAGAACTGGGTGGGTCACTCAGCCCTGGGAGACAGACCACTGCCGCGCCCGCTCCCGGCGCTTGGAGACCCACCTGTCCTGAACCGGGGCCTCTTTGCCCAGGACGTTGTCCTGTGTGACTTTATCATGAGCCCTGGCTTCTGAGAGGCTGTCTGCAGTTTGCAAGTGAAATTGCTGACCAGCGTGCTCTGGCCAGTGTGGCTCAGTGGTTGGCATCGTCCAGTGCACAGAAAGGGCTGCTGGTTCCATTCCCGGCCAGGGCACACGCCCTGGTGCGGGCTCATCCCCGGTAGGGGCGTGCAGGAGGCAGCCAATCTATGTTGTTCTGTCTCACATGGACATATCTCTTTCTCTCTCTCCTTCTCCCTATCTCACTCTCTAAAAATCAAATAAAAATTGCCTTTAAATTGCTAACCAACAAATCACCCGTTTAACGCAAGAGACCGATAGCCGTGTAGTAACAGTAGCTAATGCTCAGTGCCGGGCACTCCGATGCCGGGCCTCCATTTGCCCCTCCGGATAAGGTGTGAACTCTGGTCTGGATCACAGGTAAGGGAGCGGTGGTGCAGGACAGTGGGGTGCACTGTGACTCGTCCGAGCACCGGGGCCTCTGCTGGAAGTTCTGCTTCATCTGTGTTTCGGTCTTAAGTCCAGGAGGCTGTTCTAGCTGGTTTCATTGGTAGGGTGAGAGGAATTCGTTTCTTTTCCGCCATAGAAACAAGTTTAAAATAGCTGCAAGGAAACAAAAGTTACTCCTGGACTGAAAATGAAAGCGAGTAATGCAAGGCTGAGGGCCCTGAGCGGCCGTCACTCTGCACCGGACTCCTGGGCTCCCGCAGCGCTCCGTGGGCCGTGGCTGTCGCTGGTGGTAAGTCAGCAGCCACCGCTGTGGTTCAGCTGCCCCATGACCACTCGGGGAGCAATGTACCAACAGTGCTGACCTCTGCGGCCTCGCGGGGGGAGAGAGCTGGGCCCGCCGGGGGGGACTGGAGGACACTGCTACTCCAGCCCCTCCTCTGCCAGAAGTTGCTCCGGAATTAGGCTGGACTGAATCGTCACTCAGCAGTGACAGGCAGATCCACCTGATGAGGCAGGAAGAAGGCGCGTCAGGGCTCTGCTTGCAAGGTGCTCACGTGGGGGTTCAGATCCCCTTTCTAAAGGCCTGTTTATGGGGCAGTCTTCCTGTCCTTAGCGCCCGTTCCAGGTCAGGCCAGTGGCTCCTGTCCAGGGAGCACAAGCCCACCCTGCTCTTTGAGGTGAGGCCACAGAGCAGCCGCTGAGCATGTCCTGAGCCAGAACACGCAGCTAGAGCCGTGGCTCGGGGCGCAGGGCTGTCACTAAGGATGATGATTCCAGCCCTGGCGGGAGTTCAGTGGTTAGAGCCCCATGTGATCTGCCAAGGTTGTGGGTTTGATCCCTGGTCAGGGCACATGCAAGAAGCCACCGGTGAATGTATGAGTAAGTGGAACAACAGATCGGTGTTTTTGTTTGTTTTTCTCTCTCTCTCCCTTTCTCACTCTCTCTCTCTCTAAAATTAATTTTAAAGATTAAAAAAGAATTATAATTCAAGTAACATAAAAGAAGCAGAACCTTAAAACTCTCCTGAGAAACAAGATTTGAATACGTTGGAAGTACATATTATTCTTAGGTAGGAAGAGAGTACTGTAAACATATCAGTTCTCCCTGAATTAACCTGGGAATTTTTTTTTCAATTGGGTAAAATGATACCTAAGTTCATCTGCAAATATAAATATGTAAGAATAGGCAGAGGAGAAGTGACCAGTTAAAGCCTGGCCAGGTATGAGAACATACCCTAAAGTTATGCTAATTAGAAAGTTGGCCACTGACAGTAGTGATCAGACCTAATAAATGCAGAGATTTGCTACATTTTTTTTTCTTTTTGGTACGTACCCCTAGCGGGAACTGAACCTGGAACTCTCTAGTCCGCAGGCTGTCGCTCCAACCGCTGAGCCAAACCGGCCAGGGTGAGATTTGGCACATTAAAAGGTAAATAGCCCTGATCAGTTTGGCTCAGTGGTTAGAGTGTTGGCCTGCGGTCTGGAGAGACCCGGGTTCGGTTCCTGCTAAAGGCATGTACCTTGGTTGCAGTTTGTCCCCGGCCCTGGTTGGGTCATGCGGGTGGCAGCCACTCGATGTGTCCCTTTTACATCGATGATTCTCTCTCTCCCTCTCTCTCCCTCCTGCTCTATCTGAACAAAAAGTGCAGAAGAGTCCTCTGGTGAAGATAAAAAAAAAAATTAAAAATTAAAAAAATGAAAAGTAAATAATGTCAGCCAGGTGTCTCAGTTGGCTGAAACAGTGGTCCATACACCAAAAAGTTTGTGGGTTTGAGTCCCAGTCAGGGCACATAGCTAGGTTTCAGGTTCAATCCTGTTGGGGCATGTATAGGAGGCAACTGATTGATGTGTCTCTCTCATATCAATGTTTCTCTCTCTCTAAAAAAATCGATAAATATATCCTCAGGTGATGATATTTTTTAAAAAGGTAAATTTTAAGTAATGTATTAAATAGTATATTTATTGTATAAACTGAATAAATATTGTGGAAATATTTAATGGGGTTGAACCAGTTGAATAATCCTTTGCAAAAATAAAGTGTTGCTTATACAAAAATAAATTTCAGATGGAGCAAAAAATAAACATGTAAGAAAGACACTAAAATAATACTTAGGTGAATCATCATTTTTATTATTATTCAAAAGTGGGGAAGGTTATTCTAAACACCAAATAAAACCCAGTAGCCAGAAAGAGATTGCTAAATTTAAATATATAAAACCTAACATGTTCTTTTTGACAAAAGTCAAAATAGAAATTTTAAAACTGTAAAAAAAAAGTTACAGTACATATGATAGACCAACAATATGATAAAAGAGAATACTCCAACAGAAAAATAGGAGAAAGACATCGACCAGTAATTTATGTTAAAGAAATATAAATGGCCAGTATATATATGAAAAAATATTCAATAACACTCATAATTAATGACTGCAGATTGAAACAAAATTGGGATGCGATATTTCATAGATTAAGAATGATTTTAATAGTTTCACAATACTTAATCTTGAATCTCATGCATTATTAGCCAAATTACAAATTAGTACAAACTTTGCTGAGGCCAATTTTCATTATTACTCGAGGTTAGAAATGCTCACCCTTTGACCCATGAACCCCCTCTGGGGAGTCATCTCACAGAAGTAGTTGGACACATGCAAAGGGTCCGTAGGAGGATACTTGTAGTAGTGAAAACTGTTCAGTCTTCAATAGAGAATTAGATAGAGTAAGACCTCAGTGTAACTGACTAATCTGGGCGAGGGGTTGTCCGTTAAAGCTGAAAGTCCATTATATAATAAAGGTTTTCCAAATGCGGATGTTAAAAAACTGACAAATTAGTTCATTTACCTGTTTTTACTTATATAGATACAATTTTTACTTATATTAGATACATTTGTGTATCTATATAAGTAAAATTAAGTATACATACTATATAAGTAAAATTAAATTAAGTATGTAAGAAAAGTTTAATTTCACAAAAAAGTTTTCTGCATGTATTAAATTTTAAATTTTAAATTTTTGCTGACGAGGTCTAGCAAGCGCATGCACTCACCAGCCACCAGGAGTGAACATGCACATGGCGGGGTGGGCTCAGTGCACGTGGACCATCAGCACATGGACCATCAGCACATGGACTGTCAGCACGTGGACCGTCGGCACATGGACCGTCGGCACGTGGACCGTCGGCACGTGGACCGTCGGCACGTGGACGGTCGGCACGTGGACCGTCGGCACGTGGACCGTCAGCACGTGGACCATCGGCAGGCCCGAGTTAAACCTGCTGCAGGACCAGTTACTGCCTGTGATGAGTGTGTTCACATGCTAGTCATTTCCTGGACATTGTTCACAAACAGTGACTCTTAGATTTAAATATGTGGATGATACGGCCGGCCGACGTGGCTCAGTGGATGGAGTGATGGCTCAAGGACTGAGAGGTCCTGGTTCAATTCCTCGTCAGGGCACACGCCCAGGTTGTGGGCTCAATCCCAGTGGGGGGCGTGCAGGAGGCAGCCGATGGATGTTTCTCACATCGATGTTTCTAGCTCTCTCTCCCTTTATTTCTCTCTACAAAATGAATAAAAACATATTTAAAGATAAATAAATACATAAATATGTGGATACAGTTGTAGATATGTAATATTTATCACTACAGTGTTTTTTCCAACATATGGCCTACTCGCTAAAATTTGTTAAAAATAACAGTGACTCCATAACGAAAATAACCTGTTAATTTAATTATGAACAAATCTTGGTTAAAAGCATTTTAAAATTAAGAGGGCATTAATTTTCACATATGACATACGGACCGGAACTTTTGTCTGTTAAACCTGGAGTCCATTAAACTGAGGCCTGAGAAACCAAGGATTTACTGGAAATGCCTGATGACCTCTTCCAGACCACGGCTGTTGTGCAGCCCTGAGGAAGAACCAGGGGGGTCCCCTGCACTTCGGTGGAAGGATGACTAAGCCACAGCACCTGACCGGGCAGCCGATGCTGGAGCAGGGGCACAGCGCCGTCCTGACCAAGCCTGACGCCTGACGACAGGCCGGCTCACCCTGCAGCCGGGTCTACAGTGAACCACTGAACAGAATGCTCAGCCCCTCTGTGCCTCAGTCTCCACGCCTCTACAGTGGGAATAACGGCAGGATGCACCGCATGGGGTCATTGTGAGGACCGGATGGAACTGTCACTTAAAGGGCTCTGCGCCCTGTGGCCCTCCCCGGGAGGGGCCGCTGCACTTGGAGTCTGCATGGGACTTTTATTTTATACTTTGCTCTATTGTTTTCTTCAAATCAAGCATCATTACTTTTACGATGAAAATTCTCAATTTAAATAATCATATTAGAAATTGATTTTAAAAAGACTATCCATGAGTATTTTGATAGTTGTCATATTCTCAAATTAAATTCCCCTCAATATAAATGTCTAAATTCTTTTCTCAAATAAGAAAACTAAGTAGCAGCTCTGCAGCTCCCATAAATCTCCCACGATCCACCCAGACGGGCCGCTGGCTTGGTGACGGATGACAGCGGTGAGTCAAGCTAACTATTTGCTGTGATAATAAACCGTTACTCATTCATTCTCCAAAGCAGAAAGGCAGCCCGACCTTGGCATTCTTTAGGAGTGAGAAGACTCTAAGCAAATATCTAATCATCAGAATCAAAATCTGATTTGTGGATCATCAGAAAAATCGCTGCTTCTGCCGCCAGTGGTCTCCTGCCAACCACATTTCAATCACACCGTAATCCTATCAGGGCGGCAGGCAGGAGGGTGGCATTTTGTTTCAGTGCCGGTCCAAACGTGATTACCGCGTTCATCACACAGCCGCATCCTCGGGTCAGGAAGGGTTTTCCAGACTCCCCGTTCACGTTACTCAGCTGCACTGGTGTTCAGTGCGCTGCCCAAAGCCAGCTCTGCGGAGAATGGGTTAGCACCTATGCACCTTGGCTGCTGGGATAAACCATTGCACCACTCACCAATCCATTAGTACATTTCTTTTATTCCAAATATATATGAAAAATCTATTAACCCTAATTCCACTTAAAAGTAAATTCCTCTTTTAAAAAATAGACTTTTAAGATACTTCTCTTAGTCAAGCCATAGATGATGTGAAAAATCACACCATTGCATTTCGTTCTTTGAACGTTCCTACATTTTTAAAAAATTGTGCAATTTAAAAATTTTGAAGCCCGGAGCTGCTGAGCACAGTGACTACTAGCCCAGCAGGAGCTTGTGGACAGAAACCAGCAGCCTTCAGCCATTGAAATGTGTTTCCAGCCGCCTGCTTAGGTCAGTCGCAACGGGACCTGAAGTCACCCAAGCTCCCACGGCCCCATCGCTGGCTGCGAGACGTGATCTAACACTGCAGGCAGACAGCGCCTTGAAACATCTCATAGCTGTCATGAGAGGCAGAAAACATCTTAAGACTTTATAGAAAAAAACAAGCCAAATGCCATAGTTATCTTTGTAAAATGGGTAACTATTTATTTTTACAATAGAAAAAAAAATACCTGGAAGAGAAGAAAAACAATCAGGATCCATCTCCATAACTTTTCTCCTACACCAATGTCTCCCTTGCTCCAAGAAACATAAATTTCACCTGATGGAATGCAAATCTTTCATACTGGATAACTAACAGCCTCCGCGTTTCTGTCCAGCTACTCACCCAGTTCACAGAAAAATATGGTGAAAGTTATTGATAGTCACCATCTTCACTTCCTTCCCTGCCCGTCTCTCTCTTCCCCCCTCCAGACTTCTGTGCCCATCACTGCACAGCAACTGGTCTTTTCAAGATCATCCATAAACTCCACGTTGCCAAATATAATGGCCATTTTTCTGACCTCATCCAACACAAATTCTCAATTCATTGAAAAAGCTCTTTTTTTGACATTATGACACGACAATATCCTGGTTCCCTGCTAAACACAGTTGTCTCTTTCTTGGTCTTATTTGCCAACTCACCGTCCTCTACTTCCTTCTGAACCCTGGCGTGTCCCAAGCTCGGTCCAAAGACTCCTACTATCCTCTCTCTCTACCTGGGGATCCCATCCAGTCCCACACACGCTGGTACAGGGTGAGTGTGTGTTTTTCTTCTGTTGGTCATTCCTCTTTCGTGAAGAATGTAATGGACCCAGCACAGGGATTTTTGAGGGTTGCTGGGCTGACCTCTGGTTCTCCAATGAACAACCACTGGGGTGACTCACAAGTTCGTATCTCCTATGAACGGGCTCATCACCCACAAAAAAAAAAAAATACTAACAAAGGAGCCCTGTCCAGTTTTGCTCAGCGGTTAGAGCATCGGCCTGCGGTCCAGAGAGACCCGGGTTCGGTTCCCGCTAAGGGCGCATACTTCAGTTGTAGTTTGTCCTCGGCCCTGGTTGGGTCGTGCGGGTGGCGGCCACTTGATGTGTCCCTTTCACGTTGATGTTTCTCTCTCTCTTTCTCTTCCTCTCTCTTCCTCTCACTCTATCTGAACAAAAAAAAATGGAAAAATGTCCTCAGATGAGGATAAAAAAAAATTTTTTTAAATACTAACAAAGGAAAGGTAACCATTCACTAAGCCTATCAGCAAATTCCAATAACCTAGGAGCTGAGCAAATGGAGACTTCTATAGATTAGTGTTATTATTTTCTCTACAAGGGCTTCCCACATGTGCTGGCATCTTGCAGCTTTATTCTCAGCCTCCCTGTTTCAAATCAAATCCTGTCAAATTCTACCCAGAGCCTCACACGCTGAGCCTCCAGCCCTCTGCGGCCTCCTGCGCCCCTGTGGTGCGGGTGCTCTGGGGCACCCCGCAGAAAATCAGTCTTAACAGTGGTTACATTGTAATTCCGCCACTTTGAACTTAAACCTGCCCCCTCATTAGAGAATGCACTGAGGAAAATCTAATTATTTTCCCAACATTCCTTCACGTCATCTTGTCCCATCTGAAGGAGTCTCAGAGGCTTCCTGAGCGTGGGTGACAATCAGCCCTTCTGACACAAGCCCAAGCAATGCCTTAGAGTGGAATGGCTTCTGTTTCTGTTTTGCCTGGTTGGTTGTTTGTTTTTAAATCAACACTGGCTCTGACGGTCATACCCCTGGCACAAGATCAGTCAGGATCAGGACATTCAAGTAGCAAAAGGCATTTGGAATGATCTCCAAGCGGCCTCAGTCTCAGAACAATTCTCTTCTGTTCCACAAGACAGACCCGTGAACCCCCCGTTGCCAGGAGCCGCAGGTGAGCGGACTCTGACTGGCGGTGGCCCTGCTGCTGGGCAGGGAGCGGACTGTGACTGGCGGTGGCCCTGCTGCTGGGCGGGGAGCGGACGGTCTGACTGGCGGTGGCCCTGCTGCTGGGCGGGGAGCGGACGGTCTGACTGGCGGTGGCCCTGCTGCTGGGCGGGGAGCGGACTGTGCCTGGCGGTGGCCCTCCTGCTGGGTGGGGAGCGGACTGTGACTGGCGGTGGCCCTGCTGCTGGGCGGGGAGTGGACTGTGACTGGCGGTGGCCCTGCTGCTGGGCGGGGAGTGGACTGTGACGCAGTGGCCCTGCTGCTGGGCGGGAAGTGGACTGTGACAGGCGGTGGCCCTGCTGCTGGGCGGGGAGTGGACTGTGACTGGCGGTGGCCCTGCTGCTGGGCGGGAAGTGGACTGTGACAGGCGGTGGCCCTGCTGCTGGGCGGGGAGTGGACTGTGACTGGCGGTGGCCCTGCTGCTGGGCGGGGAGTGGACTGTGACTGGCGGTGGCCCTGCTGCTGGGCGGGAAGTGGACTGTGACAGGCGGTGGCCCTGCTGCTGGGCGGGGAGTGGACTGTGACGCAGTGGCCCTGCTGCTGGGCGGGAAGTGGACTGTGACAGGCGGTGGCCCTGCTGCTGGGCGGTGCGCTCGGACACTGGAGGGCTGTGGCCCACGAAGACGCATCGTCATTCTGGGTTGCCACCGGGCAGGGAAGCGGCCGTTCCATGACGGGACGTTGTAAAGGACTACGTGCGTCCTTTGGGTGAAAATGACCTTCCCGTTGTGAGAACAGCGAGAGGATGTGGACCCCAGGACACATAGGAGACTATACATCCCACTCGTCCCCGTGACCACCTCTGCGAGGAAGATGAGAAAAGAGCTTGATTGACAACCACTGGTCTTACACACAAGTGGAGGAAACAGGAAGTCAGTGGCCTAGGTTCACACTTCTACCCTTTGCCTGACCACCAAGTCCCCTGTTCGAAACTCACCACTGTCACCCCAGCTGCTGAACTGAAAAGAAGGTCCTTGTGCTTCTTTGCATCAGATTTCCAGAACAGTGTCAGGGAAGACGGAAGACAAACACTGAGCCCCAGCCAGGAATCTTAATGGCAACCAGGGCACCAACAACAACATAAAGAACAAAATGTCTCACCAAATGTGTGCAGACATTTCAGGGCCCCAGTGCTTAGATTCGTTAAGCCGTCTAACGCATGGGGTTAGCTTCTCGATGTGAGCCCAGCACGGAAGTCTGTGATGCACCAACAACGGTGTGGCAAGAGGTTCTCCTGTGCAGAACAGGAAACACACCGAGCTGAGAGATGCCATCCCACCAAGCAATTCCAAAACCCTTCCCCTTCTCTGCTTTTTCTGAGATGCACTCTTCTTCTGAGGAGGAGGTTAAAACACAGAAAGAAACCAGCTCCGAAGAAGGGTTATTTTGGATACGAACCCTTTCCTTGGGATACGAGATCATCCAGGGTGCATGCTGGTGCAAGACGGCTGTCCACGTCCACCTCCTCCTGGCCTGTAAATGTAGCTCCCTGCGAGTGGCATGAAGAACCAAACCGCCAGATCCAAAGAAGGTGGGGTGCAGATGATTGACAACCCAGCTTCTGCAGCCAGGGAGAGTCTCTGGTCACCTTACCTGAGAAGCAATTACAAATGAAAAAGCTCCTCAGTCATGGAGAATTTTCTTCAGGAGGCACTTGATCAGGTAGTTTTTCACCAAAAGCAGGGAGATCTAGAAACTCTCTTTTTTCATCCCATCATCGACAGCTGAAGCCGGTCTATTTGCAGAATTGGAGGAGAGCACCTCTCCAGAATCCACAAGGACCTATAGAAAAATGGGGCAGAGCTGAAGCTAAACACTCAGTCGATGAAGTCTCAGTGCTCTCTGAAGTCCTTGCCCAAGGGACAGCCCAGTGAGCGCAAACACTTGATTTCAAAGCCAGATGAGTAAAATTCAAAAGAGCATCCATCACTGTAGGATTTGGGGCAAGTTTTTTAACCTGTCGGAGGCCCAGCTTCTTCAGCTGGATAAATAGGAAGTAATATCTGAACTGCAGAATTGTGATGGAGCCTGGGCATAACGGATGCCCAGCAAAGACTGCCTCCCTGGTTCTTCTTCACAACAACAGGCTGAGAACAGGAATAGGAAGATTTCTCTCTTTCTTCCAAAGTAGTGCAGGACAAAAACCAAAAAGAGGGAACAATGTGGAGAAGACCGTGCTGTGGGAGGCAGAGCACCTCCACACACCTCCGTCATGTATGACGAGGTCAGACAGGTATGCAAGCATTCTGCTGACGCCTGGTAAAAACAAAGAAACAGAAAAGTGCAGAAGACATACGATTTCAGAGTGGGGCACTTGGAAAGCTTCTTGAAGAGACGCTTTCGGCGTACTTGAGAAAAGCCTGCTTGAGCATAGACACAGTGGCGACATCTCCCTCACAGCAAAAGCGGGTGGTTAATCCAGAGCCCATTTTCATGCCAACTAATCCAACTTACAGTGGAAACAGATGCCTTTTAGAAGTTTTATTTACTTTTAAAATACATTTAATGGCATTTTAATTGCTTAGTGTCTGTGAAACTTCGATCTCACTAACCACAATCAGCCTCAGTACAAATAAATAAAAAATCTATTGCACTCACACACACAAATCAGGGGGATGTGACAAAGGAATAATTAGTGAAAATTAGAAATTAAGGTAGTGAAAATTTTATATCATTCTTGAAATAAAATTCTTTGGAGAAAATTAGACAATGAAGTCAAAGAAATTTTCTTAAATTGAAACAAAGGAAAAAAGACATAAATATATCAAAAGAAAGAAATCTAAAAGGTACCAACATTCAATTAATAAATGTTCCATGAAGAGAAAACAAAAAACTAATACAGAGGAAATTACCAAAGAAATAATACAAGAAAATTTCCCAGGGTTAAAGAAAGACATTTGTCTTCAGATTAAAAGCAGAAACAAAATGCCTAGCATGATGAATTAAAAGAAAAACCATACCTAAACACATCCCTGTAAAATGTGAAAACCCTGACTCTAATAAAAAATCTCAAAAAGTTTCCAGAGAGAAAAACAAGTTAGCTATAAAGGATGCCTTCTCATCAGCACCGCGCATCCTACAACCTAATGGACAGATGCTTCCAAAGTTCTTAGAGAAAATAATTTTAAACCTAGATTTCTGTACCCAACCAAATTATCAATACAATTTTAAGGTAAAGTAACAATATTTTAAGCATGTAAAGATTCAAAGTGTTTCTCTTTCTTCAGTACAATTCCAATAAAATGCCAGGTTGGATTTTTAAGAGGAATTTGATAAACAGACTACAACGTTTACAAGAATACTAAATGTCAGCCTCATCCAAAAGAGAGGGGAGACTTCTCTACCAGCGTTCAGGGAGCAACGAAACCAAAGGGATCAAAGGGGAGACTAACAGACTAAATACAGCAGAGGTCGGAGGGACATTGTTGTGTTCAGGAGATGATGTGGGGAAAACTACCTCATTATAGAAAAAACAGATATTGATCTCTACCTAAAACTTCATAAAAATGTATGCCCCACGTGAATTAAAGGCTTAAAAATGAAATAGAAAACTATAGACTTAAAAGGCAAAAATGTGTGAGAATATCTTCATTGCCTAGATGCTAGAAAGGAATTTGGATGTTTTATTTAAAACTCCCCAAAGCACAAATTATAAAAATAAAAAGAAATTCATCATTTTGTTACATCTTAAATTTCAGTTGAAGTTCAACTTGTCAGCATTGGAAACCATTGGCAAAAATATGAAATACTGAGATATATACCAGTCGCTATTCAGAATATTTAAGGAACACCTATAAACTAACAAGAAAAAGACCTTAATAGAAAAATGGGCAAGTAAGAAAAGGCAATTTGCAGAAGAGGAAATACAAAGACCAACAGACATATGAACAGCTTTTTTTTTTTTTGCATTTATCTTCAGGTGGAGTGGGAGGGAGAGAGGAAGGAAGAGAGAGAGAAAAACATTGATGTCAGAGAGACACATCAAGTGGTTGCCACCCACACAACCCCAACCGGGCCGGGGACAAACTGCAATTGAGGTACATGCCCTTAGTGGGAACCCAACCCAGACCTCTCTCTAAGCACTGAGCCAAACCAGCCAGGGAAAACAGCTAATTTTTAAATCAGTGAAAAGAAAAATTCAAATTCAGATCAATGATATCAGAGAGTCCATTTTGTAGCTCGTAGACTGGCAAACATGAAGTTGGTGAGTGTGCAGACTGACACAGCAAGTCTGGAGAACAGCCTGTCAATCAAATGATTGTCTACATGACTCAGCAATTCCATTCCTGCTTCTGGGTCCCAGAACAGTTCTCACAGGTCCTTACAGGTCCATACACGAGGATGCTCACTGCGGGTTTTTGTGGCACAGAGAACTAGAGGTACTGGGAGTCTGTAACTGAGAGTGTGTTAAAATGCTAGTGTACACCCTGGAATATTGTGCACAGCTCAAAGCGGTTTAGATGTACACAGAGCAACATGAATGGATCCCACAAATAAAATGTTTCGTGGTGGGGGTGGGGGATATAGAAACAAAATAAAACATGTAACTATGTCAGCACAGATCCTTCTGAGAAAGCCAAACTTTTATGCCAGGTACTTAAACAGAAGGAATTAAAATGCAAATTAACCAAGATGTTAAAAGAGCTGAAAGAACAGAGGTGTACCAAGGGATGGAGAATCAACCTCAGCTGCCATGTTTCACAACTTTTTCTTCACTGTCATTCCTGTGAGAAGACTTTTTAGATACTTTTCCTCGTCATCGCCCACTATGACACGTGTGTGTCTGTATATGCACAGCCGTATACCCAGCCTTCCACATCGAGAATAATAATCCCCCTTCAAGAACTAGCGCGGCACTGCCGCCCTCCGTGGTAACTGTCCCCCCGCAGAAGTGCATGTGCTCACTCCCAGGCAGGGGTGGGGACCCACTGTTCTGCCAAAGGCCATTTGGATGTTCATAACATCATTCGCGGGCCATACCAAATTATCAACTTAAAAATTAGCCTGCTCTATTTGGTCGAGCTACTTGGTGAGGCTGTGATGTTAGCTGGTATTGATTTCGAGGACTTCATATGACCTGCAGGCAGGAAGTTCCCCAGCCCTGTGAGAAACATGAAGGGGCCGCTGATAGGGAGGGGCCCCTGGAGCCTGGAAGCCGTACTTGCTGCCCCACCTGAGACAAAGGCCAGGTGAGGGTGCACCAGCCTTTCTCTTCCTCCTTTCCTCTAGTTTCACCCCAAAGTCTCCCGTTGGCCAAACCTCCCCAGATGCCAGTCTGGAAAGTGCGTTTTGGGGATCATGCCCTTGGGTATGACATCGAATAGAGCCAGGAAAGCTAGGGACCGGACCTCCGAGGAGCCAGGAACATGCCCCGCACAGGGATACAGAGCCGCTTCCTTAAAGGAAAAACGTATGCGAACAAAAAGACACGTTTCATGAGAACACAGACATGCCAAGAGGTGCCCGTGAAGCACAACAGAATGGGCGCCTGAGTGAAGAGGGAGCAGATGGGTGGAGGACGAAGATGAAAGGGATCTGAGCCTGAAGGATCAAGCCCAAACCTCCCTCCTCCAGCAATCCAAGCACTTGGAAGTCCCGAAGCCCAGGTGCTGTTCCCTTCCCCTTTGCCTTTGTACCTGTGTCTCTCCGCCTTGAATGGCCGCCTGAAGATGCAGCCAGTGCCGCGTCCTCTCTGACCCTTCGCCTCTGAAGGAGGGAGTGTCCACCCCTCCAGCCTGGCCACGGGAGCACGGACTCCCCACGAAGCCTGGCATGACAGACTCCATCCTGCCTCCTCTCCAACACTGAGCTGCTGTCCAGCTCTGTAGCCACAGCAGCAGTGGGGGTGGCCAGCACAGGACAGGTGCCCAGGAAATGCTCGTCTTATGACCACGCCTGTAGGACAAAGAACAGATGAATGGAAACCATGAAATGCCTTCCATAAAGCATTTCCATGGCATTTTATATTGGTTTTTTATCACAACCGGATTGCCATGCATAAATATTCCCCAAAGAAAAATTTTATTGTGTATATTTATTCATTATATTCATGTATATTTACTTACAGACCTTCTCTTTCCAAAAGAAGGATTGAGAGAGGCCATGCTTTATAGATTACCTTCGTATCACATACATTTTAATCAATTTAGCATTTGGCCAATTCAAGCATTTATCCATTTAGCTCCGTGTTTTCAGGCTCATAATCTTTATTGTCTTTATCAAGAAAAACCCCCATTTCTGGATTTTGACCTGTTTCAGAAACAAATCATCAGAATTTTTAAAGTCTGACATAATGAGGCTTCCTTATGCTGACCCTCAGGACAAAGGCACACAGGTGGGCGGGCGGGCAGGGACACCTCCGTGTCTGGACTCGTCCTCTGCGTGCCCTGTTTTCTCCACAGCCCGAGTGCCCGCTGGGGTGACGGGGCAGGAGCAGGAAGGGAAACACATGTGCTCCTTGACCCTGGGTGATGAGGTTTCATGTTCCGGCCAAGTCCTGCACAGGACAGGAGGGGCCTTGTCAGTGTCTTGTGACTGGACAGGTGTGGCGGCCGAGGCCCATGACAGGTCGAGCACTGTCCACTGCCATGTGGAAATGGGTCCCAGACCCCAGCTCGGGACACCCACTGCTCTTAAAGCCAAGCAGTATTCATTTTGACCTGGTCAGACCTCGTCCAGGGCCCAGAGAAAGGGCTGAAGGCAGGAGATGGGAGGTACTCAGAACTAATTCAAAACTAATGCTTCCATACGAAGGCGGTCACCTCCTTATTTCCTTACTTCCATATGGCATGTCATAAAATTTTAGTGCTCTTTAGCCAACAAGGTAATAACCCTCCTAAGGCCACCAGTCAAAAGATGGGACGACAGGGTCGCATCAAACTGTGCAGAACAAATGGCAGAATCCGCTCTGGAAGGCACGCTGCTTCTGAAGCATCGACCAAAAGGTGCATCCGGAGTGTGGTGAGCCTGGCGGGCCCTTGGCAGCTGTCTCCTGGACAAGTGTCCTTCGGTGGAGGTAAAAATCAAGGCTCCAGGCCCTCTGCCCATTTGCTGAAAGTCATCCACCCAGGAGCCGGTGACTCAGAGGGTGCATCCCTACTGGGGCTGCTCCTTGGCTGGTCCCCAGTACCTAAGCTGTTGACAGGTAGCTCAGAACATTTAAATGAGAAATAAGCCCACCTAAGGCGTCTTCTAAGGCCTCCAAACGCGGCAGGTGCATAGGACCCTCCTACCTACACACTCAGGTCTTCCTGAGTGGCCACGCCCTGCGGCTCGCTGTTGGTTCATTGTTTCCATCAACCTCCTGGAGCTCAACTCCATGGTAACCTCAGCTGCTGAGAATAACTCCAGGGCAGTTATACTATGTATGAATTTTTTAAATCATCTTTTATGTTCCCTATTAGTTATGATTTGTCAACCTTGCTGTATAAACAGTATCTGGTTTCTCCAGCCTTTGAACAAGTAGTCATATATTCATGGTGGAAGCACCTTCTGCTGTCCCTGGGCCAGACCCTGACACAGTGGTCTCACCCTTTCTCCATCAACATCACGAGGTGCTGAGGATCTGAAAGGCGGGGACTTGTGGTCCGGGTCACAGGCCAGTACATGGTGAAGGCACAATGAGAACACCTGTCCCTGGCATCACAGCCCACGCTGCTGGGTGCACTGCTGCCTCCAGAGTCTTCTCCACGGAGGCGACAGGTGTGTGTCCCTCTTGTCCCCTGCAGGCCCTGCTCAGCGGGACCGAGGCCGCCTGCACAACAGCCGTGGTACACTTTCTGTACCAATGTTAGTAAGACTAGTTACCTAAGAAGAAGAATCTATAAGATTTTCAAGATCTCAATTTACCTCTATGAAAAATATCAACTTCATTTTTTCTCCCTTGGGTAAAATTGTGGTTAAAAAATAATAATAATAAAAAGAAAAAGAAAAAAAAAAAAGGTGGTTTTGAGAGGCGGAGGGAGCTGTCGGGATTTTCCAGAAGCAAACTGAAGCAACAGAAACCTCTCTGAACTAGTTAGATTAACGGGGGCCTGATCTGAGATCAGAGGCCGCTCATGGGACCAGCGAACCCGCCAAGCAGACAGAGGCGCAGTGTGGTGCAGAGCGGGCCACACGGCGAGGTCCGCGAGCCCCCGCCAGGAAAGGTCAGCGAGCCAGATTCCGCACTCGCACACTGCTCAGCGATGAGACGTGCCTTCATTATTTTGGTGATGCTCCATATGGCATCTTCATTTATTTAGTAACGGGCAATATGGATTTAAACATCCCAAAATTAGTCATATTTTTCGGAAAACAAAAAGGTTGTTTTATGATCATGTCGTGTCAGCACGGAGTTGCCCAGAGACGCGCATCCGCAGCCCCGGCCAGCCCGACGAGGGCCGGGTGTCTCCCGTCAGGCAGCAACCTACAGCGTCGCCGACAGATGCCGCCAGTGCCGCTTCCTCTCGGGACACCCTAAGTGCATCACTCTGACCTGTGACCCATCAGCAGCCTGTGCGGGAAGAAAGGAAGCGAAGGACCCAGTTGCCCAAATGTCAGCAGAGAGATGACTGTTCCTGCTCAGTAGTGTGCGCTCCAGAGCTCCCCTCGCCGGAACAACCACCACACACGAATAAAGGTACAGACGCACAGATAAGTGAATCACTGGATGCCCCCCAGCGACGGCGGCACGCCTCGGCTTGACTCTCCTGAATAGCACGAGCAAGTTTATCCATGCCCACAACACGCAGGGCGCCACTGTTTCACCGCGAACACCTGAGCATGGCCAGGTCGGCCCAGGGACCATGAAGACTCCCCCCACCCCGCCCCGGCTCACACTGACACAGCTTAGACGGGCTCTTCTGCGTTTTCCAGGCCACTTATAAAATTAGCTTTATTATTTGATGACAACTTTTTTCTAACCACTTGATTGGCACTCTAATAATCTTACCTCGGAACAATCAAATTGTGTAATTTTTAATATAAAATGATTTAATTCTGGGGGTGCTGATCAAATTAAACAGAATCCTAATTAACTAGTAATGAAACTGTAGCCACAGTGCGGCAGCCAGCGTGGAGAGTCAGTGGGACTCGAGCACGCGTCCCTCTCCAGGGGCAACGCTAAAGGTCTCAGGACAAGAGCAGGAGAGAAAAACACACACACACACAAAACAAACAAAAATGGAGGCACCGTAAGGGATGTGGCAAATGAGTCCAAAGACGAATAGTATTTGCTTAAGTGTAGGCAGGAATTTTACAGGAAAAAATAGTGAAGCTAAGAAATAAGACAATTCAGTGCCCTGGGCTTGTCCTCACCACCCTGCTGACCCAAAACACCAAAAAGGAAAACATCGTGTTCTCAGTCAAAATGCAAAATCATTTTGGATCAAGTCTCATTCTCTCTGCAAATCCAACTCCATTCATTTCGACTTAAGGCATCAAATGCCATGTATTTGCAAAGTACTACCAAAAACAACCGAAGGGAGCGAGGGACCTCGGGCACTGATTCATTAAAAATTGAGCCGTGGCGCCCTGGCCGGTTTGGCTCAGCGGTTAGAGCGTCGGCCTGCGGTCCGGAGAGACCCGGGTTCGGTTTCCGCTAAGGGCACGTACTTAGGTTGCAGTTTGTCCCCGGCCCTGGTTGGTCGTGTGGGTGGCAGCCACTCGATGTGTCCCTTCACGTCGATGTTTCTCACTCTCTCTCCCTTCCTCTCTCTCCCTCCCACTCTATCTGTACAAAAAATGGAAAAATATCCTCGGGTGAGGATTTAAAAAAAAAAAAAATTGAGCCGTGGCCGGTTTTGCTCAGTGGTTAGAGCTTCGGACTGAGGACCAAAGAGACCCAAAGATTCCAATCACAGGCACGTACCTCAGTTGCCCTTTGGTCCCCAGCCCTGGTCAGGGTTGTGCAGGAGGAAGCCAGTCCATGTGTCCCTCTCACGTTGATGTTTTTCTCTCGCCCTCCCTCCCCCTCTATCTGCAGATAAAGGGGAAATACTCTCTTATTGAGGCCTCGCTGTGGGAGCCAGTGTCACTCCGCCTCACCCCGCGGATTCCCGCCATCGCGGGGCTTACAGGAAAGCTTAAGCTTTTTAATGTGTTGCTGGAGATCTATGAGTTAACACCTAGTCGCGCAGTCCAAGGGGAATGTGGCAGTTCACCGACCGTGCAGATCAAATGACAGCATGGCGCACGGCCCTTTCTTCCGCGGATGCTGGCGCAGTCACACAAACGAGCTCATCAGCTCTGATCCATCCAGTCTCACAGCTCATCACCGAAACGGTGACCAGGCAAAGCCAGTCCGCATTCGCGACGTGACAGTGGGAACGAGGCCTGACTGTGGCGCCCTGGACGCTGTCACCCTCCCACAGGGAGAACTCAACCCTCAGCGCCGCCTGTTACCTTTCTGGGAATCAGGGTGCATTCTCCACAGCATTCTGACGCCTCCAAAACCCTTCCAAAGGCTGCCCCAAATCTGACCTCCATTGAGAGACCACACTATAGGTGACAGCTGCCAGGTCAGCTCCTGTCATCGAAAAGGGAAAGGAGGCCACCCCATCTTCCAGAGCGTAAACAAGCAAAATGCCAAACAACCCTCCCACCTTTTGCTCACGGGAGAAAACACGGGGACAACAAACCACAGCAGACCCACAGCCGCCGAGGGGCAGGCGGCCACAGCGGGACGTGGAGGCACCGCCCCAGAACACGCGGGCTCTCCACAAAGCCCGACGGCGGGGGCGGTGCCTCCCGGAGCGGCTCCCCTGCACGGGAAGCGGGGACCAGGGCCTCACTGCCGCTGAAGCTGACTGCAGAGAAGAATGTTCCAGCCTTGACCAGAGCGGAGAAGCGGGACAAAAATGGACAGAATGGCATTTGATAAATTTCCCTAACTGGCCTGATTACGTGGAGAAGACACAGCCCCCGGAACAAAAAGGCATCTATTTGAAGGGGAGAACACAGGACGTCAGGGAAGGCCTGCCTGGGGAGGGCTTTATATCCAAGGTGGGGTGAGTTTGCATCGATGAACACGTCAGTGTGCACTGAAAAATGAGAGATTTTTCATGAAGAAGCTGAAAGCAGAGCTAATATGATCCCATCTGTGGCCAGCCCTCTGTCTCACTGTGGCTTTAATACCACAAGTCACGAACCCCCTGATACAAAAAATAGCAGCGATGCCGGGAAGGAAGGGGATCTGGTGCTGCAAAGTGGAATGAAAAAGAAGACAGTTTCTGTGGCAGGATGTTGATCAGCCGGTGGGTGGCCATCCACCTGCACAGTGCCCTGCCTGCAGGACAGTTGGGACTTCAGCTGGGTCACGATTGTCACAGCGAATCACGGCAGACCCTCTGCCTTTACAGACAGGTTAAAACCAAGACGAGTCCCTGAGCGGAGGGCTCACGCACTGTCACACATCCATCCTCTGCAGTATTACTCAGCAATTCAAAGAAATTAAGCCTTGGCCAGTGTGGCTCAGTGAATAGAGCATCGGCCCTACACACCAAAGGGTCTCGGGTTTAATTCCCAGTCAAGTGCATGCACCTGTGTGGCAGGTTCAATCCTGGCCCTGGTCAGGGCACATGTGGGAGGCAACCAATGTGTCTCTCACATCGACATTTCTCTCTCTCCTCTCCTCCCTTCCTCTCTCTTTAAAAACATCAGTGGAGCCCTGGCCAGTTTGGCTCAGCGGTTAGAGCGACGGCCTGCGGTCCGGAGAGACCCAGGTTCGGTTCCCCCTAAGGGCACGTACTTCGGTTGCAGTTTGTCCCTGGCCCTGGTTGGTCGTGCGGGTGGCAGCCACTCGATGTGTCCCTTCACATCGATGTTTCTCTCTCTCTCTCCCTTCCTCTCTCTCTCCCACTCTATCTGTACAAAAAATGGAAAAAATATCCTCGAGCGAGGATGAACCAAAGAAAAGAAAAGAAATGAAACATAAAGTGAGCACCAAGAACCCTGCAACCTGACGCGGGAGTGAAGGGAGCCGGTCGCAAGGGCCACGCCGTGTGATTTCCTTTACAGGAAATGTCCGGAGCGACAAACTCAGAGAGCAGCAGAGTCAAGACTGCCGAGCAGGGCGGAGGGAGGAGTTGGGGGAGTTGGATAAGGTTCTTTGAGAGGTGATGAAAATGTTCTAGAAGCGATGGTGGTGACAGACGCACAAGTCCACGAATACACTGACGGTCATCGAAGTGCCCACTTCCAGTGGTGAATTGTTCAGAGTTTGCATTTTGTTGTAGGAAAGCTGTTCAAATGTGAGGCCAAAGCCCACCGGCCCGTGAAATGCCTGGGCCACGGTTGTCCATTTACTCACTCAAGCACATCTGTCACAGGACTTCTAGTCAGGTGCTGTCCCAGACACGGGGGGGTGGGGGGCATGCAGACAAGCAGACTGGGCAGGGTGAGTGGGCAAAGCGAGCGCTGGGCTGGTTCCATGCAGCAGTGAGCTGGGCAGAGGCAAAGCTGTGAACCAGGGCTGGGATGGCAGAGCACTCGGGCACGGCTGCCTGGAAGGGGCCCTTCATAAAGGCCACAGGGAAGGAATCACCGGTTCAGACGTGAGCATAGACACATTTGGCCAAATCCCTCCAAAGGAAAGAAAGAGCCTTTTGTTAAGTGGTTCAAAATAACTCCCTCTTCCCCCCTCCCCCTCTCCCCCTCCCCAACTCCCCTCCCCCTCTCCCATCCCCCTCCCCTCTCCCCTCCCCCTCCCCTTCTCTCCCCTTCTCCCTCCCTCCCCCCTCCCCTTCTCCCCCTCCCCCTCCCCTACCTCCCCCTCCCCCTCCCCTTCTCCCCCCTCCCCCCTCCCCTTCTCTCCCCTCGCCCCCTCTCTCCCCTTCTCTCCCCTCCCCTCCCCCCTCCCCTTCTCCCCCCACCCCCTCTCTCCTTCTCTCCCCCTCCCCCTCTCCCCTTCTCCCCTCCCTCCCCTCTCCCCTTCTCTCCCTCCCCTTCTCTCCCCTCCCCCTCTCTCCTTCTCTCTCCCCTCCCCCTCTCCCCTTCTCCCTCCCTCCCCCTCTCTCCCTCTCCCCCTCTCCCCCTCTCACACACACAGACACACCAGTGACAACCACACAGAGCTCCTGCCTGGGTAAAGCCAGCACAAGAGAACAGAGATTCAGAAAGAACCTAAATTTTCATCATGTGATTGATGGACATTGAAGCCGTCCCCAACCTCCCCATGTCCAGGTGGCGGCCCGGCACATTTTCTTATTGTTTGGACCGCCCCAAGTTGCAGACACAGCTTCCACGGATGAGATCACAAGGTTCCCTCCCACAAGATCTCACTCTGGTACAGAAATGAGTGGACTGGACGCAGGCACTGGCGGGACTCAGAGCAGCGCCTGGGCACGGCCTCCAGCACCCTCCACTCTGGACGGCGGGAGGGCAACAGGCCAGCAGGAAACGTCACACACACCCCTAGTCAGCAGCAAAGCGGCAGTGATGGAGCCCCCCTATGACGGCAGTGATGGAGTGCCCCCATGACGGCAGTGATGGAGCCCCCATGACGGCAGTGATGGAGCCCCCATGACGGTAGTGATGGAGCCCCCCATGACGGCAGTGATGGAGTGCCCCCCCATGACGGCAGTGATGGAGCCCCCCATGACGGCAGTGATGGAGCCCCCATGACGGCAGTGATGGAGCCCCCATGACGGCAGTGATGGAGCCCCCATGACGGCAGTGATGGAGCCCCCCATGACGGCAGTGATGGAGTGCCCCCCCATGACGGCAGTGATGGAGCCCCCCCATGACGGCAGTGATGGAGCCCCCCTATGACGGCAGTGATGGAGTGCCCCCATGACGGCAGTGATGGAGCCCCCATGACGGTAGTGATGGAGCCCCCCATGACGGCAGTGATGGAGTGCCCCCCCATGACGGCAGTGATGGAGCCCCCCCATGACGGCAGTGATGGAGCCCCCATGATGGCAGTGATGGAGCCCCCATGACGGTAGTGATGGAGCCCCCATGACGGCAGTGATGGAGCCCCCCCATGATGGCAGTGATGGAGTGCCCCCCCCATGACGGCAGTGATGGAGTGCCCCCCATGACGGCAGTGATGGAGCCCCCATGATGGCAGTGATGGAGCCCCCCATGACGGGAGTGATGGAGCCCCCCCATGACGGCAGTGATGGAGCCCCCCCATGACGGCAGTGATGGAGCCCCCCCATGACAGCAATGATGGAGTGCCCCCCCCCCATGACGGCAGTGATGGAGCCCCCATGACGGCCCTATACTTTCTGCCAGGGTGTCCTGTCTGGGAGGCGGACAAGGAGAAAGCAAAAAGACTAACTGCTGGCTGTCCTGAGAGGCACAAGGGAAAGACCAGAGAGGTGACACGGGGCAGCAGGACTGCTCTGCAGGACGGGACCAGAAAAGGCCTCACTGAGGAGGAGACACCTGCAGCTCCAGGTGCCCCTGCAGGACTCTTACATCCAAGTGATAAGGATGGACATCACCCTCGTGGGAGGAGTGAGAGAGAGAGATGCTGTGTTCAGTAGTATAGTTCCAGGCTCTTTTTAAGAAAATATCACAAAAGAAAGGGCACAGGGCAAGCTTCTCCCTGATAATGACCTGGAGGAGGACTCAGAGGAAGAGAAAAGATATGGGGGCCCCTCGTGCTGGAACTGCTGAGGCCGAGAATGACCACCCGGCCCTACGCCCACGGACAGCTCAGCGAAGGGAGCTAACCGCCCCGCCTCCTGGGGCGGCACTTCACACCTTTGCCTGGAGCTCCAGCCTCCACGAGCCTGTCTCCTGTCTCCTGCGGGGCCTCCAGAGCAGCGCTGGATCCAAAGACAGACACGAACGGGACGGCGACACTCACAGACACCAAGTCTGAATACACTTCACTGAAGTCGATAAACCAGAAATGGTACCACGTTCAGAAAAACAAATGTGCTGTCTGCACAGGCTGTGGCCCTCGGCCCACAGTGGCTCTGTGCTTCAGTTCCCGCTGAGAAAGGAGTTGCTTTGTTTATCCTCCATACCGCTCACTGCAAAGACATTGTTGACGAAGCCTTGAGCTATGCTGGGAACGAACGTTTATCAAAGGGCATCGGCCCATCTACAGCCTGCACAGGGCTGGGAGACCATCTGCGGCAGCCACGGGGACGCCGTGCTCCCAGCTCGCGGGGTTGGGGCTCTCACGCTGCCCGGCCGGGTGGGGTCCCTTTCCTCTCCGACGATTCCTGGAGCCGTAAGCTGGGCCCAGGAAGACATTCCCAAAAGAGCAGGCATGAGTGCCCCTCTAATAAACATTTGAGAGTAGCTGCATTTTCCTTCTCCAAAAGCAGAAGATCAATACTACAGCCCAGCCGGTGTGGCTCCGTGGACTGAGCACCGCCCCATGGACTGAGCGGTCCCGGTTTGATTCCTGGTCAAGGCACATGCCTGGGTTTCAGGCTTGAGTCCCCAATGGGGTTGTGCAGGAGGCAGCCAATCAATGGTTCTCTCTCACATCAATGTTTCTTTCTCTTCCTCTCTCTCTAAACAAAACAAAAATCAATAAAAATATATTTTAAAAAATACTACAAAACCACTGTGGTACAGATATATACTGATAACTCACACTAGAGTGAATTAAAATAAAGTAGAAAAAGGTCAAAGAGAGAGCTTTCTTCCATTTTTACTAGAAAATAAATATAGATTCACTCCCTTGGCTCCATTCAAGACTTGTCCCAGCTGCTGACGGACTTACTCTCCGTCTCCTCTCAAAATGGAAAAGTTTGTCCAAAAAGGAAAATTCATTGATCAGGTTCCATTCCCAGGCAACCTTCTGGTTCTGGGGCCGATTTTGCAGGTTGCTGTGCTCAGCGTCTAGGACACGCCCTGCAGGGGCTCAGCCCGCAGGTGGGTAAGTTAGCCGAATCCGGGCCGTCGCTGGAAGCAGGGAGGAGGCAGGCCGGACTGGCCAGGAGAGAGGACTCGTGTCCACTAAGTGAAGAGGGAGACACCCAGGCACAGTGACACTGGCAAACCCCACCATTCCACAGTTAGAGACACCATTTCCGGACCTGACGAAAGGGTCACCTGGTTTCAGAAGAGCACTAATAACAGTAACAGCCACTACTGAGC
Organism: Molossus molossus; assembly: GCF_014108415.1. Lineage (NCBI taxonomy): Eukaryota > Metazoa > Chordata > Mammalia > Chiroptera > Molossidae > Molossus > Molossus molossus. Next base: position 1,826,082 of record NW_023425356.1, on the reverse strand, counting down.
AGTCAGCTCTGCCAGGTACATCTTGCCTAGTACTGGGCAGGTTCTCAGGCCATCGCTCTTCTCATTTGGCCAAGAGAAAGCTGCATTCGTCCTCCACTCACACATAACAAATTACCCCCCAAACATGGCAACTCAAAACAGAGAACATGCGACCTCACAGAGCTGCCGAGGGCTCGGGTCCAGGAGCGGCTGAGCCAGGCCGTTCTGACCTGGGAGCTCATGAGGTCACAGTCAAGGTGTTGGCTGGGGCTGCAGACACTTTGCTTTGGCGGGAGACTATAGGTCTTTTCCAGGTAGGTCCCCCCTCTCGACGCCCATGAACACTCACAACACAGCTGCCAGCCTCTCAGAATGAGTGATCTCAGTGAGAAGCCGCCAAGAAGGAAGGCACAGCCCTCTAGTCTCGTCACTGCTGCGTGTTTCATCGGTCACAAGGGCTCGCTGGTAAATGTGACAGTGGTCACATGGGGTCCATGCAGGAGGGCACATGGAGGGAGGGCTGTCCAGGAAGCTGACACACAACGGAGTTAGTTCTGGAGGAATCAAGATTAAAGTCAGGGTTGTGATTCCACTGCAAGCCCCGGTCCTGTAGAAACACTAAACTTCGCTGCACCGACATGGAGGAAACGGGGTCGAGTAGATGGTGCAGGCTTAGCAGACCACTCTCGTCCTTTGCAAGTCCTCCCAGGATGGTTCGACCTGAGCTCCTGCCGCACTGGCCTCCAGCACGACTGGAACCCTCACCAGGACACTGTTGCGGGACCTCAGCATCCGTTCTCCATCCCACGGCCGTCAAGACGTCAGAAGCGGTGTCCAAATCCAGACCTCTCTCCAAAGCAGAGACTTCGGATGGGACCTGGGCCTGAACTCAGTCGTCGTACCAACTTGGAAGGTTTAAATCGTAGGACAGGACACTGTTTTCTCCAGGTCTGTGGCAATCCTTCTCCTTGAGAATAAAGTCACATGCTCACTTCAGTGGCACGCAAAGGAAAGAAATATACTTTCAGTGACTTTTTAAAAGATGAGTAGCCATATTTCTTTAGGAGACATTCATTTCCTGGGTCAGGCACTAAGGAACACGTGCTATGGCTGTATTTATTTATTCTGTGCATCTGTGGACTGTAGAGCAATCCGTGTTAGGTATTACGCTTTGATGGGACCCTTCAGACAAAGAACTAAATGAATTTCCCATCTATTCTTAATATTCCTCCTACTGCATGCAGACAGCAATCGGAAAATTCAAAGCTATTATTTTTAATGTCAAATGCCTTACTGGTCCAATAAAAGGGGAAAAGATATTAAACTTTTTATACAACAAGAACCAGATAGTACATATCTTCAAGAAACACATCTTAATCAAACTGCACATAGGAAATTAAAAAAAGGATGGATGAGTGAAGGCATCACCCTCATTTAATTAAATTTTTTAAAAAAGAGCCCCAGCAATTCTTATGACAAGACAGCGTGCATTTTCCCCTCTTGCTTTCAGAGGAACAGCGTGGGTTAATTTTGCTTCAGAAGTTCAGAAGAGAACACCTGAGAAATGCGCAGGTTCTCAGCTGGGAGGGAAGGTCCGTTTCCAGAGGCGAGCCCATCTCACAGCGAGAAGCAGCACCACGGAGGTGAGCTGGGCCCCCTTGAGCCTGGCCCAGGCAACGGAAATGCCTTCCTGAGGGTCCTACAGAGTGGCTATGGACGTCAAATGAGGTGACTCACAAAGCCTGCTAAGAATCCACAGCCCTGTGCAGATACAAGGTGGGAGAAGTGTTCATCCAAGTTGTCTAAATAAAGTATTGCAAATTGGGCTTAGAGCTAATGCATCCAACCACCATTTCCCAAGAAAACCTGTCACAGTGTGTGTTTACGGTGTGCTCATGCTCAACCAGACACAGTTCGCTCATTTACTTGGTCCTCACAACAAAACAACACACCACGCTCAGTCCCATGTCATAGATGAGCCCGCGGGCTCCAGGAGTTAGGCAGCTTCCCAAACACCAAGCCGCTGCATGGAGCCGGCCTCGAGTCTAAGCACAGACATGTCCCGAGCTCAAGGAGAGATTCAGTAATCAAAATCCTGGTGGCAAAGGCAACGGAATTCTTCGTTGGAAGAAAGCACAGAGAATTCACATCCATCCTGGAAAGCACTCAAACAGCACTTGACAAGATTTATATCTTGGACTTTGATCAGAGGATTCTAAAATATTAATTAGAGAAGGTCGAAGGCCATTGAAAACATTTTAAACCTAAAGCAAATGCTGAGCCACTGACTATGGCCAACAGGTGTTTGTGGGAGTCACGTGACTATGGCCAGCAGGTGTTTTGGGAGTCATGTGACTATGGCCAGCAGGTGTTTGTGGGAGTCACGTGACTATGGCCAGCAGGAGTTTTGGAAGTCATGTGACTATGGCCAGCAGGTGTTTGTGGGAGTCACATGACTATGGCCAGCAGGAGTTTTGGGAGTCATGTGACTATGGCCAGCAGGTGTTTGTGGGAGTCACATGACTATGGCCAGCAGGAGTTTTGGGAGTCACGTGACTATGGCCAGCAGGTGTTTGTGGAAGTCATGTGACTTCATTGCAGGGGGGTGCATGCATTTCAATACAGTTGCTGTGTGTTGTGTATCGTTCAGCTTGGGAGCAGGAAGGAGGCGCTCAGACCATTCCGGCTGCTTCTCAGCCAGGCTCTTTGCACTGGGAAAATGGGTCATTGTCGGTGCTTGAACATAAATGGGTTTATCCTTGTAATTCAAATAGCTGCTTTAATAGTTTCAGCTCCAACCGCGTAAGAAAGCTCCGGGAAAGTCCCGGGGGAAGGCAAGGGCTGCAGAAAGGATGGCACCTTTGTGCCATCCACACTCCCTCTGCTGAGTGCAGGGGAAACAGATTCGCTCAGTAATGCCCGTTTCTACTTGGCCAGAGTAAATGAGATGCTTCCTGCAATGCTTTTGGTAAAGTGTACAGGCCCGAGCAAATGGCCTTACTATCCTAAGTATTATGAAACTCAGAATACCATCTCTCACACACACACACACACACACACACACACACACCCCCAGCACGCATGGGTTACCCCGATGTGCGAGCCAGAGCAGTGGGGGGAGCGGGTTCTTCTCAGCTTCTTGACAGGAAGACACGTTTCCTTCCCTAAAACAAATTTAGTCTGAGAGAGAGATGATAAGGGTGGACCAGGGCAAACCTCTGCTGGTAAAGGGAAGTGAATTATAAATAATACCTACTCGGGGTGATGAGCATTAATGGGGTTAAGTGGAATTTCACACTTGAGAAGTTTCATATACTCAATCTTGACCCAACTTCAGAAAGCATGTGGCTTCCCTGTAAAATGCCCTAGAGACGCAAGGCTGTCAGCCTGTGGGGTCTCCCTCGCAGCAGGAGATGGAACACATGGCCTGTGGCCGGCCTTCTGTTCTCTCTGGGCGGGAGGACGAGGTGCCTTCTCCTCCCAACCTCAGGGCTAACTAGTCCCCTCACGCCTAACTAGTCCCCACCCGACTCAACCTCGTTCTACCCGCCCCCGGCTCCACACCCCCACCCCTCCACCCTGCCCCTCTGACTCCCTTCCAGGCTCCGGTCCCGCAGCCCCGCCCAGCCGCGGTCTTCAGACCCGAGGGCAGCTCCTTGTTTTCAGTAGGTTCAGTTGCTGTCCTTGGACTTGGGCACAGATGTCAATGACCCCTCTGTCCTAACAAACAACATTCTGCCAGCTGGGCTCCCGCAGTTCGCCCAATGGAAGCGCACACACCTGTAGGTTTTCTTTTTTTTTAATGTGCCCCTAGCAGGAACCAAACCTAGGACTCTCTGTGGTCTGCAGGCCGATGCTCCAGCCACTGAGCCAAACTAGCTAGGGCAGACCTGTAGGTTTTCTTGCACACGTTCCCATCCTTCCTCATTCTGCCCCACGATGCCCAAAGTGCACCATCCATGGGTGACTGCAGGGAGCAAGGACAGGTGGTACCAGCAGCTTCACCTCGCTCCCGTGTCACCCTGGCCCCTGGCACAACCGGAGCCCAAATTGTTTCTTCTGCAGCAAACAAGTCAACCTCAGCACACTCCGTGTGGATCTCAGAACAAATGCTCCTGTACCCGGTCCCGCTGAGTGTGAAAGGCCTTCCTTCCGTCCCGTCATTCTAAACACAGACACCCTGCTCCGTCTGTTTGCCACCTCCATGTGTGACCACCAGCGTCTGCTGGCCGGCAAAGCTGGGACACCCCGCTTCTGAGGCGTTCTGTTCTTTTTTTCTGAAAGTTCCTAAAATTCCCCGTATGTTTGTAAGTGGAGGAGTTTCTGAATTCCAAATCCTGTCTTACCAAATTTTCTTGCTACCACTATTTCGGCATGGGGGAGTCCCATTATTTCCCGTGGGTGCTCCAGCGAGTGGTCTTTCCCGGGGCTGCCTGCGCTGCAGGGCGAGGCGGCTTTCCTGCTGTGTGTACCCTCGGTCTCTGGGCTGGCCACTGCCTCTGGGCCACAGAGTCCTGGAAACAAGACCTGAAGCATCAAAGAGGAACGTGTCCCTGGGAAGGTCTCTAAATTTAAGGAGCAAGGTGGGCTGGCTGTTGGTGCTCAGAAGGGCTCTTCCTGAGATTTTGTCATTGCTGTTTTGATGTCTGAGAGCTTCAGGTAAGTGGATGACGAACAAATGAATAACCCACAGATACTCTGCAATCATTTTAGAAACAAACTGAGCATTTTGCTAGAAAATCACGTGTCCTTTGGATATAATGCTACTTAAAATGATAACCACCATTTGTCAGTGCTTACCCTCCACTGGGCATGGTGCCATGTGCTCATCTTTGCATCGTATTTAATCCTCGAAACACCATAGAAGAGAGATGTCGTCCTTCCCATTTCCGGAAAGGAACTTGAGACTAAAGAAATGAAGTAACTTGCCAAGGCGCCAGGCACAGTGACAGAAACGAGACTCAGCCCGACTCCATCCTTCAGGCCCTAGCGCACGGTCCTGTCTCCCTGGGGTTTTGACAGGTCTGTGCTAGCTGTTCACAAGGGGATTTACCTTTTCCTGTGTCCCCTTCTTTGGTCTACCCAGGATCTCTTTCTTCTCTAGTCTATTATGCATCTATCCAGCAGAATCATGTCTTCCAAGGAGCGGCTCTCAAACCAGAATCGACTGGCAGCCTGTTAAAAATGCAGCTTCCGCCCTGACCAGTTTGGCTCAGCAGTTAGAGTGTCAGCCCAAGAACCAAGGATACGTACCTGGATCGCAGGTTCAATCCCCCACCATGGTCCAGGTCATTTGGGAGGCAACCAACTGATGTGTCTCTCTCACATTGTGCTCTCTCTCTCTCTCTCCCCCTTTCTCTCCCCCATTCTATCTAAAGATGAATGGGGAAATATCCTCAGCTGAGGATTAACAAAAGAAAGAAAGAAAGAAAGAAAGAAAGAAAGAAAGAAAGAAAGAAAGAAAGAAAGAAAGGAAGGAAGGAAGAAAGAAAGAATGAAGCTCCCAGATCCACCCTGGATATGCTGAGTCACCCTCACTTGCATTTTTTTCAAAAACACACCAGTTGGGGAGGATGTGAAAATGGAGGTGGAGTGAATAGAAGCTACGCAGACGATCTCCCAGGACCAAACAAGAATTACAATTAAAATAAAGACAAATCCTGGGAAAAAGCAAAAGAAATACAGCAGGACAGGACCATATAACCAGGGACACTGGTAGGATCTGCAGAGGCACGAGAGGTTGGTGGGCTGGGAGCTCATGGACAGCAGCAGTCTTAGCTGTGAGCAGCGCCCTTGGGGATTAAAGCCCACTCCATACCACAGAGAGCTGGGACAGAGGGACAGAGCACTAAAATAGCCACAGCAACTCCCCTGGGGGCTACAACAGATGGAGGGCAGACTGGGTTGAAACTCTGTGGGGATACCCGGGATTTGGAGGGCACTCAGAGTTTTTGTTGAGTTGAGGCCACAAGGATGGTTGCCAGTGTGCTCCTTCCCCCAGCTCTAAGGAAAAACAGCAGCCCCGTCCCACCCCCCTACACTTCAGAGATTCAGGCTTTCCCAGGTGAGGGAAATGCAAATTGAGGCTCATTAACAACCAACATTTATCTCACCCTCTGGAAATCCTCTTATGCAGAACACCAGGGCTACATTCCAAGGCACTGAGTAACTGAGACTACTAGCCATCAAGAAAAAGCTAGAGAAAACTGAACCTTTCCTGGGCTTCCAAATCGACCCAGGAAAGTAAGACTTGACACTGGCGTTTAACGTGGGCCCGCCCAGGCTCATCCAAACCCAGTAGAGGGAGCCACAAACAGCAGAACACCAACACCCACAGGGAAAATTTGGCAGGCTTCAAAACCCACTGAGATAGCCAAAATGGTGAAACAAACAAACAAAAAAAAATCCCAAATGACAGAACAAGAGAACTCTATCGAACATGAGATCAATGAAATGCAGCTAAGCAAATTATCAGAGGTAGAGTTCAGAGCCATGATCTTGAGGAAGCTCAAAAGCATGAGTAAGGACATCAGCACCATGAGTAAAGATATAGAAACATTGAAAACCAACCAGGTGGAAATGAAGAATGACATAGCAGAAACTAAGAACATATTGGAAAAACTAACCAGCAGAGTAGAGGAAGCTGAGGACTGGATCAGTGAATTAGAAGACAGGGTAGAAAAAAATCAACCAATCAGAAAACAAAAAGGAAAAAAACAATTAAAAAACAGGAAGATAGCTGAAGAGAACTGTGGGAAAACTTGAAACGTAATAACATTCTCATCATAGGAGTCCCCGAAGAGAAAGAAAATGGGCAAGGGTTAGAGAATATATTTGAAGAAATAATGACAAAGAACTTTCCTAACTTGGTGAAGGAAGAAGGTATTCAAGTTCAAGAAGCACAGAAATCCCCAACTAAAAAGAACCCAAATAGGCCCACAACAAGACACATAATAATTAAAATGCCCCAGATTAAAGACAGAGAAAGAATCCTAAAGGCAGCGAGAGATAAACAAAAGGTCACCTACAAAGGAAGCCCCATAAGGCTCGCAGAAAACTTCTCAACAGAAACACTACAGGCCAGAAGGGAATGGCATGAAGTAATCAAGGTCGTGAAAAACAAGGATCTGAATCCAAGAATACTCTATCCAGAGGCTATCATTCAAAATAGAAGGTCAAATGAAGAGCTTCCCAGACATTAAAAAAAAAAAAAAAAAAAAGGCTAAGGGAATATATTAACACCAAACCAAAACTGTAAGATATGCTAAAAGGACTCCTATAATTAGTAGAAGAAATAGGAAGAAAAATATAACAACACTAAAAAAATGGCAATAAATAAGTACATATCAATTATCACCTTAAATGTGAATGGTTTGAATGCTCGTATAAAAGACACAGAATAGCTAACTGGATAAGAAAGCATGACTCACATATATATTGTTTACAAGAGATCCACTTCACAACAAAAGACTCACATGGGTTGAAAGTGAAGGGATGGAAAAAAAAATCTTTCAAGCAAATGGAAAAGAAAAAAAAGGCTGGGGTAGCAATACTCATATCTGATAAAGTAGATATCAAACTGAAGGCCATAACTAGAGACAAAGAAGGACACTACATAATATTGAAAGGATCTATCCAACAGGAAGATATAACCTTGGTAAACATAAATGCACCCAATATAGGAGCACGAACATACATTAAAAATCTTTTGGAGGACTTCAAAGGAGAAATCAACAGCAATACAATCATAGCAGGGGACTTCAATACCCCGCTGACATCACTGGATAGATCTTCTAGACAAAAAATTAACAAGGAAACACACAGACTCTAGATGAAGCACTAGATCAAATGGATTTAATAGACATCTACAGAGAATTACACCACAAAACTACAGAATTCACATTCTTCTCAAGTGCACATGGGACATTCTTAAAGATAGACCACATGTTAGGACACAAACTAAGTCTCCACAAGTTCAAGAAGATTAATATCATATCAAGCATCTTCTCAGATCACAATGCCATGGAACTACAAAACAATTGCAACAAGAACATGCAAAGACATTTGAAAACACGGAGGCTAAATAGCATGTTGAACAATGAATGGGTTACCATGATTATCAAGGAAGAAATTAAAAACTTCCTGAAAACCAATGAAAATGAACATACAACAACACAAAATCTATGGGATGCAGTGAAAGCAGTTCTGAGAGGGAAGTTCATAGCACTACAGGACTACCTCAAGAAGCAAGAAAAATTTCTAGTAAACTATCTAACCTCACAGCTTTAAGAATTAGAAGGCAAACAAAAAGAACACCCCAGAGCACATAGAAGAAAGGAAATAGTAAAGATCAGAGTAGAAATAAATGACATGAAGACCAAAAAAACAATTCAAAGGATCAATGAAACAAAGAACTGGTTATTTGAAAAGATAAACAAGATTGATGGACCCTTAGCTAGACTCACCAAGAAACAAAAAGACAGAATGCAAATACACAAAATCAGAAATGAGGGAGGAGAAATAATAACCAACACCACAGAAATACAGAGGCTTGTTAACAAATATTATGAACAATTATACGGCAACAAATTTGACCATCTAAGTGAAATGGACAAATTTCTAGAAAAACATCATCCCCCAAAACTGGACCAGGAAGAGATAGAAAATTTGAACAGACCAATAACAACAAAATAAATTGAAGATGTAATCAAGACTCTCCCATCAAATAAAAGCCCAGGTCCGGACAGCTTCACGGGGGAAATTTACCAAACATTCATAGAAGAACTAATACCATTCTCCTCAAACTACTTCAAAAAAATTTAAGAAGAAGGAAGAATTCCAAACACATTTAATGAGGCCAGCATAATTCTAATTCCAAAACCAGATAAAGACACTACAAAGAAAGAAAACTACAGACTAATATCCCTGATGAACAAACATGCCAAAATCCTGAACAAAATATTAGCAAATTGAATCCAGCAATACATCAAAAAAATTCTTCACCATGACCAAGTGGGATTCATCCCAGAGATGCAAGGCTGCTACATTATTCACAAATCAATAAATGTGATGCACCACATAAACAAAATGAAAGATAAAAATCATATGATCATATCAATAGATGCTGAAAAAGCATTTGCCAAAATCCAGCACCACTTTCTGATAAAAACACTCAGCAATCTGGGAATAGAGGGATCATATCTTGACATAACAAAGGCAATATATGAAAGACCTACAGCCAACATCATACTCAATGGGAAGAAACTAAAAGCATTTCCCTTAAGAACAGGAAGAAGATAAGGATGCCTACTTTTGCCACTCTTATTTAACATAGTACTGGAAGTCTTAGCCACAGCAATCAGACATGAAGAAAACATAAAAGGGATCCAAATTGAAAAGGAGGAAGTGAAACTGTCATTATTCACAGATGACATGATACTATACATAGAAAACCCCAAAAACTCCATCAAAAATTTACTAGACTTAATAAATTAATTTGGCAAAGTAGCAGGATACAAAATTAACATAAAGAAATCGATGGCATTCTTATACACCAATGATGAAATTACAAAAAGAGAAACTAAAAAAAAATCCCATTTACCATTGTGGCAAAAAAATTAAGATACCTAGGAATAAACTTAACCAAAAAAATAATGGACCTATTCACAGAAAACCACAGGTCATTGAAAAAAAAAAAATAGAGGAAGATATAAAAAAGTGGAAGCACATATCTTCTTCATGGATTGGAAAAATCAACATCATTGAAATGTCTATACTACCCAAAGCAATCAATCTATACTTTCAATGCAATCCCCATCAAAATACCAACGACATACTTCACAGAACTAGAACAAATACTTCAAAAGTTCATACCTAACCAAAAAAGACCTCGAATAGCCACAGCAATCCTGAAAAAGAAGAACAAAGTCAGAGGGATCACATTACCAGATTTCAGGTTCTACTACAAATCCACTGTAACCAACACAGCCTGGTACTGGCACAAGAACAGGCACATAGACCAGTGGAACAGAACAGAGAACCCAGAAATGGACCCAAGGCAATATGCTCAATTAATATTTGACAAAGGTGGCAAGAGCATACAGTGGAGTAAAGACAGCCTCTTTAATAAATGGTGTTGGGAAAATTAGACAGCTACATGCAAAAAAAATGAAACTATACCATCAACTTACACCATACACAAGAATAAACTCAAAATGGATAAAAGACTTAAATGTGACTAGTAAATCCATAAAAATCCTAGAAGAAAATGTAGGCAACAAAATCTCAGACATCATACGCAGCAGAATTTTCACTGATACATCACCTAAGGCAACAGAAACAAAGGAGAAAATGAACACATGGGACTACATCAAACTCAAAAGCTTCTGCATAGCAAAAGATACAATCATCAAAATGGAAAGGCAACCCACTGTGTGGGAGAGCATAATTGCCAGTGATATATCAGATAAGGGGTTAATTTCCAATATATATATAGAGTGCTCATTCAACTCCACAAAAGGAAGACAAAGAACCCAATTTAAAAATGGGCAGAGGAGCTGAATAGACACCTCTCCAAACAGGACATACAAATGGCTAAGAGACATATGAAGAAATGTTCAACATCACTAATCATCAGAGAGATGCAAATTAAAACAACAATGAGTTTTCACCTCACACCTGTCAGAATGGCCGCCATCAACAAATCATCAAACAACAAGTGTTGACGAGAGTGTGGAGAAAAGGGGACTCTAGTGCACTGCTGGTGGGAATGCAGACTGGTGCAGCCACTATGGAAAACACTATTGTGTTACCTCGAAAAATTAAAAATGGAACTGCCATTTGACCCAGTGATTTCATTTCTAGGAATAAATCCTAAGAAGCCTGAAACACCAATCAGAAAGAATATATGTACCCCCATGTTCGTAGCAGCACTATATATAATAGCTAAGATCTGGAAACAGCCCAAGTGTCCATCAGTAGACGAATGGATAAAAAAGCTTTGGTACATATACACAATGAAGTACTATGCAGCTATAAGAAAGATCTCTTATTCTTTGAGACGACATGGAGGGACCTGGAAAGTATTATCCTAAGTGAAACAAGCCAAACAGAGACAGACAAGTATCATGTGATCTCACTTCTTTGTGGACTATAATGAACATAACAGTCTGAGGAATGGGGTAGTCCCAGAGACGTGGAAGTGGGGTACAGACTGACAATCCCCAGAAGAGGGAGTGGTGGGGGAGAGATAAACCACAGAACTTATATGCATGTATGCATGAACAATGGACATGGACAACAAAGCTGGGCACAGGGCGGGGAGGGAGGAGGAGTGGGGAATCTGTGGGGGGAAAAGGAGAAACATCTGTAACAAAAATAAATTAATTAATTATAAAAAATAAATAAACAATGTAATGAATTGTCGAAAAGAAAAAAAACACACACCAGTTGGTTTTCATGCACAGTAAAATTTGAGAACCATTGTATGAGCATGTCATCTACTCACACTCTTCAGAAGGTTTCCCCAGAACTATGATGTGCTGTTTGCTGTGGGCTGAATGTCGGCCTCCCAGCATGGTCCACACCCGTTGTGAGATCTGCGAGTACGTGTAGATGGTGAGGTGGCTGTCCTGAGGTGTCCGGTGAGCCCAGCGTCATCACAAGGTGATTCCAAGAGAGAAGCAGGAAGGTAGAGTCGAGAAAGTCATGAGACGACAGAACCAGGCATGGGGTGATGGCGGGAGGTGGGGTTGGGGGAGCTTTGGGACAGCAGGCAGCCTCTGGGCACGGACACTGGCTCTTCCTCTCGCCTCCAGGCACATAGGGCTGCAGACCCACTTGAGAATCCCTGCCTCTAGACTGGAAGCAAATGCATGTGCTGTTTGAGGCACGGAATCCGTGGTCACATGTGACAGCAACAGCAGAAGGCAAACGCGTTGTTCAGTGTCCTCCGTGGCCCTGCACAAGCCAGCCCCCTGGGCTCACTCCCCATCCCACTCGTCTCTGCACCTTGAACTTCACGCTCCAGGAAGTTCCCCCAGCAGCCCAGAGTCCCTGGTACTTCACTGGGATATTTTATTCCCCCAAACTCCTCAGCTTGAGGCTCACCCATGTATCCTGGAAACAAGCCCCCTCATGTGCTCCTTGACACCCAGATATGCAACTAGTCTTTTCCTCTCTGTACTGTCATTTGAAAATATTTACATACTGTTATTCTCATCACATTCTGCTATAAACACCTGAACCCAACAAGTGCAGCGGGTGCAGTACCTGTGTGCCCAGGCCCCATCCAGTGCCCGTGCTGGTAAGTGTGCAACAGGAGTCGGGCGAACTGGAGAGCAGTGGGTGCGTTCCCAAAGGCCAGCTTTAAAGACAGCACTAAAATTCTCATTGTATAATTTCCCTGAGATCTGACGTCACTGCAATTTTCCCACATATCCTCCGTGGTGACAACTTCCGATCCTTCGGAGAGTGTCGGATTCAGAGGGAGAACAGGCTGCACAAGAAGCCTGTTAACGGGGAGGCTGGGCAAGCCACAGGCACGACCCTGGGTCCAGAGCAATCAGAGCCCTCAAATGTAGCGGCGCGTGGACCGGCTCTGCTGACCGGTGGACGTGCTTGTCTCGGAATTGTCATTTTTTAAAGCCTATAAAGAATTTGTGATGGCCCTGGCCGGTTTGGTTCAGCGGTTAGAGCGTCGGCCTGCAGTCCTGAGAGACCCGGGTTCGGTTCCCGCTAGGGGCGCGTACCTCGGTTGCAGTTTGTCCCCGGCCCTGGTCGGTTGTGCGGGTGGCAGCCACTCGATGTGTCCCTTTCACGTCGATGTTTCTCTCTCTCTCTCTGTTCCTCTCTCTCCCTCCCACTCTACCTGAACAAAAAAAAAAAAAAAAAAAGAATTTGTGATGATATTATCAAAGTATACTGTCCCTCCCCCACCCCCCAAAAGCCCAAAATGTGATTCTCATAAAAATAGAATGAACCATGTGAAAGAATTTGTTGAGCTCCAAAGTTAAGGAGGAAAACAGTAAGGTTAGTATAGAATACTGTGGAGATCAATATTTATAGGAAACTCATTAAAGGAATATTAAAATAAGGTTGTTGAACACACTATAAGGCACTCAGCCAAACCTTTTAGTAATACCTTATCTGCTAAAGAGAAATAATTTCCATCAAGCCCTGGACAGTTTGGCTCAGCGGTTAAAGCATCAGCCTGTGGCCAGAGAGACCCCGGTTCAGTTCCCATTAAGGGCACGTACCTCGGTTGCAGTTTGTCCCCGGCCCTGGTTGGATTGTGTGTGTGTGAGGCAGCCACTCGATGTGTCCCTTTCACATCTTTCTCTCTCTCTCTCTCTCTCTCTCCCTTCTACTCTATCTGAACAAAAAATGGAAAAATGTCCTCGGGTGAGGATAAAAAAAATAAAATAAAAAAGAATAGTAATTTCCATCAAAACTGGACACAAATCTACAAGCCAGCACATGACTTTCTGCAGTCCAAGCCCTTAATCAATAGCAGATGACAAAGTCAGCTGCATGGTACATAAAATGAATCAACTTTGAAAGGAAGTGTGGTTATCCTCTTAGTCTAATTTACAGATTATGGGTAATTTTTTTTTTATATTTTAAAAATAAACTATACGGATGACATCTCATTAGTACCACAAAGCTCGAGATAAAATATAACCCCTGGGGGAACCTGGAGATCCTCATGGGCCTTGAAAGAAGAAAAGATTAAGCAGATGAAGGGGAGTGGACTTTGCACCCTAAAAATGTCAGTTATAAAAATTCTTTTTAGCTAAAAACAATAAGCCCAGAAGATTCAGAAAAACCTCTTCACCTTCCCCTAGCTGCCTAAAACACATGACAATATCCCCATAATAAAGGAAATTTGCATCTGTCCCCTACCAGGAAGAGAGCTCCTTCGAGGGCTCATCGCCTGAGACCCTCGCGGCCCAGACAGCCTGTCACCTGCTCCCCTGGGTCCCACACTCACCTCTTCTGCCCAGAAGCCCCACCCTCCTTTCCTCTGCGCAGCCTGAGGAGGTGTATATACCTGTAGCCAGGCCCCGTCCGGAGACGTACCATCTTGTGTCTGAAATGAACTCCCAAGCATATGTCCATCACCAAAAGTGTTTTTCTCTTGTTGCTGTCTTTATGGATGGAATTGGCGGGCCCAGCCATTGAACCTAGTGGTAGAGAGGAAGAGACTTTTCCTCCCCTACCCCATAGTTGGGAAAGAGCAGGGCAAAGGAAGAGGACACAAGTTGGCAATAAATACCTGTGTCAGCACAGGTCAGTACAGCCACACGTCACCGTGCTGGGGACAGAGCTGACACCACAGCAACCGTGCGTGTGTGCGTGCCAAGGAGCACGCGGAAGTTCCTTGGCAGCGTCTCTGGCTTACAAGGAAAGAGGACATTCAGTATGTTCAATGTTCCAAGTATTAACTGCATCTTACATACTAGAAGATATTTTCTGGACGCCAAAGGGGTTAATGTGGAAAAGGTGACACTGTTGAGCACCTGTGGGCTTGAATTTATCTGGGTTGCTTCTTTTTTCATTTATTATATTTTATTTTTGGAAAGCAGAGAGAGAGACATCAATGGGAGAGAGAAACCACATCGGTTGCCTCGGGTACACTCCTAACCAGGGATCAAGATCAAACCTGAAATCTTTTGGTGTTTGGGCTGACACTCCAACCCAATGAGCAACCCAGCTAGGACTGGCTTGTTTCTTACCTGATGGTCCTTTAACAATAAACAAGACCGTACCTCTGGATTTAAGAACTGGACGATCAGTGGAAGAAAGGGACCTGGTCACGGGTTGAAGTAGACCGAGTAAGTATAGAATGGGGGGAAGAGGAATCAAGTCTGTCATGAAGGGTAGGACAGGTGTCCTGGGAGCGCACACCTGGAGCGGACCTGGGCACGCACAGTGGGCCCCATGCACAGAGCCTGCAGTGTGCGCCTGACGAGCTGGCTGGACAGTGAGCAGCCACGGAGGGGCACAGAGCCTCACGAGGACCACTGCCCAGGCCCTCTGTGCTCAGAGCGGGTCCTGGGAGACCCCCAGGGGTCTGGTGGCGACCGGAAATGACCGACGGAGGGATGGACAGCAGATGGACGCACTGCTGTGACCGTAGCACTCAGTTCTATGTGGAGGACACGGAGGAGCAGAACTCTGCCGTGGGCACCGCCCCTCCCACTCTCCCCACCATGCTCGGAGAGAAGACTGGCTCGGAGACCCCCCGGAGCTCAGGAAGAGACAGCGTGTAAAACAACGTAGCTCCAGTGCCATCGCCTAGGTTTTTCCCTCCTACTCTGTAGTAACTGCTAACAGACTTCACAGCGCCTCGATCTGTTTGCTGGGCGCCGGCCTTCTGGGGAGACACGCTGCAGGTGTCAATCACCGAAGTGAAGAGTTCAACCAGAGAGCATATTGCCGGGTTCCTTCCTTCTTTACTTTCTTCTTTTCATTCACTGGAATACTTCTCTGAAAATCATTCTTCTAGTCCACGGGCATCTGGGCTGGAACGCAAGTACAGAGTTCGGTCAAGTTCACGTGAAGCATAAATTCGCAGACGTCCGCCTGCCAGTCAGTGCCAGCGACCCCGCTGGAGAAACTGACGGGGTTCGCTGAGGGCTGGGTCCTGAGTCCTCGGTGCGGCCAGGGCTCTGCTGTCCGTCACTCATCTATCGGGGACTTGGGAGGGCAGCCTGGGGCAAGAGCAGGAGCAGAAGTAAAAAAAAAGCATAAGATAGGATAAAAGAACAATTTAAAAATTATTACTTTTTAACAAGGAACCCCGAATCAGGGACCCGAGTGTCAAAAGGAGAAAGGAATAGCAGGGTAAATGGCTGAAACAACTCCCTTTGCTGCCAACAGTAAAAACCTCATTGCAGTTCAAAAGATAAACGGCAATTAAATGTTTTCTGTTAAGTGTTGATTGTTCACCTTTCATGTGGGTGGTCTCATAAGTGGTATTGTTTTTAAAGGAAAAGAAAGTTTGTTCTCGGCATTTGAATTAAACACGATGTAAATGCATGTAGCCATCAATTTAAGAATAATAACTGTCTTGATTTTCTAAGCCATAAACCAAGCCGGGAGCTCACTTCCCTTTCAGGCTGCTGTTGCTTGGCTCATCTTGCTCACTGCTGCGCCTGACTTGCGTGAGGGCCTAATGTAATTAAATCCTATTAGCACGTCGAGAATACCGCCCTTTAATGGCACACAAGGCTTGGAGAGGCAGCTAGCTCCCGAGCAGACCTAATATCCTTAAATTAAGCAAGTGTGAATGGGAGGATGAATCTTATTAAAAACTTAAATCTGATTATATTTGAAAATTATTGGTTTCTTAACGTAATAAATTATCCAATACAGACTAGAACAAATAATATGTCCTAACTTCGCATAACTCCACTCTAAAACAAGTGGCAAAGGAAATTATGGGCAACTGTAGGGCAAGAAGAGAGGTCTTTTTATAAAAGTCATTTTGCATAATGAAATACCTAAATCATTTTAATAAACATTTGGGGGGATGACACAGTTGGAGAGGGAGTCGTTTACCCTATTCAGAACAGGAATGTGGAAGTGGGGACGCGGACGTGGGTGTTTTTTAATTGCCATTCTGGCCAATTTGTTGTAAATTCTGAAAGGAAAAGCTGCGGCTTCTGTTGCTGGTGGTGATGCCTTCTCCAGAAGGTGGATGCGAATGCGAGCCATCTGCCAGGCTGGCTGCTGAGAAATGGGAGGGGCGAAGGAGGCCGACGGGCTCTGAATACTAACACGCCCCCCTCAGCGAGGGGTTGGCACCTCCCGAAGGTGCCCTGCGTCACCCCTTGCCCATTACTGCGAGGACGCCCGCGCCCACTCTCTGCCGACCAGCCGGCCCCAGGCACACCACTATGGTGACTCTGGTGCTGTGCACAAGGAGAGCCCCAAGAGTGTTTCTGTTGAAACGACTACAGTAGGAAAGTAAGACCTCCTCCATTATTTAACCAGACAAATGCTTCCCAGCGTGCGTTTTCCAACTACAGCCTATTTTAGCAAAACCTGGCCTCGTCCTCCGAACAGCACACGGAGCAGCGTGCAGGTGTTACCCTTCAATGCCGATCCTCCCAGAGGTCTGGGGCACGTCCTCAGTTCAGGTCAGAGCCGCCAGCTCACCAGCTGGGCACCAGGCACAGGAACTCTTGGTCTGAAACCAGCTGTGCTCCCCCATGACGGGAAATGCACATGCAACCACTCTGGTGGTGGGCCAGGGTGTCCAGTGGCTCCCTCGGCCACATGGCGGGGCATCCCCAACCCTGCCCGGAGCATGGTGGTGGGCAGGGGACAGGCGGCCGCCCGGGGAAAGCCACTGCAGGGTCTCCAGTTCGCCTTCATTCATCTAGTCTCTGCCACTCTGACTTCTCCGCTCCCTCGGCCGCTTGCTGGAGGTTTCTCAAACTTGCCAGACTGTCCCTTCTCCCCACCTGTGTGAGCTGCTTTCGCTGCCTGGAATCCTTCTCCAAGGCCCGGTCTCACACCCTCCAGACAGGGATCTAGTGTCTGCTCCAGTCGGACTTCTGGGTTCAACTCCCAGCTTCCTCCCTGACTCCTCAGGGGCCGGGCACACGCTGCCAAACTCCCCCAAGCCTCAGTGGACTCAGCTGTAACATGGGCACGTCGCCCTGGCCGTTTGGCTCAGGGTTGGAGCATCGGCCCACAGACTGAAAGACCGAGGATTCGGTTCCCGATCAAGGGCATGTACCTGGTTGCAGGTACAATCCCCAGTTCCAGTTGGGGTTGTGAGGGAGGCAGCCAACCCATGTGGCTCTTTTGCATCCATGTTTCCTTCTCTTTCTCTCTCTCCTTCCCCCTCCCTCCCTTCCACCATGTAGAAAAATATCAATGAAAAAATATCCTCGGGTGAAGATTTAAAAATAATAATAATAATAATAATAATAATGAAACGAGCACAGTAATACTAGAACCTGCCCCAAGACTGACGAGAGTGAGACAGGCAAAGCCTCTTCAGCCCAGTATCCGGCAGTGCGTTCTCCCGCGTTAGCTGCAGTCATGGCTCTTGCGGACGTCGGGCCCTGGTGTGACGTCCCCTCTCTCATCCTCTCATGTCAGCTCTTTCCTCTCAGCGGCCACGTGGTTCTGCATGAGCGCACGCTGTTCCATCATCACATATTTTAATTCAGTGCACGTCTGTCTTTGCTGCTGGACTATAAGTTTCTTAGAGCTTATTCTTACTCACCTTTGTATCCACAAGGCTTAATCCAGTGCCCGCACGTACTAATTGCTTAATAAATATTTGCTAACTAAATACAAGAACTAACTAATAAATGAGTTTACTAAGAGCTGGATTAAGCAAATAAGCCAAGATAGGGAGGAGAGGTTTCCCAGTGGTGTTCAGAACAGGCTCCCGAAGATGGGCCCCATCAGCATGGGCATCATTTGAGCTCAAGGCAATGGAGACCCTGTGGGCTCATGAGAAACTCTTACTTCTCCCTTAAAGATTTAAATGGGGGCCTTGACCATAATAAGAGGCATCGCCAGAAATCACTTCTGATGAGCCATCTATAGGCAGGGCAAACTTCTAATTTCTGAACGTTTGCTCCATAGTCCTTCCCCGACCGTCCTCCTCTGAGGCCCCAGGCTCTTGACCTCATCCTTAGCTCAGAAGGTCATATATGCCTCATTTTCCCTTCCTGTCCCCAAACCTCCAGGTATGTGAAGGTCTCTGACTCTTTCATGTATGTGGGGTTCCCATACATATACAATTAAATTTGGTCATTTTATCCTGTTAATCAGTCTCATATCAATTTAATTATTAACCTAGAAGTTAGAGGAAAGTATTTTCTCCTCAACACTCCCATAAAATACAGCCAGATGTCTACAGACTTTCGGGGGCTGGAGGGGACATGAAGCAGCTGGATTAGAGTGTAAGTCACCTTGATAACTATGGAAAACTGTTCAGCAATATCAGGTAAAGCTAAGCACACGCCACTCCGATGGCCCTGAAATGCCATTGTCTAATACACACCCACCGGGAGTGAGTACACATGTTCACCGAAGGCGTGTAGAGCAACACAGTCCACGACACACCCACCGGGAGTGAGTACACATGTTCACCGAAGGCGTGTAGAGCAACACAGTCCACGACACACCCACCGGGAGTGAGTACACATGTTCACCGAGGGCGTGTAGAGCAACACAGTCCACGACACACCCACCGGGAGTGAGTACACATGTTCACCGAGGGCGTGTAGAGCAACACAGTCCACGACACACCCACCGGGAGTGAGTACACATGTTCACCGAGGGCGTGTAGAGCAACACAGTCCACGACACACCCACCGGGAGTGAGTACACATGTTCACCGAGGGCGTGTAGAGCAACACAGTCCACGACACACCCACCGGGAGTGAGTACACATGTTCACCGAGGGCGTGTAGAGCAACACAGTCCACGACACACCCACCGGGAGTGAGTGAGTACACATGTTCACCGAAGGCGTGTACAGCAACACAGTCCACGACACACCCACCGGGAGTGAGTACACATGTTCACCGAAGGCGTGTACAGCAACACAGTCCACGACACACCCACCGGGAGTGAGTGCACATGTTCACCGAAGGCGTGTACAGCAACACAGTCCACGACACACCCACCGGGAGTGAGTGCACATGTTCACCGAGGGCGTGTACAGCAACACAGTCCACGACACACCCACCGGGAGTGAGTGCACATGTTCACCGAGGGCGTGTACAGCAACACAGTCCACGACACACCCACCGGGAGTGAGTGCACATGTTCACCGAGGGCGTGTACAGCAACACAGTCCACGACACACCCACCGGGAGTGAGTGCACATGTTCACCGAGGGCGTGTACAGCAACACAGTCCACGACACTCCCACCGGGAGTGAGTACACATGTTCACCGAGGGCGTGTAGAGCAACACAGTCCACGACACTCCCACCGGGAGTGAGTACACATGTTCACCGAGGGCGTGTAGAGCAACACAGTCCATGTTCACCGAGGGCGTGTAGAGCAACACAGTCCACGACACACCCACCGGGAGTGAGTACACATGTTCACCGAGGGCGTGTAGAGCAACACAGTCCACGACACACCCACCGGGAGTGAGTACACATGTTCACCGAGGGCGTGTAGAGCAACACAGTCCACGACACACCCACCGGGAGTGAGTACACATGTTCACCGAGGGCGTGTAGAGCAACACAGTCCACGACACACCCACCGGGAGTGAGTACACATGTTCACCGAGGGCGTGTAGAGCAACACAGTCCACGACACACCCACCGGGAGTGAGTACACATGTTCACCGAGGGCGTGTAGAGCAACACAGTCCACGACACACCCACCGGGAGTGAGTACACATGTTCACCGAGGGCGTGTAGAGCAACACAGTCCACGACACACCCACCGGGAGTGAGTACACATGTTCACCGAGGGCGTGTAGAGCAATGTTCATACCAACTGCTTCACGATAGATTCAAACATGAAATTGCACAAATACCCACCAGTAGGAAGTAGATTAAAAGTGTTTGTGATGCTTGTACAATGAAATACTGCCCTCAAATTTAAAAAAAGAAAAAGAAAAGGAGGAGGAATACTGATACAGGCAATACTAGGAATGAGACCCTAAAATATTTTGTTAAGCCAATAAATCCAGGCACACAAAAGTGTGCCTTCTATGGTCCCATTTATCTGAAGTTCAAGGACAGAGCTAGTATCTGGTAGCCAAAGTCAGAAGAGTGGCTCCTTCACGGAGGAACTCTCTGGGGTGAACGAAATGTCCTCTATCTTGGTCAGAATGACGGTTACACAGGAGATACATTTGTAAAACTTTATTGAGCAATATACTTCAGGTTCCCACCCTTTGTTCTGTATAAATTATTCCTCGAGAAAATGCACTCAGATTGCTGGCAGGCGTGTGCACTGGTGTGACCTCTCTGGCGTGCGGCCTGGCAGTGCGTGCTGTTAAGTGTTCCAGACCCATTGACTCAGAAACTCTGCTTTCAGGAACTTACCCAAAGAAAATAATTAAGCAAATGCACAAGGATGTATGTGTAAGGGCATCTATCGGCCTAATTTTATAACAGCAGAAACTGAAAATAATGTAAGCATTGAGCAGTGCAGAACAGCACACAATGAAATAATCGGCAAACATTTTAAAACAAGGTGTAGGTCAATCGTTTCTGACAAGGAAGGGTAACTACAAGATATTAAGTGAAGAAAAGCAGGTTGTAATTCTGTAGAGCCATATTGGGTATCATCTTCCTGTGTTAACACATAAATGCATATGCACACACAAACATAAATGCAGGTATACAATCCCATGATGCCAGCTGTGGCCCAGTGCTCACGACAATCCATCTGGTCAACCCCGAGCTTGCACCCCACACACAATGTGCCAGGGGAGAGGCTGGCATCAGAGAAGCAGGTGGGGTGAGCCCTTCTGCCATCTGCCCTCATGATGCATGATGGAACTCAGCATCCTGACCCACAGGGCAGCCTGGCTCTCCTTCCATCCCTAACATGGAGCTGGCATCTTGGGTTGGAGTCAAGGTGCTGCCATGTCATTGCTATCACATCATACCCTCGCCAAGCAACTGGCAAGCTGCACCGCCCACCAGTCACCTGGCCCTGCCAGCTCTCTCTGTGGAGCCCTGGGATGCACAAGACCCCTCCCCGCACACAGCTGCTGCTCTAGCTCACAATGAGCAGGGCTCCCACGGGGCAGTGAGTCCTGTTTGGCCACATGCCCTTGTCTACATGGCCACAAACTGAGTAGACCTAAGACACAGCAGCAGGCACTGAACTATGTGGACCTCTCTCCCGGCTTGAGCTTCCCTCCCTGACACGCTGCAGGAGCCCAGCCCCCCGATCTCTGCAGGCTCAGCCTGACGTCTTCTCTGTCTGCCACGTCTGAAGCGTGATGTCTCTGATCACTGCCCCCTTCTTGTTTGCCACATCCTCTCCTTGGGACCTTCACACCACAGCTAAGGTCTCCTTTAGTGCTGAGCAAAGAAACTGAGTCCTCCTCTCTTGGTGGAGAGGTTGGAAGCAGGGATCTGGGCAGGTAGGGAGATGGGGGTCCCTCAAAGGCCTGTGTACAGCTGTGCAGCAGAAGGCAGGGGAGCTCTATCGACCTCCACCTGCCGGTCCCAGAGCACCTGCCAGAGCTCGAGGGCGAAGCCACCAGTGAGACATCAGTAACACAAAGCAGTGGGGAAAGTGAAACTGTTACAAATGCAGGGTTCATGTTCACAGTAGCCTGAGTGATTTCAATGAGGCTAGTCAACCACCTTCTAAAACTCTGGATCGTATAGGTTTGTTTTTTTAATCAAGATGTCAAATTTATATACACAGCAACCGGAGCTGTATGTAACAAAGATATGCAGAAGTATCAGAGATCATTAAACGGATGTGGGTTCAGGTCCTCTGCTGCCCACCTCCGTGGTCCACTTACTCAACACACATGTCAGGCACCAGGCTAAGCTGCCCACGTGCACAGGTGGAGCTTTGGGACTTGAAACATCCATGGAAGAAACAACACGCAAGTTCTGTGTTATTGTAAGAGAAACTCGGTCTGGAAATATTGACTGTGGGGGAGGATTTAGCATAAGGCGTGTCCAGCGGGTTTCGTTAATGATGGAGGAAGAGATGCTCCAGGGGAAGGGTCTCGGCTGGAGGGGCTTGGTGCTGCAGACCCGAGGGCAGTTAGGGGGGCTCAGTGCAGGCATGCCCGGAGGGCTCCTGTTCTCCCCCTCAAGCCCAAGCATGGAGAAACCTGGTGGCTATGTTTTCAACTTAAACAAACCTTTGGCCTGAAGGGCACAGGGATTCTCCTTGCAAATCTTCACAGCCAAACACAACTGGTCAACTCTCAGCGAAACCAGCACAGAGAACAAATGGCTCTTCGGAAAATCAGCCACTTCCTCTCCGGAGAAGAATCTCACCTCGATTGGAGGGCTCGCTGGGCAGCTCCCCGACCCAAGCTATTCCTTATATTATCACAATCAATTTGCACTGGCTATTTAGATAGCCTACGGAAACAAGCAAGCGCTATATGTGTATATATTTATATATCTTTTTTAATTTTGCCAAAATCTGCTGTTTCCTTTCCCTTGGAAGCACAGAGTAAGAGTGAGTTCTCATGGTTTCTATGATGGATGACAAATTTCTATCTAATTAATCCAGAGCCTTGTGTATAAAATGACTGCACAGCAAACATGTTTATTAACAAAAAGCAGTGATGACAGCTGGCAGCAGGCCAGGGCTCTGCAGAAGCGACGCAGAAGGGCACACTGTCTCCTGCCACTGGGTCCTGCCACCGCCATGAGCTTCATCCGACGCAGGGTGAAGGGCGTCAGCTTCAACTGGGCTCGAACTGATACTGGAAGGAGTTTCTAAATAAAGAAGCAGTGCGTGCGCCGTCGGAACCGGCGACTCGGCAGGCTCCATCCTCACAGCCAGACATTCGCATCCGTTTTCAAACTCAACTTCTTCAAACGTGGTTTTCTTTTGGGGGGCGTTGGGCCTACTATCAGCAGCTCATTGAGGCTGAGCCCTCCCTCACTCGTTAGTCTGCGGCTGCTTCTCTCTTTATCACAGTTACTGCTTACACACCCACTCAGAAATCTCCAGTTCCACCTGGCCAGCAGGAACTCACTCTCTTTCCAAACACACTCTGGCTTCTGCATTTGCAGTTCAGAGACTGGTTACCAGAGGGGGTGATCTCCAAGCCACCTGACCAGCTTTCTCATCCCACGTCCAGTAGGCTGCAGAGCCCCACGAATCGTTTCATACACGTCTCTGACTTCAGAATCCCCTCCCTCACTGCCAGCGCCAAGCCCTCTGCAGCTCTCACCCGGACGTCACCTCCTCGCTGGAAGACCTGCCTCCTCCCACCCCCCTCGGACCCTTTCCCGTTCAAACCCCCCCGAGCTTGTTTTTCGGGAACTCCTAAGGCAGGCTTCAGACCTTGCTCCTGCCCCCTGCTTTGTGACCCTTCCCCGGGCATGTGGGTGCCCCTTTATCCGAGCTGTTTCCGCTGCCACTCCCCTGCATTTTCACCGGGAAATCGAGGGGGAGACGCTCGACTCTGACGTTCTGGAGAAGCCCTTCCCACCCTCACGCAGAACTCACTTCGGCCTGGTGCCCCTCGGCCCTTGGTCTAAAACCAAGCACAGCCTGATGTCTGCCTGCCCGTCTTGGTGACGCGTCCCCATGCTTCCCATCCGTCTCGGTCATGGAAAATCAGGCCATTTATCTTGATGGAGCCGAGTCCCCACCAGGCTGGGCCTCCTCTCGGGTGGGTGATGACTGCATGTGGATTGGCTCGCTGAAGCCATGTACCAGCCTCTCACCTGTAACATGGCCGGAGGAGACAGTCCTCACACCCAGGAGATGGACCCGCATCCAGCCTGGTGTCTTACCAATTAGCAGTGACACCAGCTAGTGCTTACTGAGCGCCATAGTTTGATCAACACTTTACAATTACTGATCCATGTATTACTCACGACTGTCCTATAGGGGAGTAGTTTTCTCTTCTTCTCTATTCTCTGGTCCAGGACTTGGCACAGACTGGGTGAGCAACAGATATTGTCAATGAATGAATAATAGATGCACTTTATGAATATCCTCACTTTACTGATCAATGGAGATGTGGAGAAGTTAAATAACTTAGCCAAGTGTTATAAATTATGTCTCTCTAAAATTCATATATGGAAGCCCCAACTACCCATGTGTCCGAATTTGAAGGTGGGCTTTTAGGGGCCACCTTTTAGGGTTAAAGGAGGTCATGAGGGTCCCATGGGATTGGCGGCCCATGCTGAGGAAAGGCCTGTGAGGGCGTGGCCATAGGCAGCCTCTGCCAGACAGGGAGCCCCCCAGGACCCCACCCGCTGGACCCCCCCCCAACCTCCCAGTGGCTGGGAGTCTGCCTTTGCTGGTTTCCTGCTGCCCAGTGTCGATTCCATTTAAATTTAGTCATAGATCCCAATTTTAACTATTTCTGCTCTCACAGTAGCTATTAACTAGGAAGTCCCATCACGCCAGCCAAGGGGACAGACACGTGACCCTAACTGTCCAGTCAGACACTCCCTTCCTGGAACTTCCCTCCTGAGAATAACAGCCCATGTTGGCCTCCCCTCCTCCCCAGGCGGCCCCCCTCCTCCGCGGGCGGCCCCCCCTCACCCCCAGGGCGGCCCTCCCCCATCCTCCTCCCCGGGCGCCACCCCTCCCCGGGCAGCCCCCTCCTCCGCGGGCGGCCCCCCCCTCACCCCAGGGCAGCCCTCCCCCCATCCTCCTCCCCGGGCGCCACCCCTCCCCGGGCAGCCCTCCCCTCACCCCAGGGCGGCCCTCCCCTCACCCCGGGGCGGCCCTCCCCTCACCCCGGGGCGGCCCTCCCCTCACCCCGGGGCGGCCCCCCCTCCCCGGGCGGCCCTCTTCCCCTCCCTGGGCGGCCCTCCCCTCACCCCCGGGCGGCCCTCCCCTCACCCCGGGGCGGCCCTCCCCTCACCCCCGGGCGCCCCCCCTCCCCGGGCGGCCCCCCTCCCCGGGCAGCCCCCTCCTCCGCAGGCGGCCCCCCCTCACCCCCAGGGCGGCCCTCCCCCCATCCTCCTCCCCGGGCGCCACCCCTCCCCGGGCAGCCCTCCCCTCACCCCAGGGCGGCCCTCCCCTCACCCCGGGGCGGCCCCCCCTCCCCGGGCGGCCCTCTTCCCCTCCCTGGGCGGCCCTCCCCTCACCCCCGGGCAGCCCTCCCCTCACCCCGGGGCGGCCCTCCCCTCACCCCGGGGCGGCCCCCCTCCCCGGGCGGCCCTCTTCCCCTCCCTGGGCGGCCCTCCCCTCACCCCCGGGCAGCCCTCCCCTCACCCCGGGGCGGCCCTCCCCTCACCCCCGGGCGCCCCCCCTCCCCGGGCGGCCCCCCTCCCCGGGCGGCCCTCTTCCCCTCCCTGGGCGGCCCTCAGTCCCGAGGAGAGGTAGCTGTTGGTGGCACTGCTGCTTCCAGTCCCTCCCAAACCTGGTTCTCTGATCTCTTCTATAAATATCTTTTTCTTAAATTAGACAGCATCAGTTCCTATCGTTTATAACCAAAATTCCTGACAGTTTCAGGTACTAGGGACAAAGATGAGGCCTGGAGCCCTAGGACTGGGGGACGGGGTGGGGAAGGGAAGAAATCTACAATGGGCAGGTCACCCAGCCACCGGAGCCTGAGCCTTATCTCTGAACCCTCACACGCTGCCCAGCTTTGGACATCTGGGCTCCGACACCTGCGGAATTCCAGCAGGGCTGAGACTTACTTCTACCGAGTGTGGCCAGGAGACGGATGCAGCTTTGCCAACCGTCTAAATTCTGAAGGGCAGAAACAGCTCTCAAAGAAGGTACTGTTAGCTCTTCATCTCTCTTGCGACACATTCCCGCCACTTTCAACAACACGTAACATTTCAAAGCCTCGTCTTGTCCCTCTTGTCGGGACAGAAAATGCAGGTCAGCTTGACCGCGGAGTAACACATCGAAGCAAAGTCTGACAAAACCAACATAAAATAAAGGCTTTTCAAAGAATTCCTAAATGTTGATCCTTTGGTATTCCCCTGACTCCAGTGAATAAAAATAGCTTCTGCTAATAAAACATTCTTTCCGCTCCTTTTCAATGCTGCCTATTCTGCTCAGATGCTCAAAAGCTCCCAGCCAGGTCAAAAGGGCTCCCAAAACCTGCAGGAATTAGCTCAAAGCCCGGACACTCCCACAGCACGCCACCCCAGAAGCTGGAAGGCAAGAAAATCCATCCTCTTTCTGACCACGGTTTCCGTCAGAATTTTCCGGAGGAGCCAGAAAGCACCAGGTAAAGGTTTATTCTTGTTGTGTGCCTTGAACCTGTGACCCCAGGTTCACCCCTCACCTACGTGGGACCCTTCTCTCCAGGAAGAACCCTAACATACCTTCTATGACCCTGTATTGTCAACTTCTTTTTATAACTATGAGTTCGGTTTTCTAAAAACAGCCCATCACCAGAATGCTGGCAGACACTCCGTGTTCTCTCCTGAGCACTGCAGGGAGGACATTCTGCCACCTCAACCCTTGCTTGTCTCCTTCCATCAGACGTTAGCAGGTTCGAGGAGCCTCTGTTCCCTCCCCTGTTGAAGCAAGCCGTGGTGAACAACCCTTGGGCTTTGCTGGACGCTGTCATAAGGCGGAGGCCCTGCACCATGGGTGCCGTCCACGTTGGGTCCCTGTCCGGAACTCCGCTCTGCCCGAGTGCATCGTAACTGTACTGGGGCTTGAGTTCCAAACTCCTGTAGCTGCTGCTCTGTGTGACGAGCCTGCTTTGTCCCAGCCCATGGTCGAGCAGCTGGTCTGCGGTTGGACATTCTAGTCTGTAGAGTGACATTGCCGAGAAGAAGGTCCTCGGCTCCAGGGGAGGCTGATGGAAACACGCAAGCCCCTCTGTGGTATTATTTGCGTGTTAAAAACTCAAAGCACGGTGTTTGGCAAACAGAGTCCACTCTGCCATGAACTTAAAGTCCACATTTTCAGTCAATATTCTCCCTTTCCTTCTTTCGATGATGCCCTCAACAAGTTTGTGATCGTTTTGCCAGCATCGAGCGTCCGGAATCTATCTGCTATCTGGATTCTTCAGTCACATCATCTTCATCCTGCTCTGGAGACTAAACATTAGAGAAGATGACGGGGTATTGTTTCTGCTGCATCGTCTTAGGACGGACAATAAAGGAAATTCTGAGCCAAGTAAATATGACAAGTAGCACCTCCTGTGCTGGCGTATTTCGTATTCATTCACTCCAGACATCCTTGGGTAGCTGCTTCCTGCTGGGCGTGGTGCCGAGCACAGACAGGAGGAAGTGAAGCGGGGGATGGACTTGAACATTTCAGCCTTCTTCGCCCAGGGGACACCCGCTTCATTAGAATAAAGTCTTTTTTGTCACTATTGCTTTGCTGACCCATTTCTGGGCAAAATTAGAACTTCTGTTAGAGCTGTGTTTCCACTTGGGCTTCTATCAGACTTGGTTTCTCTTTTTTTTTTTTTTATCCTCACCCACTGCTCACCAACCACCAAGCAGCCCCTGCTTAAATTAATGACCCACCCTGTCACCTTCTCTATGCCCTGTGTAGCCCAGGACCCTGGCCCTTTGCACCTCCGAGCCCTTCCCCTGTGTCCTCTGGCCCATGGTCCGCCAGGAGGAAAAACTCTCCTCACGCAACTTCTCTGGACACATCGCCTTGCCCTCCACCTGAAGCCCCCAGCAGGCCCTGCAGCTCTGACCTCTCTTCAGCGGTGGTTGTTCTCTGATCCCACCTGTCCTGACGGAAGGGCAGGTCCCCCATCTCTCTCTGTCACCTCCCGACTTCTGCCCCACAAAGCGCAGCTACCCCCTGCGCTTCTCATGGCAAGGATCCCCCTTATGTCGACAGCTCTCATTCAAGGAAAGAACGTCTCCCTGCTCACTTCCTCTCCACTGCGAATTCTGGTCTAGTTTTGGTGGGTTATTCAGCACAGAGATGTGTCAGATCCTTGGCCTTTTCACGGCCAGTGGAATTATCCCGTCACCCGCCTCAGCCACGCACGTCCATGGTGGTGACGTCTCCTCTTCCTCATCAATACTTCCTCACCTTCATATTTTCAGTTCCTCTAACTACAACCCACGATCTTTTGAGCTTAATTTTTCTCCAACCAAAACTCCAACCATGCTTCAGCTTCCCCAGGGCTTCCAAGTCATCGCCCTCACCACCCTGGGACCCTCCGTCAGGTTCCCACGCCCTCGCCTCCCGCCAAAATCCCATAGTCCATCTCTAAGTCTCCGCCGCCCATGCCCGTCAACCCTCCTGCCCCTCTCCGGCCAAAACTGCAATCCTGGTCAAATCCAGCTTCCTGACCCCTCCGTGCACGTACCCAAACTAAAGTTTAGAAAGAAAAACTATAATCCTAACTAATCCCACTTTAAATCCTGAGCGCGAACCCCAGCTACACCCTCAGCTCTAGCCAGGAATTCCGTTATGTGGTCCCAGGCAGCTCACTGGCCTGCCGTGAGCACAGTCCATCCCACCCCTTCTCACCGGCGCTCCGGCAGCTCCGACACGTTCCCCTCGAGTAAAACATCATTTCTTATTCCACTACGAGAAAAGGAATGCTCGGGAGAGAACGTCTCATCCTGCAACCGAATCTCGCATCCTCTCCACTGTGCCCACACAGTGCACTGAGCTGTCTGTCCTCTCCGTCCTTGCGGAGACCACCCTCGCCCAGGCAGGGTCCATCCGCAGGCCTGCTCCAGGCCTGTGGCACAGCAGCCTCCAGCTCTCCCCAGCGAACCTTCTGGGCTCGCAGCCAGAGTACCCACATAGCAAACACTGGAATATCCGCCTTTTGACAAAGGAAGCCTTCCTTCGACCCCCCGTCTTCCCTTCATCCCATTGGCTCCACTCTCCACTCTCAGCTCCCCTCCCAGCAAACTACTCAGTGTCCCTGCTCTCTGCATCCAGTTCTTTCTGCTCAGGTAACTCTCCCCAGTGTCACTAAGACTGCTCCTTCCAAGGTGAAGAGTGGCCTCTGTCGCCAAGCCAACCGTTCTCCAAGATGTCACCTAGTCGGGGCCGCCAGCACCACTGGGTAACTTAGTCAGAGATGCACTGATTCACTGAAATGTCCTTTCTTTCTCGTGCATTTCTCTTTCTTGCACTTGGAACATCCATGCATCTGACTTTCTCACACTCCTTCCCAGTGTCATTCACGGGACCCCCCCTCCTTCCCGAGCTCAGCACCCAGACCTTTCTCTGTCAACACTCATGTCCCTTCTGTGATCTTAGCCCGTCCATTGCTTTCAACACTGTGGCCCTCCGAGTTCACCCACAAACTCCCCATTGCACCCCCTGCATGGCACATCACATGGGAACTCTGCCCAGGTGCTGGCAGGCATGCCACCCACGTGCTGATGGCTCTGCGGGGTCACGAGGTTGTGGGGTTGCAGCGGTGCAGTGACTGTGAGGCCAAGCCTTCCCGAGGTGTCCGTGTGTCCAGCTGTTTGCCGTGGCCCCGCCACACAGCCCACCACCATTCCAACCTTCAGCACCGCGCTCTGCAGCAGTGTTATGACATCATGCTTTTCATTTGCATTTTCTTTTTAATCCTCACCCGAGGATATTTTTTTCCATTTTTTGTACAGATAGAGTGGGAGAGAGAGAGGAAGGGAGAGAGAGAGAGAAACATCGACGTGAAGGGACACATTGAGTGGCTGCCACCCGCACGACCAACCAGGGCCGGGGACAAACTGCAACCGAAGTACGTGCCCTTGGCGGGAACTGAACCTGGGTCTCTCCGGACCGCAGGCTGACTCATTTGCATTTTCTTGATTCTTACAGAGGTCGAACACCTTTTCATTATTGGCCCAGGAACTAACCTGGGATGACACTCAGGGACGCAGGGTCAGAGGCCAAAACCGTAAAGAGCCAGCAGAGCAGTCATCACAGAACTCAGGGACCGCGGCTGGAGGGAGACCAGGAACCGCGAGGTGCAGGCCTCCAAGCGCGGCCCTGCTGCGGTCTTTGTTCTGCACGGTTGTCCTGTTTTGTACACTTTCCCAAAATTGTTGTATTTCACAATAAAAAGATCAAGCGGAAGGTTAAGTAGATAAGACAAATGTTACTTGAGGGTCTACTGTGTGCTGAGGCGTGTGACACACACTGGGGAGTGGGCGTAAGGAAGGAGCTCTTTCCCTCTGGGTCGCTGCAAACCCCGGACAAGCCGCTGGGAGAACCCTGGGCAGGCAGCAGCCGGCCGTGAGCGTGAGGAGGGCCCGACGGCGCAGAGGAGCAGGAGGCGTGATGGACCAGAGCCGCCTCCGGGCACACGCTCACAAGCCTGAGGGAGCTCTCTCCCCACCTCCCTGGAGGGACGTGACCTCTGCCAAGGAGAGCAGAGCCTTCACCAAGGACCAAACTGGAATAAGGGAAGACCCCCCCCCCCTCTAGTGGCAAATTGGAAACCCTGTCCTCGGTCACGTGGGGGGCAGCTGTCGGCCTGCCTGTCGGGAAGTGAAGGAGACCCACAGGAGCCTCAGTGACCTTATCCCAGTTCCCGCCACCCACGGGGTCACCTGACTTGCTCCCAGTCCAGTCACTCCTGTCACTGCCCGGATTCGTTTGGTCTGGGTTTCTTCCACTGATATTTAAAGAAGCCGGATTTCTTGAAAGGTCTTTCCAAAGGAAGCCTCCGGGGCCTGAAGGTACCACCGCGATAGAGGGCAAGTGAGCAAAACCGGACCGGTCTCGTGTCGGGCTTTCCTTCCTTGTGGTCCAGTGCTGGGCCACCCTCCAGCCACACTGCCTCCTTCCAACCGCCTGCCTGTTTGTCTGCCAGCCTCCGAGCGTGCGTCCTGCCCAGTCCGTGCAGTCCGTCTGCCTTCCCGAGATCCTCTCGCCCAGAAGTCCGCCTGTTCCCACAGCTCCTCACCACGTCGGGTCCGTCCGTGTGTGCACGGTCTGCTTGGATTTCTCTCCTGGTTACACTGCCAGCCCCTAGAGTATCGAGGACCGGGCCGTGGCTCTCCCCTGTGGCCCTGGAGCCCAGCACCCCGCATGGCCGCTGTGGGTGGTCCACGGTCACCAGAGACAGACCGGGAGACAGACTGGTGGAACCTCATTCCCACAGCCCTCCCCAGTTGTGCCCCAAATCCGGGCCTTCTAAGAAGACGATTTCCAACTGGGGATTTCACAGTGGTTTCTGTGCCTCTTGCTCACGAAAGTTGGCTGCTACTGACCCCTGTGACCTTCCCTCGGTGTCATGTCGCTGCTTGGCCTGCTGGCACAAGGGCTTGGCGTGAGAGCTGGGCCGCAGCGGCTCCGTCTTATATCACCTCGTGGGGTTCGGGCAGTGAGAAGCCATGTGGGGGACGGAGAAGTGGCTGCAGGGCTCAGACACCCCTCCCACCCCCCCACCCCCGCATGGCTTATGGAACGACTCCGCCCGAGGCTGTCCTTGGAGGGCAGGCTGCAGCCGGGCCGGACGGCTCGGACATGCTGGCCACAGGCAGGCAACGTCCCGCCTGGAGAGCCCCTCGGGAGCTGAGCACAGAGGAATGCTTTCATTCTCGAGTCCCAAAGTTGTGTGTGAGGGACACAAGCCTTTTTCAAAGTGACACACTGGGGAGAGATGACCGTGGTTAACACGTGAGAGCCTTAGATAGCCAGGGTCTCGTTTACCACAAGGGAACAAACCGTTCACTGCAGTGTTTCTGACACTAGAAACCCTTCCTGTCCTCTGAAACCCACACGGACATGTGCATGGTGACTCGGCACCTGGGAACCCCAAATGTCAGAGATCCGTGTGTGTGCTCAGCTCACTTTGCCTGCAACTCTCCGCAGCCTTGACCTCGCCATGCCCCCACTCCATGTCCTCAGACCACGTTGCTCCTGGAGGGGTGTCAGCCCGACAGGCCTGTCCTCCGAGGCCCAGGTCAGAGTCAGCCCACGACCTCCCAGTGACCTCTGAATTCCGAGAGAGGACGTATGCTTTCAGATGGCCTTGAGCTGTGAGTGGGCCTTGATAGGGACTGATATTGACTTCTTTCTGTAGGTGTCTGGTGCTAACATTCATGTGTGTTGCTCACAGAAGCACCCAGGCCCAGCGCCTCTTCACCAGGGCCTCACCATGCTATGGCTTTGCCCAATTCCCAAGTCCAAGCGGTTCTCATGACCCAGTTTGGTTGATTTAAGAAATGCACTGGTGGAAACTTGCATTGAGGGTTTGATAGCTGCAGAACAAACTGGCCATAAATCTTCACTAGGGCTGCTGGTGAGTGGGGGATCGCCTTCCTTGGAGAACAACCCTGCTCTTCAGTAACATGGCAACTTCCATCACCTGGGGATTTTCTCCTTTTAATTGCGTGCTTGTTGGGACATGACTCTGAGCTAGGAAGTCTGTTCAGGAACAGAAATTGCAGCCCAAAGTGCCCATCACTTACCTGTGACAGGGCCCAAGCCCAGCTGCTCAGTTTGGAGCCTGGATTCCGAGCCAGAGGACTCAGGCTGCTGGGCTGACCCAACATCGCCAAAGCATGAGGCTGCAGGGGATCAGGGGAGCTGGTCTGGGTGTTCTCTCCACCCCCCACAAAGCTCAGGGTTAAACTATAATGCAGCACTCTGTCTGGGCTTCCTCCCTGCAGGCAAAGTCCTTTCCCCAAAAGGAAACGTGAACCTCTCTGCACAGCAAGAACAACCATGTGCATTATCTGACCCATTTTCCTCTCTGGGAGCCAGGAGTCCACTTCCAATTCTTTCCTTACTCTTTGAAAGGAGAGAACTGAGATGTTTTGAATTAGCTGCTCTCAGGATACCTCTGCCTTCCTTCTTCCAGTGGGACAGTCAGCTGGCTCGGTCCCCGCGCTAGGAGCAGCCAGGGGAGGGCCTTGGCTGTGTGTCAGCCTCCCCGGGCTGATCTCCAGGGCCGTGATCCTGACCCAGAGTTCTTCTTCCCCCATATTGGCATGGATGAGGTTTTACTTTGAACTGCTCACTCTTCGAGGAAGGGCAGGTGCCAGCTGACCTGCAAAGCCCCCAGCACTGCATGCACAGGGCTCAGCTCTGACCCACAGGTCCCAGCGGCTCTCGGGCGGCCCTCCGGCCCCGCAGCATGGCCCTGTTTGTACAAACACCGCTCATCTCTGACGGGAGGCCGTGTAGCATCTGCAGACGTGATCATCTCAATTCTGACAGAAGCATTCGGGGTACAGCTCGGTGGTCCTGTCCAGAGCTGAAACTGCCCAGCTACAGAAATGAGTTATGCCCAACACCTAGGAACAGTCCGCTCCCTGCTGGCTGGGCTGACTGCGGGGTGGCCTCTCCGTGGGACCCAGCCCACCGAAGCCCATTGCCTTCGAGCATGGCCCCTACAGCGCAAACACTTGCCCGCAGAAATGCTCGAAGGTTGTTCTCTAGTCTCCAACACGGCAGAACCTTTGCTTTGTTCTCACTGCCCTAGTCTTCCTCCTGCCCCTTCCCCATGGCTAGGCTCCTCCTGAAGCCTCTGTCCCGCCTTGCTGTCACCTGCCACCATCACTAGCAGCCCGAACCCTCTGGGAAGGGGCTGGCGGCTGGCTGGGTCTTAGAGAACAGGCCCGGGCAGAGCACAGAGGGCTCAGAAATGACACCTGTGTCTGGGAACCTCCTGACCAGGATTCCTTGTCCACAGGAAGCAGACACCAACTCCAAGAAGTTCAAGTAAAAGGGAAGGTTATTATTAGGATTTAAGGGGACAGTCAGGAAGACAGTTTCAGGCAGTGATGCCAGGAAGCATGGCACACGGCCTCTCACCTGCACTTCTGAGCACCTGCTCGTTCTCCTCGTGCCTGTTCTCAGCATCTTGACAATCATGTAGGTGGGGCCACCTGGACAATTAGCCTTCATCTCACAGGCCTTTACACTTCCACATCTCACAGTTCCAGCGACAGACAGACAAGCAAGCGGACTGCACCATGCTGTGAAGGCACACACCCGTGTTCCAGGGGGGCTCCGGGTCAAACCTGTGAGCTCACAGGAGCACCCCAAGTCACTGCCTCTACGTCACAGTTCATTCTTAAGACACTTAGAACTTGAGCGTAACTGAACGGCACATCGAGTCGGCAGTGTTCCTCCTGGAATCCTCCCCCTGCCACAACAGTCCCTGCCGGGAGGTGTGCCATCCACTGGTTTCTCCGACTAGAAACACCGGGCACATGGGCGGTCGGGATGGCATTTCTGGTGCAACCCCACCTACAGCCATTCCGGTTTTCATAACCCAGCTCAGAGGTTTGAATTACTGTTGGGCTTTGCTTTTTCAGGTGGATAGAATGCAGGTGGGGAACAATTCTGAAACACAGGAAGTTAAAGCATTATTGTATGACAAATAGAGAATGTTTCGTTCAGTCTACAGAGCCCCAACATTTCATCCTGAAGTCATCTTTTGGTAAAACCGGAGTGAGGAGCCCTCCACACACAGAGTAGGCTCAGTGGGCACGGTGCCTGGGTGGGCACACAGCCTGGCCTGCTGGTGTCTCCTCCCAACCTGAGGCTGCCCCATGCAAGCAAGCGTTCAGGGCAACGCAGTCCACAGACCACAGCCTTCTCCTTAGGTCTTCGTTTCTCTTTCCAGAGGCTCTCTTGTGGAGACATAATCCCTGATGATGGTCAACCTTCTCCTTTAAAGTCAAATTATGCAAACACAGTCTCCAAGGAGAAAAGACAGGAATAAACGCACCCAGCTATGAAAAATGATTGCTCGGCGAAGGTATTAGTTTATGTGTGGGCTGTTGTGTTTTCACTCCTATTTTCTATAATCTCTGAAATGTATGCATGAGTTCAGATCACTTTTTTAAATCAGAAATGAAACATAAAGTTCAAAACTAGGAAGAATCACACACGTCCACGTTGCCCACGTCACCATGAGCGCAGGTCACAGCGCCGAGTGGCAGGCGGGGCCTCCAGCGGCAGGTGCACCGGCCCGCACAGCGCTCTCTGGTGGGCGCCGGAGCTGCGGCGCATGCGCAGTGCTGCAGGCTTCCCGCTCCAGCTCCACGTGGGGCGAACAACCGCAGCGCCTGCGCATCGAGCTGACCGGATTGTGAGGACAAGCGAGGTGATACTTTTACATCGAGAGCAGTGTCCGGTACGGGCCGTCACATGGTGGGCACAGCACTGCACCACCCCTCGGGCAGGGAGGACAGGGCCCCGCATACACGGAGCTGGTCTCAGGGCTGACGGGCAAGTGTGAGTCAGAGACGGACAGAGGGACAGCTCGACAGTAGCACCAGGAGGAAGCCACTGCGCCGGGACCCGGAGGGACAAAGGAAGACAGGCCGCCCTGAGAAGCTGGCGCCCGGGTGGGGGCGGGGGAGAACCAGGGCCACGGAGGCAGCTGCCCGTGCCCATTGGTCCAACCCTCCCGAGCTAAAGGCGCAGCGCCTGGGACGCGTGGTCTCCACAGGCGGCAGCTCTTCCTGCGGTCCTTGAGGACAGCCCTCTGGGGCCAGGCTGCTGTAGGCCCAGGGTAGAGGGTGCTTCTCCCAGTCCCTCCCGGATGGCAGCTCTGACTCTTCTTTGAAACGGCTCCACTTACGTTATTTGTTACAACAGCATCCTGTAAAATAAGTACTGTTTCTATTTTACAGATGGAGAAACAGGTTCAGCGGTCTGCAGTACCTTTCTCAAGGCCACGGGACCAGGACTCAGCAGAGCTAGGAGTCGGGCCAGTAACAACACTGACGTTCCTCACACCATGGCACCCACGACACAACACATGTTGTCAGAGACCTGCTCCCCCTTCACCTCCCTCTTGGCCACTCCACAAGTGGGCGGGCCCCTGGCATCTTCCTGCACATCATGTGGTCTGCACCCAGGGCCCCCCGATATGTAACCGTAGGACCAGATCAGAGTGGTTCCTTCCTGTTTAAAGAGAAACTGAGTTACTTTTCAGAGACAACAGACCAAAACTGCAAGTCTCACACCCCCGGCATGCACACAGGAAACCACTCTGACCTCCACCTGCTCCCGGAGCCAGTCTCACCCTTGTGGAACCAAAGGACCAGGACAGAACCAGAACCTGAACTTACGGGACCCTTTCAGAAGCCAAGGGTCCACCGTCCAGGACGCGTACCATAATGGCCAAGTTCCAAGGTCCTCCAATTAAAACATGCCCAGCTGGCTTCTGTACCTGTTTCCCCTAAACCCTTAAAACCCTTAACCTAGTCCAGCAAGCAAGCTGCATCTGAGGCCCTGTAGGCCTCCCATCTCCTCGGTGGACACCCTTTCAACCAGTCAACCTGCCCTTACTGCAAACCCTGACCTCTCGAGTTTTGGCCTTTCAAAGCACTGGACACAAGAACTGTGGTTCGGTAACACTGTCTATACAAAATGCTTTGGCATGACAATATGCCCCTCAGGTCAGTGCTGGCAGGATGCATAAATGGGACACCCTAGGGACTGCTCCCTGAAATCCTCACCACCTTCACCGGCTGCAGCAGGGACAGAAGCAGGACCTGTCCAGGAAGATTGGGACTGCTCTGCCAGGCCCTGCTGGCACCCGTGGCCTAAGGCTCCCACCTTCCTTCCTTCCTTCTTGCTCTCCTTCACTCAGGTCAAACCTACATCATGGTCTGATGGCTCCACCACTCCCTTCCTCTGTTCCCTCGTAAACATTTCCTCCAGGCAATGTCCAGTTTGTCTGACCCAGCCTGGTGTGTGTCCCTCTGAGGGCCCAGACTGGACAGCATTACCCACCTGGTTCTGCCGGTCTCACCTTTCACATCTGTCACGGCAAGCATCCACTCAATGCCCCCTCGCTCCCCCGAGTGGCCCTCTTCAGGGAAGACCACTGCCTGTCAGCAGCCTGATGTGCTTTCTCTCTGGGGAATCTGCATTTAAAGAGGCCAAATCCAGAGGACAATCACTAACCCAAAGAAAAGATAAATCTCCCGATTTTTCTGAGTCCCCCATCAGGGAGCTCAGGAAAAGCTGGATTCAAATGTAGAGAGTGCAGCTGGGGTGGGATTTAAATCTCATTGCTTTTTCGGGCCCGAGCAACTGCAGCCCAACAGCGCTGTGAAGGCTGCCCAGACGGTAGCTTCTCCAACACACTGCGCTCTTATTCAGAGGGTGGCCCAGTGCACTCCTGTCGCCTTGGTGGATGGCGGAGTTTCCACTCAACCTGAGGCCATGCAAGCAGAGGCAGGTGGGGAGTTTCTGGATAATTCTCTACCCTACCCACTTCCTTCAAATCACAGACTGTTAGTTACAAGGCAGAGAACTCTATGGGGCATGTTTTATCACAGAGGATACCCCAGTGTGGGCCTTACATGGCACTACCTTGAAAAAGGTTGGCAAGAAGAATAAAATGATAGAGAACTAATCATAATGGGGTGCTAGCCATAGTTATAAGAAATGTTGAACATCCATACTCTGTTCTTCATAATAGCTCTGTTCTGATTAAAGAAAGTCCAC
This sequence comes from Molossus molossus, assembly GCF_014108415.1. Taxonomy (NCBI): domain Eukaryota; kingdom Metazoa; phylum Chordata; class Mammalia; order Chiroptera; family Molossidae; genus Molossus; species Molossus molossus. Next base: position 1,788,103 of record NW_023425356.1, on the reverse strand, counting down.
TCTGACCTGGCTGGGAGCTGTGTCCCTAGGAGTTTACCTGGGGAATCATGTCCATTCTCCCTACCCAAGAACAGCCCCCTCCATCACAGGAAGACTAACAACCTTGGAGCCTTAGAGACGGTGCACTGGAGACTGCCCATACTCCCCAGCTCCCATGCTTTCCCACACCTGTGATCGGTGACGGTTTTACCCATTAATGTTCCCTTTGACTGCACCCCTAACGACCTTGCCCACGGATGTCCCCCTTGAGCACTTCCCCAACCGCTTTGCCCACGGATGTCCCCTTTGCCCACTTCCCCAACCGCTTTGCCCACGGATGTCCCCTTTGCCCACTTCCCCAACCACTTTACCCACGGATGTCCCCTTTGCCCACTTCCCCAACCACTTTACCCACAGATGTTCCATTTGACTGCACCCCCAACCACTTAGCCCATGGATGTTCCCTTTGTCCACTTCCTCAACCACTTAGCCCACGGACGTTCCCTTTGCCCACTTCCCCAACCACTTTACCCACATATGTCCCCTTTGCCCACTTTCCCATGTAATGCCCAATATAAATGACCTGCTATGGAGGGGTGCACTGTCGATGTTTGAAGGATGACTCACTGCTCTCCTATACTGCTGGCGTTATTGGAATAAATGCCCATATACTATTCAACCTTGTCTCTGCTTAATTGGCTCAAGTAATGACAGGCAGCCTGAACCCATTTGTTGTCTGGTTTCATCCTGAGCCCCTTGGCAAGCGTTCTATTTATAGGGGTTTGCTTCCCCACATGTAACCCCAAAACCAGCTCCAAATGGTCCCACCCTGTTTAACAAGATCTCGGAGACCGCGGACCACAGCTGCAAGGCATGCAGCCCAGGCGTACGCAAAGGAGAACTTGGACCTGCCACTGCACCCGGGACCCAAGTCTCCCCTGCACACATAGGCCCTTTCAGAAGGAAGGGCCATTGTTCAGGAAGACCTGGTGTTGGCATCCCTAAACCATGAGAGGCCAAATAGTTTCCAGTTCCCACTAGCTTACAGGGGTGTGAATATTGGGAGATGTCACTCAGAACTCTCCCACACCCTCAGAACAAAACCCTACCACCAACCAAAGAGTTTCCACAACGACAGGGCTGCCCTGTCCCCTGACATAACGTGTCGCCGAGCCAGACTGGGGAAGAAGGTTGAAGGAACAAAACAGGACACTCCAACCAGGAAAGCCAGAGCTGAGCCAAGAAAGGGCTGAGTCTGGTGTCCACGCCCCTTCCAGCAAGGGCACCAGGGAGGTGGCAGCCTGGGCGGCTCACCAGGGTGGCGGGCAAGTTCAAGCAGCTTTATTCACCATGAAGGGGCTGCACCTTCTTCCCCATACACACCTCATCCACAACCCTATCTGCAGGACTTACCTCGAAACACATCTTCTCCAATCAAAAATCCGAGGAGCTCAGCATTCTACAAATGGACAAACCAAACCAGAGAGGAAAAAAATTGATTAAAAAATACATAAATCTATTGTCAGTAAGATAACTCTGAGACATATCAAGGTGATGAAAATTGTACACAATGAAAATACATTTTTTCCACCAATTTAACATAATACCTTATATTCACGTTTATCACCCCCGGATTCTCATACACCCAGGAAAACATGGCAAAATGCCACAACAAACATGGCTTGTCTTCTCTGGAGTGTCAGTTTTGCTTCAAGATTTGGGGATAAAAAATAAAACTTAACCAGTAATTTTAAATATACATATATGTTTATTTATTTAAATGGAAATATTTCAGGGTCGAATGCCAGCCTGTGAAATTGAGAGAAACATGAACATCCAGGGAAATATTTCCTACCTGCAGGGGGCAGTGTTGAGCAAAGCCCTGGAGCCCTTGATCCATCCATCCCTCTCCTTGCCCTGACATGAGGGGACAATTGACAGAAGCTCTGAATGACCCTACCCCTCTCGAGCCCTGTGCCTCAAGGAAGCAAGGAGAAAAGAACATATGCTGTTAATCATGATTCCCAAGTCAAATATATTTTATTATCTTCTTCTTTTCACACCCTGAGAAACCATCTGAGAATGTGACTGTTTTGTAAAAGGGTAAAACTTCAGATAATACAAAGATTTTCTAGCTATCGCGCAGATTCAATAAGCAAAAGACTCACTAGCGTGAACTCGGTTCAAGCCAAACTACTGTACGATTTAATTCAACACAGTATCCCTCTGTTTAAAGTGCATGTAATTGCCAATTTATATAGTTACCAAGACCATAGGTTTGCTACATAGAGTTCTGCAAACAAACACAGTACAGAGAGCTTTATCCCCCAGTACCATACACCAACAATTAACTAAACAAATCATGCATCAAGCATGCATCTAATTCATTCCAAGGACTTCTTGCAATGGTAGAATTATATTGATGAATAAAATCAAACCCACCTGTGTTTTTATTTCTCTAGATCTTATCCACCTACAGTTTGGGGGGGGGGGAATCCTTACACTCAAGAAAACATGTAAAATGAAATTGACTTTATCTTAAGCAGTATTAGGTCATCATCCTCGCCTCTTTTACAAAGATTTCCTTTTAGAGAGTTATTCCTACATAGCACTGATGTTTCTGAAACTTTTCTCAGGTGCTCTTCTTTTCTTAGAGGAGTTTTTTGCTTTGTTTGTTTGTTTGTTTGTTTTTTAGTGGATGAACACTAAGTAGCTTTGCGTTGTGGGCTTTCAAATAAAGATGATACTGTAAACCTCATCCTGCAACTTTCTTTTTCCCACCACATTGTGGCTTTTGAGACACTGCTACATAGAGACAGAGTCAACATTGGTGAGAGGGATTTTTCTGGGGAGCTGGTGGGGTGGAGCGTGAGACAGGGATGGCAGACAAATCATGTGTGAACTTTGTAATGTTTTGTTTTGTGTATTAAATACTAAAGAAAATCTGACAGAATGGTAACAGTGTTCATGGTGGGGAGCAGTGTATTTGGGCAATTTCCTTGTGCATTTCTGCAATTTAAAGTTACTCGCCCTGGCTGGGGTGGCTCAGTCGGCCAAGTGCAGTCCCAGGCACTGAAAGGTTGCGGTTTTGATTCCGTCAGGGCATATGCCTGGGTTTCGAGTACACTCCCCAGTGGAGGCCTTGCAGGAGGCAGTCTATCAATGCTTCTCTCTCTTCCTTTCCCCTTCCTCTCTCTCTAAAAATAAATTTAAAATCTTTAAAATATATTTTTCTCAAAATGAAGTAAATCTAGTAAGTGTTGGAGAATATAATTTTAATTTCTTACTTAAGTAGATGTAGACAAAAGCAAAATTTCCTCTTTTGGGGTCTATAGCATGGCAGAGCCCTTGGTTTCCCTGCCTTCTTTTCTTCATTCCTTCAACAGCTGTTGCTTATTTTTTTAAGGGCCCTAGGCAGCAGGTGCTGTCCTGGGTGCTGAGGACATACCAGAGAAAATACAGAAAATCCATCCACAGAGTGCCCATTCTTACTAGGAGGTGGGTAGACAGACCATGAACATGTTAAGTAAGTTGTTTTCTGGTCTATTCCACGGTGATAAACACTGTGGAAGTTAATAGATAACTCTGCGTCTAGGGGTGCAAGGTTGGGAAGGTGTCACTGTAAAGGTGAATCTAAAGGCTGAAAGGAAGACATTGAGTCAGGTGGCTCTGTAGGGATACACATTCCAGGCAGAAGGAACAGCAAGTGCAAAGGCCATGGGGCATCATGCACGGGGCGCTCAACAAGTGCGAGGAGGCTGGTGGCTGGAGTAGAGTAAGGAAGATGTGAGCAAGGAATGAGCAGAGGTGTGCTGAGGGTTGGGTGTGGCTGGAGGAAGCCCAGTTGCATAGGAAACTGAAGTCAGCTGGGACCTGGGGGTCAGCAGACCAGCAGCATCAGCATCACCTGGAGCTTGTTAGACATACAAATTCTTCGATGTTATCCCAGACACCCTGAGTCAGAATCTTGGGGTGTCTTAGAACTCTCCATGGGACTCTTGTTTATGCTACACTCTGAGGAACACTCTAGAATAAAAAAGAACACACTCATCTCAGCTTTGAAAATCCTGAGCTGAAATCCAGTTCCATCCCTTACAAATAGGCCGACGTTAGTTCTTACACAGCTATGCAGACAAGCCATGTCTATCCCCTGGGAACCAACAGACTGCCTTTTTTGAAAAAAAAATTTAAGTCAAATGATTGTTAATCTCTTGACAAATGTGGGTTTTTATTGTTATGGACTAGAACCTCATGGCCATCAACCCTGGGAATGCTGTTTTCTGGGGCCCCTCACCCCAGTGCTGGGGACTGGTTCAGGCACCACATGAGAAGCTCACAGTGAGCCTGGTCTGGTTTTGTTCTGTTTGGCCTGAAGCCTTGCCGTTTGGGACTGCGGCTGGCATGGCACCGTTAGGACCCATGGGGCACCCCGCTCACTGTGGCAGGCAAGACCTCCCCCTGCATTTCTGCCTGGGACAACGACACAGCAGAGATACCGCGCAGATGCATCCATCACTCTTTCCACCCCAAAGTATTTGTTATGCTTTTTGCAAACACCCCTCATTTGCTGTGACTTGGAATATGCAGTGGGCATTGGAGACCCTGGGTCTGAGTCAAAAGAGAAGGGCTCCAGCCCACAGTTTTCTACCCATAAGCTGAGGACCCAGAGGGCTGGCAGCCTGCTCTGCCTGTCTGCCCGAGGGGGCGCCAGGGGAGGAGCCGATGTCCCCGAGGGCTTTCTGAAAACTGAAGCAGAGCCTGGGAGGCCAGGATGACGGACGGAGCCACCCAGCGGCCAGCCAGCGACAGCCTCAGCAGGAGCCCGCCTCGTGCGGTGCTGCTGGGCCCCGGGGCGCAGCAAGGAGTGGACGAGCAGGGCGCCTGCCGCGCGCTGAGTCTGGCAGGGCGTGGGGAGAGCACGCGCGGCCCAGACGTCCTGCCAGGCGTTGGTGAGCGCACCGGAGGAAAACAAAGACGCAGAGGGGCCGAGGGAGTGTGGGGGGGGCGGCCACCGCAGCAGAAGGCGGCGTGGAGCCAAGCCCTGAGGGGCCAAGGGGCCACTGAATTGTAGGGAGTCAAGAGTGACAGAGGACTTTCCACGGCATACTCCTCCCCCTGCCGCTGAGCGGCCAGGACGTGCAAAACTCAAATAACCAAAAACCCTCCCATTCAGAAGCACTGCCCCGAGAACACAGACTGAAGCGGAAGTACCTGTAGATCTGATAACAACAGGCAGCTGGGTGGGGCTCAGAGGAGTCAGTGATGAAGGGAAAGGTGGCGGATGAGACCCCACTTGCTTCTGCCTTCGTCCCCAGTGGAAACAATAGCTGGCGCTGCGGGTTCCTGAGACCCCCCCAAACACCAGTGTGCTCTGCTTCCTTCCCACTAACGAAGCTACAAACAAGCCCCTGAATGCCAGCGAGGGTCAGACCCAGCGCAGCCCCCGGCCCTAGGAGAGCAAGTCTGCTGAGCGCCCCAGCTTCTCACCAAGCACTTCTCCAGCGCCGCACCAGGGCTGGGTCCGCGGGGGTGGACTGTGAGGAGAGGAAGGAAACAGCTGCAGAGGAAGGCCCCAGAGGACCTGCGTCCCCACACGCCCCGTGCCCGGGGCGCATGTCCTGGCCGCAGCCTCGGAGCACTGCCCGCTAACATGCCTACCCTCTGTGCCACCAGCAGGTTCCAGGCCCCTCCCTCCTGGGTTCTGCCTGAGTGTTCTGAATGACAAGTGGGGTCCCACACTGCCCAGCAGCCCCTCCCACAGCTGTGAGGTGCCCTTGGAGTCCTCAGCCCTCAGCTTGCTCTGTCGCTGAAGGCCCGTCACTCACAACCCAGCGTCCACTCTGACCTGGGGGAGGGAGAAAGTTCCCGTGAGAGCCTGGAATCAGCATAACCTCCGAGGGCCCGGCCGTCCTCCTAGGGTCTCCAGCAGGTGCATCAGCGCGGACGCCAGCTCTCCGGTCCGGCCTGACTGCGAACAGGCACATGCGCAGTAGCAGGGACTGTGACGGGCACGTCTCCGCGAACAGGTGTATTATTTAAAAACAGAGACTGGGGTTGCAGTGAAGTGGGGAAGGGGGAGGCATCCCATCGGTTCCTGTGTTCTCATCACAGTACCTGCCACTCTGTGCCACCCTGAAGAAAAACCGCTCTCTCCCCCATCACCCCATCATTTTTATTATGCCAACAAGTGATAAGGCAAAATCCCACCCTCACACACTCGCCTGAGAAAAATGAACTAACAAAGTGAAGTTGAAAACGGAAAAGAAAGTCTCACATTTTCTTTCACCAGGAAGAGTAAATAAACGCTGACCCCCCAGGCCAGCCCAGCCCCATTCGCTGGCCCAGCCAACTTTAAAATCGCAGCCCACGGACCAACAGGGAGCTTTCCGCTCTGCACAGCAATTGTTCCATTTTCTGTATTTCATAACCTGCAATTTCGAAGCCGTGCTCGGTGCACACGCTTGTAACATCGTCATATCAGATCAAAGCAGAGGGATGCTAAACTATTGGAAAATAAATCGAATGCTCAGCGAGCCGTTCCCTCCGTCATGTGGCGGCAAGCACGCGGACAGTTTAAGCTCTGCGGCACAGCTGCCCATGGTAATGCTTCGGGGTCAGGATCCTGCCTCGTGCTCTGGGCACTCACTCAGTGGGCCCAGGAGGGCAGCAGGGGAGCGCAGCGCTGGCCCGGTCTGCAGGTTGGCCTCACTGCCTTTGTGAGCACGGCCTTTGCAACTGAGTAGCAGGGCAGAGAGGGTTCATAGGTGCGTGAGACGACCATGTACAAGGCGCTGACGAGAACATTAGCTCACTTAATCCTTGAAAGAACCTCAGGAGACAAATGGAGAAAAGCATTCTCATGTCACGGCAGCAAAAGGACCTTGGGAACAGCTGTGCAGTGTGGATAAAACCCTCCGGGAACCATCCGCATCCATGCCTTTGAAGGGGGCGGAGGTGTGAGCGGGACATGATCCAGTGAGGCAGGCCACATTGGACTGCCACAAATGTTCCGTGTCTTTGATTTTGTTCTTGTAATACAAATAGGCCAGTTTATTAAATTAATTAAATAAGGCAAGTTGTTAGACAATTGCACAGTTTCTGTGATGCTTTAGTTAAGCACCAAGTGTGAAAGTTATTCAGAGAGATGAACCAAAGCTGATAAATACCATTAAACCAAAGAATCATACATTATGTGGTCCTATTAAGGGGCCTTGGAAACATTCATAATGTCTAAAGGAAAAAGCAGAGAAATGGAAATGTATGGCTTTTACTTTTTTAAAAAAGTAAGCTCACATCAATCTTCAAGCACAAATCTGAACAGTGTAGTAAAGCCAGGTTTGGTCACAGTCTATGCAGTAACAGCCTAACCCTGCTCCACACAGCACTCTGCAGAGACCTCCTACCACAATGCACCCCAGTGCCCCAAACCCCACTCCCTCCGAGGTGAGCTCCTCTGGGCTCCCCGTCCGCACTGGCCTAGACGCCAGATCTGATCACCCAAGCCCTTCTGTCTCCTGCCTTCCACTTCCTCGTCCACTTGTCGTCCCTTCCACTTGGAAATGTGACCCTGAGGCCATGCGATAGCCCACACTTTCACCCCCAGAGAGATCCTGGATTCCATCAATCAGCTGTGTCAGCCTGCTCTGACTGGAGCAGAGCACCAGACGGGGCTCACACAGCAGACGTGCACTGCTCACGGCTCTGGGGTCTGGAGAGTGGCCGCCTTCTCACTTCTTCACGTAGAGGTGGGGAAACTGGTTTCTTCCTGTTCTTCTAAGGGCACCAATCCCACCATGAGGGCCCCACCCTTATGGCCTCATCAAAACCTAATCAGCGTCCACAGGCCCCCCACCTCTAAAACCGTCACACTGGAGGTCAGGGTCGCACCGTGTGAATGGCAGGGACATAGTTCAGTACCCAGGAGCCTCATGTCTGATGAGCAGACCCTCTCGTCTGGGAAACATAGAGCTAAGGTGAAGGGAAGCAAAGGCCACATGCAGCAGTTCCTCCGTCCCTCCAACCCGAAGGCTAGCCAGGCGTTGCACACCTTCCCGGACCCCTCGCCGGCTGCCGACATGGGTGCCACGCGGACCCTGCAAGACGACAGGACGAGCTCGCCTCCTCTCCTGCTGTAGGAGCGGGACCGTGCACGGTCAGTAAGAGCGCGGAAGCACGGGACTCGCGGGCTACCACAGACCTTGACAGTGCGCGGCTCCCCGGGGGGAGTGGTGTGTGTCACACTGTTACCCGGTACCTGTTACTCTCACTAGGGTTGTTGCCATACACTCGAATTCATAAATAGCAGATACTCTGGACCCCTAAAGCATTAATGGCATCAGAGGTGTCGCCCCGGGCAACGACCTGCCGTCCTGTGCACCAGGCAGCGCTGTGCTTGGGGAAACCGTGCAGGTCCAGGAGCATCTGCTGGGCCAGGCATGTCCTCCTGCACAGCTTCCCTGGCCGAGCCCAGAACCATGGGCAGAGCCAGGAGTGGAACCGATGCAGAGAGTAAGCGACTCCCTGTGCCACGAGGGTATTAAATGGAGACGCCGGGTCCCAGCTCCTCCAGGGACTGAGAACCCCTGCGTGCGGGGGCCTGGGACTCCACCTTCAAAGAGACACCCGGGGGTCTTGTGTGTCCTGAAGGCTGGGAAACTGCACAGGGATCATCTCATTGTTGAGAGTGCTCTGCCCTGTCCAGCCTGTCTTCTGAGGACGAGCAGCTGACCACATGGGAAGCAAACATGTCAATATTCTGAGAGGTTTTTCTTGAGAGCAAATTTAAAGGAATAAAGAAGAAAACCCAGTGTATTAGGCCATTATCATAGACATGCACACAGTTAACTATAGAAGCACCTGTCTCCCAATATCCTGTGGACAATGATTCTTGGCAGGTTTTCATTTATCTGCATTTCATCAAAGCAGAAGGCAATAGAAATAAATGGCAGCAGCCTATCTGGGGGCACCACAGAGGTCATTAGGAGATCTATAACCCATACAAATTACCAACATTAATAAAGAGAATGCCCTCATCAGGAATGGTGGAGTTAACATCTATTTGTAAGTATCTGAAGACAGGTGGAAAGAGGAGGAAGGGGGAGAAAGAGAAGGAGGGTTTCACCAGAAGAAAGACCAGGAACTCTGATGCCATTTACCTTCCGGGAATGACCGCTGGGTGGAGGCAAGCCAGCCTGGGTCGCCTTCTTTCCAGGCTGCACCTCAGGGTGCCTGCCCTCCAGGAAGTATCCTAGGGGAGCTCAGTCACCCTGCCAGGGTCACCATGAGAAAATCAAACAAACGGGCTGCACTGACCAAGAGCCTTTCACACAACGTACACGTTCAGAACATGAAACAGTCTGCCCCGAAGAGGCTCCCCCAGCAGCCCCTTCGCCTCACTTCTCATCAACACTTAGGGTTGTCGGTCCGGCTCTGTGCAGTCAGCCGAGCCACTCAGAGGGTGCGTTCAGAACACAGCACCCACCCGCACCCTGAGACAGCATGAGGGGGTGCTCAGCATCTCACTGCTGGAGAGACAGACAGAAACTTTCTGCAGCTTTCGGAATCCGCTCAACACGTACTGACCTAGAAGTCATCCAGTGTGTTCCTGGACTCTGGGTCACCTCAAGGTCACCCCATAGTAGAATTGACAATATTATGTCTCAGAGTGTCTCTTTATACACTGCCAAATTCTGCATGAACTGAGATATATAGATCTTATAATTAACACCCCTCAATGGCCCGGCCAGTTTAGCACAGTGGTTAGAGCATCGGCCTGCGGTCCAGAGACACCCGGGTTTAGTTCCCGCTAAGAGCATGTACCTCGGTTGCAGTTTGTCCCCGACCCTGATTGGTTATGCAGGTGGCAATCACTCGATGTGTCCCTTTCTCTCTCTCTTCCTCTCTCTCCCTCCCACGCTATCTGAACAAAAAATGGAAAAATGTCCTCAAGTGAGGATAAAAAAAAAAAAAAAACATACCCCTCTACGGGGCCCCTGAAAAATGGCGGCAGAGTGAATGGAAGCTACACAGACTGTCTCCCGGGACCAAACTGGAATTACAACTAAAAAATAGACAATTTATCAGGGAAAAGCAACTGAAAAGCAGCTTGGAGGACCTTATAACCAGGGACACTGACTCGATCCTGGTAGGATTGCGGAGATGCGAGAGGGGGGCTGGGAGCCCACGAACAGCAGCTGCCTTAGATGTGAGCAGCGCCCTCGGGTTACACTCCCAAGCGGATCCATAGCGCAGAGCCAGGACAGACACTAAAATAGCCACAGCCACTCACCTTGGGCTCTGGCAAAGGAAGGACAGACTGGACAGGTATGGTGTGGAAACACTGGGATTTGGAGGGTGCTCAGAGCTTTTGCTGAGTTGCACCCACACAGGACGGTGGCCATCTTACTCCTTTCCAGGACTCTAGGGATTCAACCCTGCCCAGTGGGCCACTGAAGTGCAAATTGAGGCTCATTAACAACCAATATCTGCCCCACCCTCAGGAAATCCCCTTATGTTGAGCACCTGAGGGAGTTCTTCATTCAACTGAGAACCCAAGGCTCTTCAAGTAACTGCTACTACTAGCCTCCAGAAAAAAAGCTGGAAGATAACTGAACCATTCCTGGGCTAGCAACTCTAACCAGGAAAGTAAGACTTGACAGTGGTGTTTAACATGGGTCCTCCCTCACTCATCCAAACCCAGGACAGGGAGCCACAAACAGCAGAATACCAACACCCACAGGGAAAATTTGGCAGGCTCCAAAGACCACTGTGATAGCCAGAATGATGAAATAAAGAAACAAATGCCAAATTAAAGAAAAAAAGACCCCTACCAAAGTTAACAGAGCTAGAATTCAGAGCCATGATCTTGAGGAAGATCAACATCATGAGTAAGGACATCAACACCATGAATAAAGACATAGAAATGTTGAAAACCAACCAAATGGAAATTAAAAACCACAAAGAAGAAATGAAGAATGACATATCAGAAATAAAGAACACATTGCAAAGTCTAAACAGCAGAGAAGAGGAAGCTGAGCACCAGATCAGTGAATTAGAAGACAGGGTAGAAAAAATCAACCAATCACAAAACCAAAAGGAAAAAAAAAAATTAAAAAACAGGAAGACAGCTTAAGAGAACTGTGGGACAACTGGAAACATAATAATATTTGCATCATAAAAGTCCCCGAGAAGAATAAAATGAGCAAGGGTTAGAGAATATATTTGAAGAAATAGTAACAGAAAACTTCCCTAATTTGGTGAAGGAAGAAGGCATTCAAGTCCAAGAAGCACAGAGAGCCCCAATTAAAAAGTACTCAAACAGGCTGACACCAACACACATAGTAATTAAAATGCCCAAAATTAAAGACAAAGAGAGAATCATAAAGGCAGCAAGAGATAAGCAACAGGTTACCTACAAAGGAAACCCCATAGGGCTCGCAGCTGACTTCTCAACAGAAACACTACAGGCCAGAAGGGAATGGCACGAAGTAATCAAGGTCATGAAAATCAAGGATCTGAATCCAAGACTACTCTACCCAGCAAGGTTATCATTCAAAATAGAAGGTCAAATAAAGAGCTTAACAGACAAAAAAAAAAAAAAAAAGGCTAAGGGAATACATTAGCACCAAACCAGCACAGCAAGAAATGTTAAAAGTACTGCCGTAATTAGCAGGAGAAATAGGAAGAAAAATAGAACCACACTAAACAAAAATGGCAATAAATAAGTACATATCAACAATCACATTAATTGTAAATGGATTGAATGCTTCCATAAAAAGACACAGAATAGCTGATTGGATAAGAAAGCATGACTCATCTACATGTTGTTTACAGGAGACCCACCTCACAACTAACAACTCACATAGGTTGAAAATGAAGGAATGGAAAAATATCTTCCAAGAAAATGAAAAAGAAAAAAAAGCTGGGGTAGCAAAACACATATCTAATAAAATAGACTTCAAAATGAAGGCCAAAACTAGAGACAAAGAAGGCCACTACATAATATTGAAAGGATCTATCCAACAGGAAGCTACAACCTTGCTAAACATATATGCACCCAATATAGGAGCACCAAAATATACTAAATATCTTCTGGAGGACTTCAAAGAAGAAATTGACAGCAATACAAACATAGCAGGGGACATCAACACCCTGTTGACATCACTGGATAGATTCTCTAGACAAAAAATTAACAAGAAAACACAGACTCTAAATGATGAACTAGCCCAAATGGATTTAATAGATATCTACAGAGAATTACACCACAAAACTACAGAATTCACATTCTTCTCAAGTGCACATGGGACATTCTCAAAGATAGACCACATGTTAGGGCACAAACAAAATCTGTGCAAGTTCAAGAATATTGAAATCATACCATCTTCTCAGATCACAATGGCATGAAACTAGAAATCCATGCAACAAGAACATGCAAAGACATTTGAACACATGGAAGCTAAATAGCATGTTATTAAACAATGAATGGGTCACCAAGGAGATCAAGGAAGACATTAAAAACTTCCTGGAAACCAATGAAAATGAACACACAACAGCACAAAATCTATGGGATGCAGCGAAAGCAGTTCTGAGAGGGAAGCTCATAGCTCTACAGGCCCACTTCAAGAAGCAAGAAAATTTTCTAATTGATTATCTAACCTCACAAGGTAAAGAACTAGAAGGCAAACAAACAAACAAAAAAAACCCAGAGCAAGTAGAAGGAAGGAAATAGTAAAGATCAGAGCAGAAATAATGACATAGAGACAAAAAAAAAAAAAAAAAAAAAAAACAATTCAAAGGATCAATGAAACTAAAAGCTGGTTTTTCAAAAAGATAAACAAGATTGATGAACCCTTAGCTAGACTCACCAAGAAACAAAGAGACAGAACCCAAATACACAAAATCAGAAATGAAAGAGGAGAAGTAACAGCTGACACCAAAGAAATACAAAAGTTCAGTAACAACTACTATGAACAATTATATGGCAACAAATTCAACAATCTAAGCAAAATGGACAAATTTCTAGAAACACACAGTCTCCCAAAACTGGACCTGGAAGAGATAGAAAACTTGAACAGACCAATAACAACTAAGGAAATTGAAGCTGCAATCAAGACTCTCCCAGCAAACAAAAGCCCAGACTCAGATGGCTTCACAGGGGAGTTTTACCAAACATTCAAAAAAGAACTAACACCCATTCTCCTCAAACTATTTTCAAAAATTCAAGGAAAAGGAAGACTTCCAAATTCATTCTATGAGGCCAGCATAATTCTAATTTCAAAACCAGAGAAAGACACTACAAAGAAAGAAAACTACAGGCCAATATCCCTGATGAACATAAACTCCAAAATCCTGAACAAAACACTGGCAAATTGGATCCAGCAATACCTCAAAAAAATTATTCACCATGACCAAGTGGAATTCATCTCAGGGATGCAAGGCTGGTACAATATTCGTAAATCAATAAATGTGATACACCACATAAATAAAATGAAGAATAAAAAACACATGATCATATCAATAGATGCTGAAAAAGCATTCAACAAAATCCAGCACCCCTTTCTGATAAAAAGGCTCAGCAATGTGGGAATAGAGGAATCATATCTCGACATAATAAAGGCCATATATGAAAGACCTACAGTCAACATCATACTCAATGGGCAGAAACTAAAAGCATTTCCCTTAAGAACTGGAACAAGACAGGGATGCCCACTTTTGCCACTCTTATTTAACATAGTACTGGATGTCTTAGCCACAGCAATCAGACATGAAGAAAAAATAAAAGGGATACAAATTGAAAAGGAGGAAGTGAAAATGTCATTTTTTGCAGATGACATGATATTATACATAGAAAGCCCTAAAGACTCCATCAAAAATCTACTAGACTTAATAAATAAATTTGGAAAAGTAGCAGGATACAAAATTCACATCAAGAAATAGCCCTGGCCCATTTGGCTCAGCAGTTAGAGCATCGACCTGTGGTCCATAGAGACCCAGGTTTGGTTTCCACTAAGGGTATGTACCTTGGCTGCAGTTTGTCCCTGGCCCTGGTTGATTTGTGTGGGTGGCAGCCACTCGATGTGTACCTTTCACGTCGATGTTTTTCTCTCTCTCTCTCTCTACCTCTCTCTCCCTCCTGCTCTATCTGAACAAAAAATGAAAAAATGTCCTCAGGTGAGGATAAAAAAAAAAGAAATCGACAGCATTCTTATACACCAATGATGAACTCACAGAAAGAGAAACTGAAAAAAACAATCCCATTTACCATTGCAGCAAAAAAAAAATAAGATGCCTAAGAATAAACTTAACCAAAGAAGTAAAGGACCTATTTGCAGAAAACTTTAGGACATTGAAAAAAGAAACAGAGGAAGATATAAAAAAGTGGAAGCATATACCATGTTCATGGATTGGAAGAAATTAACATCATTGAAATGTCCATACTATCCAAAGCAATCTATAGATTCAATGCAATCCCCATCAAAATACCAACAACATATTTCACAGAACTAGAACAAATACTTCAAAAGTTCATATGGAATCAAAAAAGACCCTGAATAGCCACAGCAATCTTGAAAAAGAAGGACAAAGTAGAAGGAATCACATTAATAGATTTCAGGTTATACTACAAAGCCACTGTAATCAAAACAGCCTGGTACTGACACAAGAACAGGCATATAGACCAGTGTAACAGAACAGAGAACCAATAAATGGACCCAAGACATTATGCTCAATTAATGTTTGACAAAGGAGGCAAGATGAGCATACAATAGAGTAAAGACAGCCTCTTTAATAAATGGTGTTGGGAAAATTGGACAGCTACATGCAAAAAAATGAAAATAGACCATCAACTTACACCATACACAAGAATAAACTCAAAATGGATAAAAGACTTAAATGTGACCTGTGAATTCATAAAAATTCTAGAAGAAAATGTAGGCAACAAAATTTCTGACATCATACACAGCAGAATTTTCACTGATACATCACCTAAGGCAATAGAAAAAAAGAAAAAAAATGAACACATGGGACTACATCAAACTAAAAAGCTTCTGCACAGCAAAAGAAACAACCATCAAAATGGAAAGGCAACCTACTGTATGGGAGAGCATCATTGCCGATGATACATCAGATAAGGGGTTAATTTTCAAAATATATAGAGTACTCATACAATCAACAAAAGGAAGACAAAGAGCCCAATTAAAAAATGGACAGAGGAGCTCTCCAAACAGGACATACAAATGGCTAAGAGACATACGAAGAAATGCTCAACACCACTAATCATCAGAGAGATGCAAATTAAAGCAACAATGAGGTATCACCTCACACCTGTCAGAACGGCTACCATCAACAAATCATCAAACAAGTGTTGGTGAGGGTGTGGAGAAAAGGGAACTCTAGTACACTGCTGGTGGGAATGCAGACTGGTGCAGCCACTATGGAAAACACTACAGTGTTACCTCAAAAACTTCAAAATTGAATTGCCATTTGACCCAGTGATCCCACTTCTAGGAATAAACCCTAAGAAGCCTGAGACATCAATCAGAAAGAATATATGTACCCCCATGTTCATAGCAGCACTATTTACACTCGCTAAGATCTGGAAACAGCCCAAGTGTCCATCAGTATACAAATGGATAAAAAAGCAGTGGTGCATATACACAATGGAGTACTATGCAGCTGTAAGAAAGAAAGATCTCTTATCCTTTGAGACGACATGGAGGGACCTGGAAAGTATTATCCTAAGCGAAACAAGCCAAGCAGAAAAAAACAAATACCACATGATCTCACTTGTTTGTGGAATATAATGATCATAACAGTCTGAGGAATAGGGTAGACCCAGAGATGTGGAAGTAGGGTACAGACTGATAACCCTCAGAAGAGGGGTAGAAGGGGGAGGGAAGAGATAAACCACAGAACTTATATGCATGTGCACATAACCAGTGGACATGGACAACAAAGCCGGGGACGGGGTAGCGGGGGTTGGGAGGAGGGTGACAATGGGGTGAAAAAGAAGAAACATCTGTCACAAAAATAAAATAAAATAAAATAAAATAAAATAAAATAAAATAAAATAAAATAAAATAAAATAAAATAAAATAAAATAAAATCATACCCCTCTGTGTCAAGAGCATAAGACCAATAGGGGAGAAACCTATTTTTTTTAAAGAAAATCGAACAATTGGCGGTCTGTCAGAGGCGCGGAAAGGAGCCAGGGCAGCCACGCAAACTCCGTGAGCCTCAGTCACTGCTCACACAGCGCGTGTCGGCACCTGGCGGCCCTCACTCGTGGACATGGCACCTAGAGAGGACACACTTTACTGGTCACCATTCGTCAGCCTCGTTGAGTGTCAGATGTATTTATTTAAGTTGAATCTTCACTACTGTCTTCCCAGACCACTACTGACAGAAAGCCAATATGTAAAGAAGGACATGCAGTGAGGAGAGGAGCCAGGCTGTGGACCACACGCGTCTAACTTCAGGGTCCATGCTCCGAACCCCAGTCCGACTGTGGCCCTCTCAGGGGTGGGGCGTGGAACTGCCCCCCAGGGCAGACATGCCGGAGCCCGATCTATGTGTCGGGTCTGCACTCAGTGTGGCTGAATGAGAGATGCCCAGAGACCGTGGGAAGCCAACCTGGGCCTGGGCAGCTGGGTGTCTGCAGGAGGACCGAGACCAGAAGTCACGCATGGCTGCTTCTGTCAGAATGTAACATATATGTGGGTGGTAGAGACTCATGACATAAGTTATTTAACTCTGACTTTGCCGATCTATATTCCCAGTGTTAAATGTCATATTACCTGACACACAGTAAGTGCCCGTAAATGCATGATGATGAGTCAATAACACATGAACAGGTGAATGAAGGAATTCATTCACGAAGAAATAAGCTTCCCCATAGGCACCTACAGGAATCGTTGCCCACAGACCAGCCCCAACCCTGCATCATCAATCCTCCTGGCTGGACAGTTGGTTCCCAGGCTTCCTCATGAATGAGGGCACAGCTGCTGTCACAGGTGCTCACAGAACAGGAGGCCAAGAGCTCACACACCTGAGGCTCAGGCCATGAGTGTCCTCAGCGGAAAGCTCACAGAGCACCAGAGTCTCAGACCACGGCCATCATCTCCGCATCTCCTCAAACTTCTTTTACTACAAGAGTCCATCTGGACTCAGTCACTCGCTCTTTGACCTAAAGCTCATGGATTCGCTGCATTCCTGTCAGGGCAACAGGAACTCCACCTTGCATTGTCACTACTTTAACGATCAATCTTAACTAATTGGAGCTGATTATAGGTCCACAAAACTGTCCCATCTCTATCCAGTGCCTGTGAAAGTCTTTAAAATCCCACACAATTTTTGTGAGTTGGGTTGACTTCCCAGGCAAGTACAAGGAAGACCCGCCTTGCAAATAGGTGTCTTCAGCTGTGTGGCTTTCAAATGACCGATGCCTTAATAATGGAAAAAATGAAGAACAGTAAGTTAGAGCTCCTCGGTTTAAACTAGGTTTTCACCATGATTTGTGGGTGGCCTTGGGCAAATCCCTAAGTCACACGAGATCTGCTTGCCTCACTGAAGAATGAAGTGTGGTGTTATCTGCTCAACCTGTAAGCACACACGTATCATCTGACAATGGTTCTCCCAGCTCATCTCATCCGTGTGTGCACAGGCTGTGAATCACTTGCATGTGTCGCTGACATGCATCTCCTCCAGGAGCCTGTTAGACACAAAGCGTTGACCGGCCGTCACCTGGACAGAAGCACAGCCAGGTTCCCCATGTTTCCCTCCGAGATGATGAAGACGTACCCAAATGTAGGTAAGGAAAGCGCTTCTGTAATCAGAATAATATATTGCATTTGGGAGGTGTTTTTTCTTCTTTGTTTAATTTCACGTACGTGTGTGTGTGTGTGTGTGTGTGTTTAATATAATTGATGCTTCTTTCACTCTTAAACATTTTAATTGCTTTCTCCATGATATCCTCCAGTGACATTTCCATTGAAAATGAAAAATACCCAATTTCTGTTTGCACTGAGTGATTTAAATGCATGACAATCAACAGCTGGGTCATGAGCAGCCTCTCCCTGCCATTTATCAATGACAGCAAGGCCACGGTGTCCACACCACCAGGTGCCCAGGTGTCTTCGATTCCGAGTCTTTGTCTGTCTGTCTGCCTTCCTGTGCTCTGTGTTTTGGTCACACACTGTCTCCAGCACATGATCGTGGAGGTATCTCCCTTCTCTATCACCACTTGGCTGTCTCTGCTTCTTGGCAGGGTGACAGGGCCAGAGGGCAGCCAAGCACCGACCCCAGCCTCTCAGTCTGCTCTGCAGCCCAGCTCGGACACATGCTGGTGTGGGCATTTGTCACGTGCCAGACAGGATGTGGATGCTGTAGCTGAAGCAAACATTAATTGTACAGCTGGAACATAACATTTGCATAAGTTACAATTAAAGGGGAAAATATAATTACAAATTTTCAACTTAATCTGAATGGTTTTTAAAATGTTCATTTGGCACAGGCAACAGCTTGCAGACAAAGGAAACACTTTTCCCAGCTCACATTCCTTCATCTGACTGGCAGTGGTGAGCTCACCCCGGGTCCAGCAGTCACCCAGGTACAAGGCTGTTTGCTTTCAAAGAAGCCCCGCGACATACCAGCAACTCATAAATATTTGCATCTTTTGATTGTTTCTGGAAGTGAAGTGGTGTTGAGCAGTCGTGCTGTTTCTCCGAGAAGCGACTGGGTGCTGGGATTTTAACTAGTTCTCTCCCTTCCAGATCTGAGGTCTTCGGTTCTGTCTCTTGGGCCCTGTTTTCCTCATATCGCAATCTCTTTAATGGCTCCTGTCTCGGATTGTTCTCCCTCCTTAATTGCATGTCTTATAGCTACTTCCTGCTGAAGGCAGGTCACGCCTCCCGGACCTGGGCTCGGCAAGGTGTCCATGCACATCGGCCATTTGCCCCTTGTTTTGGGATTTCTTTTATATCCTCCAACATGAGAATCAAAATTTTCATAAAACACTATGTACAATATGTTTACTTGACTCCTGCTTCCTCGAGTCATGGTAACTGTGATGATCACTCAACGCACTTTCTGTTGCCTCAATGAGTTTTGAGAACAAGAGAAAATTATTTCATTCAGTCTTTCTCAGAGAAAAAAGTATCCAAAAAGACATGTAGGTGGGGAAAATTGCCATCATGAGTCATACAGTTAGCTGTGCCCTTCTGTTTTCCTGACTCTTCACAGCCACCCCCAAACAATGAGATGCCAGAAGGACCCCTGGAAAAATCTGAATTATAGGAACTGATCCTTTGTTCCGTTTGCCATGGAATCCGAAAAGGAAATTCTGCAGGAAATGAAAAAATGTAAAAGGTAATAAAGTAATAATATAACCTTATTTTATCTTTTTCCTGAGAAACCACAAAGGTGCTCAACGGATTGAGAGTATTATTAAATCGTGTGGGTTTTCCCATGCCAGAAACCCTGCTTGTTTATGGAATAATAATCAGAACAATGAGAGAACCAACACACCACCTGCAGGAAGACGCACAGCTACTTAGACTGCTTTGCTGAGACCAACAAGGGAACTACCAACATCGTGACCTGGTGAGTGTTATCTCTGTGCAACAAACTTGGTATAACTTCACTCACAACTGGGGTATAAATTGAATACATATATATGAGAGCTATCTGCACATTTTATTTACATTGAAAAAAATCGAAGATGTTCATAAATTATATCCTGGCCCACCAGCTTTCCCATTTTCCATCCCTTTGGTGCATTGTGGGTAATCGTGTCAGACCCTCAGTTCAGATTCCAAGTCAGAGACCAACAGCAGACAGTTTTCTCTAGTGAATGGTGTTTCCCAGACAGTGGAACCTTTTCCACTGGTGGAATCATCTTGGTTGCCACAGATCCAAACATTTTCATTGTTATCTATTTATTTTTTAATAGAATAACACATCAAACTTGTGATTTCATCAATTTTATTACTTAGAACTATTCCATGTTAAGTTGATTTAAGTAAAAATAGTGAGAAAAATATCACAGGTGGCCTGCAGACATAGCAGGCATGAAAGAGATATAGAAATGACTGAAGCTTAGAATACCATGTCCTAAAAATATCACTTCTCCACCAGGCGCCAAGTTTTTAATTGGGGGGGGGGGGGTATTTCTCAAAAAAAAAAAAAAAAAAAAAAAAAATGGGGGAAGACCATTAAAACCCCAAGGAAGAGCAAAATAGTTTTAATTTTCACTTTTCCCCTTGGTTCATGGGAAACCTTTCTCAGAAAGTGAGAGCACCCCAGCACAGTGACTGTCCCTGAACACAGAGAGTGATTTGGGGCTGGTGTGCCCGGGAAGACATGAGAACTTCTCCAGAATAAACCTCACCATGAGTCTAGAGAGGAGGGGAGACAGAGAGCCTTGGCCAAGCTGCTCCGTGTGATGGAACACCACTGGAAGGGTCCAAGCAGGGAGACGTATGACCTGACTTATTCTGTACTCGGGGAGCCGGGTGAAGGTGGACCCTGCTGCCGAGCCTGGTGAGAGATGAAGGAGCATTTGCTGAGGATGGTGGCCATGCACATGGGGATACGTGGTCAAGAAGTATTATTTCAGGTATGACAGGCATGAGGATCCCACCATGGCCATCTCACCTTAGGCTCATTGCTCCAACTCTTTATGCCTCAGTGTCTCGTCTGTCAAACCTCATAGCATGACTGTGTGGACTCAATTACAAAATGCACCTGAGCCTTGGCCAGTTTGGCTCAGCAGTTAAGGTGTTGGCCACTGGTCTGAAAGGTCACAAGTTCAATTCCTGGTCAAGGGCATGTACCTGAGTTGAAGGTTCAGTCCCTGTCCCCATGAGGGAGGCAACCAATTGATGCGTCTCTCTCATATTGATGTTTCTCGCTTTCCTTCTCTCTCTCCCTCCCTCCCTTTCACCCTCTCTAAAATTGAATAGAAAAATATCCTCAGGTGAAGATTAACCCAAAAACATTTTTAATTAAAAAAAAAAAAGAACATGCCCCTGAGGTACCTGTCAAAAAGTAAATGTTCCATATATGCAGGTGTTACTGTTGTTGTTAACGAACAAGACTGATAGAAAACCAGGTTAAGGCACAGCCCTCATGGCATTGGTTAGTGGCTTCTCTCCCCAACAGACTTGTGAGCTCCTTGGAGACAGGGAAGCCCTATTAATCTTTATATCCTCAAAAGTGTGCCTGGCACATGGTAGATGTTTAATATATGTTTATTAATTAAACCATTAAGCTTTTTTTTTTTTTAGGAAAAGAAAGGTATTATTCATTCGGCCATTTTTCACCAGAAGTATTCTGTTTTCAGGATTGATACTGCATGTTTCTATAACACAGACTATTCTAAAGATGTAAAGGTGGCTGCCTCCAAGGCACTCCAGCGCCCAGCATCCTGTTCGGTGCAAAGGGACCTCAGAGACTGCTCGCTGGGGAACCTCTAGACAAATGTGTCAGTGACTGCAATTATATATTAAATCCCAACTAAAAAGTCACCATGCACAAGCAATCCAACTGTATCTGACACGTATACC
Source organism: Molossus molossus (assembly GCF_014108415.1). NCBI lineage: Eukaryota > Metazoa > Chordata > Mammalia > Chiroptera > Molossidae > Molossus > Molossus molossus. The sequence continues at coordinate 1,766,564 of NW_023425356.1, read as the reverse complement.
TATCAAAAACCTCTGCCCCAAAGTGGACCCAGTGAGAGTCACAAACCATTTTGGAAAGCGCTAGGTTGTTCTGAGGCTCATTTCAAACCAGGTGCATACTCTGACCCCTTCCTTGTCTGGCCACATCGCAGGCCCCTCGTTTTATATCAGCACTTTGATTCTGTTACTGATTCACTGTTCTGTCTGTAAACTAAAATGAGCTCTACTCAAATAGAGATTTCAGAATTGTGGGTCAACTTAATTACTCTTTGGCACTTCCATTTCACCTAAGAAAGACTGGAAACCTCTCTTTGTAAAACAGTTAAACATTCTCATCATAGAATGATCAGTACTAGCTAAATAATGATTTCAAATAAACTTAGACATGACAGACACATTTTCAAAAGAAATATGACAGCCATGAAGTAGTTACCTACTGCGACGTGGTATCTCAATTATTTTAAGGAGTTAAAGGCCATAATGGTTGTGCAAAACAAAGTTAGTAAACTCTAAGAGGGCCAACTCAAATAAAAAGTTACTAGGTACATCACCAGTTATATAAACAGTGGCTACAGCTGTCCTCACTAAACTCAGGTTGCTACATCTAAAAAATTAGCTAAAGAAGTTGGAAAATGGCAGCAGAGTGAATGGAAGCTACATAGATAGTCTCCCAGGACCAAACAGGAATTACAACTAGAATAAAGACAAGTCATCTGGAAAACCAACTGAAGAGCAGTTGGAGAGAACCCTTATAACCAGGGACGTAAAGAGGACCCTAAATAGACACTGGTAGGAGTTGTAGAGACACAAGAGGGCTGGCTGAGTGCCCATGGGCAACAGCTTAAGGCTGTCTTTGCTGTGAGAAGCTCCCTCTGAGAAGTCAAGTATTAAACCCCAAGCCAACTCCCCAGCACAGAGTGGCAGAACAGGGAAAAGCACCCACATAACACCTGGCTGAGAAAATCACCAGAGCAGAGAGAGGCCCAGGGAACACTGGCACTTTTCTGAAGAGTGCCCTAAATTACAGCTACAGCCACTCACCTTGGGCTCACGCAGAGGGAGGGCGAACTGGTCTAGAGCTGTGTGAGAGTTGGGGGTTTGTGGCACTGGGGTAAGAGCTGGGAAGGAGGCCATCAGGAGCTCCATGCTGAGTCACTCCCCCAGAAGACAGTAGCCATATTCCTCAAGAAGCCCCTTCCCAGACATGGAAAGTATCATCCTAAGCGAAACAAGCCAAACAGAGAAAGACAAGTATCATATGATCTCATTTATTTGTGGAATATAATGAACATAACAGTCTGAGGAATGGGGTAGTCCCACAGACGTGGAAGTGGCATACAGACTGACAATCCCCAGAAGAGCGGGTGGTGGGGGAGAGATAAACCACAGAACTTATATGCATGTGTGCATGAACAATGGACATGAACAACAAAGCTAGGGACAGGGTGGGGAGGGAGGAGGAGGGAGAATCAGTGGGGGTGGGGGGGAACATCTGTAACAAAAATTATTTAATTAATTAATGGGAAAAAAAAGAAGCCCCTTCCCAGAGCTGCTTTTGCATGTGGGAGAAGCAATTGCCCCTCCCTCAGGAATTTAATATCCCCAGCCTAGAGAAGTGAAACCTGAGGCTCATTAACAGCCAGAGACTACCAGCAAGCCAGTAGGCAGAGAACAGATTCTGAAGGCTTTGAGCCTTGAGCCTGACTCTCAGTGTTGGATGTCATGGCTCTGGGGACTGAGCTATGAAGACCGAGGACTGGGTCCCTGTACTGAGCCTATAACCCACAGTGCAGAAAACATTTGCTTCTCAAAGCAACTTTAGCCCAGAGGAAAGCAACTGCCCCACCCACTGAAAATCCTCTTACCCAGCCCACCTGAGTGATTTTTCATCCAGCTAAGGGCTACAACCTAAGGCTTATTAAGTAACTGAGACTAATAGTCAGCCTGCGGGCAAAAGCTCTGGGATAATTGAATCTTTGCTTGGTGTGAGACTCTATCCAGGAGAGTAAGACTAGACATCGATGTTTAAGGTGGTCCCTTCTATACTCATCCAAACCCAGTACAGAGAGTCACAATCAGCATAACACTGACACTCACAGGGAAAATTTGCCAGGCTCCACACCCTGCTGAAACAACCAAAATGGTGAAACAAAAAAACAAATCCCAAATGAAAGAACAAGAGAATTCTACAGAAGAAGGGATAAATGGAGTTAAGCAAGTTATCAAAGGTAGAGTTCAGAGTAATAATTATGAGGAAGCTCAGCAACATGAGTAAAGATACAGAAACAATGAAAACCAACCAACTGGAAATAAAAAACCACCAAGCAGAAATGAATAATGACATAGCAGAAATGAACACATTGGAAGAAATAACCAGCAGATTAGAGAGAGCTAATGATTGAATCAGTGAATTAGAAAACACAGTAGGAAAAAATCACCCAATCAGAGAACTAAAAAGAAAAAACAATTTAAAAACAGGAGAACAGTTTAAGAGAGCTGTGGGACAATATGAAATGTAACAATATCGACATCTTAAGAGTTCAAGAAGAAGAAAATGAGCACGGGTTTGAGAATATATTTGAAGAAATAGTGGCAGGAAACTTTCCTAAATTGGTGAAGGAAAAAGGCATACTTGTTCAGGAAGCACAGAGAGCCCCAAGCAAGAAGAACCCAAATAGGCCCACATCAAGACACATCATACTTAAAATGCCAAAAATTAAAGACGAAGTGAGAATCATAAAGACAGCAAGAGAAAAGCAACAGGTTATCTATATAGGATCTCCCATAAGGCTATCAGCTGATTTCTCAACAGTAATACTACAAGCCAGAAGGGAATAGCATGAAATATTCAAGGTAATGAAAAACAATAATCTGAATCCAAGACTACTCTATCCAACAAGGCTATCATTAAAAATAGAAGGTGAAATAAAGACTTTCCCAGACCCCCCCCCCAAAAAAAAAAGAATAAAAAAAAGCTAAGGGAATATATGAGCACTAAATCAACACTGCAAAAAATGTTAATAGAATTGTTGCAATAAGCAGAAGAAATATAGAAAGAAAGATAGCTGTAATGATAAAAGTGGCAATAAATAAGTACATATCAATAATAACCTTAAATGTAAATGGAATAAATGCTCCAATCAAAAGACAGAGTAGCTGAATGAATAAGAAAGCATGACTCATATATATGTTGTCTACAAGAGACACACCTCACAAGATACTCACAGAGATTGAAAGTGAAGGGATGAAAGAAAAATTCCAAATGGAAAGAGGAAAAAAGCTGGGGTAACAATACTCATATCTGATAAAAATAGACTTCAAAATGAAGGCCATAACAGAGACAAAGAAGACCACTACATATTATTGAAAGGATATATACAACAGGAAGACATAACCTTTGTAAACATATATGCACCCAATATAGGAGCACCAAAATATATTTTAAAACTTCTGGAGGACTTCAAAGGAGAAATCGACAGCAATACAATCATAGAAGGGGACTTCAACACCCCTCTGACATCACTGGATAGATCCTCTAGACAAAAAATTAACCAGAAAACAGAGACTCTAAGTGATGAACTAGATCAAATGGATTTAATAGATATTTACAGAGAATTATACCACAAAACTACATAATTCACATTTTCTCAAGTGCACATGAAACATTCTCAAAGATAGACCACATGTTAGGACACAAACTAAGTCTCTACAAGTTCAAGAAGACTGAAATCATATCAAGCATCTTCTCAGATCACAGTGGCAGGAAACTATAAATTAATTACAATAAAAACACTCAAACACATGGAGGCTAAATAGCATGTTATTAAACAATGAATGGCTTACCAAGGAGATCAAGGAAGAGATTAAAAACTTCCTGAAAATCAATGAAAATGAACACACAACAACACAAATCTATGGGACACAGTGAAAGCAGTCCTGAGAGGGAATTTCATAGCACTACAGGCCTACCTCAAAAAACAAGAATAATGTCTAATAGACTATCTAGCCCTACAATTTAAAGAACTAGAAAGTAACACAAAAAGAGAAACACAGAGCAAGTAGAAGGAAAGAAATAGTAAAGGTCAAAGTGGAAATAAATGACATAGAGACTATAAAAAAGAATTCAAAAGATCAATGAAACAAAGAACTGGTTCTTTGAAAAGATAAGCAAGATTGATGAACCTTTAGCCAGACTCACCAAGAAACAAAGAGAGAAGACCCAAATAAGCAAAATCAGAAGTGAAAGAGAAGTAACAACTGACACCATAGAAATACAGAGGATTGTTAAAAAATACTATGAATAATTATACTCCAACTAATTGGACAACTTAGGCAAAATTGACAAATTTTTAGAATTACACAGTCTCCCAAAACTGAACCAGGAAGAGACGGAAAACTTGAACAGACCAATAACAAATAAGGAAATTGACGATGTAATCAATAAACTCTCAGCAAACAAAAGCCCAAGTCCAGACAGCTTCATGGGGGAGTTTTACCAAACATTCAAAGAAGAACTAGCACCCATTCTACTCAAACTATTCCCAAAAATTCAAGAAGGAAGACTTCCAAACTTGTTTTATGAGACCAGCATAATCCTAATTCCAAAACCAGATAAAGACACTACAAAGAAAGAAAACTACAGGCCAATATCCCTGGTGAACACAGATGCCAAAATCCTTAACAAAATATTAGCAAATCATATCCAGTAATATATTTTTTAAAAGTATTCACTATGACCAAGTGAGATTCATCCCAGGGATTCAAGGATGGTACAATATTTGGAAATCAATAAATGAGATACACCACATAAACAAAATGAAAGATAAACACCATCTGATCATATCAATAGACACTGAAAAGGCATTTGACAAAGTCCAGCACCCATTTCTGATAAAAACGCTCAGTAATGTGAGAATAGAGGGACCATATCTTGACATAATAAAGGCCATATATGAAAAACCTACAGCCAGCATCACACTCAATGGACAAAAACTAAAAACATTTCCCTTCAGAACAGGATGTCCACTTTCACCACTCTTATTTAACATAGTACTGGAAGTTTTAGCCACAGAAATTAGACAAGAAAAAAATAAATAAAAGGAATCCAAATTGGAAAGGAGGAAGTAAAATTGTCATTATTCACAGGTGACATGATATTGTACATAGAAAACCCTAAAGACTCCATCAAAAATCTACTAGATGTAATAAATGAATTTGGCAAAGTAGCAGGATAGACAATTAACATCCAGAAATCAATGGCATTCTTATATACCAATAATGAACACTCAGAAAGGGAAACTAAAAAAAATAATTCCATTTACCATTGCAACAAAAATAAATAAATACATGAACTTAACCAAGGAGATAAAAGGCCTGTTCTCAGAAAACTACAGGATATTGAAAAAAGAAATAAAGAAGATATTAAATAGTGGAAATATATACCATGCTCATGGATTGGAAAAATCAACATCATTAAAATGTCCATACTACCCAAAGCAATCTACAGATCAATTCCTATAAAAGTACCAATGTCATATTTCACAGATATAGAACAAATACTCCAACAGTTTATACAGAACCATAAAAGACCGTGAATAGCCACAGCAATCTTGAGAAAGAAGAACAAAGTAGGTAGGATCACAATACCAGATATCACTGTATAACTACAAAGCCATTATAATCAAAACAGCCTGGTACTGGCACAAGAACTGGCATATAGATCAATGGAACAGAACAGAGAACCCAGATATCAACCCAAAACAGTATGCATAATTAATATTTGACAAAGGAGGCAAGAGCATACAATAGAGGAAAGACAGTCATAAAAGATCACAAAAATTGGATAGCTACGTGCAAAAAAATGAAACTAGTCCACCAACTTACACCATACACAAGAATAAACTCAAAATGAATAAAAGACTTAAATGTAACCCATGCAACCATAAAAGTCCTAGAAGAAAATGTAGGTGGAAAAATCTCAGACATCATACATAGCAGAATTTTTACTAATACATCTCATAGGGCAAGAGAATCAAAGGAAAAAATTAATGAGTGGGACCACATCAAACTAAAAGTTTCTGCATGGCAAAAGAAACCAGCATCAAAATGGAAAGGGAACCCACTCTCTGGGAGAACATATATGCCAATGATGCATCAGATAAGGGGTTAATATCCAAAATATATAGAGCACTCATACAACTCAACAAAAGGAAGACAAATAACCCAATTAAAATGGGCAGAGGACCTGAATAAACAGTTCTCCAAGCAGGACATACAAATGGCCAGCAGACATATGAGAAAATGCTCAACATCTCTGATCATCAGAAAGATGCAAATTAAAACAACAATGAAGTATCACCTCAGACCTGCCAGAATGGCTGCCATCAACAAATCCTCAAACAACTGCTGGCGAGGGTGTGGAGAAAAGGGGACTCCAGTACACTGCTGGTGGGAATGCAGACTGGTGCAGCCACTGTGGAAAACAATATGGTGCTTCCTCAAAAACTTAAAAAAGAACTGCCATTTGACCCAGTGATCCCACTTCTTGAATATATCCTAAGAAGCCTGAAACACCAATCAGGAAGAATATATGCAATATATATGCAATAAATAGCAGCCCTATTTACAATAGCTAAGATCTTAAAACAGCCCAAGTGTCCATCAGCAGACAAGTGTATAAAAAAGCTGTGCTTACGTGTACACAATGGAGTACTATGCAGCTGTAAAAAAAGAAAAATCTCTTATCCTTTGAGACGACATGGAGGAACCTGTAGAGTATTATACTGAGCAAAATAAGCCATTAGAGTAAGACAAATACCACATGATCCCACTTATTTGTAGAACATAATGAGCAAAATAAGCTGTCAACCAAAATAGATCCAGAAACATGGACGTAGGGAACAGACTGACAAACCTCAGAGGAATGGGGGGTGGGGGTGGGAAGAGATAAACCAAAAAACTTATATGCATATATACACAACCAATGGACACAAATATTAGGTTGGGAAAAGCAGGAGGGGGCTGGGTGTGGGAAGGGGGGGGTCAATGGAGGAAAAGGGAGAACATCTGAAATACTTTCAACAATAAAAATAAATAAAATTAAAATATAAATTTAAAATCAGCTAGAAGTTCCTTAAATTAACAAGACAAGACTAGGTGAGAAAACATCTCAATACTGGTCACCAAATCATGGCAGTACTTCCACAAACTTATCAGTTGAGTAGACAAACTCTGAAAGTATGGGAAACAAAAAATAAACAAAATATTTTAAATAACAATGTTAAAAAGAATCCCTTACACCAGTCAAGAAAAGGTAGAAACCCTTGAAACGGCGAGGAGCAGCCATGGAGAGGGAGTTAGTGTTGTTGGTTTTTTTTAACATGAAGCCCAGCATCTCACTGTTTCATATTAGGTGGCAGTTGCCATGGTAACAACCTTTATTTTTCTGAAACAGTACACAGATGTGTGCCACATACTAACTTGCTGGTTATAAATAATGGCTTTCCCCATAGTTCAGTAACTTAAGAATTCTATATTTTTGAAATCTCGGAAGTTCTGTTGCTATTAAATTTTTTTTATGAGATAATTTTCCATGTACTTTCAAAATCAGAGTGTCCCCAAACAGGCCAAGAGAAAGCAGGGATGGAGGCCATGGGTATCTCAGGGCAGTGGCTACCTATTCTCTATAGGGTCTGGATGTGACCCCATCAAAAGGAGAAGAAAATTATTTTAATGAATTAGGTGTCATGTACAATATCAATGAGAAATTGGTCACTAGCAAAATGATGTTACAAATAACGTTATACATTGATTTTTTTTATAAGTGGCCATATTTGCAATTTTAAAATGAATGAAGATTATGTTTTAGAACTATTACAAGCATTAATACAATTTTACAAGTTGCAACAGGGTCAGGAAGTAAATTAGCCTGGTTACTTCAAATGAAGTTTTTTACATCTTGAAAGCCTTCACACTGGAAGAACATTTATATTCCTATATTTAATAGGAAATTAGCATCCCTGTGTCTGGTTACAAAACAACAGACAGATTTTTACTGACTGGGATATTTTTGTTTTTGTACTTTAACCTTCATCAATAAATATTTATCCAGCGCCTCCTGCAGGCAGGGAGCTGACTCTCCGCCTGGATGCAGGTAGATGAGCAAAGAAACATAAATGATAGAAAATGGATCATTTTCCCTAAAATTTTTATTTTGTCTTCTGTGTGCTGGATCCAACTGTTTTCCTCAGTTAGATGGTTCACATTGTAGATTTTTACACCCTGTCAAAAAGAGTAATCTCTGCAGCATTTATCAGCCTAAATTTTATTACCTGGGAAAAGCATTTCAAAATAAGGTTACATATTTAGCATTTGAAGTTAAAAACTCATCTTTCTAAAATAAAAAAAAATTGAAAATGGCAGAATGAATGGAAGCAACACAGACCATATCCCAGGACCAAACGGGAATTACAACAAAAATAAAGACAAATCGTCAGGAAAAAGCAACAGAAAAGCAGCTTGGAGGACCACATAACCAGGGACACTGACACAATCCTGGTAGGCTTGCGAAGACACAACAGGGGGCCGGTAGCCCACAGTAGGCAGCGGCCTCAGCTGTAAGCAGCGTCCTCAGCTTAAAGTCCCAAGCGGCTCCACAGCGCAGAGCCGGGACAGAGGTTAAAATACCAGCAGCCACTCACCATGGGCTCCGGCAGAGGAGGGCACACTGGACTGGAACTGTGTGGGGACACTAGGGATTTGGAGGGTGCTAAGAGCTTTTGCTGAGTTCAGGCCACACAGGACGGTGGTCATCTTACTCCTTCCTGGGCTCTGGGGAGAGGCAGCAGCCCCTCCCTCAGGGATTCAACCCCACCCAGTGGCCACTGAAATACAAATTAAGGCACATTAACAACCAGCATCTGCCCCACCCTCAGGAAATCCCTTACACTGAGCACCTGAGGGAGTTTTTCATTCAACTGAGAAGCCAAGGCTCTTCAAGTAACCTCTACTGACAGCCTCCAGGCAAAAAGCTACAGAATAACTGTATCATTCCTGGGCTAGCAACTCTAATCAGGAAAGTAAGACTTGACAGTAGTGTTTAACGTGGGTCCTCCCTGGCTCATCCAAACCCAGGAGAGGGAGCCACAAAGAGCTGAACACCAACACCCACAGGGAAAATTTGGCAGGCTCCGAAGCCCACCTTGATAGCCAAAATGGTGAAACACAGAAACAAAAGCCAAATGAAAGAATAGGAGACCTCTACTGAAGATGAGATAAATGAGGTGCATGCAGTTAAGCAAGTTAACAGAACTAGAATTCAGAGCCTTGATGTAGAGGAAGCTCAACAGCATGTGTAAGGACATGAGCACCATGAATAAAGACATAGAAATGTTGAAAATCAACCAGTTGGAAATTAAAAACCACCAAGAAGAAATGAAGAATGACATAGCAGAAATAAAGAACACATTGGAAGGTCTAAATAGCAGAGTAGAGGAAGCTGGGGACTGGATCAGTGAATTAGAAGATAGGGTAGAAAAAAATCAACCAATCAGAAAACCAAAAAGAAAAAACAATTAAAAAACAGAAAGACAGTTTAAGAGAACTGTGGGACAACTGGAAACGTAATAACAGTAGCATCATAGGAGTCCCCGAAAAGGAAGAAAATGGGCAAGGGTTAGAGAATATATTTGAAAAAATAATAACAGAAAAATTTCCTAACTTGGTGAAGGAAGAAGGCATTCAAGTTCAAGAAGCACAGAGAGCCCCAAATTAGAAGAACCCAAACAGGCCCACACCAAGACACAAAGTAATCAAAATGCCAAAAATTAAAGACAAAGAGAGAATCCTAAAAGCAGCAAGAGATAAGCAACAGGTTACCTACAAAGGAAACCCCAAAATGATCGCAGCTGACTTCTCACAAGAAACACTACAGGCCAGAAGGGAATGGCATGAGGTAATCAAAGTTATGAAAAACAAGAATCTGAATCCAAGATTACTCTACCCAGCAAGGCTATTATTCAAAATAGAAGGTCAAACAAAGAGTTTCACAGACCAAAAAAAAAGGCTAAGGGAATACATTAGCACCAAACCAGCACAGCAAGAAATGTTAAAAGGACTGCTGTAATTAGCAGGAGAAATGGGAAGAAAAATAGAACCACACTAAACAAAAATGGCAATGAATAAATACATATCAATAATCACCTTAAATGTGAATGGGGTGAATGCTCCCATAAAAAGACACAGAGTAGCTGATTGGATAAGAAAGCATGACTCATCTATATGTTGTTTACAAGAGACCCACCTCACAACAAAAGACTCACATAGGTTGGAAGTGAAAGGATAGAAAAAATTCTTCCAAGCAAAGAAAAAGGGGGGAAAAAGCTGAGGTAGCAATATTCATATCTGATAAAATAGATTTCAAAATGAGGACTATAACTAAAGACAAAGAAGGCCACTACGTAATATTGAAAGGATCTATCCAATAGAAGATATAACCTTGGTAAACATATATGCACCCAATATAGGAGCACCAAATATATTAAAAATCACCTGGATTTCAAAGGAGAAAACGATAGCAATACAATCACAGCAGGGGAATTCAACAACCCGCTGTCATCACTGGATAGATTCTCTAGACAAAAAATTAACAAGGAAACACAGACTCTAAATGAAGCACTAGACCAAATGGATTTAATAGATATCTACAGAGAATTACACCACAAAACTACAGAATTCACATTCTTCTCAAGGGCACATGGGACATTCTCAAAGATAGACCACATGTTAGGACACAAACTAAATCTCTACAAATTCAAGAAGATTGAAATCATATCATCTTCTCAGATCACAGTGGGATGAAACTAGAAATCAATTGCAACAAGAGCATGCAAAGACATTTGAACACATGGAAGCTAAATAGCATATTATTAAACAACAAATGGGTTACCAAGGTGATCAAGGAAGACATTAAAAACTTCCTGGAAACCAATGAAAATGAACACACAACAGCACAAAATCTATGAGATGCAGCGAAAGCAGTTCTGAGAGGGAAGTTCATAGCACTACAGGACTACCTCAAGAAACAAGAAAAATTTCTAATAGACTATCTAACCTCACAACTTAAAGAACTAGAGAGCAAACAAAAAGAAAACCCCAGACGAGTAGAAAGAAGGAGATGGTAAAGATCAGAGCAGATATAAATGACATAGTGTCCAAAAAAAAAAAATTCAAAGGATCAATAAAACAAAGAGCTGGTTTTTCAAAAAGATAAACAAGATTGATGGACCCTTAGCTAGACTCACCAAGATTCAAAGAGACAGAACCCAAATACAGAAAATCAGAAATGAAAGAGGAGAAGTAACAACTGATACCACAGAAATACAAAAGATCATTAACAACTACTATGAACAATTATATGGCAACAAATTCGACAATCTAAGTAAAATGGACAAATTTCTAGAAACACACAGTCTCCCAAAACTGGACCTGGAAGAGATAGAAAACTTGAGCAGACCAATAACAACTAAGGAAATTGAAGCTGCAATCAAGACTCTCCCAGCAAACAAAAGCCCAGGCCCGGATGGCTTCACGGGAGAGTTTTACCGAACATTCAAAGAAGAACTAACACCCATTCTCCTCAAACTATTTTAAAAAATTCAAGAAGGAAGATTTTCAAACTTGTTTTATGAAGCCAGCATAATTCTAATTCCAAAACCAGAGAAAGACACTACAAAGTACGAAAACTACAGGCCAATATCCCTGATGAACATAGATGCCAAAATCCTGAACAAAATACTAGCAAATCAGATCCAGCAATACATCAAACAAATTATTCACCATGACCAAGTGGGATTCATTCCAAGGATGCAAGGCTGGTACAATATTTGCAAACCAATAAATGTGATACACCACATAAACAAAATGAAAGATAAAAATCATATGATCATAACAATAGATTCTGAAAAAGCATTTGACAAAATCCAGCACCCCTTTCTGATGAAAACACTCAGCAATCTGGGAATGGAGGGATCATATCTCGACATAACAAAAACCAAATATGAAAGACCTACAGCCAACATCATACTCAATGGGCAGAAACTAAAAGCATTTCCCTTAAGAACAGGAACAAGACAAGGATGCCCACTTTCGCCACTCTTATTGTACATAGTACTGGAAGTCTTAGCCACAGCAATCAGACAGGAAGAAAAAATAAAAGGGATCTAAATTGGAAAGGAGGAAGTGAAACTGTCATTATTCGCAGATGACGTGATACTATACGTAGAAAACCCCAAAGACTCCATTAAAAATTTACTAGACTTAATAAATGAATTTGGCAAAGTAGCAGGATACAAAATTAACATCAAGAAATCGATGGCATTCTTTTACCAATGTTGAACTCACAAAAAGAGAAACTAAAAAAGCAATCCCACTTACCATCGTGACAAAAAAATTAAGATGCCTAGGAATAAACTTAACCAAAGAAATAAAGGACCTATTCACAGAAAACTATAGGTCATTGAAAAAAGAAACCGAGGAAGATATAAAAACGTGGAAGCACATACTTTGTTCATGGATTGGAAGAAATTAACATCATTGAAATGTCCATACTATCCAAAGCAATCTATAGATTCAATGCAATCCCCATCAAAATACCAGCGACATACTTCACAGAACTAGAACAAATACTTCAAAAGTTCATATGGAACCAAAAAAGACCTCGAATAGCCACAGCAATCTTGAAAAAAAAGAACAAAGTTAGAGGGATTAATACCAGATTTCAGGTTATACTACAAAGCCACTGTAATCAAAACATCCTGGTACTGGCACAAGAACAGGCATATAGACCAGTGGAACAGAACAGAGAACCCAGAAATGGACCCAAGGCAATATGCTCAATTAATATTTGACAAAGGTGGCAAGAGCATACAGTGGAGTAAAGACAGCCTCTTTAATAAATGGTGTTGGGAAAATTGGACAGGTACATGCAAAAAAATGAAACTAGACCATCAACTTACACCCTCCACAAGAATAAACTCAAAATGGATAAAAGACTTAAATGTGACCCATGAATCCATAAAAATCCTAGAAGAAACTGTAGGCAAGAAAATTTCAGACATCATACGCAGCAGAATTTTCACTGATACATCACCTAAGGCAACAGAAACAAAGGAGAAAATGAACACATGGGACTACATCAAACTCAAAAGCTTCTGCACAGCAAAAGATACAATCATCAAAATGGAAAGGCTACCCACTGTATGGGAGAGCATAATTGCCAATGATATATCAGATAAGGGATTAATTTCCAATATATATAGAGTACTCGTACAATCAACAAAAGGAAGACAAAGAAGCCAATTAAAAAAAGAGCAGAGGAACTAAATAGAAACCTGTCCAAACAAGACATACAAATGGCTAAGAGACATATGAAGAAATGCTCAACATCGCTAATTATCCGAGAAGTGCAAATTAAAACAACAATGAGGTATCACCTCACACCTGTCAGAATGGCCGCCATCAACAAATCATCAAACAACGAGTGTTGGTGAGGGTGTGGAGAAAAGGGGACTCTAGTGCACTGCTGGTGGGAATGCAGACTGGTGCAGCCACTATGGAAAACAATATGGTGTTACCTCAAAAAATTAAAAATTGAATTTGACCCAGTGATCCCACTTCTAGGATTAAGCCTGGATCCCCAATGAGAAAGAATATATGTACCCCCATGTTTGTAGCAGCACTATTTATAATAGCTAAGATCTGGAAACAACCCAAATGTCCATCAGTAGACGAATGGATAAAAAAGCTGTGGTACATGTGCACGATGGAGTACTAGCAGCTGTAAGAAAGAAAGATCTCTTATCCTTTGAGACAAAATGGTGGGACCTGGAAAGTATTTTCCTAAGCGAAACAAGCCAAACAGAGAAAGACAAGTGTCATATGATCTCACTTGTTTGTGGAATATAATGATCATAACAGTCTGAGGAATGGGGTAGTCCCAGAGTCATGGAAGTGGGGTACAGACTGACAATCCCAAGATGAAGGGGTCGTGGGGGAGAAATAAACCACAGATCTTATATGCATGTATGCATGAACAACGGACATGGATAACAAAGCTGGGGACAAGGCGGGGAGGGGGGGAGGGGGTAATCAGTGGCTGAAAAAGGAGAAACATCTGTAACAAAAATAAAATAATTAATTAAATTTAAAAATAAGAAGAAAATAAGAAAAATTTTTCTAATTATAAGGAAGTCTCCTTATATAAAAAGTAACCATACACCCTGATTTGGAATGTCCAGACATCACATGGCTAAAGGATTCTCCTAACAAACACAAGAGCCTGGGAAATGCTATTTAAGTCATACTATTTACTTTCAAGATTGTCTAGAGCAGGAATGACGGGGAGAGAAACCACTGAATTCAACACAGTGAAGAACAAACCATTTTGAAAAGTTTGCACCATTAAGTGGTTTCTAAAATTTTTTCTAATGGTTTCCACATACTGCTGTCTCTCTCCAAGATGTATTAAAAAGGACTGTGTCCTGGCCGATGTACTCAGTGGTTAGAGCATCAGCCCACAGACCAGAGGGTCTCAGGTTCAATTCACAGTCAAGGGCATGTACCTGGATTGCAGGTTCAATCCTAGGCCCCAGTTGGTGTCATGCAGGAGGCAACCAATCAATGTGTCTCCCTCCCTCCCTTCTACTCTCTCTAAAAATCAATAGAAAAAATATCCTCAGGTGAGGATCAACAACAACAAAAAAGGACCATGACTAATATACTCTGGTCCCTGTGTGATCAGACAGGGAGAATTAAGGTGTCACCTGATAGGGGCTACAAGGCTAGAACTCAGAACCCAGTGGAAACAGCGGCCTGCTCAGTGCATTTTAAAAGTATTACTTAAATTACACTGAAGTCATCAGGTAATTATGAGCTTTCTTCTCTTTTATATTTACGTGACATATTTGTGGAATCACATAGTATGCTTTTACAATAAAGTGCTTTTCACGCCGCTGCCTTTGTTCATTTGAAATAAAACTGACAGTTATCCCTTTCTAAGCTGTTCCGAGAACATTTTCTCTTCTTTGAGGCTGATTGATGCCCCACTTTAAATGTTCCCGCAGATATCTCTTCAATTCAAGTTTTTGCATAATGCAATAAGACGATAAAAGAATTCCATACTTCAACAAGAGACATTACAAAGCAAGTGGAGACATAATCAAGCGCATTAGCACGCTCCTAATCGCAGTGAAACCTTTTCACTGTCTGATGCAGAACACACTCCCACAGACCGCCACCTATTATGGTAATTGGCTGCAGTCTCTGAATCTGACTCGGGGAAGGGACAGGAACCGTGGGACTGGAACACAAGTCCGGATCCGTGTCCGCCTCGGCCTGGAAGGACGCTGGGCTGGCCCATCTCGCCACTGTGTCCTGCACCATCTCACCTTTATTATTTCAACTGTCTCTGGTATAAATGCACATCATTTCCACAAATAACCCTTTTCTAACCCCAAGACATCCTTGAGGCATAAACAGCATCTCCCCCAGAACTTCCGTGTCCCACATGGGTTTCGCGTGCAGCCCAATCCTGTCTCCTTTGCTCTCTGAGTTCTGTCTTCACAGGAAGATACAAGGGGCACCGATATCCACAGGACGCTCTGATCATCCTTTACAGCACTCAGTTCCACGAGTAACCTTCCATCCTGGCCGAGAGGAAGCACAACTTCAACTCAAGATGAGCCCAATTCTGTTCAACTAAGTAGCAAAGGAAATGTACTTCTTGGGTCTGCTCCCCTTGGATGGGAAGCAGGGCGGCGGGAGCTGCCACCGTGGGGCCGCGGGGCCGGTGATGAGCCCGCGGCGTGAGCTGTGCGGCGGGCGTGGGGCCATGGGGGGCCGAGGCTTTCTGCTGCCCGAAGAGCCCATCTATCAGCACCCACACAGGCTCCGACACAGCTGTCGTCTCACATCTCAAAAACAGCCTCTGATCTCAAGTACAAGATGTCAAGAAGTAAAGGACAATAAAATAAAAGCCAGCAAGGAGAACTGTTTCAATTAGGATGTGTTTCTAGACCCACGCTTGGAAATCACGGAAAATGAAACCTGCCAGGATCCATCTGGGTTTAAAAGGTTGATTTCTGTGGTGCTCACATACAGCCTCGGAGATAGAAAAACATGCAAACGATGAACAGAGCAACCTGAACCTTAAAAATTCCTTTCTCCCTAGATAGATATTTTGATTATGAAACTTTCCTCACAGATCTGGGGGAAAAGCATTAGAATGGTGGGTGGTGGGGTTGGAGAAAGGAGGAAAGAAAAACCCTCACACAGAAAAAATGTCAAAGATGTGGTTAGCTTCAATCATACAAGGAGATGAGGTTTCATGCATTTCCAAGAATTTAATATTTGATTGCCAATAATTAAAAGTCTGCTATAAGACTCCAAGAATTTACCTTTTATTGCTATGGCTTTCAAATATTTGAAAGTCCTTTTCAGAGAAAGATAAATATTTCTTCAACGACTGCCCTATCACCCCAGTAATCAAATATTGTAAAGGTGAATTGAGAAAAGAAATCTTTATGAAATTTGAGGGAACCTTTTAGCTAAGAGCATAATAACATTAAATAAAAATATAAGCTTTGACTAAAATAAATAAAATTCTTCCCAGTGTGATTTCTTTTCTTATCCTCACCCGAGGACTTTTTGCATTTATCTTCAGATAGAGCAGGAAGGAGAAAGGAAGAGAGAGAGAAACATCAAGGTGAGAGAGAGACACACAAACATCGAGTGGCTGCCACCCACACGACCTCAACCAGGGCCGGGGACAAACTGCAACTGAGGTAGTTCCTTAGCGGGAACCAAACCCGGGTCTCTCTGGTCCACGGGCTGACGCTCTAACCGCTGGCCCCAATGTGATTTCTTATGGGAGACATAACTTTCATTTTTATCAACTCAAACATGTTATTTTAAACTCTTACATTATAACTCCAACTTACTCTGTGCTAGACTTTTTATACATTATGCTTTCTCTTCCGTACTTTGCAGAAGAGGGACATCGAACAGGGGAAGAAGAGGGGCCTCACTCATGCCTCAGTCTGTGTATTTCACAGACGCGCCCTTCCAGTGGCCTGTTGCTGGTTCCCTTATTAGAAGGGAAAAATCAAGTCCCTCTGAAGGGAACACTTTAGAAAAGAAAATTCACTTCATTCCTAAAACAAGGAGATTTGAAGCAAGTCAGAGAACTGCCCCCAACCAAAGAAAAACAACAAAATCAGCTCACTCGTTATTTCCTTAATAGACTTAAAAGAGATAAAATCCCACTGATGCCTCTAAAAATAAAAATGGAGAAAAGAGCAACTGTACGGATTCCCAGAAAGCAAAGGACGTGTAGCTTATTGATAACACTGAGCACCACCAAAGCCTTTCGTGATTTTCAACCAAATTTCTGTGTCTGAATGAAGCTTTAAATCATTGTATTAATGTATTAGGGGAGGGAATTATCATGGGAGACACTTGGAAATTAATTAAAAACCCTGCACTCAGTTTGTTTGTGAGAAGATAAATATCACACCGGGGAAGACGCCTGAGAGCCGCGTGGGTTTCAGGCCAAAATTAGACCCTGACAGCCCCTCTTTTAGGGCCGTCCTCGGGGTGCGCTGGGCCGCGATGGGGACTGTGAAGATTTCTGATACAAATATTTGTCACTGACACTTCCAAAACACCGTGTGCGGCACAGCAGAGTGCTCGGCCTCAGATGGAAACGTCAGCTTCCCCCCAAGATGTTTTTCCCTCTCCTCTTCCCGCACAGCCATTCCTCCCTCCCCATCTACCCCTTTCGCCTTCAAAATATTATTTCTTTGAAGTTCAACAGCAGCCCCTGGTGGAGCTCTGCAGTTGTTTCAGCCTGAGTATAATTTCTCAAGAAATTCCGCCCGTGCTGTCAATGAGAGGAACACCGCCGTGTGTGTGTGCCATGGTGCCGTTGGGCTGGCCCTACAGGTCCGAGAGCAGCAGGCGGCCCGTGTGGACCAGCGCTGAGCCTGGCCACGGTCACGCCAGCCAGTCTCTGTGGCTCAGTTTTGAAACAAAAATATGTCACAAACAATAAACACCTGTTTCAAATGTCACATTCCTTGTATGCATGAAGATCAATAATTAACAGCTCGTGGGTGATGCTCACCACAGAGTGCACGAAACACACACGCAGTGGTGATCACAGTTTTGTTTGCTCCTGTGTTGACATATTGGGCTTTGTCACTTACAAAATGAGCTCTACAGAGAGACAATTCTATGCAGAGAAGGCAGAATTCTGCTGTCTGGCTTCATGGAAGTGGTAGGCGGGGCTTCACAAGAAAGCCCACCAATGCTCTCCCAAGAGAGCACGGCCACAGATGACCCCAGGGGACAGGAGGGACCTCTGCAGCTCTTTGCTCCTGGTAGGGTAAGTCCAGCTTCACAAAGGTGCATGGTAGAAGGGCCCAGATCCTGCCCCTGCCCTGTGGCATGTCTCTGTTGCCATGTCCTGAGCTGCTGGGGCTGCATCACTGTGGACGGGCTACTTTTTCATGATTGATACAAGGGGTCGTGCAGGCTGGAGGAGGCCCTGGTCCTGGGGAGGACAGGGAGAATGAGATACTGAAGAAGTTTGCTTTGCTGACTGAGACTCTCAGGTGTGCTGGGGTTGGGGAAATGGTGGCATTCACCTGCCATGAGGTCCCTGTTAGGACAAAGAAACAATTGCAAATTTACTCAAAAGACCCAAAGGTGCACTTGAGTAAATTTGCTGAACATCCTTGACTTAGGTATTTGGACTT
This sequence comes from Molossus molossus, assembly GCF_014108415.1. Lineage (NCBI taxonomy): Eukaryota > Metazoa > Chordata > Mammalia > Chiroptera > Molossidae > Molossus > Molossus molossus. The sequence goes on along the minus strand of NW_023425356.1, from coordinate 1,747,773 downwards.
TTCGCAAATGATGCCATTTCTTCAAAGAAAAAGCAAATAGTACTTCTAAATACCAGAATAGAATAAGTATGAATTTATATAAAAAGGCAGTTTTCAAACTTTGACAGTATTAGACTTCTCTTGAGGCCTTCGCTCGCCCCTGAGGTCATTGGCTCTCTTGACTGATGTCATGTGAAATGGATGAGCGAGTGGGCCGATGGTTGAGGCCAGAGATGATCCCACGATGGGTTACCCAGTGGGTGCCAAGCCCTGTATTTGACATGGGGGGTAAGAATTACAAAAAAAATAGGACTTGGTCCCCACAACTGTGGGGGACACAGCTCTATCTGCATATATAATCTGACGGGGACACGGCACTCGGCTGGATTTCTATAGGGACGACACCAAGAAAGATGAGAAATTAGCGGCAGAAAAGAGGGTGCAGGGCAGTGACATGGTTCCCCGAGAACCTTGCAGCTGGAAGGTGCCAGAGCATGAAGGACAAGCGGTGGCAGCGGAGAAGCTGCCCGGTGGCCTCCTGAGGAGCAGGGAAGTGTCGCGCAGCGCGGGGACAGCTGGAGGACTTATGTAGCCAGTGCCGTGGCTGGGCGTCCAGCAGGAATGAAGGTCAGAGGCCTACCTGTCCCTGGTTTGTGCGATTGTGCAAGAGAAAGGGGGACCTGAAACCCGACGGAAATCGGCTGGAACGGGAATGGTGAGCCCAGAAATAGGCGGAGGTGGGAGCTGAGACTGCGGGTGACGCACTGCGTGTGGGCAGAGAGACCTCAGGCGACCTCCAAGTTCGGGAGCTGAGAGCCTGCAGGGGCCAGAGCAGGTTTGAGAGGAGAGGTGCTCTTAGGAAGTGTTCTGCACAGTATCTCCCCGAGCACCCACCCCAGGCCTCCAGACAGCCCCGTGGAGCACTGATGATCAACACAGTTGGGGGGACCTCACGGATCACCCGGTCCCCTCGCTCTCAGTCTGCGTGCTGTGGGGTCCCAGCTCTGAGCGGCCTCCTGATTCAACCCCAGGCTCTGCTTTGACCTCCTATGTGTGTTGGTTTGAAAGAAGAAAACCACCATTTTAAAACCACTGACATTGGGAGGAGGGTGTCAGTGGGGGTACAGGAGAAACATTTGTAACAAAAATAAATTAATAAAAAATAAATAAAACAAAACAAAACCACTGACAACCTCCTCCTTTGCAGAGAGGAGACTGGGGCCCACAGAGGAAACACAACTGCCTGCAGAGACCGCTGTGCAGGGGGAGGCGGTCAGTCTCCTGTTGATGTGTGGCGGTTTCCTGTTGGAGTAATTGTTGACTTTTGCTCTATTTACCAAGTTAATATCACAGGTCTCCTCATCCCCAGCACACACTTGGCAGTTCCTTCAGACTTCTTGTCTCAGTAAATATTCATTGAGCATCTTCTGTAAGCCAGGACCTCTCCCGAGGTGGCCGAGCACTTCTGCTCAGGCCCTGCTGTGCTTTCCTCTCCAGCAGACTCCAGGGCCCGAACGCGTTCAGCTGTGGCCAGTGTGATCTGCTAGGCAGTAGGGGTCTGGGGGCTACTGTCGTCCCCAGCTAACAGCATTACTATGAAAAGCACAAGCACCTGATTCTCTGGAGAACATAGCTCATTGATTTTTTTATCTAATTTTTGAAAATACATTTTTAAATCCTAGATGCCCCTAAAGTACAACAAGGCGCTGTTCACAGTGTTCTAAGAGATTGCTTCTCAGATGGTGTGTTCATTTTTCCATAGGCTGTGCAGTGCTCACTGCAAACCATGCCCCAAACTCAGGAAGCTCAACTTCATCGAATTCAGAACGGGTATCTGACATATCTGAGGACAGCTGGCCTTCAGACAGTGAGACTTCAGCCCGAGAACTTGATAACCCTCCACAGCACCTCAGTGGCTGCGCGCACCGAGCAGGTGAATCCTGTAACAAGGTAAAGCACGTCCAACCTAGAAGTGCACATAGAGGCACAGATGCTGGCTGGGAGGTGATGGCAGCCTACTGATCCCTTTCTCGAAGACCATGTCTTGATAATCTTGTCTTAGGACTCCCGGAAGGGGCAGTGGGCACCACCTTGTCACGTGTGTGAGTCAGGGGGTGGACAGGAGCCCACCGGGGATGCCCTCCTGCTCAGACCTGTACAGAAACAACAGACATCTTGCTGCAGAAGGAGCCATTGCTCTGTGCTCCTATTGAGGAACCCCGTCTTCATCGGATTAAACACCTTAAAATAGGGACTGGGGAATCTGTCTGTCCAACTGCCTCTTATATCACCCCCTCCCCAACCAATCTCTCATTTTCTTTAGTATTCCTCCCATTTGCAAATAATCTTTTTAAATCAGTAACTCTGTATACACCAGTATATACAACTCGGTTAATGGAGGTGGGTTTCAAGCAACAGAAAAAGGGGGACAAAAGGAGGAAACGCCAACAGCATACTCAGATTCTGAGGCTCACCTGTTCCAACCCTGTGTCTTTACGGATGGAAACCCAAGTCAGGTGACTTGTCTGAGACCATCCCACCCCATTGTTCTCACACTGTTTTTGAGTCTAGGAAATAAATAAGCAAACAAAATAAGTTTTGAAGATCAAAAAAGCCTAATTGGCCCCTTATTTCCACCAGCGGCCTTCACATCACAAAGTATGCAGGTGAAGGAACACACTGACTCCGGGAGGGGGCGCATTTGGTCATGGCATGTCCCCGGGCCCTCAAACTGTCCTTCTCATTTGCATGAGTAGACCCAGAGTTGATGTTCTTTTGAGATGATCATGTTTAAGATGTTCTAGTCTCATGTCCTGAAACATTTCCCTTCGTGGCAATTTCTGTCATTCTTCTCACCTGTATACCTGCTCATGACTCTGTCACCTGAGGTCATGATGCAGGAACCATGTTCTTGTTCAAATCCCGTACGTCTATGGATCATCTTTTTCATACAAAGACGTTTGAGGTGGTTGAAGCTGATGCTCTGCGTGGTCAGTAACAGTATGGGTTGGGTACCCCTACATCGCCCTTGGGTGCGGTCCCAGCTCCCAGCCTTCTGTGACCCCTGTGAACGCGGTGTTACTCAGAGCCGCAGCGATGGTGCTCACAGGGGCGCCTAACAGGTGCAGCGCACAGGGAGCGGCAGACCCTCCGGTCCAGCGGCTGGGTGTCCGGGAATGGAGAACACGGTGCCTCGGAACACGGGGCAGTGCGGCACAGGTCCTGGCCAGTCCTGGGAGCATCTGAGGAAATACTACTCAAAGACTCAAGACCTAAGATGACTATGAAAATGAGCACAGCCCCCGTGTCGAGGGTGGCAAGAAAGCAGCGGCCCGAGACCCAGCTGGCCACCTGGGGAGAAGGCCAGCTGTCGCAGAGAAATGGCAAACCTGGCCCAGCTCTGGAAGGCGAGATTCCTGGAAGTTAAAACATGCTCATCGAAGGGTCTGGTAAACATGAGCTACTATTCCTATTTCCCTTCTGAGCCTTTCAACGTGAGCTTATCACAGTGATTAAGAATATTACACACTGCCTCCAATAAGTCTGTGAAAATTTGCTTTATAATGCCAGATATAATTTTCTCTTTGGAAATAATAATGCACCATATATAAAAAATGTTTAATCATATTCTTGCCTCTCCAGCTCCCCAGCCCTTTTATTAAACTTAGTTAGTTTAGGGTCAAAAACCAAAGCAGGCCTCCGCTGCTCTGAGGAAGGTTGGGGTGACCACCCACGTCCCTGACATGGAGCTCCCCCAAAGGGAAGGCCGTTCCCCAGAACCGCTGGATTCCGCGTTTCTCCCAGACAGTTCTGAGGAGAGAGGAGGAAAACCAACATTTCCCTTACCTTCCAGGAGCCCTTCCTTGACTGAACCACTGCGTCTTACACCGCAGCTTAAAGGGTATCTTTCCCTTTGTGCATCTTGATTTTTGAGAATATGAACTGAAACATTATTGGGAAAAGTGGGCCTGTAATTGAGCACCTAGGGAAATGACACAGAATCTTTGCAAAATTTCCACAAGAGCCATGGACTCCAGCGCCACTCCCGAAGCCGTCCCACGCCGGCCACTGGGCTTCCAATGAGCGAGAGCCCGGCCGGCAGTGTCAACGCCGCTTAATCCAAATACAGGAAGTCTCTCCTTGGGCTCGCTAATGCTTTGGCAGAGTTGTTCCTATTCCCTGAGATTAAACAGAAGAAAATTCTGTCCTTGGGAGGCTGCGATGCACACAGTACGGTCATCCATTAGAAAGTCCACAGAATTCAGACACAGCATGGGGCAGGGAGGCACTGTCTCCCCCCAAAGGTGACCCTTGGAGATGTAAGTGGAGCCTGACTGGTTTCCTCTTGACTTTCGGCCTTTGCAGGAGACCAGTTCTCCAGGAAAATTTACTGAGGTGGTAACTCAGTAATTTTCATAATGAAACATTTTTTTAGATAACTGAAAAAGAAAATCAAACCTTTCATTCTAAAGAAAAGACAGCTGTTTCTAGTACTTGCTTCTTCAAAGTTGTGCCACCGTTCATGAAAATAAAGCTGCACCTTCTGGAATTTAAGTCTTATTCCACGTTGACTTATTCCACTTAAGACTCCACAGGAAAATCTAGAAGCGTAGTGCCAGACATGCCACTCAAACGTCAGAGGGGTAAGAGGAGTGGGGGGATACGCTTCCAAATTATTTTATTGTCCAAAGCCCGAGGGGAGCTGTTCAGCCCCTTGCCTCCCTCTGTGGGCTCCATCACCTTGCTCAGCGTGGCGGCTGGACGCGCTCTGACGTGCTCTTGAGACTTGTGTCAGACTCAGCAACATTTTTTCGGGGGGTTGCTTTGACAGCGAGACTTTAGAACCCGGTCTCCCTGCTAAACCACTGTGGTGCACAGTGATGGGTAAGAGATTCAGAGGGCTACGATGAGAGCGAGGCGTTCACCTGGAGTGTGCACCACATTGGCAGCTGCACTGGAGCTGCGCAGCGTTAACTGCTCCGGTGGACTGGCTGAGCCAGCAAGGTGATGACCGAGTTATCACCAATCAGAACACAGATTGCTTCATGTACAGTGTCCGTGGCATAATCAAGCACCTTGACTCCAATCAAACTAAAATAATCCTGCCAGAGTGACTCTTGTAAGAGGGAGGAAAAAGCATTACTCGAGAAGTTCTCTAATGAAATTGTGTCTCACTAACAGTTTGATGGAGCATCGTTCCTGGAGCCCAGATCCAGAGGGTGTAAAGACAAAGCCCCAGGGGTAAAATGCAGAGGCTGTTTCCTCTGACCACCTGTCACTCACTCCCCAGAGCTGCAGGTGGGAATCGCCTGCCCTTGAAATCACCTCCACCGTGGAAGCCTTGCACCTTGAAACTCTCCGAGCATCATGGGGATCGACCAGCTCACGTGTGGGACGATGTCTGGGAGAACACCGAGGAGCTCTGATGTGCTGCGTTGCCTCTTCGACTCCATCACCAATGCACCAAGTCTTCTCAGTGCCTGCAGTCCCCTGGCTCCTGAGCCAGCCCCCAGCAAGGTCAAGTCTCTCTCCCCTTGAGTCCCATCAGCAGCCACTCCAGTTAATAGTTGTGCAATGCAGGAATGGAGGGAGGGAATTTTGGTCTTAGGTGTTTGTCTGATCAGGGCAAGAATTACACTAGCAAACACTGACCACTTAGTATGTGTCAGGTACTAGTCTAAATACTGTTTATATAGTCACTCATTTCATCTTCTTAACCATTTATGAAGAGGGTAAAGTTACTCTCCCTGGGCTATCAATGAGAAAATTGATGAATAGAAATATTAAGTAACCTACCAAAGGTGACCCAGCCAGTGAGTTGGACCCAGGAAGATGACTAGAACCTTACAAATTCCGAAACCCAGACCCTTCTGTCACACACCGATTGGGTTGAGTTGTCCTGCCCACAGTCAGGCTGCCTACCATTGTATAAAAGCCTTATCAGAGAAAACAGTGCCATCCAGAGCCTCTACAAATTTTCACACAAAATGTCTGGCATTCAATTAAAAATTATCAGATATACCAATAAATTAAACCAAAAAAACATAGGCAATAGAAAGAGGGATACAATGGTCCAGATATTAGAATTAATGTATTCAAAAATAGATAACAAGATAGCTTTACCAGAGAAAGGGAACTCCCAGAAAAAGAAACCAGTGGAAATTCTATGACTAAAAGATACAATACTTAATATTAAGAAGTCAATAGCTGAGCTTAATGGCAAATTAAACACAGGTAAAAAGAGAATTAGTACTGTAATATTTTCAGCAGAAAATATTCACATCAAAGAACAGAGAAAAAAGAAGAGGGGACATAGAAAAGTATGCAAGAGGCAGGAGAGATGTCAAAATCCTAACATAAGTGTAAGAAGAAGCTTTAAGAAGTGAATTAGAGAGGAAGCCAGACAAAAGCAATGTGTGAAGAGAAACCATCTGAGAATTTTCCAAAACAGACGAAAAATATTCAATTCCAAGGAAAATAAATATATTGGCGATCACATCACAGATAAGCTGCCAAATGACAGAGACAAAGACCAGCCCTGAGAGTATAGAGACATTACTTATTACGGATTATTACTTATTACATTACTTATTACGGATAAGGAGACATTACCTCCAAAGGTGAGGACCAAGGCAACCAAGTCCTTAACAGAAACCACGGAGCCAGGAGAAAGTAGGGTCACACCATGAAGTGCTGAGACAAATCGTTGGCAGCCTAGTGGTCTGTATACAGTGCAAATGCCCTTCAAACATAAAGGCATAAAAAAATAAAAAAGCAGTTGTTGTCAGCAGACCTATACTAAAATAAACACTGAAAAGAGTTCTTTAGACAGGAGGAAAATGAGCCCAGATGGAAAGACAGAAATGCAGGAAGAAATGAAGAGCAATAGAAAGGGAAGTATGAGTATTCCTATATACGACTATTGACTACAAAGCAATAACAGAGTCGTGGAGTTTAAATACATGTATAAGTAAAATGCATAACAGCAATGCCTCAGTCGGAGGGATAAATGGAGTTAATGTGTTCTTTAATCCTAACATTGCCTGGGAAGTGGTAGAAAACTTATTTATATTAGACTCTGTTACGTAAGGATGCATTTTGTTATAGCCAGTAAATATAATTCCAAATATATAGGTAATTACACTAAATGTAAATGGACTAAAATTGAAAGATAGTTTTTCCAACTGGATATAAAAGTTCAGCCTAGGAAGAGGAAAAAATGGCGGCGGAGTGAACGGAGCTACACGGACCGTCTCCCAGAACCAAACTGGAATTACAACTATAACACAGACAAATCGACGGGAAAAACAACAGAAAAGCAGCCTGTGAGGACCATACAACGAGGGACACTGACTCCATCCCGGTAGGCTTGCGAAGGCACGAGACGGGGCTGGGAGCCCACGGTCGGCAGCTCGGCAGCGGCCTGAGCTGGGAGCAGCGCCCTCGGGTCACACTCCCAGGCGGCCCCACAGCGCAGCCGGGACAGAGGCTGAAACAGCCACAGCCACTCACCTTGGGCTCCGGCAATGGGAGGGCAGACTGGACTGGAACTATGTCGGGACACTCGGGATCTGGAGGGCGCTCAGAGCTTTGGCTGAGTGCAGCCACTCAGGACGGTGGCCACATTGCTCCTTCCCAGGGCTCTGAGGACAGGCAGCAGCCCCTCCCTCGGGGATCCAACCCCACCCTGTGGGCCATTGAAGTGCTAATTGAGGCTCACTAACAACCAGCATCTGCCCCACCCTCGTGAGAGCCCCTTGGCTGAGCACCAGAGGGAGTTTTTCAATCAACTGACAACCCAAAACTCATCAATTAACCTAGACTGCTAGCCTCCAGGCAAAAAGCTAGAGGATAACAGTACGTTTCCTGGGCTGGCAACTTTAATCAGGAAAGTAAGACTTGACATTGGTGTTCAACGTGGGTCCTCCCTCGCTCATCTAAACACAGGAGAGGGAGCCACAAACAGCAGAACACCAACACCCACAGGGAGAACTTGACAGGCTCCAAAGCCCACAGTGATAGCCAAAATGGTGAAACACAGAAACAGAAGCCAAATGAAAGAGCAAGACACCTCCACCGAAGATGAGATCAATGTGGAGCAATTAGGCATGTTAACAGAGCTAGAATTCAGAGCCATGATCTTGAGGAAGCTGAAGAGCATGAGTAAGGACATAGAGACACTGAAAATAAGCCAATTGGAAATTAAAAACCAACAAGAAGAGATAAAAAATGACATATCAGAAATGAAAAACCCATTGGAAGGTTTATAAAGCAGAGTAGGGGAAGCTGAGGACCGGATCAGTGAATTAGAAGACAGGGTAGAAAAAATCAACCAATCAGAAAAACAAAAGGAAAAACCTATTAAAAAACAGGAAGACAGCTTAAGAGAACTATGGGACAACTGGAAACGTAATAATATTCACATCATAGGAGTCCCCGAAGAAGAAGAAAATGAGCAAGGGATAGAGAATATATTTAAAAAAAAAATAGTGAGAGAAAACTTCCCTAATTTGGTGAAGGAAGAAGGCATTCAAGTTCAAGAAGCACAGAGAGTCCCAAGTAAGAAGAACCCAAACAGGCCCACAACAAGACACATAGTAATTAAAATGCCACAAATTAAAGACAAAGAGAGAATCCTAAAAGCAGCAAGAGATAAGCAACAGGTTACCTACAAAGGGAATCCCATAAGGCTCTCAGCTGACTTCTCACAAGAAACACTACAGGCCAAAAGAGAATGGCATGAAGTAATCAAAGTCATGAAAAACAAGAATCTGAATCCAAGACTACTCTACCCAGCAAGGCTATCATTCAAAATAGAAGATCAAATAAAGAGCTTCCCAGACAAAAAAAGGCTAAGGGAATACATTAGCACCAAACCAGCACTGCAAGAAATGTTAAAAGGACTGCCGTAATTAGCAGTAGAAATGGGAAGAAAAATAGAACCACACTAAACAAAAATGGCAATAAATAAGTACATATCAATAATCACCTTAAACGTAAATGGATTGAATGCTCCCATAAAGAGACACAGAGTAGCTGATTGGATAAGAAAGCATGACTCATCTATATGTTGTTTACAAGAGACCCACCTCTCAACAAAGACGCACATAGGTTGAAAGTGAAGGGATGGAAAAAAATTTTCCAAGCAAATGGAAAGCAAAAAAAAGCTGGGGTAGCAATTCTCATATCTGATAAAATAGATTTCAAAATGAAGACCATAACTAGAGACAAAGACGGCCACTACATAATATTGAAAGGATCTATCCAACAGGAAGATATAACCTTGATAAACATATATGCACCCAATATAGGAGCACCAAAATATATTAAAAATCTTCTGGAGGACTTCCAAGGAGAAATCGACAACAATACAATCATAGCAGGGGACTTCAACACCCCATTGACAGCACTGGATAGATCCTCTAGGCAAAAAATTAGCAAGGAAACAGAGACTCTAAATGAAGCACTAGACCAAATGGATTTAATAGATATCTACAGAGAATTACACCCCAAAACTACAGAATACACATTCTTCTCAAGTGCACATGGGACATTCTCAAAGATAGACCACATGATGGGACACAAACTAAATCTCTACAAGTTCAAGAAGATTGAAATCATATCAAGCATCTTCTCAGACCACAATGGCATGAAACTAGAAATCAATTGCAACAAGAACATGCAAAGACATTTCAACACATGGAGGCTAAATAGCATGCTATTAAACAATGAATGGGTCACCGAGGAGATCAAGCAAGAAATTAAAAACTTCCTGGAAACCACTGAAAATGAACACACAACAACACAAAATCTATGGGTTGCAGCGAAAGCAGTTCTGAGAGGGAAGTTCATAGCACTACAGGCCTACCTCAAAAAACAAGAAAAATTTCTAATAGACTGTCTAACCTCACAACTTAAAGAATTAGAAAGCAAACAAAAAAAAAAAAACCCAGAGCAAGTAGAAGGAAGGAAATAGTAAAGATCAGAGCAGAAATAAATGACATGGAGACCAAAAAAACAATTCAAAGGATCAATGAAACAAAGAGCTGGTTTTTCGAAAAGATTAATAAGATCGATGGACCCTTAGCTAGACTCACCAAGAAACAAAGAGAGAGAACACAAATACACAAAATCAGAAATGAAAGAGGAGAAGTAACAACCAACACCACGGAAATACAAAAGATCACTAACAACTACTATGAGCAACTATATGGCAACAAATTCGACAATCTAAGCGAAATGGACAAGTTTCTAGAAACACACAGTCTCCCAAAACTATTCCCGGAAGAGATAGAAAACTTGAACAGACCAATAACAACTAAGGAAATTGAAGAGGTAATCAAGACTCTCCCAGCAAACAAAAGCCCAGGCCCAGATGGTTTCACGGGGGAGTTTTACCGAACATTCAAAAAAGAACTAACACCCATTCTCCTCAAACTATTTCAAAAAATTCAAGAAGAAGGAAGACTTCCAAACACGTTCTATGAGGCCAGCATAATTCTAATTCCAAAACCAGAAAAAGACACTACGAAGAAAGAAAACTACAGCCCAATATCCCTGATGAACATAGACCCCAAAATCCTGAACAAAATATTAGCAAATCGGATCCAGAAATACATAAAAAAAATTATTCACCATGACCAAGTGGGATTCATTTCAGGGATGCAAGGCTGGTACAATATTCGCAAATCAATAAATGTGATACACCACATAAACAAAATGAAGAATAAAAACCACATGATCATATCAATAGATGCTGAAAAAGCATTCGACAAAATCCAGCATCCATTTCTGATAAAAACGCTCAGCAATGTAGGAATAGAGGGATCATATCTCGACATAATAAAGGCCATATATGAAAGACCTACAGCCAACATCATACTCAATGGACAGAAACTAAAAACATTTCCATTAAGAACAGGAACAAGACAGGGATGGCCACTTTCGCCACTCTTATTTAACATTGTACTGGAAGTCTTAGCCACAGCAATCAGACATGAAGAAAAAATAAAAGGGATCCAAATTGGAAAGGAGGAAGTGAAACTGTCATTATTTGCAGATGACATGATATTGTACATAGAAAACCCTAAAGACTCCATCAAAAATCTATTAGACTTAATAAATGAATTTGGCAAAGTAGCAGGATACAAAATTAACGTCAAGAAATCGACAGCATTCTTGAACATCAATGATGAACTCACAGAAAGAGAAACTGAAAAAACAATCCCATTTACCATCGCTCCAAAAAAATTACGATACCTAGGAATAAACTTAACCAAAGAAGTAAAGGACCTATTTGCAGAAAAATACAGGTCATTGAAAAAAGAAATAGAGGAAGATATAAAAAAGTGGAAGCACATACCCTGTTCATGGATTGGAAGAATTAACATCATTAAAATGTCCATACTACCCAAAGCAATCTATAGATTCAATGCAATCCCCATCAAAATACCAACGACATATTTCATAGAACTAGAACAAATACTTCAAAAGTTCATATGGAACCAAAAAAGACCCCGAATAGCCACAGCAATCTTGAAAAAGAGGAACAAAGTAGGTGGGATCACAATACCAGATATCAGGTTATACTACAAAGTGACTGTAACCAAAACAGCCTGGTACTGGCACAAGAACAGGCATATAGACCAGTGGAACAGAACTGAAAACCCAGAAATGGACCCAAGGCAATACGCTCAATTAATATTTGACAAAGGTGGCAAGAGCATACAGTGGAGTAAAGACAGCCTCTTTAATAAATGGTGTTGGGAAAATTGGACAGCTACATGCAAAAAAAATGAAACTAGACCATCAACTTACACCCTCCACAAGAATAAACTCAAAATGGATAAAAGACTTAAATGTGACCTGTGAATCCATAAAAATTCTAGAAAAAAATGTAGGCAACAAAATTTGGACATCATACGGAGTAGAATTTTCACTGATACATCACCTAAGGCAACAGAAATAAAGGAGAAAATGAACACATGGGACTACATCAAACTAAAAAGCTTCTGCACAGCAAAAGAAACAATCATCAAAATGGAAAGGCAACCCACTGTATGGGAGAACATCATTGCCAATGATACATCAGATAAGGGGTTAATTTCCAATATATATAGAGTGCTCATACAACTCCACAAAAGGAAGACAAAGAACCCAATTAAAAAATGGGCAGAGGAGCTGAATAGACACCTCTCCAAACAGGACATACAAATGGCCAAGAGACATATGAAGAAATGCTCAACATCACTAATCATCACAGAGATGCAAATTACAACAACAATGAGGTATCACCTCACACCTGTCAGAATGGCCGCCATCAACAAATCATCAAACAACAAGTGTTGGCGAGGGTGTGGAGAAAAGGGGACTCTGGTACACTGCTGGTGGGAATGCAGACTGGTGCAGCTGCTATGGAAAACAATATGGTGCTACCTCAAAAAATTAAAAATTGAACTTCCATTTGACCCAGTGATCCCACTGCTGGGAATATACCCTAAGAAGCCTGAAACACCAATCAGGAAGAATAGATGTACCCCCATGTTCATAGCAGCACTATTTACAATAGCTAAGATCTGGAAACAGCCCAAGTGTCCACCAGTAGACGAATGGATAAAAAAGCTGTGGTACATATACACAATGGAGTACTATGCAGCGGTAAGAAAGAAAGATCTCTTATCCTTTGAGACGACATGGAGGGACCTGGAAAGTATTATCCTAAGTGAAAGAAGCCAAGCAGAAAAAGACAAATACCACATGATCTCACTTATATACGGAATATAATGAACATAACAGTCTGAGGAATACAGTAGACCCAGATACATGGAAGTAGGGCACAGACTGACATCCCTTAGAAGAGGGGAAGGGGGTGGGGGGGTGGGAAGAGATAAACCTCAGAACTTATATGCATGTATGCATGACCAATGGACATGGAAAACTAAGCCGGGGACAGGGTGGAGGGGGGGGGGGGTGGGGGGTGCCAATGGGGTAAAAAGGTAAAATATCTGTAACAAAAAAATAAATAAAAATTCATTAAAAAACAAAACAAAAAACACACACACACAAAAAAATAAAAATAAAAAAAATAAATAAATAAAAGTTCAGCCTAAATAAGCACATCTGAAATATAAGGATTCAGAAAGGTTGACAGATAAAGAATGGAGAGATAGCATGTAAACACTGTTTTTCGACATAAAAAGGGACATTTCATAATGATGTTTAAAAGTTAATCTCTCTTGCCTGGCTGGTGTGCTCAGTGGATGGAGCATCAGTCCCATGGACTGAGAGGTCCTGGTTCCATGCCCGGTGAGGGCACATGCTGGGTTGCAGGCTCATTCCCAGCAGGGGGCGTGAGGAGGCAGCTGGTAGATGTTTCTCTCTCACGTCCTGCCCACTGGGCAGTCCCAGCGCCCTCCTGGGACTCCGAGACCCACCAGCTCTCTGCCTGGCCTGAGCACCCCGCCAAGGGCAAATGGAGGCCAGCTGCCTCCCCGCTACCCTGGGGGTCCGCGTCCGTGTCCGTGTGCCCAGATCCCGAGGCGTGGCCACAAGCAGGCACTGAGAGTCTGTGGAGGAATCCCACAGGAAAGACAGGTTTCTGATAACACGATGGGCGGGCTTTGCCTCCTCTCTTGAACCCCCAGACGGGGAAAGTCTGGGACAGGTATCCCAGTTCTAGGAGAGCCCGCATTCGCAGCAGGGGTGAGCTGGCTCTGGGTGAAAATATCTCGGACAGTATCCGGATGCGTTGCCCCGCCCAAAAGCTCCAAGGCAGTGCACAACCAGACACACAGCGTGTCTGCGGGGCCAATTGCACCCGGGGAAGTGGGGACAGAGGCGAAGAGCGCGGAGTTCAGGGAAAAAAAGGCTAAAAAGTCTACTTAGGAAGGTAAGAATAAAATAAATCAACCCAGAGCTGTGATAAAGCTCTGCAGAGAGACTTGAGGGAAGGAGGCCCGGAGGGTCGAGATGTGCTCTTCTGGAGGAAGCGCGGGGGGCAGAGACCGCAGGCGGCAGGACACACCTCCGCTCCCTCCACCTGCCAAGAGGAAGCCCAGCAGCCCGAAGTGCAGACCGCTGGTGAGGCTGCTCTGGATGGAGCAGTTAGGGGTCGCTGATCCTTTAACCTCTTCCTGCTTCTGTTTCAATACTTGTTCAGTTAAATTGAAAAATGATTTCCAATGCAACGTACAGCTCTGCATGCTGTGTCATGGAGGTGAGGTCTCTCTGCACACAGACACGTGCACACACAAACTCCACACCCCTGTACACGCTCCCAACACACACGCAGCCTCTTCCCCATCACACTTTCCTGTCTCTCTGCATCTGTATTCGCTGTAGGAGAGTTGTGGTTCTCTTTCCTTGACTATAACAGAACTTTTTTTTTTAATCCTCACCCGAGGACATTTTTTCATTTTTTGTTCAGATAGAGTGGGAGGGAAAGAGAAGAAGAGAGAGAGAAACATCGACATGAAAGGGACACATCAAGTGGTTGCCACCCCCACGACCCAACCAGGGCCGGGGACAAACCGCAACCGAGGCACATGCCCCTAGCGGGAACCGAACCCGGGACCACAGGCCCATGCTCCAACCGCTGAGCCAAACCGACCAGGGCATGACAGAACTTCTGGAAAACGTTCACCAGCGTCGCTAGTGCCCTGATAAGCTGGGCGCTGGACAGTAAACTGGCTGATACCACTTCCTGTCAACATGCCTAGGGACTTGTAAATAATTTTATAATGTGATAGGCTCTGCAGAATACAGGCACCAGCTTTTATTTCACTTTGAAAAATGATTTTAAAACCTAGAGTTATTCAGATGGGACCAAAAAAAATAACTTTCTCTTGAACTATCATTTATTCACTAATCATTCATCAAATATTTACTAAGAGCCTATTCTGTGTCGAACAGTCTAGTGCGTGCTTGGGAATTTTCAGTGAGTGAGACCAACAGTCCACTCAGGAGCCCAGAGGGAAGGCAGGGACCTGATAAGCTGGTGACATCAGCATGACTCAGGCACTGTGGCCATCCAGCCCCATGGGGACCATGTCTGAGCCTCGAACCTGCTCCTGAACACTGAGTCCTGATTCACAGGTACAGAGTCAACTTAGCAAAGGGAAAGAGGGCCACTGTAGAAAGGGGGGTTCTTAACCATTTGGGAGCCATAGACCCCTTCTCAGAATCATGTTTTCAAATGTCTAAAATAAGAATACAAATGAAACCAATTATTTTGAAATGTAGCTATCATGTTTTAAATTGGTGATATAGTAATCTAGGCACTTCTTTACTAACACATGAAATAATCAGATCAAGGCAGCTCCCTGAGAGTCCGATATAACAATAAACCCATAAACCTGCTATTAAATTAAAAAGAGGAAAATTATGTCCATTGCTTCTCTCTAGTCATTTTTTTTTTAAAAATGTTATGTTCATGTATTTCTTTCCTGTTCCTGGTTACACAGTAAAAGTCAAAAAAGGTCAAAATGCAGGTTCTTTTGATGTTTGGTCGAGCAGCTTACTCGAACATGTACTGACTGGGGCAAAGAAATTAATGAAATTGCTCCTTTAATTTATTACTAATGGAACATGGTCAGGTTTTCAACGGACAGTTCACACGAATCCTCCTCAGACACTGAGACACCTCTGGTGACCGCTGGCTCTCCACGTCCACCGCCTCTACCTGTAATGACCGGGGAGCTCACTGTGCACCTGCCCTGATGAACAGGTCTGTTCTCTGGGAACCAACATCGGAGGGAACAATAACCTGCATTTTTTTCTGTCAATTCCGGGATTTAGGGATACCTTCTGGGTGACCCCAATGACATAGAAACATTCAGAATGCTGGAATTTGGCGGATCTCAGAGCCAAAACAAAACATGCAAGACATTTGTAAAAGGTGAGCATTTGGGAGCAGCAGTCACAGGTAAAGAGCATCACAGTCAGAAGAGTGGACAAAACCGGACATAAAGAACCAGATGACTCTGAAATCTTTGCTGTTTTCCCATTAGAACTCCATCATTAGTTCCTTCTGTTTTTGCAGAAACAAAATTAAAAACTCTACAAACAGGCTGAGTAAGGTAGGTCACATTTCTTGAAACACATCATGTTTTGTTTCATGTGGTACCTGTGTCATAGTTACAGGGTGGTGTGGTCTTAGTACAGTCTATTGTGAACTGAATTCCTACAGGGGCAGCTATGTCTTTGTAATACATCAGATGATGACTAATAACTTTTTTGAGGTTGAGCTCCTATATACTGGTCATACCAAGATGGTATAAAACAATGTTATGGGAGAGATAAAACATACCAATGATCACATAACACAGGCATATACATTATTATTTGCATGTATAATAGAGAAAAGTCCAAACTAGCCAACATGTTGAGCACACTTTAGAAGTATAAGGAGATTCTAAGACATGGCAGCTCGGGGTTGGACTTTGCCTGTATTGTCAGAGTTCCACCAGGAGGCGCGGGGCCAGGTCCAGTTCTGCCACCCCTCCCTTGACCCCGGGCGCTCTCTCCTGCCAGCGCAGAACAACGGCCCATCTTAACACAGCACTGAAAACAGCCTCCGTCACCGTGTCACTTAAAATGCCACCTCATCACTCTGCCCCGGCACAGTGCCCGGAGCTGGCGTGCCAAGCACACACTGGTGGCAGACACTGTCCAGCTTCCTTCCTCTTGGTTTGGAAAGGAAAGGGATTCAGTGAGTTTATGGGAGAGACACTGAGAAGAAAGTGCACAGCAACCTAGGGTGTAAATCCCTTCTTCTCTGAGGAACCTGCCCTTCGTGCCCAAGTCACCCCCACGTGCTTAAAGCTGTTTAAGTAACAGACCCGCGCCAGGTATCAAGAGTCCCCATGCCCACAGGTGCACTGGGCCGCTGGGCTTTACCCTGTGCTACACCGCATAAATCATTCTTGCTGGATGGATCAAAGGCAGATGCCCAGATCATCTTGTTAATAGTCCAAATAAAAGGAACCTTGAGAATAAAGTTGTCATTCTTAATTAAAACAGGCTTTGCAATGCCTTCCCTCTAACTAGATCCTGATACTGTAAATACTGAAGTGACGAAAGAGATTCTACCCCCAGCCAATCAAGGAACGCTTCATCTAGACACAGTGCCACTCATAACTTCAGCACTGAGGCTGGGGAGGTCTCCTTGGCTGACTTTCCAAATGACCCAACGCTGTCCATCCAGCGGGGCCGATGCCTCTGGAGCCGCCTCGGCGTGCGTGCTGGAACAGCCCTTAAGCACTGCTCAGGATTTCAGAGGGAAAGAAATACCAAGTGGCAGCATGTGCCCTGTGTCTTCATTAAAGCTGGGCCTTTCCAGGGTGGAGGTGCAGCTGAACACAGGGCTCGGCTTGGTAACAAAGCAGGCTTCCCTAGTACTACAAAAATTATGAAATTTTAATGTTCAATGTGTTCCTTAATTATAGAAAACTCTGCAAAGAATAACATCCTTGAAAAGTACTATGCAAATGCACTTAATTTATGACAAATCGCTCCTTAAACACGAGCATTAAACCTCTATTAGATTTGTTGAGGTGATACGTTAATAGGCGTCGCTAAGGTCTTAAACATCTAAATAGCAATACTGTTTGTTAGAAGCAAATAAGGATAACCCTAATTAAAACACACCGTCCAGCCTCTCTGTGGACTTAGCTCAGTCTTTATATAGGACAGCTTCATTACCTACCTCAAGTTAATAAAAATATGACCTACTGTGGTTATTTCTTTTAAAATTTAATTTTAATCACTATTTTGTTAATGGAAATGAAGCACTGAAGAATTGTGAGGCTGAAACAAAAGCAATTTTGAAAACTTAATTAAAATACCTCTCCAAACTTCTGTGGGCATTTAGCATGTGCACCCTTTTTTTTTTTTATCCTCACCTGAGGACATTTTTGCATTCATCTTCAGACAGAGCAGGAAGGAGAGAGGGGGGAAGAGAGAGAGAAACATCAATGTGAGAGAGACACATTGACTAGCTGCCACCCGCACGACCCCAACTGGGCCAGGGGACAAACTGCAACCGAGGTATGTGCCCTTAGTGGGAACCGAACCCAGGTCTCTCTCGTCCACGGGCCAATGCTCTAACCACTGAGAAAACCGGCCAGGGCTGTGTGCATGCTTTGATAGTCCGTGGCCTTACACATACAGCATTCGATTCTGGCTCTAAAACGGTGACTGAATGAGCCCTGGCTGGTTTGGCTCAGTGGTTAGAACGTGGCCAGCTGACCAAAGGGTTTGATTCCTGGCCCACTGATGTGTCTTTCTCACATCAATATTGTTCTCTCCCTCCCTCCCTCTACTCTTTAAAAACCAATGGAAAAAATACCCTCAGGTGAGGATTAACAACAGAAGAATTATTGAATGGAACATACGTGAGAACTAGCGCTCCCTCAGCCTGAACCTTGGGCTGATGGTCCTACTATACAGGTATAAATGTAAACCTTTCCTTCAAAATTCAACGTTAGATGAAGATTCTGAACACAGAATGAAATGAGGAACCATTCCATAGTGCCTCACCCGACACAAGCCTTCAGTGCACTCAGAGTTGTGCATGAACCGTGCTGGTTTAATCCAGATAATTGCAGATATGTTCAGTCTGTCTTCTGGTCCTTTGGGACCGGAATATAAAACTCAAAGGCTGCTAAGATGATGTGTAAAATTCAGTACCAGGGTTTTATTAGGCAGCTTCCTCTCCAATCTAAATTTCAAAGGTATACACATATATTGTTGATCTTATCTGTGAAAATATTGGTTCAGTAAGTAGCCTTTAAACATAACACAACCCATGGATTTCATTGAGATTCACTACTCATAAAAAAGATAAGAACATGAAAAGCACGTATAGCAAAGAGCGGGCTCCAGGCGAGAGATGCGTTCATGATATTCAAATACATGTGGCTGTTCCGTTAAAAACCTTGCCATTTTATGGCTCATAATGCAAAGTGCATTTTGGTACCAGACTATCTAACTATACCCAGAAAGTAAAGTCCCTGAACTCATTAGCAACAATGAATTTTTCTTATAGATCTGTTTAATGGAAAAGCCTTTTGCCAGATATCAACTCCTACCCTGTCCAAAACAAAGTCTAGTATACCATCACATTAGCATAAAGTTATGCATTTAGTCTTTTAGACATTGGGGTTCTAACTTCAGAAATTAAAGACATTTGATGAAAAATGAAAAGTAAACATGACTAAAATGAGGGATAACAGTTCAGTTGCAGTACCACTGAATTTCTGTAATTCTGTATTAACCTAGAAATGCGATTTAAATTTGCACCCATAAATCTGACCTAACTGAACTAGCAAAAGAAATTCTGTAAAAATAACAATAGCCATCTTTTGTTTGTGTTTTTTGTTTGTTTGCTTTTAATTGCCACATATGACACTAACAATGCATAAGTGAGTTATTTTCTAAGAGTTTATTTACAATCAGTTTTTTGAAATGTAAGATGAATATCACCGTAGAAGCAATAAATGGGAATTAATTTACCTTTTTGAAACATCTACAAGCACCTAGCACAACTTTGTGAGTAGGTGACAGGCTTGCGGAGAAGCCGTGCAGGAGGCGGATGCTATGATGCTCGTAATGAAAGGAGAAGAAACAAGAAATGAATACATGCTAGTTAACTCTGAAATGCTCTCGGAGGGGCAGAGTTCACTGGGAGGAAGGCACCTGAGGGTGAGGAGACGTCTGAGCTTTCCCAGGTCTTTGGGCTCCGGGTGGGCAGTGCTGTCTCGGGCCTCATTCCAGCGGAGCCGTGGCAGCAGGCATCACCCGCACAGTCAGGTCTGCAACCAGCGTCTTCCCCTCCCGTTACAGGTCTCTGACTTACCCTGCTCCAGGGAGGAAGAAAGAACGAAAGGAGGGAAGAAGAAACCAGGGAAGTTTTGGGGGGCAGGGAAGCATGACCAGGTAAGAAAATAGTTCATCCAAGGTCTTCTGTTCCTGGAATTTTTTGTTTGTTTGTGTGTGTGTGTGTGTGTGTGTGTGCATGTGTGCACATGTAACACAGAGCCGAGGAAGAGAACAGACTGATTTCCTGACACCCATCCGTCCACTGAGGTGAGTGTTTACATCTCCATTGTTTCTTTTCAGATCAAAATGTGCCAAAGTGGTGGACAACTCATACAATCCCTTGACTGCAGAGGACAGTCTTAGACACCAGGACGCCTCAGAAGAGGCAGAAGAAATAAGCCTTAGAAGAATTCAGGGTTTCTGCATAAAACCACAGTGCTTTAGCTGTATTATTGCAAAACATCTTTGCATTTTGGCCCTGTAGGACCTGTGCAGGTAACCGAGCTGATAACGCACTACTTCAATCAGCACCAGAGCGGTGCTAAGCAAGGACAGCGAAAACCACGACCCCAGAGCTTCAGCGCTCCTGGCCCCGGACGCGGCTGTGCACTGCCTCCCGCAGGAGTCGGAACCCTTCCCAGGGGTGTCCATGGGTGTCGGCATGGAACGTGCTGGGCAAAGCAGAGTCAGCATCAGAAACAAGACTGAGATTCCACTGACACCCTTCTGCCCCGCAGTCTTGGGGGAGCCAGTGCAGGCAGTCAGGATAGACACGGCCCAAAGCACAAGGGGCCGGCAGCAATGTCCTCTGCAGAGAGCACCAGGAAATCCGAAGTGTCAGCTAAAATCTGCTCAAACTAACAAAATGGTTCAGAAGAACAAAATATGAGAAGTAATAATTTTCACTTCTCCTAACTACAATCTGTTGGAAAACATAATAGCAAAAAATAGTCCACTCTTAATAGGAATTTAAAAGAGAGAAAAAGCATGCAAAAGAAAAATGGGCAAGGAATATTAACAAGCAATTAAGAGAAATATGCAAATAGCCAATTAACATATGAACAGATGTTCAAACTCAATAATAATAAAAAAACTATAAATTAAAACAAGAGACCAGTTTCTCATTATGAGCAGGGAAATGATTGAAAACGTGGGTAATACCCTATCTTGACGTGAGATACAGGGACATGACTCCCATACAAACAGTATTACAAGTAGTTTTTCTCAGGGTCCAGACGGAAAATAAAGAGCACACTCAAAATGGGCAATTTGAAGAGCATTTAATAAAAAGATCACTCATCCAGGTGGGCAGAATGAAGGAGCCCACAAGGGATGGGTGGTCCCTGGCCTGGATGCTGGGCAGAGCTGAAGGGAGAGGCTCACCTACTCCAGCTGGGACCTCGGGTCTGAGTCTAGGGAGGCAGCAGCCCTCAGAAACCCCACAGGGCAGCCAGGAGAAGCAGCCCCTCAGCTCAGCCCCTTCCTACGCAGGTCCTGCCGGTGCCCCCACCAACCAGCCCAACTGTACTCCAGACGACAAGGGTTAGTGTACGTCGAGACACTGTACTCTGGGTCAGT
Organism: Molossus molossus; assembly: GCF_014108415.1. Classification (NCBI taxonomy): domain Eukaryota; kingdom Metazoa; phylum Chordata; class Mammalia; order Chiroptera; family Molossidae; genus Molossus; species Molossus molossus. The sequence goes on along the minus strand of NW_023425356.1, from coordinate 1,726,398 downwards.
GTCCCAGCGCACGAGACGGGGAGTCGGGGGGTGCCCACCGGGCCAACATAAGATATCCAGCAAGTGTTAGTAAAAGTATAAGTTAGTAACATATATATCTGGGAGATATACATACATACATGTGTGTGTGTGTGTGCGTGTGTATCAAATATAATGTAATATATCATAACACAATGTGACATACATAAATTGGCAATCTGTGTCACACATTTAAATAGTAACAGGTGCTATGGTATTTCTTTGATCATTATTAAAGAAAGAAAAGCCAGTGAGAAAAATAGGAACCGTGAGCCAGGACCGTCCCCGAGAGGACCGGGAAGGGGGCCCCGGACTCCAGGGTCGGCCAGCCGGGGCTTCCTGGAGCACAGCCAACCTCTGCCCAGAGCTATATTTCTACCATCTGCAGAGAATTATCTACTACGTTCTCAAAAATCTCCTAAGACAGTTTAAGCACAAGTTCACACAGTCTTTTCCCCTAACCCTGACATGTAGGTGATGTTTCTGATAGAATCAAACATCAGTGCAAAGAAGAATTTTTAATCAGAGAGATGGGCTAGCATGTCCCCAACTTCCTTTATTCTGTCCCTGACTGACTGTGGCTTAGACACGTATTACTCATAGGTTCCAAGCTCTTTATTCATGAATCTAAGCTAATGTGGACTGATTTACGAACTGGGCTCAGAAAGGTTATGAATTCCCTACAGTCTCTGACAATAAGCCGTATGTCAAGCAAGCAGACAAGTCATGGTGTGACTGGACTCTGCTTCTTCACGTAGAACCGTGAGTCCTCCCAGGGACGCTGAGACCACTCGAGATTGAGGACAGAGGCCAGTTCACCACCACCTGTTCCTGCGAACATCAAGCAAGTGACCTCATCTCTCGGCCTCCGTCCCTCTTCTTCGCGTGCACTGCTAAGTGCTGTAACAGATTTGAGCCTGGACCGTCGTCCTCACAGATGGCCCTTCGGATCACAAAGGCAACCAATTTAGAAACACATTTCCCAGATGGAGCTGGACCCCTGACCACTCGGGGGAGAAACCCCAGCATCCGTCCCCCAGGAGGCCCCCCAGACAGGACTGAGCAGACAGGCCAGTGGGTCAAGGGCCGGGGACACCTGCTCTAATCCAGTCACACTGTGTCTCACTGGCCTTGAGAAAACTCGGCCCCTACAGGATGTTGTGTAGACTCAGGTGAAGCCTGCCTGGAGGTCACATATCACCTGACAGGTAACCTTGCCACACCACAGGACTTGGGTTCCAAAGCTCGTGACAAAAGCCAGCCTGGGTCTGAGAGCTGATCTCTTCCCATCCACGTGGGAGCAGGCCCCGCCGCTCTGCCTGCTCCTGACCCTGGGTCCTGCTCGGCGTCCAAGGCGCAGACGCGGGGTGAGATTCCCATGGCAGGTGAAGTGGCCCCTGAGCAGGCCCCTCCCCACACACCCCCCAGTCTCCCAGACGGCAGCTCCCACAGCCTCAGCCCAGATCCACCAAAACGAGTCAAGTGAAGTAAAATAAAAATGTAACACTTTAGTCTGGCTAGTGTGGCTCAGTGGTTGAGTGTCGACCCTGCACCAAGAGGTCACCGGTTCAATTCCCGGTCAGGGCACATGCCCAGGTTGTGGGCCCGATCCCCAGTGGGGGGCATGCAGGAGGCGGCCAGTTGATGTTCTCTCTCATTGATGTTTCTGTCTCTCTCTCCCTCTCCCTTCCCCTTTCTCTATAATCAATAAAGGGAAAAAATTTTTTTAAAAACATTATGCTTTATACGGCATTGCCAATTGTCTGTTTGTAGCTGGCCCCTACAGAATGTTGTGTAGACAAAGGGTCAGCTTGTCCACTGCTGTCCTCACTGGGTTCAATACTGTCGCATCAGGCCAAGGACAGGGTGCCAAGTCCCCTGCTGAGAAGCTGTGCTGGGTCTCGACCGAGACCTGTTGGGCACATTCGGAACTGGCTCCAGGATGAGCCTCCCCCATGGCCACGAACTGCGATGTGAAATAGAGGGAACAATTTCTAAAAGAGAAATATTGCTTTAAGCCTAAAACTCTAAGTGTTGAGTTTCTGCCTGCAGTGGGTATTTTTTTTTTTTTTCAATTAAATCACAAATGGTGGGTAATGGAGATTTATAGTGGGGGCGCCGACGGGCCCACAGGGAAGCCAGCCCGCTCTGCTGTGCTGCACAGGGGTGAGTCATCCGCATTCACTTATCTCCAGGAAATGCAAACAAAACAAGAAAAATGTAAAGCTTGTTGCATTATTAGCATAAAATTAAACTCCTTGAATGCATAACTGTTCCATACCCAAAGCATTAACAGATTTTGTTCCTAGAGTTCAAAGACCTCCTCATTAATATGCAAACATGGCCTCATTTTATAAGCAAGTTGTTTTTTTTCTTCTCAGAAAAGAGACAGTTCTTCGCTGGAAGAAAAGGCTATGAAAATTAGAAACACTAACTAATATTGATACAAAAGCTGACACATCTCTATAGCCAAAAACAATAACAACTAGATGCTATGAGAATATTTATATTTCTTCAGTCTACGTATAACTGCAAACTATATGTTTAACCAAGTAATGTCTATCCTAGAAAGATTATATTTACAAAATGTAAAGAGAAATCATCGACAGTCTTTCTCTAGAAAGGTTTACCTGCTTGTACAATCATTTGTTTAACTATTAAAAAGAAAGACAATCCAGTAGAAAGAGAAGCTCTGGACCTAGCAGCATACATTTTAATTACGTGGCACCAAATTCAATTTTAAAAAGCAGGCTCCATCCCTTGATGTGGCCCTAGTCACCAAGATCCATGACAAGGAAAATGATAATAAAGTTTAAATTGAGCAATTGAAAACAGTGAATGAGCCCGGCTGGTGGGTGAGCATCATTCCATGGACTGAGGTCCTGGTTCAATTCCCGGTCAGGGCACGTGCCCGGGTTGTGGGCCCGATTCCCAGGGGGGGCGTGCGGGAGGCAGCCAATCGATGTTCTCTCTCATTGATGTTTCTGTCTCTCTCTTCCTCTTCCTTCCTCTCTCTAAAATCAATAAAGAAAAAAAAATGTTTAAATGGAATACAACAATGTATTTCATTTGTAAAGTAGTGTACAGTTTGCTACATGTTTTTATACAAACCACCTTTTTAAGGGACATCTGAGGGTTCCCTGAGAAACTGGGGTCGCCACCCATGACTGTTCTGTGCCCTTCCGCGGGTTAAACCACATCCAGGACAGAAGCCCACTCTGCTGCCACCTGTTCAGAGGGGCACCGAGCTATCAGAATGGGGTGGAAGAGAAATGTCCAGGTGAACAGGAGAGGCTATAACTGTTGAGAAATTGCCCAAGCCCCTCGGGGAGTGAGGAGCACAACAGGCCTGTCACCTCACATATCTGAGGGGTGTCTTGGAGCGGTGCGGGCACAGATCACACGGCTCCCGAGGTCACCCCCACTGTGAATGGTGGGGGTCAAGCAGGGCACCTTCTGATTCAATGCAGAGAGAGGGAGAGGGAGAGAGACACTTCGATGAGAAACATCCATCGGCTGCCTCCTGCACACCCGTCTGGGAATCGAACTGGCGACCTTTCAGTGCACAGGATGACGCCTGACCAACTGAGCTGCACCGGCCAGGGCAGGGAGAACGTTTTACCTGTTTGTGTGGCCCAGTAGCAAGAAGCTCTGTGCCAGGCGGGCGACACCAGTCTCTGGAGGTTTTCAGGCAGAAGTGGGAGTCCGCCGAAGCAGTAACTTTTCAAAACAACTGCACTGTTGGACTAAAGGTCTCTCAATGTCTCTGCAAGTCTCAGATTCTACTTTTCTAGATAAAATGAAATACACAGAGCAGGGAAAAAGGGAGTTTTTAGGGTATGTTCATTTCTCTAACAGCAAAACGTTTTAAGTGAATTTTTGAAAGTAAATATAAGATTCTGTGATACACAGAATGCTACTCCCAACCAAAAAGAGTCATTTGGCCACTGAACATACCCAATAGGTATGAAAAAATAAGTGTAGCAAGTTCCCGGCTCCGGGTCCTGTGTGCTCTGTCCTCTGGGCTGGGAGCAACCCCGGCTCCAGAGATGCTTTGAGAGCAGGAGGGAGAGAGGCCCACCCAGAGGTAGGCAAAGACCAGGCAGACCAAAGCAGAGGTGGTGTTTAGAGACCCCCGGGGCACTGCACAAGGCTCAGAGGACAATGTGGTGTCAGTCAGTGTCCTCCTCTCCAGGTTCCACGAAGTACACCCCACATCTCACCAGCACAGGGGACCTGCCGGTCCCCCTGACCACGGGTTTCTGGAGAGGGCCCCCAGACAGCACACAGGCCTATCAGTGCACCAGAAAAACACATGCCCCTCCAGTCCCAAGACTTGCCATGGTCTGGGTGTGGTCTGGGTGGACATTCAGTGACCCTGGACATCCAGAGGACGACGGAAGCAGGACCTAGGGCCCTGCACGTCAGGAAGTTCCTCAATGGTGGGCTCAGTGCCGCTGCCTGGGGCTTTATTGCACCTTACTATATACACAGACCAGTCTTCCTGAAGCCAGGGAGCTGAGATTTCTGTAATAACACCACTGTGTCCCCTTCATGTACCTCAGTGTCTACTGAGCTTCCAATCAACCTCAAAGCTTCTGACCCATAGTGGAAACAATAAAAGTACATGGGAAACTATAACATGAAGGAAGAAAGGAGGAGAGGGAAGGGGAGAAGTAACTTCAGCCAAGTTCCTGTTGTGGGTCTCACGCTGAACCCGGGGCCCTGGCCTGTTGCCCAACCCAGTGACGCGTCCGGGAAGAAGGGACCAGTATGTGTCTCATGTTACGGACGACAAATCTGAAGCTTGCTTCAGGAATTCAGACTAGAGAACAATCACTGCTCCCAGAATGGGATCAAACTGTTTCCAGGAGAAAGTGTTCTGGAAACAGAGAAAACATGGTGTGAGGTGTCATACGCAGTGTTCTCTCTGCATGACCTTTCTAAAACTCCAAGAATTAAAAAGTAAAGCCTGCTTCTGAAACACCTCTGGGCCCAGGACTCTTCAATGAGACATGAACTGCAGTCCCGTACAGGATGGGGTGGGGAGCAGAGGGTAGGACACCAGTTCAGAGACTTCCAACAGTCCTGCCCAGGAATAAGAGAACCTGAGGCAGCCCTGGAAATGGGGGGGGGGGGGGGGGGGCGGAGCGGATATAAGAATCACTGGGAATTAGACTTGGCAGCTACTTGGTGCTGAGATGGAAGGGGGGGTCAGAGGAAAATCCATGGCTGACCCTGGGAGCCCAGGGACACTGTCTATAACAATACCAACCACGGAGCCAGGATGGTTGCCAAGTCATTTTTGTCACACTGGCTATGAGGTGCTGGCAGAACACCTGGGTCATGGTCCCCAGCAGAGAGTGAGAACAGGTGTTTGGAGATGGGAGAGAGGTCAGCACCTGAGCAGTAAGACTGAGGCCCAGCTACATAGAGGGGATACAGCTATGGAAATGGGTGCGATTCCCAAGGAATAAGGAAGGGGAGAATATACACATGAATTTTGGGAAATCACTAGCTCTTCACAACAGAACTTTTGACTTGCCCGAAAAGCCAGTTACTGCAATTGGCAGAGGCCAGCAACCCGCCAATGATGGAGAAGCAGGTGGGCGGACACCTCACAATGTACCAGTTGGGGTTCCCCTAGGAGGGAGTGCCGTTCCAGAACTCCCTCCTAACATCTCAGGTGTCTGCTGCCAACAATGAACTGAGCACACACCAGTTCAGAGCTCTGGAAAGATGTCCCAAAGCAAGTGAGTTCACTTTTTTAAAAACAATCAGTATATGTCTCCACGTCCACATTTTCTACCCTCTTACGCCAATAGAAACATAACTATTTGTGCAATCCATCATCGTGGCCCATTCTGACTCAAGGGAAGCCATTCAGTCCACAGCAAACCAGTTTGTCAGGCTGCTATCTCGTCTGTAAACGGCGCCGTTGTTACCAACACCCCGTCCGCCTGCACTGTCTGGAGCAGTGGGGGCGAGGGCGGAGGGACTGGAGGAGAGAAGCAGGTATGAGCTGAAGGCACATTCCTCACCTCCGACAGGGAACCTACGGATGGGAGGTTTCTTGAGAGGCATGATGGCTAATTTCATCTGTCAGCTTGGCTGGGTCACGTTGCCCTGACACGTGGTTGAATATTATTCTGGATATTCCTGGGAGGGTGTTCTGGAGTGAGATTCACATGGAAATCAGTGGACTTTGAGGAAAGCAGATTGCCTTCCCTGTGTGGGTGGGCCTCATCCAATCAGTTGAAGACATGAATAGAACCAAAGACCCACCTCCCTCGAGAAAGAGGTTTCTGCCAGCGGCTGGTCTTCAGACTTAAGCTGCAGCCTCAGCTCCTTCCCAGTCTCCACCCTCCCGGTCCACTCTGCAAATCCAGGTGTGCAGGCCTCCATAGTCGCTAAAGCAATTCCTTCACATACAGAACTACACAAAGAGCGGGCCCTCGCTGCAGGCGGTGTGGGAAGCGCCCCTCTGGATCACTGGGAATTGGTCTGAGCTAAGATCGTGATGGAAACAGAAAACACGAGAATGGAGCTCAGCAGAAAGACAAAGCTGAGAAGGTGGGAGAATGGGAGTCTCACGTCGGCACGCCGCTCACCTTGGAAACAGGACAGGGAGCAGCCCTCTGCACAACGTCTGCGAGTGAAATCTCAGATGTACAGTTACATTTGCATAGATAGTCCAGCTGAAAAAATAACAATAATAAATAACTAAATAACTATACATCCTGTCAGCCGTTTCTCTGGAAAACCCTGACTAACACCAGAGGGCGGGAAGGTGTGAAGCACCATCACTTCAGGAGACCAAAGAAATTGAAACCTATGACCCAGATTGTTGGGAAAAAGGCAGGTGAGTCAGCCGTCACCAGCGTGGCTCGGTGGTTGGCGTGGCTCAGTGGTTGGAGGGTCGGCCCACACACCGAAGGGCATCTTTGGCACTATTTCAATTCTCCCTAAAACTTCAGTAAATCAGATGAGGAGGGGATGAGCATACCTGAACTGGCCTGCTCTTATCACTTTGTCCTGATGAAGTAAACCAAAGGCCAACTAGGAAGCTTTCAGAGGCAACCTGAGGGAGCACCAGCTGGCCTGATACTCCTCTAAATGAATGTGTCCTCTAAGCGAATTTGTTCGTTTTTAGAACTTAGATAATAGAATGAATAGCAGGACAGATGTGTGCTGACCCAGCTCACCCAGTTCCCTTCCACCTCAGCTCCCTCCCACCTCCGTCCCTCCTGCTTATGGCTAACTGCCTCCGCTTCTGCACTTGCTTTCTCTCCCCCAAGGCCAACAAGAAATGCCAGCTGCAGAAGTTTATAACAACCCCCCTATAAAGTAAAAAATCAGCTGAAAGTCGGACTGATCTCCGAGAACTGGGGATCAGTCGCCGGCCAGCTTTGCTCTCTATTTGGCTTTTTTTCCCCTCACCCGAGGACATTTTTCCATTTTTTTGTTCAGAGTGGGAGGGAAAGAGAGAAACATCAATGTGAAAGGGACACATTGAGTGGCTGCCACCCACATGACTAACCAGGGCTGGGGACAAACTGCAACTGAGGTATGTGCCCTTAGCGGGAACCAAACCTGGGTCTCTCGGGACTGCAGGCCAAAGCTCTAACCACTGAGCAAACTGGCCAGGGCTCTATTTGGCTTTAATGTGGCTCGTGATCTCTCGGTTCTCTAGCGCCACAGTACCCACGTTTTTAAGCATATTTCCTCAGTGTCAGAAGCTTCAATCAAACTAGTCATCTGGGAAAAAGTTTATAAACACCTTGGACTGATTTAAACAAACTGAAAACCCCCTCTCCTGAACAGACCCCCATAAAGTGATCAACAGGTAGGTATACTTTTATTACAAGGGTGCCTGACCAGGAGTCAGCCGTGGGCTGCCGTGTGTAGGGTTGGGGATTTGGTGGATGAACAAAATGTAACCTTAAGGTATGCATTTTCGCAGCCTGGTCAGCCAAGGATCAGAGTATGCCTGTAAATAGATAAGGTGTGCCTGATGGGTTGGAACGCCACCCTGTCTGAACTGAATGTATTGAATATGTGTGAATAGAAAAGGTATGCATGAAAATGGATTGGGTCCAGCCAGTGTGGCTCAGTGGTTGAGCATCGACCCATGTACCAGGAGGTCGCCAGTTTGATTCCCGGTCAGAGCACATGCCCAGGTTGTGGGCCCAATCCCCAGTGGAGGGCATGCAGGAAGTGGCCAATCGATGTCTCTATCTCTCTCTCCTCTCATTTCCTCTCTCTGTAAAATCAATAAAGAAAAAAAAATTAAACATAAAAAAAAAAAAAATGGGTTGGAACACCACCCTGAAAGAGACAATGGGTGATATGCTCAGGCATGAATGAGTTTGTTTTGATGTATCTTGGCTGAAAACAGCGAGAGAGACAGGAAGTATGCTGAGCTTGGCTGTATGGTGAGCAGAGATGCAATTTCAAGGGCTTAATTACCTAAAACCCCATGTATCCTGGGGAACCACTTTGCAAATAAATCGGGTTGCATGCAGAGATCTGGAGCATTTGCTCCTTGCGATGCTCCCTCTCATTCCTAACAGCGTCTGCTTGTGGTTCATTGCATTGCAACCACCCCTGGCAGGCCAAGAGAACCAGAAGCTATGGTCACTGGGCAGCGCCATCAAGAACACTGCCCAGCGTGAAACAGTGTCCCCAGCCTCTCCCTCAGTGAGGCGTGTACATGACGTCCCCATGCCTCACACACTGCAGCAAGTGGACCTGTGTGGCCTGTCTCCCACGACCTGGCCCCTTACTCTGAAACTGCAGATGGCTTCATGCGCAGACACCCTCTGTCAGAGCCCATGTCTGCCTACACTCTGTTACAGATTTTAACACAAGCTTAGAGTTCATGGTGTCTCCTCTTCACAGGTCATCATAAATATATTTTAAGGTTATCATACTTGAACAGATTTCATAAGAAATTAAAAATAGTACCTACCTATAATTCCCTTCATCCAACAAGCCATGTTCCTTTTGTGGGAAATACGCCACCCCTTATAAAACAAGAAGGTAAATTTTTCAAAATATTTTCCATTTCAGTGACTCTCTAGTCCTGTGGATCATCAGCAAGTGTGTGAGGCTTGAGGGCCCCCACAGAAGCAACTACTAATTAGATTTCACAGAATTTCTTTGGTTGGTATTTGACGAACAATTTATGCAATTCTACAAAGAAATCAGTGTTATAGTTTCTTAACATTCAACATAAAATATCAGACATAATAAGATAAATGGGGGGGAACATGATCAAAAGATAAAAATGTAAACATGAGAAAAGTAAACATGGAAACAAATCTCTTTAAAAGTCGTTTCATTACAAGAGAATTAGCCAGAATTTTGCACAATTGCAAAAAAAACCCTCCACATGAACACAAGGGCGCCCTTACCATCATCTTCTTACAGTCGCCTTGCAAAGAATGTTCCATCCGCTGAGCCCAGCCTTTGCTGCCAAAATCAGAACACACAGCTGCTTTCACCGTCTAACACCCGCCGCAGAGCGGGTTTCATCCTGGAGTGAGTGTCCATCTGCGCCTTGCTCCACGGAAACCGTACATCAGTCCTTTAGGAGTTATTTCAGTCCTCCACCCCCAAATTCAATGCAAACAACAACAAAGTCCAGAAACAAAGCTATTTTCCAAAAAATTCTGTCTTCCATTTCATTTTACAAGGCCAAGGACAAACTCGAGGAACAGTGTCCCAAGTCCTGCAGTTTCAAATTCCTTCTGTAACTCATCCAGCGACGAAAACTCTTTGACTTCGAATGCCCGGAACCTGCATTTGAAGGGGAGAAACCCTGATGAGCCCCGCCGTGTCAGGGTGCAACTACCACCCGGCGGCTTTGGCGCCCGCGCAAAAAGAAGTTCTACCTCGTGTGTTCTGGCTGCACCTTCGATTCACAGAGCACGCTGACCATCTTCTCTCTGCACTTCTTCCCACTCGAGTCCACGTCGACTTTGGAGGTTTTCTGAAGCACCAGATACTCCTAAACAACAAAGCAGGACATTATTACGTACGTCCCGGGCTCTGGGTCCCAAGTCCTAGTGTTCAAGGGGCCATGCACCTGCAGGCTGACTTTCCTGCTGCATGAGACAGCGAGAGAGTCAGTGTGTTTTCACACACCTGGTGGCAGGACGGACTGGGGACACAGAAGGTAAAAGTGATGTCCTCAGCCGACTCAGGTTTAATCCTGGACTGGACGGCTCTGCTCCCTGGCTGGTTACCTACACCTTCTGCACCTCAGCAACCCGTTCCCTACATTATGGGGAAGTCTCACGGTCCAACGAGTCAAGATGCAAAGCGCTAACGGTACATACCAGCTCTGGTCACTACTATTATTACTGCTCCAGCGTCTGAATAACATTCAAGGTGCACAGCACCTACCTTTCCAAATGGGCAGCATCTGCAAACAGGTACCTGTAATTCTCAGTTCTTATCTACAACCTTATAAAAACTTAACAAATATTTATATGAAATGGCATTTCAGAGACAGTTAATAGAATAGAAAGAACTCCTTTAAAAGTGCAATTTCTGCCCAGCCAGTTGGCTCAGTGGCTTGGGCGTCATCCCAGGGACTGAGAGGTCCCAGTTCGATTCCCGGTCAGGGCACATGCCCAGGTTTCAGGCTCCATCCCCAGTAGGGGACATGCAGGAGGCAGCCAATCAATGTATTTCTCTCACATCGATGTTTCTATCTCTCTCTATCTCCTTCTCTCTCTCTAAAAAATCAATAAGAAACATTTTTTAAGTGCAATTTCTCTGCAGTAGCTGAGCTCTAGTCATATGAATACTTATTAATTGATGGATCCAGTCTAACATCTGCAAAGTAGCTGCATTTAGCCAAGATGCCTGGGCTGTCATTCACTGTGCCAGCCAGTATTGTCTCCAAAAGGATCAAGTTTTATAGATCTATTATAAATCACATTAAGATATGTAGTTCCTAGGTCAGACCCCAGCCAAGTATCTATGTCAAACTTGAATTACTCGTTGAGCTACATGCTCGAACCCAGCACTAATCTGGGTAACCAGATGCAAGACGAGTTTGGTTGTAAGAGCTCGTCTTAAAAAAGCTTGACAGTAATTCCACAGATCTTTAAGGGTACAGGCTGTGCAAGCTCGACCTGTTTTCAATCAATTCAATTGCAATGATTCTTGACCCAACCCATCTGAAAGCGTAACACTTAACAGGTGATCCATGGCTCTTTAAGATCTAAGGTATAATAAGCACTTTCCTTGTCTGGTCCCACATAGAACAGGGTAGATGAGTTCAGAATGAGAACCTGAAAATCTGAAGGCAACGGCTGTGACCGCAGCTGCTGAGCTAATGCCCCTGCATCTGCCAGACAGCTCGGTTAGGAGGACCAGCTCCGCCTTCCGGGTGCAACAGTGAGCAAAAGAAAGTGTCAGACCTACCCTTCACTGCCACAGGTAACATTGTTGCAGAATACCCACAAACATACACCTTGCTGTGCCTAACTCAAAAACAAAATATAAACATGCAGCAGCTTTGAGTGCATGTGTGTAACAGTGAGACTCATTACTGAAACAAATGCTCATACATCACAGAGATTTTTGATGACCTCTCACCCACATTAAGTGGCATGATTTTTTTAAATGTCACCTTCTACTTCATCTTCAAGTTTTTCAAGTTTGTCATTTTAATTAGAAGTTAAAGATACTCTTTAAAAACAGGCCCGGTTGGTGTGGCTCAGTGGTTGAGTGTCGACCCATGCACCAAGAGGTGGCCGTTTCGATTCCCAGTCAGGGCACATGCCCAGGTTGTGGACCTGATCCCCAGTGGGGGGCATGCAGGAGGCAGACAATCGATGTTCTTTCTCATCGATGTTTCTAGCTCTCTGTCCCTCTCGCTTCCTCTCTCTAAAATCAATGAAGAAAAAAATTTAAAAAAACAAACAAACAGGGACCCACTCACACAGTAATAGTGTAATAGCGAGAGCAGAAGCATTAATCAGTCTGCCTCTTGTCACACACATTTATAGACACGTAATTTTAGCAGAAAATGGTCGAATCCACATTCGACATTAACCCTAGCAGCACCTTGATGGTGTCTCTGTGTCCCTGCAGTAAAATCAGGATGACTTTGCCCATGAACATCAGTCTTCCCGTCAGCCCCAAATCGGAAGCCCACCGCAACACGGTTTTCACGTATTTGTTCTTTGCTCTCATGTGATCCAAATGCAGGAGGGTCATCCACGGCCCCTCGTCCCCTGCTATGCTCGCTGCAGGACACTTTCCAGGGCCACCTCCCAATCCTGGCTGGGCAAGGATGTGCCTGAGGTTCTGCTGGACCCAGAGAACCAGCTGGTGGACCATCGGTTCCGACAGAAGGCTCCGTGCTTGCTCGAGTAACGTGTCCCTCACAGCCACACGCTGGGCCCTGGTCAGGTGCTCGGAGCTGACGGACACCCCAGGCAGGCATGACGGGTAACCGACTGGCAAGTGGAACACCAGTTCTAAGGGTATATCCGCATCCGTCGGTCCTTCGGCTTTCGTGAGAATTCGGAAAACGGGGCCGTCTGACTCTGGAAGGCATCCAAAAAGGACGGTTAGCTGCACAGCACTCGGCCTGAACAGAACACCTCCAACTCAAAATGTTCGTTTCCAGTATCAATATTGCTTCAGGTGAAACCAGAGTTCTGTTTGGAAGAGACACACACTAGTGAGACAGCCTTGACTGACAGGCTGCTCCTTCACCCGCAGACTCCCTCGCGGACGCCACACACCAGCACACGGACTCCGCCGGCCTCCTCCCATTTCTATCCAGGTTACCAGAAAGGTTTCTCAGCATTAAACTATTTTCTTCCCAGACTTAACTGATGATTCTGGAAACCCCTAATAAACTCATATGAACCTGCAAAAATGTGGTACCATGTATCTATAAAATCAGTGACTGATTTACAAGTTCTGCACTCAATCCAGGAAGCGTCGCTGTGTGGCCAGTCCACATGAGAGCAGACACTGGAATCCTGCGTGGGTGCCCGGGTGCCCAGCGTCACGACTGTCCTGGCACAGTGACTGGCCGTCCGCCTTGTCTGACTCCAGACCTGCGGGACCAGTGTGACGTAAGGGCAGCAGACTGACCTGGCTGAAGGGCGCTTCTGGCTGGAAGGAGGGCAGTGGAGGGCACACAGGACGGAGAGGCAACAGCTGGCTTTTGCAGTCGCTCCACCTCCCCTCTGATGTGCTCCACAGGGCTTCGCCCCACTTTGCAGAAAGCTGATTAAGCATCAGGCTGACTCAGTCTGCAGAAGCAGATGCCCGCGGCTCAGAGCAGAAAGGACAGGCACAGGGGAATCGCTTGGAAGCTGACCTGCCTCTGGGCTCACCGTGTCTCTGCCCACTCACCCTGTTTGATCCTCCCTGCAGAGGTGGCCACACCTTTGTCTTCGTCCCTGGATCTCCACCCCGCAGCCTCAGCCATGGAAACTGAAAGTCCCCACGTTAAAGAACCTAACACACACAGCACCCCCCGCTCCCCGCCCACCCCGCACAAGCTGCAAACCAAAATCACACCGAACAATGCTCTCTACGCAAGAAAGCAAGCAGACCAATAGCACAGACCGCTCTCCTGATGTTTAATGCAGTAATAAATTTACATATGCTTTTAAAAACTCATTTTTCTCCCTCAAACTCTCGAGTATGTCAATTGCCCCTCCCTCTCTCATCTGCCCAAGTCTTTCCTGCAATTAAACTGCTCCCTTTAGCCCCAGAATTTTTCATGGAACCCATGTACTGTCTGTCTGTTTGGGGGTTTGTTTTTCATAAAAAAAATGAAAACAAAGTTGCCCTTATTTGCTTTAAGATTATTATCAGCTTAGAAACAGCGTGATTAACAGACAATAACTAAATCTCACTAATCTCTGCCTCTCCCCGGCCCCTGAAACTCTGGCTAATAAGTTGAACTCACAAAGTCATCGTTCTCAGCAAATATCTGTGCCCTGGACAACGCATGCCCTAGAACACCGGCATTTTCCGAAGGTCCCAGGTGATTGCCATCTACTCTGAAGACTCGACCAGAACACACAGGGTTCGCTCGGGCTGCAGCTCACATCCTTATTCCCCAGTTGTGGGGCTTCGTTTCTAATAAGTCACCTCGCCTTATAAGTGTAGCAATATAATAACTAAAATAGGCTTCAAGCCTCATTCTCCCCGACAAGTGCATGAAAGACATTACGCTGCTAACCACACTCCAAACAAGAGACACTCAAACCAGAGACAGCGAGGTGAACCCAGATTCCACATGAATCTGGGTTGTTTTTAAGGGTTCACCTTTCTCCAAAATCGACAGGAGAAACTCAATAAATGCTGTCCGGTAACGGAAGACCCTGGAAAATGGAGGTGCAGTTTAAGTGAAGGGTCTTCGAGATCACTGAGAACCCACTAAGAAATCTCGTGTCCACTCCAGACAGCAGCCCTGGACCTGCCTCCTGGGCTGTCCGTCCAGATGCTCAGATAAGATGTGGTTCAGGAAGCACAGAAGCCGGACCCTCTCGCACGTCACTGCCCGGACTCGCTCTCCTCTGCCCCAGGTGGGTCACCAAAGGGTGCAGACACCACTACTTGTCTTTATGTCACGGCTGCATTTTTATTCACTTTTAAAATGTGGTCACAGGAAAGAAAAAAACTAAAAGTAAGTGGAGGTTAAAGTGGCCCCCGCTTCCTTTAGAGGTGAGGTCACCCCGAACTAGTTTTACAGGTGTGAGCCCCGCACCCACCACCCAAAGGAAGAGAGCAGAGCGGAGCAGAGGGCCCATGGGTGACAGTCGTGATCTGAGTGCTAGTGTCAGCACAACACAACGCCACTGCGCGGCCACTGTGGGCAAACACGCCGTGCTGGGGGTCCGTGCACCTCTCCCAGTCACAGCGTTTCATCTGTACGACAATTTCCAGAAACACAACTCCACATCCAATGAGCACTGACTGTGGCCATGTGATCGCTGGGAGCCTCCTTCACCTCGCCGGAAAATGAAGGTTTGTAACAATTCCAGGCTCACCTACCACACAGGTGTGCAAACACCCTGCAGAACCATCTGCATGGAAGTGGGGTCACACCCGTCTCCTTCTCTGGGTGCTGACTATGGCCCTCCCCGCCCGGTCTCTTGGGCAGGTCATGCAGTGGAGGGTCCATGCACTCTGGAGGCTGGTGGAGCCTGTCCAGCCCGTGCTTGTTACCTTCTCTGTAAAATAAACCTAGGACGCATTTAAAGTATCGGGTACACAACAGGTGACCCCGTAAAACCTGGCACCTGGCCTGACTGCACAAGGGGGGGACAGACCCCCAGTCCAGCCCACCCGCAGACTCCCTGGTGGAGCTCGGGGTTCATGTAGCTGCGGCCGTGAAAGCCGGACACCACCAGCTATGGACCCGTTGTGAAGAGGCCAAACCTACAGACGTCCCCAGAAATTCCCAGCATGAATCAGCCCAGCTGAGCTGAATCCGATCACTCAGCCTCTTCATTGTTCAGCCGGAATCGCTGACCCCTGGGTGGCAGCCTGAGCCGGCCTGAGATCCCGCACCGGACGCGCCACCGTCACCCTGATCTCCTGATTCCAGCGCAGCAAGGAGATGCCTATTGGGGGGAGGCAGGAGAAGCTGGTGGCGTCAGGATGTTCTGGTAGCAAGCTCCTGTCCTCCAACCCAGACCGACGGTGACAGGACAGCGCAAGCCAGCAGCCCAGCGACGGTCTGCCGCGGTCTGCCAGAGAAGTCCTCACCACGCCCTTCGCTCCCAGCTGTGGACCTCACGGCCCCTGTTCATTCTGGATTGTTCTGTTCTCCCGTCCAACTCGCAGCAACAAAATGCCCTGAGCTGTTACACTGAATTCCTCTGTAATTCAATTAGTTATTGATGCCAGAACACAGAATTAAATTAATTAGGAGGCATGGCTTCAAAGCCACGCTTAATTAAACAGCAGATGAAGGGCCCACGGTGTTCTGGATAGTAAGAAACGCCCCCTCTTCCCACACTTATGTTTCGGGGTTTTCTCAGCCCCATGAGCAGAGTTTGTACTCCGCTGTGTAGCTGTGGCCCAGGCCACTCACTACCACTCAGCCTCTGTCGGGAGCAGTGGGAAATCATGGTTCGTTTTTCCAGAATATTCCCAGCTGAGCCATATTAAAGGAATTTGGGGAATCTGATGACCCCCCAAAAGGCTGCCTCAGGCTGAAGTAATTATCAATAAGAGAGCAGCCGACACAGTGAATGAGATGGATTGGGGACGCCATCCAATCAGAACAGCGGTGACGAGTGACAAGGAAATACGACTAGGGAGCAAATCCTTGCATGTGTTACCAAGTTTTAGGGAGAGGAAGGGAGAGGGAGAGAAAGAGAGAAGTATCAATGAAGGAGAACATTGATTGGCCTCCTGCAGGCCCCCCACTGGGGATCAGGCCCACAGCCTGGGCATGTGCCCTGACCTGGAATGGAACCGGCGACCTCTTGGTGCACGGTCGACGTTCAACCAGTGAGCCACACCGGCCGGCCTTGCATGTGCATTTTAAAGTACTGTTTGAGAAAGATACAAGGCAGGTGAGGCTCTAGGAAAGCAGGTCCACAGCACGGGCATTCACCGGGCCTGGAACATAGTGGTGCTCATGAACCTGAGCAGATGGGGACAAAAGAGAGTCAGCGTGAGGAGCCAACAGCACAGCTCGTGGAGACAGGAAACCACCTTAGTCCCAGACAGCCCGCCTCCTCACAGCACCCAGCACACTTCAGATGACCTTCTCCAGGGTCAGCCAATCTGTGGTCAGAAAGCCAACTTTAATAGTAGCTGACACACAAAGGCAGGCCAAACCCCATGTCAAAAAATGTCCATGATGTGTCTGAGAGCCCAGCGAAAATGGAAAATTATCTGCACCATTGTTCTTGTTCATAAACTGCAGTTTGGGCTTTTACTTAATAGAAGCCACATACAGGGACAGAGTAAGTTTTAACTATCACCAAAACAGCCGAGAGAACGTTTCCAGCCCTGGCCAGAGTGGCTCAACCGGCTGGGCATCCTCCTGTGCGGTGGATTCCACGTCAGGTTTCTCCCTCCCTCCCTCCCTATCCCTCTCTCTCCCTCCCTCTCTCTCTCTTTCTCTCTCTCCCTCCCTCTCCCTCTCCCATCTTCTCTCTCTAGAAATTAATGCAAATATATTTTTTTAAAAAGGAATGTTTCTACACCGTAAGATCCTACAGGACACGGCAGTGACTTTAAAACTGTGTGTGTGTGTGCACGCGCATGCATGCATGTAAGTGTGGGCTGAACAATTAAAGTGCCTCTTGGGGTCTATAACTGATCTTACCTTTCCGGGGTTAGAAAAGGTATAAGAAAAGCAATCAACTTGGAAACAGAACTGAGAAAAGGTTCTGACCCAACACTGTGCAAACTCGAAAACTCAGCCACCATCTCCTGACCACCCCGGTACTGGAGTTCTGTGATTACAAAGCCGACCAAGTCCCTGCCCTCGAGCTACTTGGACAACCAAAGGCCACACAGAGGACACAACGCACAGCGCTTGCAAGGAACACCCAGTAATGAAATTTGGGAGAGCTGGATTTAGACTGTGCGGTCAGGAGACGCCTCTCTTTAAGGTGAGAGGCTGAAAAATGAGTACAGAACGGCCAATGAAAAAGTAGGGGAGCTTAGGAGGGGGCACCGCGCTCCTTGAGCTTTGGGAGCAGGGTGGGCGCGTGGGGCACAGGATGAGCACATGGGGTGCGTGGCGCAGGGGGGCGCCCGAGCCTGGGCCTCAGGTTCCCCATTCTCAGCTGGAGTGCGACACTGGTCACACTCAGGGGGGGCCACTCCCACCTGCCCCCCAAAGCTCCGGTCCCAGCGGGTCCCCCTGCGCGCCGCGGTCACCTGAGCGGCTGAGCACCTCCCACTCGCCGGGCCCGCAGTAGATCGCCGCCAGGGCCTCCAGCTCCTCCTGAGCCGGCCCCGCCATCTGCGCCCCACTCCGCGGCCACTTCCGCCCCCGCCCCTGCTCCGCCCGCCCGTGGCCACCTGGGGGCGCCCGCGTCTCCGCAGCGGGCCCGCCGAGCCGAGCCGAGCCGGGCGGGGTGGGCCCAGAGGGCGGTCCTGCGCTCCGGCTTCCACCTCCCCGGGGAGACTGCGTCTCTGCCGCGCTTCCCCGGAGGCCAGAAGCCCGGTGGCCTGGGGCAGGGTCGCGCCCGTGGCCTCCCTGCCGGAGGGCGGCTCCCAGCAGAGCCTTGCACCCTCGGCCCGCCCGCGCTCGGCCTGGGTGCGGGGAGGGGCGGTGGCGAGGAAGAAAAGCGGGGGGAGTGAGCAGAGGAGGTGCTTGGCCCTCCTCCGGCTCAGTTGAGCTGAGCATGGGGGACACAGATGGGACCTCGGGCGTCCTGGATCCCCTAGTGACGCGGGCCGCCGGGCACTGACCGCGCAGCTGGGCCCCCCTGGGCGCACTCTGCGCTGGGGCCTCGTCCTTCTCCGTGCAGAGGCGAGCTTGGACCCGCCAGGCCTGGCGTCTGGGGAAGTCACTTCGGTGGCCCAGACCGGTGGGCAGTTCTACGCCAAGTGCCCACTTGTCCCTGCCTTCACGGAGGACAGCCCCACCGACATCAGCCAATGGCCTTGAGGGGCACAGTCAAGTGTGTAAACGCAGCAAGTCCTAGCTTTTAAGTATTGTTTAATTAACGTCTGCCGTGACAAAGTAACCGCTTCAGTGAAGTCAGCCCTTAAATACTGTTTACGTTGTGAAATTCGACGTACAATATTAATGAAATGATGGTCCTTGAACCCGGTGCTCAAGTTTAAGGATTTGAGAACTAGCGATAGGGTAATGATGACCAATACTTCTATCTGTCAACCTGTTTGGCTTGACCCAAACCTTTTGTTTTCTTCTTAGTTGTTTTTTTTTTAACTTTTAATTTTTTTAGAGGAAGAGAGAGAAACATCCATGCAGAGCCTAACATCCGTGGTAGCCTCCCGCATGCCACCGACTGGGATGCAGCCTGACTGGGAATGGAACTGGCCACCTTCCCACCCGCAGGACCACACCCCACCAGCTGAGCCATCCTGGCCAGGCAAAACCTTTGGGTTTTTTTTAGTAACACATTTAAAGTTTTGCAGCTGGCCTAGCTCAGGGAGGTCCCAGTCTTTGTATCAGAAATAACATTTTGAGAGATAAGCCTGAGAATTTAGACCACTGCACAGTGATCCCTGCCATTGACCTACAGAGGTCAGAACCAAGGGGGCAGCTTGGAATACGGAATCCGGGTTACCACTGTTGACGTTGTTCCCACTGTGGCTACAGAGGGATTCAGAAAGGAGACACCAGCATCCAGAACAGAAAGGAATGTAGGCAGACCGTCTGCTGGAGCCACGCCCTGAGGACGTGGGCTTTCAGTGACCCCAAGGAAGCCAGAGCGCTGCTGTGCGAGGAACAGAAAAAGGTTTCCTGAAACTCAGTTCTCTGATGTGGCCCCTTTGTTTAACAGTAATTTTTTTAAAAACTCCTTGGAGCTATTTCCAAATGAGCAGCAGCAAGGGAGGTTTATAATGAGCTGTTAAAAAGTTTGGCAAACAAAAGAATAAGGTTAGTTTGAAGCCCAATGTTAGTGTTAAAAGTGGTAGGAAAATATGGATTTAGTTATTTGACTTATTTATTAAAGATAGTCTATAGTCCTGGCTGGTGTGGTTCAGTGGTTAGCATGTTGGCCTGTGAACCAAGGGATCAAAGGTTCGATTCCCCATCAAGGGCACATACGTGGGTTGCAGGTTTGTTCCCCAGCCTGGTTGGGGTGTGTGCGGGAGGCAACCAGTTGATTCTCTCATCTCTCTCTCTCTCTCTCTCTCTCTCTCTCCTGTTCTATCTAAAAATCAATGGATGCCCTGGCCAGTTTGGCTCAGCGGTTGGAGCGTTGGCCTACAGACCAGAGTCCAGGGTTCCGTTCCCACTAGGGGCATGTACCAAAATAATAAATAAATAAATAAATATTAAAATCAATGGAAAAATATCCTCGGGTAAGGATTAACAACAACTAAAAGATAATCTACAAATTTCCAAATTCGCAATAGGAGAAACATAACACGAACAGGCCATCAGCAGTGTCCGATGCGGCCATGAAACCTGCTGCCTGAGACAATTATACACCCTGTATTACAATTAAAATTAAAATTACTGTACGTGTGGACTGTAGGCCTATGTATTCGAGCACCCCAGGGATCCTTCAACGCCAGGTGTAACCACTAGAGTCAGGAACGGGTTACCCGCGATAAACGAGAGCCGACTGTAATAAAAGTTAATTTTCAAATGTATTCCATGGATCATACTCCAAGATGTTTGAGTTTGCATAATGCTCAGTTAAGGAGAAAAAGAACAGAAAATAGGGGGAAATGGGAGGAGAGGGGAAAGGACCAGCACTGAGGAGCAAGCAGAGCCCTTGGGAGGTGGAGCCAGAAGCTGCCGGTCCTGCAGGGGTGTGTTCAACAACAGCAGAGCCTGCAGCTCCCCCTCTTTGCCCCAAGACACGGGGTCTTCTCAGCGGTCAGGGCGAGGGGCACGAGCACCTGGGGCGCGGCGGAAGCAGCGAGCTCCTCCCCTGGTTCTCCGCACAGCGCGGACCCCGGTCATGTCGTGGGCAGGGTGGCCCGGGAGCACCAGGTCCACCCTGGTCAGGAGACTGGGACCCTGGCTGGTCCATGGGCTAGAATTGAGGCCCTTGACTGCTCCCTGCTGAGAAACATCCTTTTCATTCTAGGAGGCCATGTACCCAGCTAAAAGTAGACAACAGAGGAAATATTATGATTCTTATTCTTTCTTATGATAGCAAGATAGGAAACACCCCTGGAGACAGCTGGCAGCCCCGCCACCTGGAGCTGAGTTTTGGTGGGGAGACTACGTTGTCATGCAGCATGCTTCTGTGGAGCCCCCCCTTCCCCCGTCCCTCCACCCCCCAGCTCTGTCTCCTAGTCCTGCTGCATTTTTCTCATAACATTACCTTTGTCTGAAATCACCGTGTTTGTTTGTTTATGTTTGTGGTTGCCCCAGGATGGCAGGGTTGGTTCCCTGCCTGCAGCACAGGGTGGCACAGACGTCCGGAGTAGGAGGGCACAGGGCACCAGGAGGCTCTGGGAGAAGGAGGGTATTCCACGAGGGCGGGGCCAGCAGCTCTGATGCCAGCAGGGTCCCCAGGGCCGGGGGTTCCCTGAGCAGTGGAGGGTGAGCCCAGACATTCTCAGAGCCCCGACAGAGGAGAAGGGACCGTGGGGCTTGAAAGCTGTCAGCAGCGTCAGGCGTCCGAAACAGTCAGGCACGGAGACTGTTTCTCTCCACTGGACGTTTCCATCTGAAAAGCCGGGGCTTGTCTGTCTCGTTCACCTCAGTATCCTCATCCTTGTGTCTAAAGCAATGCCTGGCACATTAGGAATTCAGGACACGCTTGTTGACCGAAGCAAACGCACTGCAGAGTGCATAAGCTCTTCCTACAATCGCTGATTCAACAAAGTCAGGGAGCCCTGCGTGAGCTGGGTACTCGGAGGTCTCGGGACAAGACGGTGGCTGCCCTCCCGGGCCCACGGCCAGTCTGAGAGGCGTCGGCCTTTCCTGGGCAGGCGGATAAGCGTCCCGCCAGGTGAACAGAGGGTCATCGGAGAAGGGTGGGTGCCCAGTTTGGCCACGTATCAAGACCATCCCAGGAAGGGGAGGAAGGAAGTACTGACCAAGCTCCTCACTGTGCAGGCCCCACAGACCTCTAGGAAGTGGTGGCCCACCGGGAGGCGGGTCTTCAGGTCACCGGCTTGGTCGTCAGCATCCTGTGGAAATCCTGGGAGTCCATGAGACTGCCCGCCTGCCGCTCAGGACGGTCACAGTGACGGCTGCGCCGTCCCCAGCAGCACAGGCTCCAGCCTCGCTGGCCAGCGCAGTCCGGGAGCAGGCAGTAGGCCCGTGCGGTCATGTTTTGTATTTCCCTGATGTGCTTTTTCACTTTTTTTGTTTTGTTCTGTTTTTAGTGGGGAGAAAAATCAAGCCAAGGAAACAGAAAAAAATTCCCTTTGTGACATGCACCACCAGGAACGGTCTCCCTTCCCCACCCCAACCTAGGTAACATAAACACTGCTGGAGAATAAAGCCGCTGGGCTCGAAGGCTGTGTCTAGTGCTTCAGGCGGAACGTCTGCGTGCCTGTGGCTGTGCTGCCTTTTGAAACACCAAGGCCAGTCCTTCCTCCGCTGAGAGCTTCCTCCATTCTGTTTTATTTATTCTTTATTGACTTTAGAGAGAGAGGAAGGGAGAGGGAGACAGAGAGATTGAAACATCGATGAGAGAGAACATCAATTGGCCGCCTCAAGCCTGCCCCCCACTGGACATCGGGCCCACAACCTGGGCATGTGCCTGGACTGGGAATCAAGCCTACGACCTCTTGGTGCATGAGTCGACGCTCAACCACTGAGCCACACCAGCCGGGCAGAGGTTCCTCTGTTTTCAAGAAGTGCTATCCTCCAAGACAAAGCAATGCCGGCTCCTGCCATCTGGAGTCACCACACACTCTGTCTTTTTTGTGAATTCTTCAGGTCCAAGTCCGTGCCGGGACCCCTCCGTCTGTGTCCTTGTCAGACAGCACTGCCATCGCCGATGCGTCTCTACCCTCCAGACTTGGACCTTCCTGAGAGGGGTCTCTAGCCCTCTTGGGGTGTCTCCAGCTCTTAGCACAGCAACGGGCCGGAATGGCACTTGCCACGTGTGCAATAAACCAGGACCGAGAGCGTGGCCAGGTCCGCAGAAACAGACTGTGGTTCACTCGACTCTCAGTCCCACCGGATGTTAGTATTTCGTTGACATGTTGATACACATTGAGAGTAAACAGATGTCTTCCCAAGAATCGCATTCAGTTAATGAAGGAAAAATGAACGAACAAAGGGGACAGTGATCGGTCCTAAGCAGGCCCCGAAGTCTCCTACCGGGGAGTCTCAGGGGTTTTATATATAAATGTATAATATATCATGTAACAGTTGTACAATGTAGACTAAATGTATACAGTAACTGCTCACACTTAGTGATAGTTGCCCACTGTTGCCACTCTACTTGTCTATATAATGTACACAGAAAAATAGATTTTAAAGAATTATAACAGCTAATAAAAAAAAGAAAAAGAAAGGTGTGGTTTTTTTTCATCCTTACCTGAGGATATGTTTTTATTAATTCTTACAGAGACAGGAAGGGAAAGAGAGAGAGAAACATCCATCGGTTGCCTCCCATACATGCCCCAACCAGGGACTGAGTTCACAGCCTTTCCATGCACAGGAGAATGCTCCAACCCCCTGGGCCACCCAGGCCAGGGCTCCAGAAAAGGTCTGACATTGCTGGGCTAAGTCAGGAAGTCATGTGGCAGGTAAATCTATATGGAGTTTCTGTCCCAACCTGAAACAGGACACCATGTGCTACCTGATCCAGCCTGGTCAGAAATATATCACATTTCCACCAGAACGTGTGACTAAGGTATTATATTTTATTTACTATTCAGGTTAATATTAATCATTTTTAAAAAAATAACAGTCACTTGAAGAAAGAGTAGTGAGATAAAACAATGTAGCCACAGCAACTGAAATGAAGAAGTTATGAGGCTTAGATTTTTCTGTATAACTGTATAATTCATGATCACTTACGTTTCTTCTCTTTTTTTCACTGATTTTTGTGATACTTCAATATGTTGGGGACTCATGACTTAAATTCAAAGACCAGATCATGTTGAAAAGGCAGGGGCTTCTCTTGTCGGGACAGAAATGTCCTTTTTCTTGGCTGGGGTGGTGGTAAGGAGTTTATGCTGTTTGAACCTTTAAGATCCGTGCATTTTGTTTTATGTATAGTATACCTCAATGTTTGTTCTTTAAAAAGAAAAGTAAGCCTTGGCCGGTTTTGCTCAGTGGTTAGTCCCGGGTTTGATTCCCACTAAGGGCACGTACCTCGGTTGCAGTTTGTCTCTGGCCCTGGTTGGGGTTGTGTGGGTGGCAGCCACTTGATGTGTCTCTCTCAGATCGATGTTTTTCTCTCTCTCTTCCTCCGTCTCTCCCTCCTTTCTATCTGAAGATAAAAGAAAAAAAGAAGAAAAGTTCTCAGGTTAGAATATAAAAATAAATTAAAAAGAAATGTAATGGGGAAGAGACAGGTTAGTAAGTTCATGATACTTTATACAAGTCCTTTTTTCTGAATTTGAGCTGAAGGTGCCCTCAGCTTGAAAATTGAAGAAAATTATTCTTTAAAAAGCGTTCGAGCTGCTTGGAGTGTCGTCCTGTACATCAAAAGGTGGCAGTTAGATTCCTATTCTCTGAAGTCTTTTGTCCTTTCTGTTCTGTGTCATTTTTTCCAAATTTCCATCTATCCCTGTATTTTGTCCTCGAGGGAACACAGCCCATCACCCCGTCACCTTTCCACCCCCTGCAGGTCCCCCCGCAGTTCTGTTCAGCTCTGCTCCCAGATCTGCAGTATCAGCAATGATTTCGTGAAGTGACAAGACCAGACCAGGCAACTGAATTTGGCTGGAGGAAGGTGCGAAGGGCCACTTAGGCAGGGCGGAAGGACCCAGCACCCTAAACACTGGGCCGCTGGGGCAGACGGGTGTGCCAGGCCTCAGACAAACAATCCGGTTTCGGGGAGCCTCCAGGACACCCATCCCTTTACCAGTCACTAGCCAGAAGAAGACCTGCCAGTTCGCCGGACCACTGATATTGTGCAGTTTTAAGGACCCACAGAGAGGAAGGAACTAGTAAGTAAACTCTGGCGAAGACTAGGGCATGGGCGATAAAGGCTGCCTCGTCTGGGAGACAGGAGAAGACTCTTGTCCTTCCGCCTCTGGCCTCGCCCCTGCCAGCTGGGGCTGCTATTTTAATTCTGAAATTCAGCTGTTTCTTTGCCAGGCTCCGCACTCCTTCCAACACGTTCCGAAGCGTGACCCGTGCTCCTTGCTCTCCAGAGGCCAGACCACTTCCCGTCCTGCTGAGGAGGCTCTGCTTCCCGCCCCTCGCCCCTCGCTCTGGGCCAGCCAGGGGAGGGCCGGGCATCTGGGAAGGCGGGACTCAGCCAAGGCGCCTGGCAGAAAGCCGGAGGCCACGGAGAGGCCGAGGGCACCGGGGCGGAGGGGAGACACACAGCCCAAGTTTTACTTAATCTGAGACAGCCTGTGATTGCACAGCACCACGCCTCCCACCGAGGGCTGAGGTGTGCCCTCGTGTGGTTCCGAGCTGGGGTGTGTGGTTCTGGGGGTGGGAGAGAGGGGGTGGAGAAGGCTGGGGGTAAATAAGCTCTAAAGCATCTTGAAAGGAAAATATTAACTCTAGGTTCAGGTGCTACAACAGATACTTTGATTTGAGGAAAGTAATTTTTATCATCAATCTATTCATTAATTACTACCAAGACGTGCACCACGCAGACTCAGACTTTTGCACTAAATAATCGTGCTTTTATTTTTTCACAAAACACAAACCTTTGCACCATTATCAGGGTTCTAACAAGACGATCCAAGGTTTCCATCCGGCGGATGGTGATTTTTATCTAGGATATTGATGCCATACACATTCTTAAGACGGACATTACGTGAAACTGCCGTGACAAGTAGCACTGAGCTCGCACAACACGCGGATCAGAGCCTGAACTCGCGTGGACTTCAAATTGCACACATCCCGACGAAGAGTACACACATTTCAAAAAATGAGGGAATTACCCAAAGACTGTCATTGATCCCTCCGCACAGAGCACAACCAGAAACTAAAATAAAGAACACTAAATCGCTGCTTTAATCATAATAGATCTAACACCGATTTGTAAATGACCAAGGCTCACATTTTTGTAAAGAAATCAAGTTCTTCGGCCTTCTGGAAACAAATTAGAAGGTGTAGTCTCAAAAATGTTACATTTAATTTGAAAGACTCCCAAACTCTTTACGACCATCAAATATTGATGTCACATGTTCCCGGGGAAGGGCTTCTGACACCCTAGTTATTGCATTTTATTGCTGTTTTCAAGTAACTTTTTCTAATGAAATCTACATCTAAAGTTATTATTACAAATTCTAATAAGTACCCAAAAATGTCATAACTAATTCTTGTTATAAGTTAGTAAGAGTAGTATCTGTGCAAAAATTCCTTAAGTAAGAAGACATAACCAAAGTAGAAGCCAACCAAGCAAGAAATGAAAATACAGAGCACATTTTATTTAGGCTCCATTAACCAAGACACAGCAAATACCTTAATGTACACTTCAATATATAAAAGAAGTGAATATACAGATTATATTAACGAGCTTTCAGCCAAAAGTATCGTATTAGTATTTCTGAGATTTGGCCTTAAATGTAGCTGATGTTAGAACTGTCCACTCCCCAAGGACACAGGTAAGCATTTCCAACCCCATCGGTTCTCGGCAGCTGCCTTGTCCTTCCCCTCCCAGAACATGTTCCCGCGCAGGGACGGCCCCTCTCAGAGCTGGCAGAGGCCGTCTGAGGTCTGGGCTAGCAGGACTAGGGCTCGAATCCATGGGCACCACACCCAGAGAACCCCGAGAAAGTCAATTGCTGGCAAGTTTTTTGTTTGTTTGTTTGTTTTTTTATGGTGAATCAACTTTATTGTGTAACAACAGTAGGAGTAGGACAGTAGTAGTAGTCCATAACAATTTAGTGCAAAGCAAACCCGTACAAGGGGCTCCACCAGGAATCATGGCAGGGGGTAGAAGAGGATCAGTGGGGCATATATCCCAGGAGAGAGGAAAAGCAATGGACCTGTGCTCTAGTCTCCAAGATATCAGTCTTATTTCAGACCTTGCACAGTTATGTTCCACCTCTCTGAGCTTCAGTTGGCTCAACTCTAAAATAGAGGGTGAGGACTAGATGGTCTCTAAGGTCTACCAGCTATAACAATACAGGATTCTAAGGACAAATGCAGAGCACTTGAAAGATGGGGATGCTGCAGGTCAGAGGAAGCAGAAGCACAAAGCCACAGGGCAAGGTGTGCTGTGGGACAGCAAGGACTGTGAACAAAACTGCCTAACTACTGGGAAGTTTCTGGGGGCAGTGCACTTGGAAATGGGCAAGACAGAGTGCTACGCCAAGCAGGGGACCAAATAAAGAAAGAGATACTGTTTCCTGTGGTCAGCAGCCTGACTCATCTTCATGCTCCCCACCTCAAGCTAGAATCTGTATATCTTCATGAAACTTTACCACAACCCCTTCCCCAAACCCACACACCAAGTAAAATAAGATGTGGTTCAGATGCCTTCTCTTTAGAGCCTCACAAGTAGCCCCCTTTTGTGGGCCAGGAAGCCAAGAGCAGTTGCTGACAAGATGGCAGTCAATCCAATCAGCCTCGGCAAGCCTGGCACAGAAGGCAAATGTCGCTCCAAGGTTTCGGAATGGGCTGCGCAGGAACATCCAGACTCTGGTTCAGACCGCCAGACTCATCCTCTGGACTCTTCCCCATGGCACAGAGGCTCTCTCCGGCAGCTCTCTCCAGCCTCCACAGCCCCCTCCATGTAGCCACTCCAGTGTGCACCAGTCTCCCTGCCTGCAAAATAAATCCTGCCCCCCGGCTGGCGTAGAACTCTTCCAAATTGAGTCATAATCCCCGGGGGGGAGTAGGTCGTGTAGCAGCCTCTGAGCACTGTTCCTCACACCAGTTCTTCTCTTCATAGTGCACCGGCTTCAAAGCTTCTTGGGATCCCAGAACTTTTGCATAGAGCTCACACAATTTATCCAACCTTTCTTCTTTGGTGAGACGTGCCAGTTTTCTAGCTTTGTGGCAAGGATAAATCCAGTTATGGCAGGATATTTGCCATCAGGTTTGGTATCATCCAATATGTAGGCAACTGCAGTTTCCTCTCCTTCAATAATCATGGTTCCAGAGTAACCCTTTTTCCTCCAAAAGTTCTCTTTATAGCATTGGCAGAGGAGGGTTGTAAGGAATCTTCATGCCCAGAACAGGAGGAACAGCACTCATCACATACTTAGCCTCATACACCTCATGGTTTAGTGTCTCCACAAGGATATTTTCTCCTGTCTGGTCAATGTGGGCCACAGGCCTCTCCAGCTTCACCAGATCCCTAAGGATGTCCATTATCCGCTCACTTATTTGACCAGATCCACCCACAACTTTCCTCTCCTGCCCTCCGCTGGTTGTTGAGGTGATCCTGGTGGTGCCTCCACACTGCTTCACATACACAGAGACCAGAGCAGAGACCGCACGGGCTCCGCAGTGACACACGGGTTACAAAGAGGGTGGCAGAGTTTCTTGCAGACTCGGTCCAGCAGATCCTGTCTAGCAGCTCCTTCATCGTCACGCGGTCCCACTTCTGCAAGGGGCTCCTTCCATGGGGCCTCACTGGGAATTTCTCTTCCCATGTCATCTGTTGTCCGCCAAAGGTTGTTATGATCTAGGTAGGCAATTGGATTCCACACAGGTGGGAATGCGCCCCGGGATTTGTACAATTTGCCCTTTACGAAGTGGATCTCATACTCCCCGTCATTCACTTTGTAAGCCTCCAATCCTAGCTCCTTGGCTAATCTTAAGACATGACTCTGGGTTGGCCCAACAAAGGATCCTCCAAGGTCTACATATGTAGCCATTTGATTCCTAACAGTGAAGTCCTGCCTCCCGCATGGTCCCGGGCTTCCAGCACCACCACATTCAGGCCAGAATCATGCAGAAGCCTGGCTGCTGCCATACCTGACATGCCGCCCCCACCACAACCACGTCGCATTGGCTGCCCGTGATGCTCGCTTCTCTCCAGGCCTCCCGGGTGCCGCTGCTCTGGTCTCTAGGTCTCCGCCCCTGTCGGCCACGCTGGCAAGTTTGTTTTTTAAAAAAATGTGACTGGCCCTGGCCGGTTTGGCTCAGCAGTTAGAGTGTTGGCCCATGGACCACAGAGGCCTGGGTTCGGTTCCCGCTAAGGGCATGTACCTCGGTTGCAGTTTGTCCCTGCCCCTGGTTGGTCGTGCGGGTGGCAGCCACTCGATGTGTCCCTTTCACATCGATGTTTCTCTCTCTCTCTCTCTCTCTCTCTCTCTCTCTCTCTCTCTCTCTCTCCTTCCCACTCTATCTGAACAAAATATCAAAAAATGTCCTCGGGTGAGGA
The DNA here is from genome assembly GCF_014108415.1 of Molossus molossus. Classification (NCBI taxonomy): domain Eukaryota; kingdom Metazoa; phylum Chordata; class Mammalia; order Chiroptera; family Molossidae; genus Molossus; species Molossus molossus. The sequence continues at coordinate 1,697,269 of NW_023425356.1, read as the reverse complement.
TAGAAAAAAAAATGTGACTAAGTAGGTGAAGGATGAAAGAACAGGGCTCCCCAGTGATGCCACCAACCAGCGCCCTTGGCACACCCTCAGAACACAGCTAGCCCAGCTCCTCCTCCAGTCCTGGGGTTCCAGGGAGGACATGCAGGGAATTCACACGCCTCCAGTGTCTCCCCAGCCGAAATGTGTTCTGATGCTCTGACTGTTAAACCGGTTTAAGAAAAAAGAAGCTACAGATGGGCCTCAATAAAACCGCAATTTTATTAGCTTTGCTTCTTGTAAACAAGGACTATTAAATGCTAAACGGCTTCCTACAGCCTCTCAGTAAGTGACGGTTTGTCTGATCGCTGTTTCAACTTCCTACAGAGTTTTACTTTGTTTTGCCAATGAAAGAACATGTTTGGAAATGTTTGCATTGGCCACAAGAGACCAGGAAGCTTACAGGTACGCAGATGCCCTGGCAGTTGACACAGAACGGTGCTGGCGTGGGCCGGGAGGAGGTGCTGATGGTGTGATCAGGGACTGGGAGGGAGAGGTGGAGGGGACAGTCTGGACCGAAGGGGGAGCCTCATGGCTTTCAAAGGAAAATCAGTCCCAGGGTCCCTCCAGCTCCAGGGCCTGCAGGCTTGTCCTCAAGCAGGGCATCTTGTCAGCACGCAAGCTCAGCAGCACGCGTGTCTGGGGCCGACCAGGTGTGGTGAAGGCTGGGAGGTGAGTGAGGCCGGTCCTCAGGGACCTGTTGAGAACACTGTGCCACAGCTGTGATACATTCCACACAAACTTCTTATGGAATTCAGGATGCACGCGTGCGCACACACACACACACACACACACACGCAGCTTCCAGGAAGTATCGCTGAGGATGTCACCAACAACAAAATGGCTTCAGCCAATTCAAATGTGCATTCACCTGTTGGAGTTCAGAGGAACCTGGAAACAAACTGGTGCAAACATTTATTTTAATCAAGTCTCTTGGGGCATGTTTATTTCCCTTAAAAATGAAACAAGCAGGAATATTACAACATACTTTCCCCACATGGATCTCCAGGAGACTGTTTCTGAGCACAGGGTAATGATCGCGGGCCCAGACCCAGGCGGCCTGGTTGCACCGGGGAAAACCACCCTCCAGAGGCACGCACAACACAGGCCAGTCCACGAGCAAGCAAAACCCAACAGGATGGATGAAAGACACAGTTCAGCAGTTATTTTTGCACTGACCTATAACTCCATTCTGAGTTTCAAATTAGTGCAAACAATACTTATTAAAAGGTGTTAAGCACAAGAATGAAAACTCTAGACAGGAAGGTGCATAATCATTAAATTCTCCCAAATAAAATAAAATACTGAATGCAGAATCTACGGTATTGCATGCTATGTAGTTGATTTTCATTCATTTTCAACATTTTGCAAGAATTTTTACTTTCTAGATAACCACATATTCAAAGAGCATCTTTATAATTACAGGTTGTGATTAATCTTTTTCTACAAAAATAGATTGCTTAAAAATTTATACCAAGGTGCTTTTCTTTTCTATAAATATTTTAAGAGTTGTTAAAATCAGAATGCCAAATAGAATCATTGAAATCAATCCACGTAGCCCTGGCCGATTTGGCTCAGCAGTTGGAGCGTCGGCCTTTGGACCAGAGAGTCCCAGGTTTTGTTCTCGCTAGGGGCACGTAACAAAAAAAAGAAAAAAAATCAATCCATGTAGTCAAAATACTTTGTATGTAAAATTCTAGCAAAAAGCTTGTCACTTAAGTGAAACATTCATTGTCCAGTAAATGATCTGCTCTGTTTTTATGTCCTAGTGGGGTGGAGATAGTCCTAGAACAGCAAAAGATGGATCCTTTAAGGTCTGGCTTAAAACAGCGCAGCTGTCTGTGGGGTCTTTCTCGTCTCCGATCTGTTCTCCGCAGAAACGCGCAGAGCCCGCCTGGGATGTCGGGGCTGGACGCGGGGCGCTGCGGGAGCGGCGATCGCTGCCTAGGGCGACAGCGGCTGCACTTTTGGGGGTCTGTGCTGGCGCGTGCTGCCCGCAATGGAATGACGTCTCCGCGAGAAACAGCAGCCGCAGAACTGAGACCGGCGCGGGGAGCTCCCTGTTTCATGGGGACGATAGAAATATTCTGAGACAGTTATTTCTAAAGGGGCTAGTTTCCAAAATAGTTTTCTGATATAAATGTTTTCCTTTTAAAAGGCCAGTTTTCTTGCCCACAAACAAGAAAGGAGCGCGAGAAACCAGTGTCTGTCTGCTCCCCACTCAGTGCTGTGCCGTGGGGGGCGCTGGACTCCGTGACACTGTCCCATGAAGCATCGGTCACTTTAGAAACAACTACTTATATTTCACGTTCCTTTAATTAAGTCTCTCAAGCCCTGGCTGGTTTGGCTCAGCGGTTGGAGCGTCGGCCTGCGGTCCGGAGAGACCCGGGTTCGGTTCCCACTAAGGGCATGTACCTCGGTTGCAGTATGTCCCCGGCCCTGGTTGGTCGTGGGGGAGGCAGCCACTCGATGTGTCCCTTCACATCGATGTTTCTCTCTCTCTCTCTCCCTCTTTCTCCCTCCCACTGTATCTAAAAATAAAATGGAAAAATGTCCTCGGGTGAGGATAAAAAAAATAATAAGTGCACCCAGGATAAACCAGTCAATCTCATTTTATCATTTGGTTATTGATCAAGGTTTCAATTACCGTCTTTACATGTTCTCTGACGCACTCCCTGCATTTCACAGCCAAGTAATCTGATCAAATCAGGTGGCACACCCACCTGCCCCCAGCCTCGGAGCGGGAGCAGGGACTGAGGCCAGCTGAGGAAGAGAATGGACCTTTTGGTTTGGGTTCAATTAAAGTCAAGTATTCACCGCCGGTTAAATTATGTTTCTCTCTCTCTTAGGTAAGACGACCATTAAAGTACTTGAGAAAAATCAATAAAGGCAATAACAACAAACTATATAATTCTACATCTGGGCTGCCAGAACCAACAGAAACATATGCTCACAAAAACGCACAAAAGGCCAGTGTCACTGGCCACTGACCCTCACACAGGACAAGTCTTGGTGATTAGGTACTTAGATTAGATTATCTGGGTTTTCCCCTGCCCTTTAGGAAAGATGGAAATTTCAAAGCCCTCAAAGTGCTAACTGCACAAGTGCGGGTATAAACTCTTGGGTAAAATATGAACACTGGTGTTTCTGTAGGGTTAGTATGGCCAAAATAAGGCTCACCTTAGGGTGATAAATACATACGACATGAGACTCTGGGATGGATGATGGGTTCTGAACTCCGGGCACATTTTGCAAATAAAGTAATGGATTTTTAATAGGAAAACTGCAAGGGAAGCAGAGAGACCACAATGTTAAAGCTATTTCTTCATGAGGCCTCCTCCTGGCTCAGTAGCCGTCTGCACCACGCATTTTTAGGAGGCCTTCTCTATAAGATGTCTTAAAACTTACTATAAATTAAAAAAGAAATACTTTGATAAAATGCTAAAAATAGAAATAATAAAGTGATGTCTGAAGAACCTAAACATGCAGAAAGTATCTCCCATGACTGAATTAAATATGCCCAAGGTAAGTAAACGGCTTCCTCATGAACAGATATCACATCTCAATGAAAAAGGAACAGTGCAGAAACTTGGAAAGTGAGCCCCACACAGCCCTGGGAGGCAGGGGCCACAGTGTCCGGCTGCCCACAGACGGGGCAGCAGTCCCCACTCCTCAGCACGTCGGCACGGGACAGGAGGGGTGCGCACGGCAGCCACCTCCGCACGGAGAGGAGTCTGATGCAGGTGAACGGAGTTCTGAAAAGATGCACCACTGTGTTTATAACTTTTTATTTAAACCTCTCAGATGTCATCCATGCTTATAACGCAGAAGAAAATCAGAAATCTTGAGATAAAAACAGAATTTTAGTTTCTCTTTCCTAAAGGTAAAATTTAAAAAAGAGACACTGAAACCCTGGATAACACGTGTAATTAATGAGGAAGAAGAACATGCCGAGGAGTCACCCTGCCGGCGGACGTACACGGGCAGTGCGAGGTGAGCGGATGGCCGGTCGCCACACTCAGTCCAGCTTTCCGTTCTGAAGACTGCTGTTGGCTTTCTCTCGTCTGAAGAGAGAGAGGACTTTAAGGCAGCCCTTTGAGATTCTGATCATCCACATGACGTTCATCACGTCCAGAACAGCGCAGGTGGCCACCCAGGAGCTCTGCACCAGCAGCCCGAGCCTCGCGTAGGCCTCCGTGCCCAGCATGGAGTGCACGAAGACGTAGAAGGACGGTATGGGGGCAATCCTCACGGTGAAGAACACCACGGTCATGAGGATGCCATTGATGACGTTGGCCTTGGAAAACTTGGGATACTTCAGAGCTTCGAGGAACCACCTGGAAAAATGTAAGAAACATCACCTTCACTGTGCATCTCTGAGGATTAAGCATTTCATTTTAGTTTTTAAAAGGCAGTAACATCCCCCCGAGATTCATACGAAGAGGCAAAGGACGTCAGTAGAAATAACAACAGATGGGTGTTGACAGGTTCCATCTGTCCAGTTGTGTGAAGAGGAGGGCACAGAAACAAGGGTGCCCGGTGGCCATGAGCACCCAGGGCCCAGAACATGGTCTCTAACACCAGCCTCCAACACAAAGAACCAGGTGGCCTGAGAAGTAGCTGGCTGAATGCTGGGACAGAGAAGACACCATCCACACCACAGGACTCTGCAGTGCCAGACAAAGACAGTGCTCAAAAGACACAAGGCTGAGGTCGTGTCAACGGGGCATGAAAACCAATTGAAAGAGCTCCTAAAGGCAAAACGGCAACAATTTCAACCACCCAGTAATAAAGGAGTATTGGATTGTAACCATGGGGTCCTCAAACCCTGAGCCCAAAGCCCCAAACGTCTCTCCAGATGCTTGTGCTGCACACTGGGGTGCAGAGTGTCCCCTCGCCCTCTCCAAGGCTAACGGCTTCCTCACCCACGCTCTGGGACACTAGCCACTCAAGAGGCCCCTTCTCCCTGCTCCATCCGGTTCTACATCCAAAGATGGGTTCTTTCTCCTCCATTACCAACATGCTCCATCCTTCCTGATTCAAACAGCTCTCCTCTGCTTGTGGACCATCCCACTGTCCTTCACAACTCCGTGCAGCAGGACTGCATTCCCCTCCCAAGACATCTGTCACTGGCGGCATCCCCACAGCCAAGACAGTGGCTTGGGCTTGCCCGGGGCCCTTGTCCCAGATGGCCTTTCCACAACATATGGTGCTGCTGGCCACCAGCCTCCCTTCTGTCCTCTCCTACCTCCCTAGATACCTTCCTCAGTCTCTGCTCTCCCGCCCGTCCTTCCACAGTCTGTGCTTGTCAGAGACACCTCCTCTCATCCACCTGCTCTACACCAGAGCCCTTCACCCCTCAGGACCACCTGCTCTACACCAGAGCCCTTCACCACTCTCAGGACCACCTGCTCCCATCCACCTGCTCTACACCAGAGCCCTTCACCACTCTCAGGACCACCTGCTCTACACCAGGGCCCTTCACCACTCAGGACCACCTGCTCCCATCCACCTGCTCTACACCAGAGCCCTTCACCACTCTCAGGACCACCTGCTCCCATCCACCTGCTCTACACCAGAGCCCTTCACCACTCTCAGGACCACCTCCTCCCATCCACCTGCTCTACACCAGAGCCCTTCACCACTCTCAGGAACACCTGCTCCCATCCACCTGCTCTACACCAGAGCCCTTCACCACTCTCAGGACCACCTGCTCCCATCCACCTGCTCTACACCAGAGCCCTTCACCCCTCAGGACCACCTCCTCTACACCAGAGCCCTTCACCCCTCAGGACCACCTCCTCCCATCCACCTGCTCTACACCAGGGCCCTTCACCCCTCAGGACCACCTGCTCTACACCAGCCCCTGCTCTACACTCAGAGCCACCTCCTCCCATCCACCTGCTCTACACCAGGGCCCTTCACCCCTCAGGACCACCTGCTCCCATCCACCTGCTCTACACCAGGGCCCTTCACCCCTCAGGACCACCTCCTCCCATCCACCTGCTCTACACCAGAGCCCTTCACCACTCTCAGGACCACCTGCTCCCATCCACCTGCTCTACACCAGAGCCCTTCACCACTCTCAGGACCACCTGTTCCCATCCACCTGCTCTACACCAGGGCCCTTCACCCCTCAGGACCACCTGCTCTACACCAGAGCCCTTCACCACTCTCAGGACCACCTCCTCCCATCCACCTGCTCTACACCAGGGCCCTTCACCCCTCAGGACCACCTGCTCTACACCAGGGCCCTTCACCACTCTCAGGACCACCTCCTCCGATCCACCTGCTCTACACCAGGGCCCTTCACCCCTCAGGACCACCTCCTCCCATCCATCTGCTCTACACCAGGGCCCTTCATCACTCAGGACCACCTCCTCCCTTCCACATCCTCTACACCAGGGCCCTTCACCCCTCAGGACCACCTGCTCCCATCCACCTGCTCTACACCAGGGCCCTTCACCCCTCAGGACCACCTGCTCTACACCAGAGCCCTTCACCACTCTCAGGACCACCTGCTCCCATCCACCTGCTCTACACCAGGGCCCTTCACCCCTCAGGACCACCTGCTCTACACCAGAGCCCTTCACCACTCTCAGGACCACCTCCTCCCATCCACCTGCTCTACACCAGGGCCCTTCACCCCTCAGGACCACCTGCTCTACACCAGGGCCCTTCACCACTCTCAGGACCACCTCCTCCGATCCACCTGCTCTACACCAGGGCCCTTCACCCCTCAGGACCACCTCCTCCCATCCACCTGCTCTACACCAGGGCCCTTCACCCCTCAGGACCACCTGCTCTACACCAGGGCCCTTCACCACTCTCAGGACCACCTCCTCCGATCCACCTGCTCCACACCAGGGCCCTTCACCACTCTCAGGACCACCTCCTCCCATTCACCTGCTCTACACCAGGGCCCTTCACCCCTCAGGACCACCTGCTCTACACCAGGGCCCTTCACCACTCTCAGGACCACCTCCTCCGATCCACCTGCTCCACACCAGGGCCCTTCACCACTCTCAGGACCACCTCCTCCCATCCACCTGCTCTACACCAGGGCCCTTCACCCCTCAGGACCACCTGCTCTACACCAGGGCCCTTCACCACTCTCAGGACCACCTCCTCCGATCCACCTGCTCTACACCAGGGCCCTTCACCACTCTCAGGACCACCTCCTCCCAGCCACCTGCTCTACACCAGGGCCCTTCACCACTCTCAGGACCACCTCCTCCGATCCACCTGCTCTACACCAGGGCCCTTCACCCCTCAGGACCACCTGCTCTACACCAGGGCCCTTCACCACTCTCAGGACCACCTCCTCCCATCCACCTGCTCTACACCAGGGCCCTTCACCCCTCAGGACCACCTGCTCTACACCAGGGCCCTTCACCACTCTCAGGACCACCTCCTCCCATCCACCTGCTCTACACCAGGGCCCTTCACCACTCTCAGGACCACCTCCTCCGATCCACCTGCTCTACACCAGGGCCCTTCACCCCTCAGGACCACCTCCTCCCATCCACCTGCTCTACACCAGAGCCCTTCACCACTCTCAGGACCACCTCCTCCCTTCCACATCCTCTACACCAGGGCCCTTCACCCCTCAGGACCACCTCCTCCCATCCACCTGCTCTACACCAGGGCCCTTCATCACTCTCATGACCACCTCCTCCCTTCCACATCCTCTACATCAGGGTATGTCACCCATTCTCGGGGGCTGGGCACCCTGCACACACCTCTGGCTTCAAGTCCTCTCAGAAGCTCTACTGGTGCTTCCAAATCTCTTCACCTGACTAGTCACAAGTTCTCAAATGTGCCTAAAATCAACATGCCTGAAGTCCATGCTTTCCTCCATGTCTAGCCTCCCCTCCCCCCATGATCACCGCCACAGAAAATAGCCCATTTCCTTTCCAACCTCCCAACCTTACTTAGTGGGACCATGATGGGCTCTGTCACCCACGTCAGGCACAGACGTCGTCCTAGACTCTTCTTGCAGCCTTACGGAGCTCTGTCCGCTGACCTTCACCTCCCATCCCACTGCCAGCGTGGTCCTCCGCATGCTGACCTCCATGCCCACCGCAAGCCCGCTGGGTCCCCTCTCAAGCCTTTCTCTCCGATGTCCCAAGTCCGACACCACCATTAGCCCGTTCTACAAGCGCTTCACATACTCCAAATTCTGGATTGTCTGGAAAGGTGATTACCAGCAAATCCTGACTTAAAGGCTGTGCCCTTCGGGGTCCTGTGCAACCCCTGAGCTTATCTTCTGCCAATATCCGTCTGTGTCTAGAGCCTGGTCCCTAAGCCTGTCTCTTTGAAAGGAAAAGACCACAGATGAGTTCAGGTGATATTTATCTACTTGTCCTTCTTCCCCCCATGTCAGAGGACCAGTGATCTGTGGGAACCGTATCTTCCTGGCTAACTCGGTCCCTCTCAGACAGCGACGGGGCCAGCGGCGGGAGACTGCACTGACGCGGAGGAGGGCCGCTCTTCACGCCACCCGCTGCTGAGCGCTGGACCGAGACGAAGGGGGCAGAGTCTGCCACCGCCTCAGCCCCCGAGAAAAACCCGCTTGGAGCCTGCTCACTTCCTCCCCGGCCCTTCCGCTGCGGTCTGACGCTTCAGTTATGTCTCCTGGGCGTTCTCCGTGGAGCGCTGCTCACTCCACCACTTACCAGCAGTGTACAAACATCTGCTGTTTTTATTATCCAGTCTAACTTGTTGGTATTATCTGTTCTAATTCGTGTTTGGAAAGAGGTGAGAGCTTGTGTGCAGGTAGAGAAAGAGAACCAGTGAGGAGAGGGCACGGGAGACAGAACAACCCCCCTGGAGCAGTTCGCTGAGCCGAGGGCTGGGCAGTAGAGGGTCAGAGACCAGGCGCCGGGACAGCTGCAGGCCCGGGGACACTGTGCATCCGAGAGGAATGGGGAGAATTTTAACGAGTGTCCCTGTGAGCAACAAAATGGATCTTTGTGGACGACCTTGGAAAGAGTCCAGTGAGAATTTGGACGCTGCCCTGCTTCTGGAACAGTTCAGCACAGAGCCTGGATGGGAGCTGACCCTGCTTCTGTCTTGGTGGCAAATGTGATTCTTTCAGGCGTGTAAACATTTATATTAACGAACATTAGCTCTGGAGATTCAGGAGTTCGGGAGCCTCATTCAGAGAAGCTGCCTTCCACTGCCATGTCATTTGTTGAAATGCAGAGATAAGTAAGAAACACAAAAAAGAGAGACAGAACTTTACAACAAAATGTATCCATCCTGAAGCTATACTGTCTGTCGCTATCATGGAGCACAGTGAGGGGCCCAGCCCAGCCAGGAAAGAGGTGGTTTTCCAGCTGAGCCTTGGGAGATGACGCAGAGCACATGGACAAGCTGCAGAGAGAAGAGATTTGGGGGGAAGACGTGGCGGAAAGAGAAGACACCCTCCTTGGAGGCTCTGTCCTGGAGAATGGGGGCCACGGGTGGACGCGAGCTGCTGCTGCAGGCGTCCGTGCTGTGCTCTCGGCGGTCAGCACGGAGGCTGCCCGAGCAGGGAGGTGATCGGGGACAGGATGGGGCAGGCCAGCAGAGCTCCATGCAGACCCGGGCAGTGACACTCAGTGACGGGCTCTGGGGGCTCTGCCATCTCTGACACACAAATGGAGTCTGCCTGGAGCGTGAAGGCAGCCGTGGTAAACAAATGATTCTAGAGTCAGAGGAAGGGAGAGGGAGAGAGAACATCGACTGGCCACCTCCTGCATGCCCCTCACTGGGGATCAGGCCCACAACCTGGGCATGTGCCCTGACCAGGAATTGAACTGGTGACCTCTTGGTGCATGGTTGACACCCAGCCACTGAGCCACACTGGCCGGGTACAAATGAGACTTAATAAAAATAGGCAAGGAGTTTGGCCTGTGAAGCCTTGGTTGCTGGACACCCAACCCGTTCAAAAGAACTTTCTAAAACAATAAAAATGTGCCACATGGGCTATGAAGCATGTGAAAGCATGTGACAAGCTAGGCCAAGGAACTGAATTTTTAATTCACATAATTAAATGTGAGCAGTCACACTGGGCTCCGCTGGGCAGGACGGCGATGGCGGCCAGCACCACGGCCTGGGCTGGGTGGCGAGGTGGGCACGGACGGCCAAGACGGAGCGGCAGGACAGGCGGGGAGGGCTTAGGAGGTGAAGTGGTAGCACCTGCTGATGGATCACACACGAGGAAGGAGACAGACCAGGACAGCCCCGCGGGGAGGACACAGGAAATGGGCGCAGTCGTGCTGGCGGGCTGGGCCTGCTGAGCGCGGGAGGAGGGAACACCGGGCTGTGGCGCCCGCCGCAGGGAAGATGAACCGCGCTTCTCACCGAGAAGACCACTCGGCGCAGAGATGTTACATGACTTCGCCAAGGTTGGAGCAAGTCAGGTGCCCAGGCTGAAGTGCACCTTGAGTTGGTCTAATTCTGAAATTCCTGCAAAATCCATGACACCAAAACGAGCGGCTAGGCGAGCGCTGGAGCCCAGGGCTGCGCTCGCGGGAGCAGCAGAGAACCCGCAGCCCAGGGGAGCCTGGTGTCACGGAGCCAAGGGGCTCAGGCGGGAGGAGGAGGTGACCGACAGTGGCCAGCACACAGATGATGAGACAGGCACCGGAGTTCATCAGACTCTGCACTCAAAGTCACAGGTGGCTCTCACGGAACAATCCGGAAGAATGACAGGCGGAGCCTCCTCTGAATGGGTTAAAAGCCAAAAGGACACAGCGAAGCGAGGACGCAAACGTCCACTGGGCACCTCCAGTGTTCGCAGGGCTGTGCGTGGTGCGACCCACGCACAGCCCCCCACACGTGCTCGTTCTTCTTCAGCAGCTTTGGGATCTCAGAGACACAGTTTCCCCAGGATAGAAACCAATGGTACACGTTTAAAGAATGATGTCACCTACCGCTGGTTCACAAAGGGGCTGGACAGCTCTGCGAGCAGGCGGAAATTCCCGATGTACTCCAGCACGCTGCGTTTCTGGGCGATGAACACGAAACAGTGTCAGGGCTGACATTCTCATTAAAGTGTCCAAACATTGAAAAACACTCAGTAGCTCCACAGCATAAAATAACGACCAATCCCCAAACAGGTCTAGCCTGTGAAGCAATCCTCTTCTCGATGAGAACTGGTCAATGTCATTACGAAGCTATGACCTTGTGAAAGACAAGTGTACTGTGCACGTATGTTCACTTGTAAACACAGATCTCAGCCCTGGCCGGGCGGCTCGTGGTTGAAGCCCTGTCCCAAACACCAAAAGGTGGCAAGTTTGATCCCCAGTCAGGGCAAACACCTCTCTCTCCATGTACACACACACACAAAAAACACACCTCCCTTAAAAAAAAAAAAAAAATCAATAAACTGACTTTAGGCAGCTGTTTCATGCTGACTGAAGAATTCTGCAAATAGCCATTAGTGTCAGCGTATAAACTACAAGAATATACACACATTGTCCATCATTATCTCTAGAAAATCAGACCTAGAAAACGTTGTATTTACCAAGCCTTATATTTCTACACACTCAGAATTTTTTTTTACAAACATCTATATTCAGACCAAAATGGCGATTAGGAATGAACACAGCCACCGTTCCACTGCCCAGGTTGCACTGCTGGTTTACCACGGGGGAGTGCGCCTGAGTTGTCAATAGTATTTTGTGTGCTCCGTCACTCCCTTGCCACCCCCACTCCCTTAGTTCAAAACCACCGGTCAGCTCCCTGCGTGCCCGAGTAAGCATCAGGGGCAGGTGCCCTGCAGGGCACAGGTGGCTACGCCCCAGCCCTCAGGCTCTGTGAATTCCTGGTACCTTGTCCCCTCTCTCCTTCTCCAGAAACCTACTGAAATACCACTGCAGATGCTATTAGAGGGATAGGTTTAAGTTGCTCTAGTATCTTTAAATAAGTAAATTACAAATGTCGATACTTGATGGTCAGTCAAGGATGGCAGGCACAGGTGCATCTGGTCAGCGGGGGCTTCCACACCTGCCCTCCATCTTTAAGAAGCTTTGCCTAGAACGAGCTAGGAATAGACTTACTCATAAATGCATCTGGAAAGACAGATAAATAGCAGCAGCTACACGATCCTAAAGGTTTTGAGTGAAAATTCAAGAAATTGGGGCCATCTGCCTTTCTCAAAGTTTATGATTCCAAACAAGTGCCCTAACACAAACACCCAAGGGAAGTTATTCTTTTTGTTAACAGACGAAATAACACAACACAGGAGGGACCCTTGATGTGCCTGGAGTTGGTCTGTATGAACTAAGAGTGCCATGTGTACATGTGTATACATGTAAGTCCCCTATGTCCCCCATCTCCCCTTCCACCTGCCTGCTCGCTGGCACTGTGCACCCCGGCACTCACCAGGATGAGGAAGAAGGCATACAATGATGTGCAGTGGTGAATTACGAAATATTTGTCACCGATTACTTTCCAGTACAAAATGATAGTCAACAAGTCTGTAAGAGGGAAAAACACAGACATTACCCAGGAGGAAAGCGCTCGTCCTAGCCTGGAGCCCCGGGGCTGCTCTCCACATGCCCCGCTCCCCACGGCCACCACCACCTCCGAGCCACAGCGCTCGTCCTAGCCTGGAGCCCCGGGGCTGCTCTCCACGTGCCCCGCTCCCCACGGCCACCACCACCTCCGAGCCACAGCGCTCGTCCTAGCCTGGAGCCCCGGGGCTGCTCTCCCACGTGCCCCGCTCTCCACGTGCCCCGCTCCCCACGGCCACCACCACCTCCGAGCCACAGCGCTCGTCCTAGCCTGGAGCCCTGGGACGTACTTTCCCAAAAAGCCTCAGCTCCCACCCAGCTATGAGCCGCCTGCGGGGCTGCCCCAGCGCGAGCACCACTGGGCATCAGGATGGTGCGGCCCCCAGCTGTGTGTACCCTTAGAGCATGAATGAACACCAGAGTTCCAGGGCTAAATACAGTGAAAATACTGTCCCTGAGTAAACAATTTTAAAATAAGCACTATAATAATTCGAATAGAGGAGATGGTCGCATAAAAGGTAAAAATGACCAACTCATTTGTAACACAAATTCAACAGCACATATTAAACTTGAACAAAGCATGTGACTAAATATTCGTCTGGAAGAGCAAGAGGCCACCGAGAGTGAGGACTGCTGGGCAGAGACAGGAAAGAGCTCCAGATCTGTCTCCCTTCAAACATGTTCTGACTCCAAACAGTGGGTTCAGAGGAGTTCCTTCCACAGAACAGGACCTCCTGGTGCTGACATGACCCCGAGGGGGAGCATGGGCCGTGGGCAGACACCAGGCAGGATCAGGTCCTGTAGGGCTGGAGTCTATAACACAGGGGCACAGTCCTTTACCAACAATAAATAAATGACCAATACCCAACTGATGTGGACATTTACAAAGAGAAAAGAAATCATCAGGCTACAAGTTTTAAAGAGAAAACAAATGCTACAAATGTGAAAATCACTGAAGAGAACACCCTCAGTGACTGATGGCCACTGACCCTACCTAGACACATATCCTGGCTGTCTACTCTCTGGTCGTCAGTCTGCAGGACAATGACCTTGCAATATTTTCTACAGAGAGAATAAAAATAACTCACTTTTTGTTCCACTTGGTTTAGGAAAGTTTGTTTCGGTTCCTAACTCTGATTGGTAAAGCGTTTCAGATTGGACTCTTATTTGGGAAAACCCTTACAAGCTGCCTTCACTGGGGATCTCCCAGCAGCGACTCAGAATAGACAACGCTGCGTGCGGCACGGTGCACAGCACGTGTCCTCACCGGCACGGTGCACAGCGCGTGTCCTTGTTGGCGACAGTGTTTGTGTCAGAAGAGTTTGGTCTTCATCACTGCGTTCACATGACTTACTCTTCTTTCCACTGGGCCACCCCACCATCTGATGGCCTCCTCCCTATTTTTACTCAAAGCATCTCTCTTCCTCGAGAAGATAAACCACCATGTTGGATATAACCTAACTTCTGATCACTTCCTGATGGCAGGGAATCTTCTGGTCCCTCACTCACCACTACCACTCCGGCTCCATAGTCCATTATTTTTACTTAGATTTCCTTTCAGTTGTGAATTAAGTTTGAGAATTACAAAACAGGGTCCTTGTAGAAATGCCCCCATGGCGGATCTGCTATGTCCCTCCTGTTTGATGGACAGCCCGACATGTCCTCACAAAGCAGCGGAAGGGCAGGGCCCGACTCCCCTTCCCGTCGTGTCCCTGTGCGGAGGCTGCTCAAGCCCCGTCCAGCACAGGAACAGACAACACAGGAGGACGTAAGTGGAGAGATGCCATGATTTTGGCTTATTATGGCTAAAACAGCTTACTTTGCAAATTGCCCCAAAACAATACTCCATGGCCCTGGGGATGCACTTCAGGCCCTTGGAAGTGGGAGACTCGGAGGCTTGGACTGTTCACTTCGCAGCGGCTGCACCTGAGGGGCTCTGCAGGCCGAAAGGGACCATGGCTAGTGAGCCTCGCCCAGGAAGCCCCACGCTGCGGCTCCAGCCCCACAGGGACCACGGGCTGACGGGACAGCGTGCTCCTCTGTGGGTCCTAAATACACTGAGCGAAGCACAGACTGTCTTCCTTGCACCGCTCCAGAGGGACTGTAAAAGGACAGTGAAAACACCACGTACCAGAAAGGAGGTAGCCTGAAGCAATGGCAACGTTCACTTTCGCAACCGATGAATCACCCCTATAAATATTTTTGAAAAAAAGTTCCTGATTTTAGCACATGGGTTATAGATGACAGCTACTTTTCTCTACCGAGACTTAAACATGATCAGGGTGCTTTGCACAGACTCTCGGCCAGTGACCTGATGTTTGCACAAAGCACGGTGTTGCTATGACAGCACCGCGACAGCCCTCGACAGCCCTACTTTCCTACACCCATTAGTCAAAAGGTTCAGGGAAACAGCTGTACCAAAAGACAATGTTTTTTAAGTGTGTTCTCGTGATTTGAGAAAAGATTCAAGTGGAATGCTGATTTTTTTTTGATTCCTTATTCTGAATCAGAAACTCAACCTCAAGGAATCGTCTGGCCTGCCCCTGACTGGAGGTGGCTCGCTGTCATCATCATCACTTTACAGGGCACTGGAGGGACTCACCTGTCATCCACGTCAGGACCTGGTGGAACGGGACAGTCCCATCCTGCCGTGCAACCCCTCCACAGGACAGAACCCTACACTCTTCCCCATTGATGCTCCGCACCCCGAGACACACACACGAGGACCAGTCCCTCATCATCAGATTTGTAAAGTGAATACTGGAGACAAGAACCCAGAAGGAAACTCTGGCAGCTCTACCACGGCTGGAAGAGGCTTGGCGCCCTCTTCTCACATCAGATCTGCAGGCAGACCTGGAGTGCAGATGGCGCTGAAGGGAATCAAACGTTTCACAAGCTGTAATGGGTGAAAGATTCCTAAGGACACACACGGATCAGCAAAGCAAATCGTTGTTATAAAAGTCACTTCCCAAAAGGACTGGTTCTGTGGACAATCGTGTTTGTGAAGTAAAACTATGAAAAGAAAAAAAGAGCTAGAAACTGTTTAGGTAGATTATATAAAAACCTAGTCCAGGAATTAAATTTGCTAAGTGGATTCAGTTCAGGAAACATCTTCCCAGTGAAAATCTATCAACAGGGCAACAATACCACCGGGCGTCCTTCCGTGCTGACGAAGGGAGACGGTCAGACGGAGGAGCCTGTGCTGCTTGCACAGCGTCCGGTCTCCCGAATAAGCCGAGTCTGCCCACAGAATGCCGGGAAGTGGTTTGTGAAATTCCTGCCACTGGGATGACATTCACACTTCTCAGGAAGAGCCACCTTACAAATTATCCCATCAGCACTGGGCACGGTCGTCGGGTCTTCAAATGCCTGTCTATGGAACTAACTTCCTCCCGCGTGGGTATTGTTAATTCTCATTTCCAAATCTCTGATATCAGATGGTGGGCCGAGCACACATCTGAGGCCTGTCCTGTCTCAGAAATGACTCGCTCAGAGCAGTGGTCATGAGGACTGGGCTTCACTCACCGGTGCAGCACACGTGCACACCGTCAGCCTCCTGTTTTGGGGTAACAATGGCGATGCTAAGGCAAAATGGCACTTGGTGTTTGTGTGCAAATCTAAAATGAGTCACTATGGTGCACCATGCTGAAACAGAACTGAACACCATCGTTCTAGCAAACTGGAAACCATCAATGTGTTTTCTGTTTCAAAGCAAAGCAGGAGATGTCCTGATTAATAACTGACGTCCACATGTAAACCACACTGACTGTACTGGAAAGAAATGGCTTACCAGAGTGGGTCTGAAATGGTAGCCTCATCGAACAAGAAAACGTACAGGCCTAACAGCCCAACCAGCAAGGAATGGCAAGTAGACACCACCCTGAAATGAAATGAAACACAGATGCAGATTTCAGATTCTTTGCAGTAGACTTTAGTTCTGGCAAGATAGTTAACACTCTGGCGAAGCTGAACCTGGAGTCTCTGAGGCAGAACTGGAGACCACAGGAAGGCACGCAGAGCGGCCGCGTGGGAGCCCAGGGCCACACGTCGCTGTGTACATAGAGCTCTGTGGCTCCCAGTGGGCACGTCGCCGAGACACCTACTGGTCGAAAGCTTCAGGGCAGAAGCAGAGCTGACGCTGCAGAGGACCTTTGTGTGGACAGGTGGCAACTGGCGAGCCGCCGCCTGCGTCACCATGGGGTTCGGGGTGCTTTCACGCTCCAGGAGCGAGGAACGACTTCCACATCTGCCGGCCTCCACCATCCTGCTTCTGAACCGGAGCCCAGAGCCCGTGGCTCGTGCTCCCACACCACTGCCTGCCTGCAGGCGGGAGCGCTGTCCACCTGGAGGGGCTGCCAACCGGAAACCAGGACCGTGAACCGACACACACAACCTTTTGGTGAAAGAAACGCCCAGCGGAGAGCAAAACGCTCACAAGATCCAGATTTTCTTTGATAGAAGGAATAAGGCTGAGATGAAAAACATCTGTTTCTAGGAGCACATCTTGCTAATAATTGAATGACTCAACTTGTCTCTGAGCTCTAGGATATGCTAATAAGAAATAAATATTTTTTTACTCTTCATTAGCATAAAGGATGAGAGGAGGAACAAAATTTTCCCTTTAGAAATTAATGATGTGCAATGAATTTCTCTCTACGTGACCCCAAACTTTTAAAAGTGAAATATATCAACCAAAATGAATCTTGACATTAGAAAACAGTACTGAAACTTGAAAAATCAATATACCTGATCTAATAAATAATGTGGTCCTAAACATATGTCAAGTTAAATCCAATCATATTATCAACACTGAAAGACTTATACCAATTTAAAGACAGTGACAAAGATTCCTGTGTAATACACACGGAAGGGTCACTTTGAAGTGTGAGCAGTTAACCCGGTCTATCTGGTTTACAAGGTGGAGTTCATGCCAAGCGCCCCTGTAATTTCATTTGAACACAGCAGGATGAAAGTGCTAAAATCCTTGGTGTCATACGAAGCCCTCCATCTAAATAATCGTTCAGCCTTCTGCTGCCACGCGAAAATCCTATGAAAAAAACAGAACCTCTCATGACCCTGTTGTAGTGTTTAGTAACCTGACATAAAAAAAATTTCTTTTGGAAAAATGTAACTTTTTGTTCCTGATGCTCAGGCGTTGGTTCCCTTCTCTGCTGAGGAGCTACGTGCTGAGTGGGAAGAATCAGAGGCCTCCAGAGAGAAAAGTTCAGTGTTGCTGGCATCAACAGCTCCCACTACAAAGAACAGGACGAGCAAACACCCTGTACCTATACTTGGTACTCTGTAGCAAAGTCTATTTGTCCAGAAACTGCTGTTGGTAAAATTTCGTATTTAATTCTTGGCAAAGCAAAATGTAGACAGATGTCTAAAAGAAAATACCAAAATCTACCCAAGATAAAATATTTCAATTTCTTTTCCAAAGAGGGTTGTAAAGGATTTATTGTACTTTTAAAAAGATAGTGCTCTACTTCGAAGGAAATAATAACCATTTTAGAATTGTAATTTTAAGCCACTCACTTAATCACCCACAAGTGCTGTGGAGTACCAGAGAAACTGTAGCTCAGACAGAAGAGCTCCATTTTGGAGAAGCTGATCTGAAATTAGGAGTACAAACTACAGGAGGGCTTTGTATACTACAGGGAAGCCAGTGGACATCGTGGTGATAAAATAATGACTCTAAGTATGCATGTCTTCAGATAAACAACAGTAAAGTAGAGCAGTCTCTCACGAACTAAACTGTCTCTCTCCGGTGTGCCTTTCCCTCCCGCCCTCTCGTGCTGGACGAAGGCCACTGGGCACTCAGACTCTGTCCTGCTCACTGCGGAGAGTGCAGGGCTGGCCGACTGGTCTGTCTGCTAATAGGAAGCTGGATTTCAAGATGTGTACGTGTCCTTCCCCCAAAAAGCAGCCACTTTCTTTCCCTTCCGTGCTCTCTCCAGCTCCCAGCCTGTCCACGTGAACCCGTTCAGTGGGGAACAGGACTACCTCAGCGTGACGCCATCCGAACAGCGCAATGAATCAAAGATCATCCCGGCTCCTTTCTGCAGTGGGAGCTCAGTGTCCCGGCAGTGATCCCGAGTGCTCTCCCTTCCGTCCCTTCGTGGCCTCTCCCTCCCTGCTCCTCTCTCCCTGCCTCCCCAGTGCCCGGCAGCAGCTCCCCGGACTCCGGTGCCTTCGCCCCTCTCCCCGTGGTGAAAACAGCCACAAGTTCAGCCACAGACAACGCGCGTCTCCGGCACTGTGTTCTCTTCCCTACTCTCTCCTCCTGTTGGAAAGGGTTTGAAAAGCAAAGGCTAGTATCTTTTGTACTTGGCAACTGAACAATATCTTTGTGCTATTCTTAAGACAAACTCCAGCTCTTATTTTTCAAAAATACATGGAAAAAGAATTCTCACTTTTTGGATGAAAAGAGTGGCAGCCTGTGTGAACCAGACAAGACTTCTCCAAGACTTTGGCAAGAATCTGGCAGTTTCAGAGACCTGCTGAGTCCATTTCACAGTTGGCATCAACTCCAACTAAACGACGACAGTGTTCCTTCCCACAGCACACACACACAAAAGTTGCAACTAACTATCACAACTTCCTATATCTTTACATGTCTTGTTCACTTTCCATTTATTTTTGTTTAAAAAAATCAAAAAAGCAGTTTTTACTTCAGAACTATAGAACAAAGGCATCGATTCCGGAGGCTCTGGATGGTAAGGAAGAGCCACTGCGAGAGGAATGCCCGGTGGCCTGTGTGGCAGTCGCCTGCCTGCGGGCCCAGCCCGCCCGCACTGCAGACAGGCTCTGGGCCCAGCCCACCGCCCACACTGCAGACAGGCTCTGGGCCCAGCCCACCGCCCACACTGCAGACAGGCTCTGGGCCCAGCCCGCCCGCACTGCAGACAGGCTCTGGGCCCAGCCCACCGCCCACACTGCAGACAGGCTCTGGGCCCAGCCCACCGCCCGCACTGCAGACAGGCTCTGGGCCCAGCCCTGATCCCCTTTGCTGTCACTCGCGAAGCTCGCTGCTGGTTGGCATCAGTGTTCGGGAAGAATGCAAAGCAACCCCCCACCGTCAGCTGCAGTTGGCTTCACCTCCCCACACTCCCGGGAAGCCAAATACATTTTTCCTACAGTCTTTCAGCAGAAGACATTTTAGACTTTTTCTTGTACGAGATCTATCTACTTGTCTTTTCTTTCATTCCTAAGGTCAAATACAACATTTTGAGCTTAGATTTTCAAAGATTCTAATGAAAGATTTTTTTTTTTTCAACTGAGTTTTAAAGAGAGAGGGAGGAGAGGGAGGAGAGGGGCAGAAACACCGAGGGCTGCCTCCCGCACACACTCCAAGATCAAACCGGAAGTCCGGGCCTGCGCCCAGACTGGGAATCAAACCAGCGACCTTTCAGTGTATGGGCCACTCAACCACTGAGCCACACCAGCCAGGGTTGAACAAAAGACTTTTTAGAAATATTTTAAATAATTTTATTTCATAAACTAGCTTTTTGAAAAACCCATCACATTTTCCTAAGCTTTACCTTGAGTTCCATTCTATCTTCTTTTCAGAACTGAGCGTGCTGAAACCTGGACACACCTTGGCTGAAAACCGGTAACTTACAACGTGGAAAAGAAGCTGAAAGGCACACAGGCTGGAGACCATGGTGCTGACGACCAGGGTGGGGGTGTCCATGTTTCCCCAACCTGTTCAGAGAAATGAGGGCTGTCAATTGCTTTCAACTGCTCATGATAAATCTAAACTAACTTTCTAATTTTAAAAAGCATAGGATTGTAGCTTTAGTAATTTATTTTAATATGGTGCAAATGTTGGAATACAAAGAAACTATAAGAACCTTAAGCCTCTGCCAGCAACGCAGCATATATCTTATAGTTTTTGTATGAAAAAAAAAGGAGGGACCTGTCATCTTAAAGATCTCAATGTTATAAATTTCAGGAGACAAATTTAACATCACAATATTCAAAATTATCCGAGTCTTTGACATTAAGAGGGAATTTCAAGTGCTATAACTGAAGTATTCTTTTCATCTCCAGTTAAACTTAAGACGAGGCACCTGACTTCTCTATGCCTCGATTTCCTGTTTAAAATGAGAGATGGTCCAATAATTTCTAAGAAACAATTAAGCCAAAAATCATAATAGAACTAACATCTGCCATAGCACAACAAAATATAATTGCATAATAAAAACTAGTTTTACAGTAGAACAAACAACATTTAAAGCAAAATCCAAACCTTAAAAAGAATATCCCCTGGGAAAAGAACATAGCATGGTTTGAATTCGTATTTAACTTGTTTTCCCCTAATTCTGCACTCACACGTATCCCTGGACCAAAATCCTCCTCTCTAAGATAAAAGACTTTCATAGCAGAGCTTCTTCAGATTTAAGGATAGAGTTCATGAAAAGAACAGCAATATGCATACAGGCACTTTCAAAGTCTGTTTCCTCTCAGAGCTGAACTTTGTTTGGCTCCTAAAAATCTTAGGAACATTTAGACCCAAAAAGAGGAGACTAAAGCGTGTGCTCCTACCCAGAGAACACGCCTTTCTACAGCGCCTCCCTCGACAGGTGCCGACCTTGACTGAAAAGGAAATGAGTCAATGGAAGTCAATCCCACCTCATCATCCCCTCCAAACCAGGACTTCACAGTTAGCTCGAGTCCTGCACAGGGCCCTCGGACAGAACCCATGTGGCTGCAATGAATTATTTCCTCTCTTTTTTCTGGTTTGTGTGCTCAGCGAAAATCCTGATATTACAATTCTTCTCCCTGCGATCCATTAACATTATTGCTCGCTTATCTTTTTAAAAAATGTGTTTGAGTATTAAAAGTTTTAATTTGTTTAATGTTAACCAAATAATATATCAAAGTAAGTTTTGTATATAATTTATACTTAATTATGATTTTCTAAGTGAGGCAGAGAAGGATAATGTCTTCCTAAGATCAAAGCAAACTGGGGTCTGGAGGCCATGTGAGCAGATCATGAAGAACATGAACCAGGAGCCACAAGCAAGTAGACCACCTAATTTTAACTACGATTGGGTGAAGAATATGAGTAACAACCTTAAATACAAGGAGGGTTGGCCCTGGAGAGTCTGTGTGTTCCCCAACGGTCCTGGAGGGTGGCCCGGCACTGGCTACTCATTTACTCTTGTTAAAATTTAACATAAATAGTGAGCATTTATTTCACGAATGTTTGCTAAAAGCTATGCTGTAAAGCACACTGGGAATCATGCAACATTATCCGTTTTATGAACTGCTCATTTCACTGTACATTTTTCTAAAGTACCCCATTAAGAAAATCGTCATTCCTTAAAAAGCTAGTTTTTCTTAAGTCTTAGTTCTGCTTTTTATTTGGAGTTTTCAGCAGACATGCTCTCAGTTCACTGGGGTCTGTGGGGTGTGCATACGCCGAGTCCTGCTTGAAAACGAGTCTCGCTGACAACGGAAGGCCCCACGGGTCGCGGCCATGGCTCCACCAGAGGCTCGGCAGACACGAGACTGACACAACCCTTCCGGCCAGAGCTCCTGGCAGCATCTGCTGCTTCATCAGTTACGCCCGCTCAAGGAGGAAGCCAGGGATTTTCACAGAGCGCCCCGAATTCTGGCAGGAAGCAATTCCCCTGCCCATTCACGGAGTCCAGCGGGAAAACGGTACAAACTGAGAAAACGAAACCGTGCTCGTGACTCGAGAGTACGGCCCCCGAGAGTCTGGTCAGGGCGCAGTGTAGGACACACAGCGGAAGGAGAGACGTGTGAGACCCCTCACACATGCTGCGTGGGGCTGGTGGCCGCAGAAGGCCAGGACGCAGAAGGCGTGTGTCTAGACCCAGACGTCACAAGACTGTGGACACCAGAGCCTCCCGGACATGACGACGTCTGCACTCCCCCCCACGGCGGTTTCCACGCACACTTGACCTCCAGCTGCTGTGCCAGTGCGGACCTGAAAAGGTTTGAAGTAGCCTCTCCTCCGCTGGCTGCAGGTGTGCCGCCAGTCCCTGTCCTCACCAGTGCCGTGTTCCAACCCCCCAAACACATCCTCCCTCCCGTGCAGAGCCTTCGCCCCAGCCCACACATGTCCTCAGCCCTGCCCCCATCCCGAAGGACCTCCTAGCCATGCAGAGGCCCAGGCTTCCTGAACAAGTGTCCCTTCGTCCGGAATGGCACCTCAGCTCACCTACCGGGGACCTTCACTTCTCTCTCACTCATCATTTTTCTGCCTCCAAAATAACATGTCAAGTACTTCCTTGGTTGAGCTTCCTTCAAGCGTGCTCAGTGCACAACATTCTCAAGTCCATGGCCACCCAGCTGGTCCCCACCCAGGAGGCCTGTCCCTCTTCACCCCGCTTAGATCCTAAAGGCCATCCTTCCAGCAACCCTCTGACTTCCCTCCCCACTGCCAAGAGCTGGCCAACCCCACCCCTGGATGTGCCCAGCCGATCCGGCGAGGCACGCCGGACAATCGGAGCACTGTTGGGAAAGGCACATACCGGGAGCCAGGCCGGGAGAGGTTCCAGGGGGTCGCACGGCCCTTAGCACCGCCCACCCCCTCGCGCTGTCCAACCAACCCTCCCACACCACGCTGATTTCCCAAAGCGCCCTCACTGCAACCACGCACATATTTGTGTCTTATTTACAATGGTCTGTTTCATTGTGCGTGGCTGCTGAGGTCAGTGTCTGTGGGCCTGACAGTGATGGTGAGAAAGGCCTTGGCCCAGCCTCCAGTGGGGCTCCGCTGGTCCCTACCCCAGCCAGCCCGAGTCTCCCCTCAGGAAAGCAGGAGCTCATTCTCCAGGGCTGTGGGGCTCAGAGTACAGACGACACATTTTATTTACTTGATAAATGTTGCTTCCTAGCTTCTCACCCCACTGAAAACTTTTATAAAGAAGTCTTTGTTTTCGAAACCTCTGAGTTCCAAAGACAGCCACTGGGTGTCGGAGAGACGAGCCACCTCGAGCCACGAGACAAGTCACTGGAGGGCCATGCAGACACAGTCACTGTCAGGGCTTGGACACCCATACGCTTTGCAAGCCCATCTGTAAGAACATCAGCAGTTCACATACAGCGCTTCCCAGGCCTCAGGAGGCACTTGTGTGAGGGAGGGCCCTGAGCTGAAGCAGAGTGGGACCACGGGGACCAGGGCAACTTGTCACCTGGGGGCTCGGGAAGAGAAGGAAGTTCTGCAGCCATCCTCTCCCCGACTCCTGATGGGCGTACTACAGGGGCCCCGCTTGTCCCTGGCTGGGGTCACAGAAGGAGCCTCTTGGCTTGGTTCACTGTTTGGTTTTTGCCAACACTGTGAAATCAAGGAAAACCTGGACAGGGCTAGATTTTTCCAAATATGTTTTGTTCTTTTTTCAAAGGAATCACTGGGACACCTGCCAAGCAACCCAGGAAGTCAGAACCTAAGGAGACAAAGAAGGCCTTCTCACCTCCAAACTGCTGGTCTGATCACCTCCGAGAAAGTCCCTGAAGCTCGGGGATGCGGCTGAGAGGGGTTTTGCCAACCTGCTTCTATGCCTCTCTTGTCTGCTGGCTCTCCACATGAAACAAGAGAGAGCACTGAGCAGGTTCCAGGGGCGGAAGAAAAACTGAGCAAATCTCTCTGTCCCGTCCAGTTCTGCAGACAAATTCCATTCAGCCAGAGAGAGACCTAGAATCCAACCCTAGCCCAGTCCTTAGCAAGTGGCCCAAACACGCAGAGCATGGCCTCCCAGATCCACGAAGGCCTACACCCAGATGGGCCCAAGTTAGCTGCCCTGGCACGGCTGCCACCACGGTAGGTCATGAATGGCCGTGAATTGCTTTGCAACAGGACACTGCCACCGCTGTCACCCATGGTGAGGCCTATGTCTCTGCCTCCAGGAGTCTGGGTGGGCCTTGCACCCTGCTGACAATGCACGGGAAGAGAGGCTGGGAGGGTTCGGGAGCCCAGGTAGCCTCAAAAGACCTAGAGCACCTGCCCCCCCCCCATTTGGTATTGCCCGGGAGACTGCCAGCTGTCCAGTGTGCCAGAGGGTGAGCGGCCACAGGAAAAGCCCAGGCTGCCTCACTGACAGCCTCCCCCTCCCCCCCCCGCCCAGCTGCCCCTCCAGCAGGAGACAGCCACGAGTGAGCCTGTGACCAGCTGAGTAACTGCCCAGCCACCCACAGAATGAGGAGGGATAACAAATAATTGTTTTGAGCCTCTAGATTTTGGGGGTGGTTTGTTATTGAGCAATAGATCCAAACACTGTCAACAAAGGTACAGCGCTCCTTACACCCTTTCCTCACCAAGGAACACTGCCCTCCCTCTCCAGCGCACCGTCCTACAGGGCAGGACAGCTGGTCTGAGGCCAGGCGACCATCCCCCCTGACCTAGCCGTTGCCTGGAGGCCCCGCAGTTCATCTACACCTGGGACCTGACGGAGTCTGGCGGCTTTGGACGTGGTTGCTTGTCTACCTCCAGGAGGCGGCCACTACCCCACACTGCGTCCAACTTCACTGTCTCCCCTGGACTTGGTGCTTCTGTACAACTCAGGACGGAGTTTGACACCATCTTGGGGCCAAAAATCTAAATGCACGGACACATTTCCTTGAATCACTTCATAGGCCAGTGAGGTGACGTGGCGGCATCAGGTGACCTCAAGTTTAAAGTGTACTGCAGACCTCATGCTTCAGTGCAGGCTGTCCTATAAAAGGACCTGGGCTTGGCCCTCAGACGTGGTCATATGACCTGTCCGGGGCAGCGTTCCCAAGGTGAGACGTGGACGGAGGTCAGCTCACGCGGCTCCCTCTGCCCAGCTTTCTGAGGCCAGGTCAAGCTGCCCATGCTATAGATCCTGGGTCCTGCTAACACCCTCACGTCCCACAACCTACTAACAAAAGCAAGCTTGGAGCTGCTCCCCAGGCTTCTCAGAGGGGGTCTCCGACCTTTCTAACTTGGAGGTGACCTGTGTGGACAAGTGCATGTGCTCTGCATGGACCAAGAGCAGAGGTTCTTCTCGTTTTCTAAAGGGAAATGTTTTGTTGCGTCATTGTCACAGTTCTGATGTGCTAATGCCATCTAAAACACCCTCACTCCTCCGCGTGTTTGCTGCAAGCCTAGTATTCTTGGGTTCTGCTCACAGAAGTTCCCACTAAAATTATGTGTTCTGTGCTACCTACAGGGAAAAGCATCCAGAAACAGTATCAGACTGCTGTTGTCACTGGTCCATGCCCCTTTAGGTCCTTGCAGAGCTATTTCTGGATTAAACCGGTGAACTTACACCTCAGCCTCGTGACCTCCCAGCGGGCAGACCTGGCCAGTGCTGCGGAGCAGGTGTGAAGCGGCCCCAGAAGCAAGGGCACTGGGCACCGCTGGAGGAAGTTGGGGGCAGCGAGGACCACGATGGCCACTGCAAACGCAGTGTTTCCTTGCTGAAGATCCAAGGAGACATTTCTCTTGCCTCAGCGAAGGAGGACAAGAGAGCTTCTCCACTCCCGCTCTCTGGTCATCTGGAAGTGCCTGGTGGCTGGCCAGCACACCGCCAGCACTTCCGGGAAACGGCACACTGCCCAACCCCAGCTGGCCCACTGTGTCTTCCCTGGACACGGCTTCCTCTTTCTCCCCGACACCCAGGGGCTCGTCACAGTGCGCTCTGTCCCCGTCCCGGCGGCTGGGGCGAGCGGGCGCAGGGCGCGGAGCGCGCGCCATCAGGCACCGCCCCGCGGAGGAGCCCGCGGAGGCCCCACGCACCCCCCACGCACCCACGCTTGCCTGGAAGCCGGGGAGCCCCAGGGAGCGGGCCGGGGGCGCGCCTGGCTGACAGAACAGGCGGCGCACCGGCTGGCCCTTGCGCTCAGACCCGCCCGTCGTGGGCAGGACGCGTGGCCGGACTGGGAGCAGGGCAGGGCGGGCTCCGTGAGCGGCAGGCTCCACCACCCTGGCCACCGCACATGAAGGGCACACGGTGACAGAGAAGCCGCCATCCCCCCGATGGCGTGGGAAGAAAGCAGGCAGCGAAAGAAAGGCTAAAGGTTTCATAAATACCTCCTGGCACGCGCTGCCATCTGCAGAGCGACAGACTGGAAGGGTTCTCCCCCAAAGCCGGGTCTGGCTGAGTCTGGGGGGGAAACTGAGGCGGGGCAGGGGGGAGGGAAGGGTAGACTCTCCTTCTCCAGAGCAGCGCCTGTCTGAGCCTCACTGGAGTCATTTAAAGATGCAGACACTGACGGGAACTGGGAGACGGGAGGCTGTGAGGCACTGTCGGGTCCTCAGAAGCCGCCTGCCCGCCTCGGGTCCGAGAGAACGCACCGCCTCTGCTCCGGAGCTGGCGCCCCTGCGGCGCGGGGCCCCGCCCACAGCGCTCTCGCCCCGGACCCTCCGCGAGATGCCAAGGAACCGACCTGCTTAATAACACTCGTCGGGTTTTCAAAGTCTGAAAAGGCCAAGAATCCTTCTCAATCTGAGCACAGCTCTAGTCTTTGTAGCCTTAAAATAGCATGTGACAAATCACAGAGCATTTCAATTCATGATTGTCTCACTATTCTTACGTGTCTTAGGGCAGAATGTGTTAACTTAGGGAGACTAGTTTGGGGAATTATGTCCCTAAGATTTAACACTTTGGAAAGAGGGCTTATTTTGTTCTAAATTTTTCATCAAATGAGAGGTCCTTCTTGCTCCCAGTACCAAACAGGGAGATGTTTTCTATGCCTTCAAACTGCACCTTTTAAAGGTTTTAAAGCCTATTTGGAGAAAGCAAGTTAAACTAACTTGACAAGATAGTTTCTCCTTGTTCCCAAAATTTAAAATTTGGATCAAACCCAATGAATAAATGCACCGATGTAGAGTTATTTCCCGGGCGGCCACAGCAGGGCACAGTGGAAACCAACACAGCACAGGCCAAGGTCCACGTAAGGGCTCCCAGGACTAGACAGATGGACACTGTACGTCTGGGGCTCAGGGGACATCAGGGAAACCAGGGAGGGCTGAAAGGATTAGACAGAAACCAGACAGCTGAGGAGAGCTGGAGTCAAACTCCACAAACATAGCACCTCAGCTAAGAACATCAGACAAGGCAGGGATGGGTCAATGGGAGGGGCCGATGAGGTGGCACGTGGATGATCACAGCCAGCAGTAACCAAGCAACCAGTGAATCTGGCACCTGCCCGTGTTCCTGTAGGCTTGGCTGTTCTTGCAAACTGTGCGTGTGCTGGGGTGAGGGCGATGCTGACTGTTAGGAAGAGGAACCGCAGGCCAGCAGAGACTCTGCATGGATCACATCAGTGTGCGGGGGCAGGTGCGCTCAGGGATGCCGGGTGCTGCCTCATCTGCTTCTCCAAGAGCTTTTTTGGCAATCCTGAAGACAGTGAGTGACGATTCCAGTTTGATAGTCTATCTTGAAATAGATGTCTAAGGAAGTCTTGGTCACCCAACCCTTTTATCCAATGTAATGAGAATACTTTTCCAATTCTCTGTGAGGCAAGCAGCCAACTTCCTGATGAGTGTGATCGGTAAATGGGCTTTGGAGACCACACTCTGCATCGGCTTCTGCCCAAACTTCTCAGAGCTAGAGGGGAAACGTGCCCCTCAGCTCCCCGTCCATGGGTGAGCGCACAAGGCCTGGGGCCTCCGCCACCTTGTTCGCAGCATCTGCTTCTCACTGAACCTGCTGCCCTGAAGACGGCTCCCCGCTGGAGTGCTCCTTCCATACTTCCTCTCCCCAACACCAACGTCTCCTCTTTGCATCTGCCTGTCCAGCTGCCTTTCATTAAAGTGAGTCCTGCCCCCCACACACCAGATGAGACCCACCAATGGGGGTGCAGGTGGCTCCCCATCAATACGTGTTCCCTCCCACACCCCCCAGCACTCCCACACCCAGCCTGCTCCCCATAACCTATGGTTCCATCCACCAGACCATGGTTTCCAGGTAATGAGCTGTGACCCTGAACAGCTGATGAGTTTGTCAGAACACAGAACAGAAGTAGACACAGCAGAAACAGAAATCAGGATGCAAGACCGCAGGGCCCACATTGCTTCAGGGAACGTGTTTCAGATACACAGGTGTTTGCTTGTGTCCTGGGTCTCCATGCAAAGCGCACTACATGCTGTGCTGTCGACCAAATGCAATACTGCTGTTCTCCACCAGCCTCACCCCTGCCCCTGGCTGCTGGCCCCACTGCCCGGGCTCCCTGCCTCATGCAGCTGGAGCTCGGATCAGACGGCCAGCTGTCTTCCCAGCCTTGGCCTTTTACAGTGATCCACAAGCTTCTTCTCAGGCAGCCACAGGACTACCTTCTCCTTGAATAGACCAATGTTCTATGCAAAAAACAAAAGCTTTGCTATTCCTGACTCCTTTCCAGGTCTGGAAACCGCCTGGAGCACACCCACCTCTCTCTCTATGAACGCCGCAGAGCAGGAGGGCTCAGTTTCTCTGTGAGCTAACTTTCACCTCCAACCAGAAAAACAAAACAAAAACACCAGCAAAGTCACTCTGGAAACACCTCAGATTTCCTTACAAAACTCAGCTCCCCTGCCTGACGCAATGGGTTCTCAGTGTGACACCTGGAGCCTGGCACCCACGCCAAGTGAAGGGAGCGCATCCCCAAAGTGGAGTCAACACCGGTCTCCCATCCTGGAGAACAGAAGGGCTCTCCACCTCCACGCTGCCCTCTCTCCCTCTCACAAGGTGGACAGGAAGAGGGACAGCACAGCCAGGTGAGCCTGTGGCCTGGCAGCCTCCTTGCCTTTCCTGAGGACGAGGGTACAGGCTGTCCAGCACAACTCCAGCCCCCGCCCTGCCCTCCCTCGTCCAATCTCCCACAGTTCTCTCTCAGAAAATATATTATATTCCTCTACAGAAAAACAAGTTTTCTGTGTCTTCTTGTAGACTGTTCAGCCAAGCTGAACTATCGGGGCAAAGTGAACCCTTTGTAGGATAGGGGACAGTCATTTAAGAAGAGGGTGTGGGGAGATGCTGGGGTCTGAAAGTTCCTTAGGAAGTTGGCTGCTCAGTTTCCCCTCCAGGGAAGGCTGGCTTGGGGAGCAGGTGGGCAGGTCTAGCTAGAACTGCAGGATGGCTGGCTAGGTCACACCAGAGCACCAGCCCCACACTGCAGGGGGCTCCTTCACCACCACCTCTGATCCTCTGGTCATCAAGAGGGCCACCCTCTGTCCTCTCCCAAGTCACATTTGCTCCTTCCCACCCCTTTGCTAGGACTGCTCCTAATCAATCAGAAGTCTGAGCGAGAGTTCTGACAGCTCCCTGCTCAAAAGGTCTCCATTTGCCTTGGTGATCGAAGGACTCTCTCAATTCCAGGAAACGAAGGAAAAAGCAGGCCAACTCCAGCATCCAGACTCCAGGGTGGATTCACGAAACCCACTGCTTTGGAGTTTGCTAAAGTTTCAGCCTCATGACCAGTGCCATTCCTGAGCACCTCCGAGTGTACAGCCGTAGTTAAAACAAGCCAGCGTCCTTTACAATATGGTGAAGGCAACTCGAAGTGAGAGGAGTGTGAATAACTGACGGCTGAGCAGCTGGGGCAGGACCGCCACCCAGACAGGTCAGAAGCATGCCATGCCACACAGAGCAGTCAGACTGGAGAGAGGGAACACGGCCAGGGGAGCTGCAGGGCTAGAAACAAGTACCTCAGCACTCAGTTGTAGCAGATACACTGAATCCACGGTCCTCTAGGCACTGGTTCCCGTTTTCTAGCGGCAGGAATACACGCCTCTCCTTTGGTTTTACCCATACAACTTAAGGGCAAGACGGGAAAATCTCTTCACACACAGCACCCTTAAAAGACAAACAGTTTTCTGCATATACTGTGACTACCTACTCAAGAAGGAAACTGCATTCTGACCCATGCTGTGTGCCCACCAGGCCACATGCCACTTAAACACACAAGCCCAAGACCCATTGTCCTCAACCCCATGTGTGGCTGAGTAGAGTCCCCTGAAATTGACAGCGCTCTTCCTACTTCCCAGGGAAACTCCTAAGGGCCACACAGTTTCCTGCCTTGTCCCTCCACAGGGATCCGAGCCATTCACACACTCACAAACCACTCTTGAACCATTTTATAATTTCACATGCAAATATGCTTACACGGACGCTCAGGTGTGTGCAGCTGAGACAACACCAGCCAGCACGGAGGCGTTCCGGTGAACTTGGGCAACCCCAAGTTCTGCGGAAGTGGACCCGCGGTCCTGGGGCAGCAGGGAAAGGAAGGCTGGCATTCCGGATCTATAAACTGAGGTGCTGAGTTTAACCAACCTGCCCTGGTGCAAAGGAAGGACTGCGAACAGAAACCCTGTGAACAGTAGCTTCTTGTTTTCTAATTTGGGGAGGAGCATGGGGACCGAAGGAGGGCACTTACCCACTTGATGCGCCTGTGTGCCAGCCTCCCGCAAGGCTTTCCCTGATGCCCAAAGCGACCGCCCCTGCATCAGAGACCGGGAGCACCCAGACCCCCCAGAGAAGAGACACGCGGAGACCCTGGGTGGCGCGCCGGGACCCCACCGGAGCGGCCCTCGGGGATGCTGCTCCGCCGCTCGCACCTGCTGGAGCCACCGCCCCGCGCTCCAGACCCGGGCCTCCGGAGCCCTGGCCGCCCTCCCCCAGCCCTGCAAACCACGTCACCTGTGCCGAGTCCCAGCCACTCTGCTGCGCGCGGCCGGCCGGGTTCCAGGCGCCTGGAGTGCAGCCCGGCCTGAAGGCTGGCGCCGGCCACGACGGGCCCCGCCCCTCCCCCCCAGATGTTCCACGGAGCCTGGGCGGAGCTTTCTGAGGTGCAGCTGCCACTGCTGCCTCCCAGGCTTAAGACTCCAGTTACCGCAGCACGGCTCCTTAAAGGGGCCTTAGCCCTGCGCTCCACTTCCTCCCCAGCACCTACCCCGGCGGCCAGAGTGGGCGGGGCCGACCTTCCTGGACTGGAACCTGGGTCCCCAGAAGGGCTCACAAGCAGGACTCACGGAAAAGGGCTGTCCACTGTCTCCCGGCCAGAGGAGTAACCGAGCAGTCAGTGGGGACTGGTCCCGTCCACTTCGCAGCGGGCAGTACCTGGACGCGCCACGTCACCAAAATCCGTTCAGTTTACAAGTTTACATTCTGCCTTAAATGCCCAAATTCTGCCCCAATGAAGGGTAAGGTTTCATCATCAGAAAGCAGGGGGCAGCCCGGTGATTAATTTTCCCGCCACGTATGACTTGGGGCTCTGGCCTGGGTTGGCAGGTGTGTGGACCCCAGATCGGGTGTGTGCCACCGCCGGGTCTCCTCCCAGAAAGCACCCTCCAGCACCCTCCAGCCACACCGAGTCCCAGGAGAAGGCTGAGTAGGAATTTGTGCTGAGGGCTTGGAATTCCAAGTTGCCTGGTGCCCAAAGGTTGCCATTAAAGTGGCTCTCCTGACCTGCTAAATGCACGCTCTGAAACTCCCAGTGTTCCGGGTCAACAGATGGGGCTGCTCCGAATAAAGGCTGTGCTAAATCGCAAAAACAATTACAAACCCTTCTCTGAAAGAGGTAAGTTCCAGTGTAATTAGTAAACACCACCATTCATAACATAGGACAGTTATTTGTAGGAAACGTCTGCCGATACAGCTAATGTGTTTACCTAGCGCGCACATACATGTACGCAAACACACACACTTTACTAACCGAACCTCACTGGGCTCCATTTCTTCACCGTAAAAGAGGGGTGCTGATGCAGTTACCTCCGCAGACCCCAGTCTTGGCAAATGGACCGCAGCCTGACATAGAAAACACAACACCGACCCCACCCTGCAAGAACAGAAAGCAGCCTGCACTCCCCAGGAAGATCCCACAGGCGTTCCCAGTGCCTGCCCATGTTCTCCCCAAGATCTCAGGACACAGCAGGGCCCCCGTGTCCTTTCCCCTGTCCCATCAGAGCTGCTTCACAATGTGCAGAGACCGTGACCACTTTAGTCTGCCCCACACTGCCTCACCCATTCACGTAGCTACTTCGTAACTCTCCGTGGGCAGGGTGGTTGTACACGCACGCCTATCTGTGGGTCGGCCCTGCATGTGACCTCAGGACTCTGCATGGCTATCTCCTCCAGACTCGCTCTGTGCTTGCCTTGGAGCAGACAGAGCTGTGACTCCCCGATTGCACCGTCATTATCTGATGTGCATGTTCTCTAACATGCACAGTGTGGCCAAAGCCAAGCAAACCCACAGAAATCCCCTCACCCTCCGACCCACTGTACTTCTTCAGGCTGGGCCTCCAGAAGTGCATCATCAAAGCCTCAGATTATACAGAGCATGTAAGTGATTACATCAAGGACAAGACCTGAGAGATAGGAAAGGAATTCGGTAAATAATAGTTGAATTTTGAAACTTTTAAATTAATCAAAACTCAATGACCTTTGGAGGTAGAAGAATATATCAACTGCATTTTTCCCCTCAATATTTTAATGCAGCCTAATTTCTTTAAAAATATCCATTTCATTATTCACATTTTAAATATTTTAATTATCCTTAACTTTCTTTTTACTAATACTCCCTTTCCAAGGACAGTTCCCCTGTGTTTACTATCTGAAGATTTTCTGCATTTTAAATGTAAGGTATCAAAATGAACTGCACTTTTCATATTTTTGGTTCACAAAAACAGTTCCCAGAAAATGAAATTATTTTGTCCATACTTAAAAAGAGAAAAAATATAAAAATTCTTTTGAGGCAAATTCTTCTGATAAATTTGTTTCCACAAATTCCTAAACTTCTAAACAGAGCCAATCATTTCGAAAACTGAGACCAAAG
This sequence comes from Molossus molossus, assembly GCF_014108415.1. Lineage (NCBI taxonomy): Eukaryota > Metazoa > Chordata > Mammalia > Chiroptera > Molossidae > Molossus > Molossus molossus. The sequence continues at coordinate 1,663,979 of NW_023425356.1, read as the reverse complement.
CTACTTCTTTCTGAAACAAGATAATTAAAGCAAAGTCTTCTGAAAAACTGACTCAATTCTCCATTGTTCTCTGTTAGGGAAGATATCATCAAAACGACACAAAACATTTTTGTTGTTGTTGTTGTTAATCTTCACCCAAGGATATTTTTCCATTGATTTTTGGAGAGAGTAGAAGGGAGAAAGGGAGGGGAAAGAGAAATAAAATCACCAATGGGAGAGAGACCCAACAGTTGGTTACCTGCTCCACATTTTTGCCCTCCAGTAAGTAACAGTTCTGAAAAATTACCCATTGCCATCTCTTTTCAAAATATGTCTGTTGCCCTGGCCGGTTTGGCTCAGCGGTTAGAACGTCAGCCTGCAGTCCGGAGAGACCCGTGTTCGGTTCCCGCTAAGGGCATGTACCTCAGTTGCAGTTTGTCCCCGGCCCTGGTTAGGTTTGTGCAGGTGGCAACCACTCAATGTGTCCCTTTCACGTCGATGTTTCTCTCTCTCTCCTTCCACTCTATCTGAACAAAGAATGGAAAAATGTCCCCTGGTGAGGAGAAAAAAAAAATTAAAAGCAAAATATGTCTGTTATATGTTGCAATGTACTGAGACAGTTTTTATTTCAAAAAGAAGACAACCTAGTTTTATTTTTAAGAACCATCTGGTGGAGATTTATCTTCCACAAGGACAGGTATGCTTCTATTCTAGGGTTTCAAAGTTCTCCTTGCTAGAAAATACCAGGTAAAAAATAATTTCTGAAAGACTATTACAATTAAATGTCTTCAAACTTTGTCAAATAAATATATTCTGTAATAAACTGTGGAGTACCTCAAAATGCTAATATAATGTTTAATAGCCAAAAACTAGGTAGAAATGGATTGTGGGGTAAGGAAAATGTTAACTAACGATCAATGCTATATATGCAGATTATATTAAAACTATATTAAAATGGGAAGACCATCAGGATAAGAACATTTAATTAAATTTATGTAGTCTTCCTCCAACCAAATACAAATCCAGCATTTCCACAAAAAAATTATATACCAAATTAAAATAAAATGTCAAAACTTTCTGGCATGACGATTACTTCCGTAGCTGTGCATGGGAAACTCACTGGTCCTTGCACCACTTGGAGAGATGCTGCAGTCTTGAGAATCTGACCTGGGCAATACCTAGTGTGCAGATGAAATACTTTCCGCACGCTTCTCTGTCTCTGCATGGCTACACGGTTCCCCACGCCACAGCAAGGGCAGGAGTTACCTTTGACTGTGTTCTTGCCCCACAGAAGCACTCAGGGTTGTGCCAGACACCGCCTCCAGCTCGTCTTCTTTGCCAGTCTTGCTCCCACACGTGTCCGTCCAAAGTTCAGCGTTGCGGGCAGGTGTCTCATTATGGAAGCCCGGTAGAAGAGGCAACACTATGGCCTATCAGAGGCACAGCTGAGAGCCCCACAACCTCATCCAGAGAGCTCGATCACTGACCATAACGGACTTTCCGTTGCTTGGGACGAGGTTTCTGTCTCACACACCTTTGCACCTTGGCTGCACCCTGCGAGGTCGGTGCGTGTTCTCCTCACACGTATTTTTCCCATTCTTCCCAGCTTGTAAGAGAACTCATTCAGGAGCTCGAGGGTCTGTGGCCAGGGGAGAATCTTAACTGATAACCTAACATTCTAAAGAGGAAAAGGGAAAAGAATGATGTTTCCCCACATTTTTTATCCTGAGCTATGATTACCTGCAGTTAATACAAGGGAAGCAAGTGACTGGAAGAACCGCTTTGCCTTCCTCCCAGACCCCAACAGAGGAGCTGCCTGCTCCTTTGTACAGAAGGACTTGCAGAACACACTGTAAAAACTATCTGGATTTGGACCTCGCTGGGTTGCTCAGTTGGCTGGGGCGTCGTCCCGTACACCAAAAGGTTGCAGGTTTGATCCCCAGTCAGGGTGCATACAGGAGGCAACCAATGGATGTTTCTCTCCCCCTTCCTCTCTCTAAAGTCATTAAAAAATATCCTCGGTTGAGGATTAAAAAAAAAAACAACACAAAAATCAAGCGACTATTGGATTTGGCTTTTAACAGTTATGCACACAGGACTCTACTGGTACAGAAAGGAAAGTAGGCCCCTCGGTATCAACAGGGAGGCGAAGGGAACACATGTCACTCACTTTGCCTTAATCCAAATCATTAACTCTTTCAACAAAGAATGAAAGTTGTAAGAGCATCATGGGAAACTTCTGAAACCAATGCATAAATTCTGATTGATGGCCATACGAGACATTCTTGGAAAATAATTAACTATTGCCAATGGCTACACACACCAAGTGCCTAGATTCAACATTTGCTATGTTGATTGGGGGCGGGGGGCAGAAAGCAAGTACAACAGCCCCTCATCCGTGGTGTCCTGTCTCCGTTTCAGTCTCCCGCAGTCCCTGGTGGTTCAAAACGACTGAGTAAAAGATTCCAGAACTAAACATTCATAAGTTGTAAATCACACGTCATTCTGAGTAGCCTGATGAAACCCGTGATGTCCTGCTCTGTCCACTCAGGACAAGTCTTCCCTTTCTCCAGCATCGCTACTGGATACACTACCCGCCCCTTAGTCACTGAGTCTTGGTTATCAGGTCGACTGCCGACGTAATACAGTGCTATGTTCAAGTGACCCTTATTTTATTAATAATGTCCCATTTACTTCACTACGTAGGCATCGTATCATCTCACATCATCACAAGAAGGCTGAGTCCAGTACAGTAAAATATTTTGAGAGAAATCACGTTCCCATAACTTTTATCACAGTATATTGTTATAACTTCTATTTTACCATTAGTTATTGTTACTCTCTTACTGTGCCTAATTTATAAATTAAACTTTATCATAGGTGTGTACATATAGGAAACAAACATAGTGCATATAGGGTTCGATACTGTCTGACGCAGCCACTGGGGATCTGCCTCATGAATAATTTACATGCCTTGCCCTTCTTTGGTGTGTAATGACCATTACATCAATAGAAACTAGTCTACATTTGGAAATCAATATAAAAAAGCAAAGAGTTACCCTGGCTGGTTTGGCTCAGCAGTTAGAGCATCGGCCTGCGGTCCGAAGAGACCCGGGTTCAGTTACCGCTCAGGGCGTGTACCTCGGGTGCAGTTTGCCCCAGGCCCTGGTTGGGTCGTGCGAGTGGCAGCCACTCGATGTGTCCCTTTCACATCGATGTTTCTCCCTCTCTCCCTCCCTCCCACTCTATCTCTCTCTCTCTCCTCCTCCCCCTCTATCTGAACAAAATATCGAAAAATGTCCTCGGGTGAGGAGTAAAATAAATAAATAAATAAATAAATAAAGCAACGAGTTAACTCACTGACATCCCCATTATTGCTCCATCACCTGGACCCAGATTCATTGGTTTCCACAGGAAGATGATCTCCCAGAATTTCCATTTTCCCCAACTTCACATGACATGAGGGGGTCCTCGCGAGCCGGTGTGGCTCAGTGGAATGAGCGTCGTCCCATGGACTGAGAGGTCCCTGTTCAATTCCTGGTCAGGGCATGTGCACGGGCTCAGCCCCTAGCAGGGGCGTGCAGGAGACAGCCAATCAATGTATCTCTCTCACATGGATGTTTCCATCTCTCTCTCCCTTCCTCTCTCCCTAAAAAATCAATTAAAACACAGTTTACAAAAATAAAAAGGGTTCCTGAAGAGTTGACTGGCCTGCACCAGCTCTGCGTTCCTCCCTCCTTCCTACGTGGGAACTGAATGTGTGTCTTCTGCTGCTTCAGCTCCTTGGAATTCCACTGCCTCCCGACACTAGTTCCCTAAACACACAGCACTGTCTCCAGAATACATCCCAGGAGCACATTCTTGACCTGGGTCATTTGCTCGTTTCTCAACGAGCTCTTCATCCTCCTAACCCCCAATCTGTTCATCTCCAGGTTTGGATGATCCCTTGCACTTGACAACACAGGGAGTTTCCCACGATAAGTATGACTGCTAAATTTTGCAATTAATGTGTTTTCCGCCCCCTCCAGTTATAGCCTCATCCTATTTGGATTGGGTCTCAGCCTTGGCCTACTTCTGTCCCCACTTCTCCAATCCACGGAAGTATATCGACATCAACTCCACTTACGCAACAGCTTCTAAATCTCCCTTTCCTGAGCTCCAGCCCTGTACTCCGAGCAGCCTAGGGTGCACTCCCAGGTTCTTCAAATGCAATTAAACATAACTCATCACCTCCACACTCTTCTTCCTCACTTTTCTCCATTGATGGCGTCATCATGCCTGTAACCACCCACCCCAGAAACCTCAATTCTCCCAGACTCTTCCCTTTTGCTTAGCCCTGTGTCCAAGTGGAGACACAACACTGGCCATTCGACTCCCTGCAAGTCTTCCGTGGGTTTGCCTCCTCTCCGCTCCCCTTTTACTCACCAGGTTTGGCCCCCCACTTTCTCCAACCTCTGATGTCTCTCCGCATTCTCTGAGTCCTGACACACAATCTACCAGGACATATTCCCTTCCCGCCTTCTCCTGGGGCTCAGGGCCACGCAGCACACACAAGGGCCCTCGGTAAGCACTCCTTAATTACAGAAGCGACTTGGGATCCCTGCGCCCTCACACTTCTCAGCGGCTGTTAACTCTGTCACCTGGCCCCTTCCACCTCCCACCGAAGCGGGCTGTGCTCCTTACCACCCACCAAATCAATGCCTGGCAGTGGATCCTGCCTCTAGCTCAGATCTACCCTCCAGTCTCACCATTCACACTCTCCCTCTCACGACTTTGCTCAATCCAGCCAAACCCAGCCACGCATCATCCCCAAATGCGCCTTCCTGCCCCTTGCCAGAGTGGGCGGGACCGACCTTCCTGGACTGGAACCTGGGTCCCCAGAAGGGCTCACAAGCAGGACTCACGGAAAAGGGCTGTCCACTGTCTCCCGGCCAGAGGAGTAACCGAGCAGTCAGTGGGGACTGGTCCCGTCCACTTCGCAGCGGGCAGTACCTGGACGCGCCACGTCACCAAAATCCGTTCAGTTTACAAGTTTACATTCTGCCTTAAATGCCCAAATTCTGCCCCAATGAAGGGTAAGGTTTCATCATCTGAAAGCAGGGGGCAGCCCGGTGATTAATTTTCCCGCCACGTATGACTTGGGGCTCTGGCCTGGGTTGGCAGGTGTGTGGACCCCAGATCGGGTGTGTGCCACCGCCGGGTCTCCTCCCAGAAAGCAGTCTCCAGCACCCTCCAGCCACACCGAGTCCCAGGAGAAGGCTGAGTAGGAATTTGTGCTGAGGGCTTGGAATTCCAAGTTGCCTGGTGCCCAAAGGTTGCCATTAAAGTGGCTCTCCTGACCTGCTAAATGCACGCTCTGAAACTCCCAGTGTTCCGGGTCAACAGATGGGGCTGCTCCGAATAAAGGCTGTGCTAAATCGCAAAAACAATTACAAACCCTTCTCTGAAAGAGGTAAGTTCCAGTGTAATTAGTAAACACCACCATTCATAACATAGGACAGTTATTTGTAGGAAACGTCTGCCGATACAGCTAATGTGTTTACCTAGCGCGCACATACATGTACGCAAACACACACACTTTACTAACCGAACCTCACTGGGCTCCATTTCTTCACCGTAAAAGAGGGGTGCTGATGCAGTTACCTCCACAGACCCCAGTCTTGGCAAATGGACCGCAGCCTGACATAGAAAACACAACACCGACCCCACCCTGCAAGAACAGAAAGCAGCCTGCACTCCCCAGGAAGATCCCACAGGCGTTCCCAGTGCCTGCCCATGTTCTCCCCAAGATCTCAGGACACAGCAGGGCCCCCGTGTCCTTTCCCCTGTCCCATCAGAGCTGCTTCACAATGTGCAGAGACCGTGACCACTTTAGTCTGCCCCACACTGCCTCACCCATTCACGTAGCTACTTCGTAACTCTCCGTGGGCAGGGTGGTTGTACACGCACGCCTATCTGTGGGTCGGCCCTGCAAGGACATAACTGCATGTGACCTCAGGACTCTGCATGGCTATCTCCTCCAGACTCGCTCTGTGCTTGCCTTGGAGCAGACAGAGCTGTGACTCCCCGACTGCACCGTCATTATCTGATGTGCATGTTCTCTAACATGCACAGTGTGGCCAAAGCCAAGCAAACCCACAGAAATCCCCTCACCCTCCGACCCACTGTACTTCTTCAGGCTGGGCCTCCAGAAGTGCATCATCAAAGCCTCAGATTATACAGAGCATGTAAGTGATTACATCAAGGACAAGACCTGAGAGATAGGAAAGGAATTCGGTAAATAATAGTTGAATTTTGAAACTTTTAAATTAATCAAAACTCAATGACCTTTGGAGGTAGAAGAATATATCAACTGCATTTTTCCCCTCAATATTTTAATGCAGCCTAATTTCTTTAAAAATATCCATTTCATTATTCACATTTTAAATATTTTAATTATCCTTAACTTTCTTTTTACTAATACTCCCTTTCCAAGGACAGTTCCCCTGTGTTTACTATCTGAAGATTTTCTGCATTTTAAATGTAAGGTATCAAAATGAACTGCACTTTTCATATTTTTGGTTCACAAAAACAGTTCCCAGAAAATGAAATTATTTGTCCATACTTAAAAAGAGAAAAAATATAAAAATTCTTTTGAGGCAAATTCTTCTGATAAATTTGTTTCCACAAATTCCTAAACTTCTAAACAGAGCCAATCATTTCGAAAACTGAGACCAAAGCTACTTCTTTCTGAAACAAGATAATTAAAGCAAAGTCTTCTGAAAAACTGACTCAATTCTCCATTGTTCTCTGTTAGGGAAGATATCATCAAAATGACACAAAACATTTTTGTTGTTGTTGTTGTTAATCTTCACCCAAGGATATTTTTCCATTGATTTTTGGAGAGAGTAGAAGGGAGAAAGGGAGGGGAAAGAGAAATAAAATCACCAATGGGAGAGAGACCCAACAGTTGGTTACCTGCTCCACATTTTTGCCCTCCAGTAAGTAACAGTTCTGAAAAATTACCCATTGCCATCTCTTTTCAAAATATGTCTGTTGCCCTGGCCGGTTTGGCTCAGCGGTTAGAACGTCAGCCTGCAGTCCGGAGAGACCCGTGTTCGGTTCCCGCTAAGGGCATGTACCTCAGTTGCAGTTTGTCCCCGGCCCTGGTTAGGTTTGTGCAGGTGGCAACCACTCAATGTGTCCCTTTCACGTCGATGTTTCTCTCTCTCTCCTTCCACTCTATCTGAACAAAGAATGGAAAAATGTCCCCTGGTGAGGAGAAAAAAAAAATTAAAAGCAAAATATGTCTGTTATATGTTGCAATGTACTGAGACAGTTTTTATTTCAAAAAGAAGACAACCTAGTTTTATTTTTAAGAACCATCTGGTGGAGATTTATCTTCCACAAGGACAGGTATGCTTCTATTCTAGGGTTTCAAAGTTCTCCTTGCTAGAAAATACCAGGTAAAAAATAATTTCTGAAAGACTATTACAATTAAATGTCTTCAAACTTTGTCAAATAAATATATTCTGTAATAAACTGTGGAGTACCTCAAAATGCTAATATAATGTTTAATAGCCAAAAACTAGGTAGAAATGGATTGTGGGGTAAGGAAAATGTTAACTAACGATCAATGCTATATATGCAGATTATATTAAAAACTATATTAAAATGGGAAGACCATCAGGATAAGAACATTTAATTAAATTTATGTAGTCTTCCTCCAACCAAATACAAATCCAGCATTTCCACAAAAAAATTATATACCAAATTAAAATAAAATGTCAAAACTTTCTGGCATGACGATTACTTCCGTAGCTGTGCATGGGAAACTCACTGGTCCTTGCACCACTTGGAGAGATGCTGCAGTCTTGAGAATCTGACCTGGGCAATACCTAGTGTGCAGATGAAATACTTTCCGCACGCTTCTCTGTCTCTGCATGGCTACACGGTTCCCCACGCCACAGCAAGGGCAGGAGTTACCTTTGACTGTGTTCTTGCCCCACAGAAGCACTCAGGGTTGTGCCAGACACCGCCTCCAGCTCGTCTTCTTTGCCAGTCTTGCTCCCACACGTGTCCGTCCAAAGTTCAGCGTTGCGGGCAGGTGTCTCATTATGGAAGCCCGGTAGAAGAGGCAACACTATGGCCTATCAGAGGCACAGCTGAGAGCCCCACAACCTCATCCAGAGAGCTCGATCACTGACCATAACGGACTTTCCGTTGCTTGGGACGAGGTTTCTGTCTCACACACCTTTGCACCTTGGCTGCACCCTGCGAGGTCGGTGCGTGTTCTCCTCACACGTATTTTTCCCATTCTTCCCAGCTTGTAAGAGAACTCATTCAGGAGCTCGAGGGTCTGTGGCCAGGGGAGAATCTTAACTGATAACCTAACATTCTAAAGAGGAAAAGGGAAAAGAATGATGTTTCCCCACATTTTTTATCCTGAGCTATGATTACCTGCAGTTAATACAAGGGAAGCAAGTGACTGGAAGAACCGCTTTGCCTTCCTCCCAGACCCCAACAGAGGAGCTGCCCGCTCCTTTGTACAGAAGGACTTGCAGAACACACTGTAAAAACTATCTGGATTTGGACCTCGCTGGGTTGCTCAGTTGGCTGGGGCGTCGTCCCGTACACCAAAAGGTTGCAGGTTTGATCCCCAGTCAGGGTGCATACAGGAGGCAACCAATGGATGTTTCTCTCCCCCTTCCTCTCTCTAAAGTCATTAAAAAATATCCTCGGTTGAGGATTAAAAAAAAAAACAACACAAAAATCAAGCGACTATTGGATTTGGCTTTTAACAGTTATGCACACAGGACTCTACTGGTACAGAAAGGAAAGTAGGCCCCTCGGTATCAACAGGGAGGCAAAGGGAACACATGTCACTCACTTTGCCTTAATCCAAATCATTAACTCTTTCAACAAAGAATGAAAGTTGTAAGAGCATCATGGGAAACTTCTGAAACCAATGCATAAATTCTGATTGATGGCCATACGAGACATTCTTGGAAAATAATTAACTATTGCCAATGGCTACACACACCAAGTGCCTAGATTCAACATTTGCTATGTTGATTGGGGGCGGGGGGCAGAAAGCAAGTACAACAGCCCCTCATCCGTGGTGTCCTGTCTCCGTTTCAGTCTCCCGCAGTCCCTGGTGGTTCAAAACGACTGAGTAAAAGATTCCAGAACTAAACATTCATAAGTTGTAAATCACACGTCATTCTGAGTAGCCTGATGAAACCCGTGATGTCCTGCTCTGTCCACTCAGGACAAGTCTTCCCTTTCTCCAGCATCGCTACTGGATACACTACCCGCCCCTTAGTCACTGAGTCTTGGTTATCAGGTCGACTGCCGACGTAATACAGTGCTATGTTCAAGTGACCCTTATTTTATTAATAATGTCCCATTTACTTCACTACGTAGGCATCGTATCATCTCACATCATCACAAGAAGGCTGAGTCCAGTACAGTAAAATATTTTGAGAGAAATCACGTTCCCGTAACTTTTATCACAGTATATTGTTATAACTTCTATTTTACCATTAGTTATTGTTACTCTCTTACTGTGCCTAATTTATAAATTAAACTTTATCATAGGTGTGTACATATAGGAAACAAACATAGTGCATATAGGGTTCGATACTGCCTGACGCATCCACTGGGGATCTGCCTCATGAATAATTTACATGCCTTGCCCTTCTTTGGTGTGTAATGACCATTACATCAATAGAAACTAGTCTACATTTGGAAATCAATATAAAAAAGCAAAGAGTTACCCTGGCTGGTTTGGCTCAGCAGTTAGAGCATCGGCCTGCGGTCCGAAGAGACCCGGGTTCAGTTACCGCTCAGGGCGTGTACCTCGGGTGCAGTTTGCCCCAGGCCCTGGTTGGGTCGTGCGAGTGGCAGCCACTCGATGTGTCCCTTTCACATCGATGTTTCTCCCTCTCTCCCTCCCTCCCACTCTATCTCTCTCTCTCTCCTCCTCCCCCTCTATCTGAACAAAATATCGAAAAATGTCCTCGGGTGAGGAGTAAAAATAAATAAATAAATAAATAAATAAAGCAACGAGTTAACTCACTGACATCCCCATTATTGCTCCATCACCTGGACCCAGATTCATTGGTTTCCACAGGAAGATGATCTCCCAGAATTTCCATTTTCCCCAACTTCACATGACATGAGGGGGTCCTCGCGAGCCGGTGTGGCTCAGTGGAATGAGTGTCGTCCCATGGACTGAGAGGTCCCTGTTCAATTCCTGGTCAGGGCATGTGCACGGGCTCAGCCCCTAGCAGGGGCGTGCAGGAGACAGCCAATCAATGTATCTCTCTCACATGGATGTTTCCATCTCTCTCTCCCTTCCTCTCTCCCTAAAAAATCAATTAAAACACAGTTTACAAAAATAAAAAGGGTTCCTGAAGAGTTGACTGGCCTGCACCAGCTCTGCGTTCCTCCCTCCTTCCTACGTGGGAACTGAATGTGTGTCTTCTGCTGCTTCAGCTCCTTGGAATTCCACTGCCTCCCGACACTAGTTCCCTAAACACACAGCACTGTCTCCAGAATACATCCCAGGAGCACATTCTTGACCTGGGTCATTTGCTCGTTTCTCAACGAGCTCTTCATCCTCCTAACCCCCAATCTGTTCATCTCCAGGTTTGGATGATCCCTTGCACTTGACAACACAGGGAGTTTCCCACGATAAGTATGACTGCTAAATTTTGCAATTAATGTGTTTTCCGCCCCCTCCAGTTATAGCCTCATCCTATTTGGATTGGGTCTCAGCCTTGGCCTACTTCTGTCCCCACTTCTCCAATCCACGGAAGTATATCGACATCAACTCCACTTACGCAACAGCTTCTAAATCTCCCTTTCCTGAGCTCCAGCCCTGTACTCCGAGCAGCCTAGGGTGCACTCCCAGGTTCTTCAAATGCAATTAAACATAACTCATCACCTCCACACTCTTCTTCCTCACTTTTCTCCATTGATGGCGTCATCATGCCTGTAACCACCCACCCCAGAAACCTCAATTCTCCCAGACTCTTCCCTTTTGCTTAGCCCTGTGTCCAAGTGGAGACACAACACTGGCCATTCGACTCCCTGCAAGTCTTCCGTGGGTTTGCCTCCTCTCCGCTCCCCTTTTACTCACCAGGTTTGGCCCCCCACTTTCTCCAACCTCTGATGTCTCTCCGCATTCTCTGAGTCCTGACACACAATCTACCAGGACATACTCCCTTCCCGCCTTCTCCTGGGGCTCAGGGCCACGCAGCACACACAAGGGCCCTAGGTAAGCACTCCTTAATTACAGAAGCGACTTGGGATCCCTGCGCCCTCAGGCTTCTCAGCGGCTGTAAACTCTGTCACCTGGCCCCTTCCACCTCCCACCGAAGTGGGCTGTGCTCCTTACCACCCACCAAATCAACGCCTGGCAGTGGATCCTGCCTCTAGCTCAGACCTACCCTCCAGTCTCACCATTCACACTCTCCCTCTCACGACTTTGCTCAATCCAGCCAAACCCAGCCAAGCATCATCCCCAAATGTCCCTTCCTGCCCCTTGCCTGGGCCCCAGCTGCTTCCACACACAGGATGACTCTCCTTCACATCTTTCTGTCAAAACCATTCCCAGTGTTAAAGCACAGATCAAATGCCACATTCTTCCTACAAGTTTGATTCCTCCAGACAGAACTACTCTCTTCCTCTTCTCTCCTCTGAAACTTCGGTGATGACTGGTTTTGCACAAGTATTTTCTTCCCACTATTAGAGAAGTAGGATCATCAAGTCCTTTGAAGCAGTGCTTTTCAGACGCCCTGTGACAGAACAACTGGAGTCTTGTTTTAAAAACCAGACAAAACCAAGGCACTGCAGATCGGAGTTTGCTGAGCTGGAACTCGGAGCTCTGACTTTGCAGAGGAAGCTCCCGGGGAGGGTGCCCAGGGACGCTGGCAGCCTAGAGTTGCAGGAATGGGCCTGGAAGTTAGTCACATTTCAGTAATATCTTCATTTAAAGATAGTTTTCAGGTTAAAAAGCTGAAATCATGACACTGATACAGATAGAAAAGAAAAGGAAGGCAACTCAGTCAATGAAGGAAACAGGCAGGTGCACCACCTGTTCCAAGAGACTCTGGAAACGACACGCTGACATCAGTTGCGAAGCGGCTCAAGGATGGTTAGTGGTGATGACCGGATAAAGAGGGTGAGAGGGGACGAGGGGACAATCCAGAGGAATTACCGTGGCTCAGAGACATGACAGGCAGGGCCAGACGACCCGGAAGGTGTCCTCTAGGCAACACAGAGTTTTTTCCTGAAACATGACACAGTTGGCCCTCATTCATCATGTTAATCAGTCCCAGACTCAACCGCGATAAATGAATTTCCGAGAAGTAGGGTTCTTTACTCATACAGTGGTCCCTCGCCACTTCGCACTTCAACTTTTGCAGCTTCACTCTATCGTGGTTTTTTCAAATGTAGTGTAGTGTAGTGCACTGTAGTGTAGTGAACTATAGTATAGTGTAGTGTACTGTAGTGTAGTGTACTACAGTGTAGTGAACTATAGTATAGTGTAGTGTAGTGCACTGTAGTGTAATGAACTATAGTATAGTGTAGTGTACTGTAGGGCACTGCAGTGTAATGTTCTATAGTGCACTGTAGTATAGTGTGCTGTAGTGTAGTGTAGTGAACTATAGTATAGTGTAATGTACTGTAGTGTAGTATACTGTAGTGTAATGAACTATAGTATAGTGTAGTGCACTGTAGTGTAGTGAACTATAGTATAGTGTTGTGTACTGTAGTGCACTGTAGTGTAGTGAACTATAGTATAGTATAGTGTACTGTAGTGTACTGTACTACAGTGTAGGGAACTATAGTATAGTGTAGTGTACTGTAGGGCACTGCAGTGTAATGTTCTATAGTGCACTGTAGTATAGTGTGCCGTAGTGTAGTGAACTATAGTATAGTGTAGTGTACTGTACCGTACGTAGTATAGTGTTCTATAGTGCACTGTAGTGTAGTGAACTATAGCATAGTGTCGTGTACTGTAGTGCACTGTAGTGTAGTGAACTATAGCATAGTGTCGTGTACTGTAGTGCACTGTAGTGTAGTGAACTATAGCATAGTGTCGTGTACTGTAGTGCACTGTAGTGTAGTGAACTATAGCATAGTGCAGTGTACTGTAGTGCACTGTAGTGTAGTGAACTATAGCATAGTGTTGTGTACTGTAGTGCACTGTAGTGTAGTGAACTATAGCATAGTGCAGTGTACTGTAGTGCACTGTAGTGTAGTGAACTATAGCATAGTGTTGTGTACTGTAGTGCAGTGTAGTGTAGTGAACTATAGCATAGTGCAGTGTACTGTAGTGCACTGTAGTGTAGTGAACTATAGCATAGTGTCGTGTACTGTAGTGCACTGTAGTGTAGTGAACTATAGCATAGTGTCGTGTACTGTAGTGCACTGTAGTGTAGTGAACTATAGCATAGTGTTGTGTACTGTAGTGCAGTGTAGTGTAGTGAACTATAGCATAGTGTCGTGTACTGTAGTGCACTGTAGTGTAGTGAACTATAGCATAGTGTCGTGTACTGTAGTGCACTGTAGTGTAGTGAACTATAGCATAGTGTCGTGTACTGTAGTGCACTGTAGTGTAGTGAACTATAGCATAGTGTCGTGTACTGTAGTGCACTGTAGTGTAGTGAACTATAGCATAGTGCAGTGTACTGTAGTGCACTGTAGTGTAGTGAACTATAGCATAGTGTCGTGTACTGTAGTGCACTGTAGTGTAGTGAACTATAGCATAGTGTCGTGTACTGTAGTGCACTGTAGTGTAGTGAACTATAGCATAGTGTCGTGTACTGTAGTGCACTGTAGTGTAGTGAACTATAGCATAGTGTTGTGTACTGTAGTGCAGTGTAGTGTAGTGAACTATAGCATAGTGCAGTGTACTGTAGTGCACTGTAGTGTAGTGAACTATAGCATAGTGTTGTGTACTGTAGTGCAGTGTAGTGTAGTGAACTATAGCATAGTGCAGTGTACTGTAGTGCACTGTAGTGTAGTGAACTATAGCATAGTGTTGTGTACTGTAGTGCAGTGTAGTGTAGTGAACTATAGCATAGTGCAGTGTACTGTAGTGCACTGTAGTGTAGTGAACTATAGCATAGTGCAGTGTACTGTAGTGCAGTGTAGTGTAGTGAACTATAGCATAGTGCAGTGTACTGTAGTGCACTGTAGTGTAGTGAACTATAGCATAGTGTCGTGTACTGTAGTGCACTGTAGTGTAGTGAACTATAGCATAGTGTTGTGTACTGTAGTGCAGTGTAGTGTAGTGAACTATAGCATAGTGCAGTGTACTGTAGTGCACTGTAGTGTAGTGAACTATAGCATAGTGTCGTGTACTGTAGTGCACTGTAGTGTAGTGAACTATAGCATAGTGTCGTGTACTGTAGTGCACTGTAGTGTAGTGAACTATAGCATAGTGTTGTGTACTGTAGTGCAGTGTAGTGTAGTGAACTATAGCATAGTGCAGTGTACTGTAGTGCACTGTAGTGTAGCGTAGTGCACTATAGCATATAGTGTACTGTACCATACGTAGTGTAGTGTTCTATAGTGCACTGTAGTATAGTGTGCTGTAGTGTAGTGTAGTGAATTATAGTATAGTGTAGTGTACTGTAGTGTAGGTCTTTCTGAAGGAAGAACATGTCAAATACACTTCGTAGTGCCTTTTCACCCTGGTTGTTTAGAAATAAGTAATGCTGTTTGATTTCTAACGCAGTAGACTGATTAATCTGTATGAAAACAACCAAGTCCCGGGACCACAAAGAGAAGCAGATCTCAGGGAGGGTGTGAGGTTCAGGTTCCGTCCACCATACATTCCCTTGCCCCTGCTGCATGTCTAACTGTATCACATGCCAAAACACACAAGTAATCAGGACAAGATCTCTGTTCACAAAGAGTCAAGTTCTCCTGGTTGATCTCTCTCCTTCTAGATCCCTAGCCTCCTCGCTAATTTACAATCTCACACTTACCCTGGGTCTGACATTTGCACTCCTCTGTGCAAACCAAGTGATCTTGGTTTCCCTACTTCATTACCTCCCTGCTCTGGGCTGCTTCTGCTCCTGGCACTGCAGCTAGGCGGATCAGATGACACCTTGTCTGATGCAAACATATCCTCGGTACCCTACCAAGGTTCCAGCACACCTTGCCACTACAGTGCCCTCAAACCAACCCTCCCCACAGCTGGATCTGAACTGCTTCTCAGAGAACAACATCTTGAGTCATTATGAGTAGATGGTGTGCAAGAAATAGGACCATGGAAGACAAATGTTATTAGAAATCCACCCGGGGCTATGGATGGAGGTGGGGGGTGGGTGGGAAGAGAACAGAAAAGAGGAAAAGAAGAGAGACAGCAGACAGAACCCCGTCACAGCATCCCCGAATACTTGTTAAATGTATAACTCTAAGATATTTGCATTTCTTCAACTCCCCTCATTCTTCCTGATCTTCAGCAAGCCTTCCTGACCCCTGAACCTCCCCACCACACACACAGAGTGAGCCGAGGGGTGGGAGGTGAACTCAGGCTGCCAAGCCCCTCTGCAGGCAGAATGGAGACAGCAGGCCCAGAACAAGGGCCCAGTCCAGAAGCCGAACCCACCGTCAGCCCAGGGCCCCAGGTAATGCCAAGTCAAGGACATCGGAGGAACTGGCAGGACATTCCGGAGGTCCTGAACTCTTTGTGTAATGGGACTTGAAACCAAAACGTATCTGGATAAAAACAAAACTCATGATCTCGACTGACATCCATGTCACGATTCCACTTGTCCTTTCAAGGGCGCACAGGCTCCAGAGGCCTGCCTCCCCTGTCCCACAGAGCCGCGAGCCCACCCAAGGCCCCGGCCAGGCGCCCGGACATTCCTCGCGGGCCCACAGAAATACTTCAGCCTTCACGGTCCAGGTGGTAGCTGTAGACAATGTGTAAGTGAATGGGTATGGTGGTATTTGAATGCAACTTTATTTACAAAGCCAGGCACTGGCTTGTGTCCTGCTCCTTCTGTTGTTGACAGTGCAGTCGAAGTCCTCTTTCCAAAGGTCACTCCTTTGTTTGGACCCTGGAATGGCTTCCCACTGTCCTGAGGATGAAGTCCAAATTCCTTCTCAGAGGGAACAGACTGCACCCCTCTCCAGCCATTCCTGGCCCCTGACTCAGTTTTTCAGCACTACTGAACTCCATCCAATGCCCCTCCTGGTTCTCTTCCGCCCGTACGTCTGCATGTGCTGTTAGAACAGCCCTCCCTCCCGCAAGCCCTGCACCCCACCCCTCCCCACCCCAGCCTAGCTGATGTCTATTCATCTATATTTCAAGTTTCCCATTAAACACCACTTCCTTCAGGAAGCTTTCCCTGGCCACGAAGGTCTCACGGTGTTGAGGCTCCCGGTCCAGCTGTCCGAACCAGCCGTCACTCTGAGGCCGTGGGGGCAGGGAGCGGCCTGACTCATCGCCATGTTCCCAGGCCCTCCACAAAGAACTGGGGAACCCTGACTGACGAAGAAGGAAACAAGAACAGACCCCAAAACGGAGGGGACCCTCAGAGGCGAAGCGGCGGAGCATGGGCTGATGTGTGAGCTGTTCCCTCTGTCCCAAGTCTGCTTCTTCCACGTTTCATGCTTTGCCACTGAGCTTGCAGAGAGGGTTCAGAAACATACAACTAACTTTGGATTTGCTGGTGCAGCAACCAAAGTCCTGAGTGGTTTCCCTCCGCCTGGATCTCAGAACGGAGTGTGCTCACCCTCTTTGGTGCTGGTCTCAGCTCGCATCCTGGCTAAGCCTTGTAGACAGTGCTCTCTACACTTGGTGACGGGCTTGCCTTTCCGACGCATGCTCACACTGCCAGTGTCCCGTGGTGGGCATGTTCTACATGCCAGGCAGCCAGGCCTGTGGGGCTTCGTCACAGAGTCCTCATTCAAGCCTCCCGATGATGTCAAGAGAGACTCCTTTGAATGACTCCCACTTAACGAATGAAGATCTAGAGGTCAAGCAGCTGGCCGAGGAAACAGAGCGAACGGCAGGAAGAAGTCTGAGCACAGAGCTCGGGTTTCTGCCTCCTGGCACCACGCATCTCTCCAGGACCATGTCTGCCACCGCACGCCGCCGCTCCGGGACACATGCCTGCCCCTGTGCACTGCTGCCGGACACGTGTCTGCCACCACACGCTGCCGCTCCGGGACACGTGTCTGCCCCCACGCGCCGCTCCCGGACACGTGTCTGCCCCCGAACGCTGCTCCCAGACAAGTGTCTGCCCCCCCATGCCGCTCCCAGACATGTGTCTGCCCCTGCACACCGCTCCTGGACAAGCCCAAAGTCTTCAGAGCCCCCCTGCAGGGCGCATCCTGGGTCTTGCGGGCAGGGTGGCTGGACCCGAGGTGACCCTAACAACCATGACTTACTGAGTGCAGCCACTGTGCTAAGCGCTGCTAACATGTGACCTCATTAACCTTCACAGACCCAAGTGAGGAAGACAAAGTTAGCTCTTGCAGAGATAAAGGGATCGAGGCACAGAGAGGTCAACTGCTGTGTCTGAGGTCACTCAATGGGCAATGGGAGGGTTTGGGATTTAAACCAGGAAGCCTGTCTCCAGCCTGCACCCCTGGGCAAGACGACAACAGCAGCATAAAGAACTCCTCAGGCCTCGTGGGACGAGGTGAAAAGTATGGGTGAGGGTGAATGATTCGGCTGCCATTAGCCGGGACAGGAGACCGTGCTAACGATGACTTGGTTACTTATTGCTGCCTAAACAAATGACCCCAAAGCTTTTTGGCTCAGAACAACGATCCCATCCTGACAGTCCTGTGGGTCAGCCACTGGACCGGAGTGTGGCTGGGCTGTTCTGCTGTGGCTGAAACAAGGGCCCACGGGCCAGGCGCAGCGTGTTGCCCGCTGGCGCTGCTGCGAGCCCCGGTCTCCCTCCACACCGCCTTCCGTCCTCACCGCGGGCAGAGCGGAGCCTGCAAGGCCCGAGGGCTCACGATCCCCACACCGTGTCTTTGGCTGCATTTTACTGACCAAAGCAAGTCCCAAGGAAGCCCAGACACGAGAAGTGAGTTCTGAGGCCGGCCACCCGATGGGAGGAACAGGAACGTCACAGGGCAACGGGGCGTGTGTGGAGGGTGGGTGGGTTTGTGACCATGCCTCGCAACCTCCCGCAGAGGAGGAAGGTGTTTAAGGAGAAGTGAAGTCATTTCAGTCTCAGACGCGTTGGGGTTAAGGTTTCTCCTGTGGTAAATCCATGCAAAGGGATCCAGTATTTAGATAATGTCGGTCTAGAACATCAAAGAGAATCCCGACTGGACATCCAAACCTGAGAGCTGCCGACTCAGAGGTGAAGCTTTCTGCACACACAAAGAAGAACCCCAGGAAGGCTTTATGAGTTAAGGTGAAGGTGGTGACAAGATTCCACTACCCCCCAACCACGTAACATGGGAGCACACGGCCTTCCACACGCCACCCCCGACCACATAACATGGGAGCACACAGCCTCCCACACACCACCCCCGACCACGTAACATGGGAGCACACAGCCTCCCACATACCACCCCCCAACCACGTAACATGGGAGCACACAGCCTCCCACACACCACCCCCGACCACGTAACATGGGAGCACACAGCCTCCCACACACCACCCCCGACCACGTAACATGGGAGCACACAGCCTCCCACATACCACCCCCCAACCACGTAACATGGGAGCGCACAGCCTCCCACACACCACCCCCGACCACGTAACATGGGAGCACACAGCCTCCCACACACCACCCCCGACCACGTAACATGGGAGCACACAGCCTCCCACACACCACCCCCGACCACGTAACATGGGAGCACACAGCCTCCCACACACCACCCCCGACCACGTAACATGGGAGCACACAGCCTCCCACACACCACCCCCGACCACGTAACATGGGAGCACACAGCCTCCCACACACCACCACCGACCACGTAACATGGGAGCACACAGCCTCCCACACACCACCCCCAACCACGTAACATGGGAGCACACAGCCTCTCACACACCACCCCCGACCACGTAACATGGGAGCACACGGCCTCCCACACACCACCCCCCACCACGTAACATGGGAGCACACGGCCTCCCACACACCACCCCCCACCACGTAACATGGGAGCACACGGCCTCCCACACACCACCCCCCAACCACGTAACATGGGAGCACACAGCCTCCCACACACCACCCCCCACCACGTAACATGGGAGCACACGGCCTCCCACACACCACCCCCCAACCACGTAACATGGGAGCACACAGCCTCCCACACACCACCCCGACCACGTAACATGGAAGTACACAGCCTCCCACACACCACCCCCCAACCACGTAACATGGGAGCACACGGCCTCCCACACACCACCCTCCCCTCTCAGGGGCCAACCACGGCCCAGCCAATTTCTGTAGCCAACTCAAGGCCCTGGACCTCTGAGGAGAACAGCCTTCCCTTTTACATCCAGAGATGGCCACGTACAAGTCAGTGACCTATAAACAAAAGACAAGTTACTTGATCCTCTGCTCAGTGGTGGAGACGGAGAATCCACCACACTAACATTTGAAAAAGGACAGGATGAGAAATACACACAACTGATAGTCCTGAAGAGTTCTTTCTTCCCAAACAGAAATTCCTGCCCTGGCCACAGAATAATTCCTGCTGAGCCCACCTGGATGCCTTTGGTTATGCCCGCAGTGCCCTGGGCTTACTCTCTGGGAGGCTCCCTTGCCCACTGTTCCCCAAGTTCAGAATCACTGAGGGCGTCAGAGAGCATGCTGTCCTGGAAACTGCCTGAGGACAGCAGCAGGTTTCTGCAGGTCAGACTTATGGCTTCGCTAGCACACGGTGTCCTCAAAACCCAGTCGGTCTCCGTGCTCTTCATCCCCAGTCTGTCGCACGTGCCAAGAACCACAGCCAGAGTTCCTCCCTGCAGCTAGCTCTTAGCCTTGTTCATGATCCCATTTCTACGCTCTGCTCATTCCTCTTTTCATTGTTTTAATTGTGGCTGCTTCAAGGTCATCTTAAAAAATAAGAACAGGTAACACCTTAATCTGATCTTTCCTGCAAAGCCAGACCTCTTTCTTGACTAAGAAACCTTAACAGAAGGCCTTCCAGAAAGTCTCCAACAGTTTTCTCTTCTCCCATTTGGACTACAGATAAGTTGGGATTTTCCAACCCCATGAGGCCCCAATTTTTCCATACACTCTATTTCCTTCCTTCTCCACTTGCAAATTTGTCATTTCTTATGTGAGCTCATTTCTTTCCTGGAAAAAAAAAAAAAAACAACGCTAAATTCAGCAAAGAACAACCATGACACATTTATATTCTGTTTTTTCCAAACGCTTCCCCCAACATTTAGCCGTAGAAGGAATATGGTCAGACTTCCAAATTGAGTAGCTGAAATGTTTACCAAATATTTTATAATAGCATTGAGAGGGTTAGCCTTTTCCAGCCTGCATGATCTGTTTCCTCACTGCCAATGTCCACCTAGGTAACACTGTATGTTTCAAAATTTCATTACGAGTCCCTCATTTCCAGGTATCCAGGCTAAATTGTTATAATCAAGAGACCCCTGAACAGCAACATAAAGAAGATGGGAGTTCCGCCCTGGCCGGTTTGGCTCAGCAGTTAGAGCGTCGGCCTGCGGTCCTGAGAGACCCGGGTTCGGTTCCCGCTAAGGGCATGTACCTCGGTTGCAGTTTATCCCCGGCCCTGGTCGGTTGTGCGGGTGGCAGCCACTCGATGTGTTCCTTTCACATCGATGTTTCTTTCTCTCTCTCTGTTCCTCTCTCTCCTTCCCACTCTACCTGAACAAAAAATGGAAAAATGTCCTCGGGTGAGGATAAAAAAATAAAATAAAATAAAATAAAATAAAAGAAGATGGGAGTTCCTTTTCCTCTCGCAAAGAGTAGGGCCTAGATTGACAGGGCATTCTAGTCCATGAAGTCACTCAGGATCCAGACTCCGTCTATCTTGTGGCTCCATTCTCTCCTCAGGTATTTCCTTGGCTTCACGGTTGTGCTGGTCACAGCAGGTCCACAAAGAAGACAGAAAGCCATCCAAGGCAAGCCATCTTCCCTTAAAGAGGTAAGGCAAGAGTTCACATCTAGTTGTATTCCACTGGCAAGAACTTACCCACAAAATCATACCTCCCTACAAAACCAGGTAAGAAATGTGGTCTCAAGACAGTGGTGGGCAGGACCAGAGCGAGGGTGAGTGTGTGAGAGTGTGAGCGAGTGTGAGAGAGAGTGTGAGTGGACATGAGTGTGGATGAGCAACCTCGAGCAGTGCAGAGATGTGGGGTGGAAGGTTTCTGCACTTTGGACAGGGAGCAGCTGGCTACCACAGTAAGTGGCTCATCAGGGCACTTCTCCCTGCGCGTCTGGGAGGCCCTGCCATTTTGGAAGATCCCTGGTCTTCTCTGGGAGGGGGCAGCAGGAGTGGGTAGGGCTGAGCGACCTGAATCTACCAGAGCATCTTGCACCATCGGACGAGTGGACCCAGCTGTGTCAGCGCAGACCAGCACACAGTAGCAGCGCTGTTAACACCCCCAGCAGCTGAGGTTCGGGAGTGGACACACCCCCAGCAGCTGAGGCTCGGGAGCCAGACACACTCCCAGCAGTGAGGCCTGGGCAGCCGAGACCCACCCCTGACAACTACAGCAGCATATTTGGAGTGGAGCCACTCTCCCAGCAGGAGCATAGTCCCAACAGCAGCAGAGGATTGGGAGCTCAGAGCACCCCCTGGCAACAGCAGCAGCAGTAGCAGCACAAACCGGGAGCGGACACTCGCCTCCAGCAGCATCAGCAGCAACTGATCAGGAGCTGAGCCCCACCAGGGCAGTGCACCAGCAGGACCCATGCACCCCAGCAGGGCACCAGCAGGACCCACGCACCCCAGAAGCGCCTACCACAACAGACCAATACCAGCTGCCAGTTGTCAGTCCTCCAGGACCTACAGCAGGCAAGAGGCGCCACACACCAAAACAGTCTGGAGGCACAGCAGCCTTACTGGATACACATCGACCTGCCTACACATCCCAACATCCCTCACCAGGCCTAGAGCTACCAGACTGCTAAAATGATGAGACAAAGAAAGAACACCCACATGAAAGAAAAGGAGGAATCACCAGAAAAGGAACTACATGAAATGGAAGAAAGCAAATTGTCAGATAAAGAATTCAAAGCAATAATTTTAAGGGTGCTCAAACAATTTAGTGAGAACTACAAGCAACTTAATGAAAATTATGAAGAGTTCAGTGGGAACTACATCAGCTTAAAAAAAGAGGTAGAAGCTATGAATAAAAATCAAGAGGAAATAAAGAATGACATAGCTGATATGAAACATACCTTAGAAGGATTCAATAGATTAGAAGCTGAAGACCGAATCAACGAGTTAGAAGACAAGGTAGAAAGAAATGCTCCAACAGAGCAGACAATGAAAAAAAAAAAAATGTAAAAGCAGGAGGAGCATTTAAGGAAGCTTTCAGACAACACAAAATGTAACATTTGCATCATAAGGGTACCAGAAGGAGAAAAAAATCAGAGAAAGGAACAGAGAACCTGTTTGAAGACATAATGACAGAAAACTTCCCTAATTTGATGAAGGAAAAAGTCACACAAGTCCAGGAAACACAGAGTCCCAAACAAGATGAACCCAAATGGACCAACAGCTACACACATCATAATTAAAAGGCAAACATTAAAGATAAAGAATCTTAAAGGAAGCAAAAAGTTACCTACAAGGGAGACAGAAAGTTACCTACAAGGGAGCTTCCATTAGACTGTCAGCTGATTTCTCAATAGAAACACTGCAGGCCAGAAGGGAGTGGCATGAAGTGTACAAAGTAATGAAAGGCAAGGGTCTGAATCCAAGACTACTCTATCCAGCAAGGCTATTATTCAAAATTGAAGGTGAAATAAAGAGCTTCACAGACAAAAAAAAAAGCGAAAGGAATTTACCACCACCAGACCAGTACTGCAAGAAATGCTAAAGGGACTGCTATAAAAAGGAGAAGAAATAGAGAGAGAGAAAAAAACACAGGCATAAAATAAAAATGGCAACAAATAAGTATCATCAATAATAACCTTAAATGTAAATGGCTTAAATGCTCCAATCAAAAGACATAGGGTAGCTGATAGGATAAGAAAACACGACCCATATATATGCTGTTTACAAGAAACCCACCTCACAACAAAAGATTCACCAAGATGAAAGTGAAGGGACAGAAAAAAATTTTCCAGGCAAATGAAAATGAAAAAAAAGCTGGTGTAGCAATACTCATATCTGAAGATAGACTTCAAAAGAAGGGCCATAATAAGAGACAAAGAAGGTCACTACATAACATTAAAAGGATCCATCCAACAAGAGGATATAACCCTGGTAAACATATATGTACCAAATATAGAAGCACAAAAATATAGTTAAAAAATTCTGGAGGACTTCAAGAGAGAGATCAATAGTAATACAACTATAGTGGGTGACTTTAACACCCCACTGACACCACTGAATAGATCTTCTAGACAAAAAATTAACAAGGACACAGAGTCCTTAAATGATGAACTAGATCAGTTGGACTTAATTGTTATTTACAGAACATTTCACTCCAAAGCTGCAGAATTCACATTCTTCCCAAGTGCACACGGGACATTCTTGAAAACAGACCACATGGTAGGACACAAAGTAAGTCTCTACAAATGCAAGAAGACTGAAATCATATCAAGCATCTTCTTAGATCACAATTACAGCAAAAACATTCAAACACATGGAGGCTAAATAGCATGTTATTAAACAAAGAATGGGTTACCAAGGAGATTAAGGAAGGAATTAAAAACTTCCTGGAAACCAATGAAAATGAACACACAACAACAGAAAATCTATGGGACGCAGCAAAAGCAGTCCTAAGAGGGAAGTTCATAGCACTACAGGCCTACCTCAAGAAACAAGAAAATTTCCTAACTTTCTAACCCTACAACTTAAACTAGAAAGTAAACAAAAAGAAAAATCCAGAGTAAGTAGAAGGAAAGAAATAGAAAAGGTCAGAGCAGAAATAAACAACAAAGAAACTAAAAAAAACATTCAAAAGATCAATGAAACAAAGAGCTGTTTCTTTGAAAAAAATGAACAAGATTGATGGACCCTTAACTAGACTCACAAAGAAACAAAAAGAGAGGACCCAAATAAATAAAATCAGAAACAAAAAAAAAGTAACACCTGACATCACAGAAATACAAAGGATCATTAAGATATACTACAAACAATTATACGCCAACAAATTGGACAATCTAGGCAAAATTGACAAATTTCTAGAATCACACAGTGTCCCAAAACTGAACCGGGAGGAGATAGAAAACTTGAACAAATAACAACGAAGATGGTTGCGGTTTGTCCCCAGCCCTAGTTGGTCGTGCGGGTAGCAGCAACTCGATGTGTCCCTTTCACATGGATGTTTCTCTCTCTCTCTCTCCCTCCCTCCCTCCCTCCCTCCCTCCCTCCCACTCTATCTGAACATAAAATGGAGAAATGTCCTCAGGTGAGGATTAAAAAAAAACAAAAACATATGATCATATCAATAGATACTGAAGAAGCATTTGACAAAATCCAGCACCCATTTCTGATCAAAATGCTCAGCAATGTGGGAATAAAGGGATCATATCTCAACATAATAAAGGCCATATATGAAAAACCTACAGCCAATAATCATACTGAATGGGCAAAACTAAAAGCATTTCCCTTAAGAACGGGAACAAGACAGGGATGCCCACTTTCACCACTCTTATTTAACATAGTACTGGAAGTCTTAGCCACAGCAATTAGACATGAAGAAAACATAAAAGGGATCCAAATTGGAAAGGAGGAAGTGAAACTGTCATTACTTGCAGATGACATGCTACTATACACAGAAAACCCTAAAGACTCCATCAAAAATCTACTAGATTTAATAAACAAATTTGGCAAAGTAACAAGATACAAAATAAACATCAAGAAATCGACGACATTCTTTTTTTTTTAATCCTCACCCGAGGACATTTTTGCATTTATCTTCAGAAACAGCGGGAGGGAGAGAGGGGGGAAGAGAGAGAGAGAAACATCGACATGAGAGAGATATACTGAACTGGGGCCAGGGACAAACTGCAACCGAGGTATGTGCCCTTAGCAGGAACCGAACCGGGACTGTCTGGTCCGCAGGCCAATGTTCTAACCGCTGAGCCAAACTGGCCAGAGCTCAATGGCATTCTTATACGCCAATAATGAACTCACAGAAAGTGAAATTTAAAAAATCCATTTACCACTGCGGCAAAAAAGTTTAGATACCTAGGAATAAACTTAACCAAAGAAGTAAAGGACTTATTTGCAGAAAACTACAGGACATTGAAAAAAGAAATAGAGGAAGATATAAAAAACAGACCCAGAGACATAGAAAGGAGTACAGTTCAGACTGACAAACTTCAGAGAAGGGGGGCAGGGAGGAGGGACAAGATAAGCCAAAAAATTTATATGCACGTATGAGTAAGCAATGGAGATAAACAATACTGGGGTGGGGGTGGGGGAATAGGGAGGAGGGTGTCAATGGGGGGAAAAGGAGAAACATCTGTAACAAAATTTTTAAAATAAAATTTTTTTTAAAAACTAATATTTTAAAAGTAGGTGTCAGTATTATTACTGCCTTGTTGTAAGGGAAATGGCTTGATAGTTGAATATTACTGTTGGTATAGAAAAAGAGAATGTTAGATAATAATCATTAGACAAAATTGAAAAAAAGGTCTAGTTAAAAACTTTAGATTGAGTGAGACATATATGACAGTCATATAGAGAGATGGGTAGAAATAATTAATGCCCCTCCTCTTTGGAAACAATTTGCATTTACATTTGTTAACACAATTAGCAAACTCTTAGTCTACCAAGATTTATATTGATCTAAGATGTTTGTTTTATTTTTAATTTGATAGCTATTCTTTGTGTTCCCATAGCCTGCGCTTGCCACAGTATACATTGCTGGTTTGCTTTATTCTCTTTCGTGAGATTATAATTGATTTGCATAATGCTTTATGATGATTTATAACCTCGTACCTAGCACGATGTCTGCCTTACTCTACATTCTAAGTAGGCATCTGGAAACTTTGTTTTGAATTAAGAAATTATTTAGAGGAAAGGAACAGTGTGAAGAATGTACATACAAACTTCAGGCAATATCTGGCTTTATTAAAGTATTATTTTTCAGTAAAGAAATTAACAATTAAAAAAAAAGAAATGTGGTCTCCAGTTGAGTAAACATGTGACCAAAAAGCAGAGACTGGGTTTTATGGCAACAACATTTGTCCGCCACAAAAAAGAAAGAAGAAACAATATCCGAGGTGAAGAATCCTCTGAAATGCAAAGACCAAAAGGGGGTAAATAAGTATTTTGTTTCTTAGAGGGAAAGAAAATGACAGTCTAACAAGAAATAGAAAGGTTCAATCTAGCTGGTAGGTCCACACGTGTCCACTTTATGATTTATACTGCTTTCTGAGTACATTTTATAAATAATAGGCTTTTTTATTGAAAGGAAATCAGATTAGAAAGACCCAAGAAAAAGATCAAGATACAAAACAATCATGTGAAGAGAATCAAGAGAACAGAAAAATGAAAGCCAAAGGGAGAAAAATATTAATTGCCTGAGAGAAGACAAGAAAGATTTAAAAAGGAAATGTTCTTTGGACTGAAAGTCCAGGGTTACTGGTGAATAACTGTGGCAGAAGCTAGCCTTCAGTGGGTTAAGGAGTGGAAATGGACAAAGGCCAACGGCCGCAGGCAGGGACCAGTCTCTGAAGAACACGACTGCCCGGGAAGGAAGAGGCAGGGTGGAAACTGGTCATGACTGGTTGCACGTACGCGTGGACTGAGAGAGAGCCAGGGCTGGGATGGAGGGTGGTCCTAGAAACGAGGTGGTCCAATTCCAGCTGTCTGTTTCTGCAGGAGCGAATTGGGTCAGCACAATTCCACCAAGCTCTCAGACACTCACAGGCCTCCAGGGGGGACACTGTAGAGCTGTCCAGTGTGCACAGGGCAGTGCCATCCCAGGGCAAGGCCCTTGTCACTTGGTCCCTGGTATGGGCTGCACTGGGAGGGCCACGCCTCCTCCGTGTGCCGAGGGGAACTCAGCGTGCTTGGACTCCACGGAGAGCGGGCTGCCTGGCCCAAGTTCAGGATGACCAGCTCTCGGCATCTGCAGTGTGACTCTGCTCCATGCTTCCCAGATTCCTTCAGGTGCATGAAACAGTTTATGGCACAAAAGCGACCAGGAGAAACACCCTGGCCGAGGGTGAAGGTGTGGCTCAAGACTGAGTGCACCTCAGCGTGGCCAGGCCAGGCCTGCTGGGTTTGAGGGCGTTGTGCTTAGCCAGGCCAATCTAGGGCTCTTTTATTGATCTCCTTTCATTTTTTAATGGGGAGACGGAGCTTTATAGGTGAAAGGTAAAGACACGGGGAGAGTCAGTGGTTAAAGATTCAGGAAAGAGAGGCCACAACTGATGGAGGAAACACCACCAGTGTTTATAGCACCTTTTCATAAAGGGAAATTCAGAGACTCTTTTACATTTCTAAGTTAAAAACAGAGATAGTTCACAGTTCCCTGGGTAAACAGTAAGAAGCATTACAAAGTAATGACTTTCTCTGCTTCTGTTTCCGTTATCTTTTAACTTACTCCAAAACAGTGAGAATCAGCCAAGGGCCCCCTGGGGCTCCTGCCGGGCACTGGCTCGTCAGCATGGCCGCAGCGTCTGGGGTCTCCAGCAACCACGCTTGTCAGCAAGTCAGCAAGCCTTTCCGTGACAGACGGGACAGGACTGATGACAACGGGGGATGTGTGATGTTGGTGACAGAGGAGCAGGACATTAAATAAAGTATGGAGGCATGGAGCAGGGACCAGGCTGCCGCAGCTCTGGATCCGCCAAGGTAAAGTACATTCATCTGTTATTTACACAGAACCTCCCAGAGAAATTAACACTGACCTCGGAGTAGCACACCTGCAAGTTCCATTCCTCTTACCTTCTTCTTTACGTGTTCTCAGCATTAAGTACCTTCTTCCCTAAGTGACATCCCCAGACCCCCAAAGCCCCGAGATGGCCACAGCATCCACGGAAGTCGTCAGAGCATCAGCGATGTGCAGTTAGTGCAGCAAGGCCTCCATTTCCTCACCTACAAAACAGGGGTGATCCCAGCATTCAGAACCATCGGGTGGTCAAGAGAGGCAGCTGAGAAAGTGCACAGATGTCTCCTGAACAGGGGATGGCAGGTGGTGTTATGGACATGTGTTTCACAGGAGGTCTGCAGTGGGATTTCTTCATATAAAGTTAAGGAATAATGTCTAGTCAGAGAAGAGTGAAAACACAATGTGTGTCTTTCTATCAAGGATAGAAAGCTCTGTGGTGGCAGAAAAGAATTTGAGACACAGAGGGAAGGGGCAGAGGTACAACCAAGAGGAAAAGAGACTGGACACAGGTGCTGGGCGGAGGCTTTGGGCAGAAGGAGGGCTGAGAACACCGATCCAACAGATTTCAAAGACAAGCAGTTCTAGTGCAGGAATAGAATTCTTACTTTATCTACAGGTAGGTCTAAAACTGAAAATATAGTCCCTTTAAAATGGAAGGAGCGACTTGTGACCGTCACAAACCACAACGTGGCATGGCTCTGGCCACAAAAACCTGGGAATGTGCTTACAGTAAGATGTTAACGTCCTGTTAGGTTCGAAGCTGATAAAGCATTTGTGGTTCACTGGTCCAGTGCAAGGAATTGGTAAACATGCCTAGAAAGCTGTATCTGAGCTAAATGGACATAAAGTAAGAGAATACCATTAGTGTCCAGTAATTTCACCGAGGGTGAGTATGGGAGGCAACAAATTGATGTGTTTTGTTTTATCCCCCCCCCCCCACCCTTCTCTCGTCAGTGAATATATCCTCAGGGGAGGATTAAAAAAAGAGTAATATTTATGTGTATGTGTACAGAGACACACACATGAATATGTCTGTCTATATATCTAATCTGGTGTCCTTGTTGAACGCACTGGAGAAAAAAACTGGAAAACAGAAAAGCAGTTCTTGACTGGCATGTGAAGAAGCCACATTTTCAAAATCCTTTCCTCCTATTTGGTTTTAGTTTTGCAAATAAAAAGCCAGGTATGGTAGATATTACATTTCCATCTCACTTTCTTTAATACAGAGCACGGCAGCCGGTGTACGTACACTATAAATACTCTTAGTGATAATGCAGGAGGACAGAATGTGAACTTTTTTGGATCCTGGCTACCACTTCCTGGCCTTGTAACCCAGAGCAAATGAAATGATCTCTCTGTCCCTTAATGCCCTCGTTTATAAAATGTGGGTCACTAAGAAGCCTGCCTCACAGGGCTTGTTGTCAGGATGGAATTACTTGATTCATGTCCGATGCCTGGCAGGGCGCGAACACTCGGGAAGTGCCGATGAGCATTCAACTCCTGTCCCGGCCTGGGGCCACCATTCAAGGAGCCCTGGGAAGTGGCTCATCCAGGAAAAGGCGGCAACCTCAACACACATTAGCATATTTGACAAGGAAAGAAAAAGTCTTGGCTGCAGTTAGGATACTTTCTGTCCCCATCCCACGCAGCCTGGCAGACCTTCCATGGGAAGGCACGCTAGCAGCAGTTCCGGTGGCCGTCCCTGCCCCGGGCTAAGCTCCCTTCCAGCTTCCCCTACCATGTCCTGGACGAGCATAATGCTGACCAAAGCGGCCTCCCTGGCTCTTGCAGAAAAGCTCAGTCTTCATCTATACCTTACTGCCCTTGTTAAGACTGAAGACTGCTGGACTCTGGTGGGAGGGCCAGCGGCCAGGACCCCGCAGCCCACAGCCCCAGCAGCCCCTGTGGGAACGTGCAGGCGGTGGTGCTTTCCTCCAGGAGGCCCTGAGGGCATGCGGTTCCCACAGGGGCCCATTGTTGAGTCACTGCCAGGCTTTAGCTGTTGCTGCCTCACCCTGGACCCCAGGGCCTGGCTTGGTGCAGCACAATGGGACTGAAATGAATCCACAGCCCAGACCCTTCCCTGTTTACTCCAGTCCCCAGGGGCCTTCTGATTCTTATCTCTGTGAACCCCCATCTGACCCAATGCCCGTTCTTCACCACCCTCAACCGTTTTCACTGCACCCTCCGGACCTCCTGAGCTGTGGACGTCCCTGCATCTCAGCTTCCTTTGGACTGTCCCCACGTCCCTGCACAGCCCAGGCCTCGTGGCCTCCATCGCTGATTCCAACCCATTTCTCTTCACTGCAGGCACAGCCTCCCTCCACAGGATCGGCCGGGGCTCCCCGGGGGAAAACAGGCCTTTACTTGTGACTGGCTATGGCTCAATACCCTATTCATTTTGTCAGTTTTTATTCATTTTCCACGCATTTCGCAGTATCATCTGTGTTGGCAGTGCAACTTGCCTCCCCACGAGAAATTTTAGGTGTTGCTTCTTCCCACTCAGCCTTCCTTATCTTTCCAATACAGCTTCTTCTTTTTTTTTAATCCATACCTGAGAATATTTTTTTCCATTGGTTGTTTTAGATAGAGTGGAAGGGAGAGAGGAAAAGAGAGGGAGAGAAACATCGATGTGAGAGCGACACATCGACTGGTTGCCTCCCACATGTGCCCCGACCAGGGCTGGTGTCAAACCTGCAACCCAGGTATGTGCCCTTGACCGAGAATCGAACCCAAAACCCTTGGGTCTAAGGGCTGACATCTAACCACTGATCCAAACCGGCCACGGCTCCAGTCCAGCTTCCTGACCTCTTGATTATCCACACATGCTGAGCCTGTCGGCGCCCAGGGCTCAGCTCATCTGGTACACATTTATTTTGTTCAGGAGTTCCCAACTTTGTTCCTGTCCCTGTCAGCCACCTCGCTCCTCCCTGCAGTCCTCAACTATCTTGCCAGGAACTCTGAAGTTTGACCCCAGCCTTAATCCCAAATACTCAACCCACAACTGCAAATAATGCTGCAACTGCGCCCTCTTGGAGTCTCTGCACTTCCAGGCAGCCGCTAACGACCCCATTCATCCCAGCTGCAAGCCAAGGCTGGTCAAACATCTCCCCTATGTCCAGGCAATGACAGTAGTAAGGGGATGGGGCAATGGTGAATGCAAGGATGTCCTCTGGGGGCTGGAGCCTAATAATTTTTAATATGCCTGTGTTGGTTTACACAGCCGTCTCAAACACATTATCTCCACAGCAATCCAAACACTATTATTTGCCTACCCAACAATCACCGCTCCTCCACCCTCCTCCAACTTCCTCCTCTCCGTGAGAATGACCATTTTGTTCAGTACCCACCCTCCATCAAACGACCAGACACAACAGGTGAGCTGGATGTCACCCTCCACCCTACCCCAGCCAGCCCTGAGGTCTCATTCCTTTACAAATAGGCAGGCAATATAATGTGGCCAGGATTGAAAGCAAGCCTGTGGTGAGGGATTCTGGAAAATGTTTTCTCACCCTCAAAAAAAGTACCAGTGACAAGATAACCACTTGTTTTGCTCTGGGGAGATTGCCTTGTCTGGATGTAATTTCTGAGACCACTAACATCTTCCTTTAAGTATGAGGGGAGACGGTCTTAATTTGAAGCCACTGCTGGGAATGGCAGACTGGGAAGATAAAGCAAACTGCATCCTGTGTAATGTTCTTCTGCCATTATTCATACTGTGCCGGGGCCCTACCCACACTTCCGACTGCGCGTTTGTCAGCCCAGGGAATTCCAATCCCATCAAATCTGAAAGGCACTGCCTTCAACACCCGCAACTATAAACTTTCTTCATCTCTATCTGATCCTAGGAAAATTATTTAACTTTTATAGAATCCACTTCTTTACCTGTGAAGAGGGGAATAATATCTACCTTATTGTGAGCATGGAGGGGTAGGAGAATTAATGATAGAAGACCAAATATGGGCGTGCTGGAAAATGAAACACCCTGTCCAACCTACAGGTCTATACGGGATTGACAGCAAATCCCACTTGGGTAAGGGGCTTCTCCAATCTGTCTTTTTCTATGGCTGCAATGCCATAAAAATAAGCAAAAGTGGGATGGGGGGAGGTGTTGGCTTCATGGTAAGATTATGAATTGTTAAGTTGACACCTTCTCTATCAAGCTACCTTGAGCCCCCTGGCTTCCACTCCCCTCAGAGTCACGGGATAACTTGAGTTGATCACCCTGTTATCACAGTCACACGGTGTGAGAGCTGTGAAAACGCCCCCAAAATTTAAAAGCATGAGTGTTGGGAAAGACGAGACTTGGATTGCTGACCCTGAGAAGGAATGTACCTGCCAAAGGCTCCCTGTGGTTCACTGGGCCCAAATTCATCGTCAGGGTCTAGCAGACACTGTTCGCAGAGGCTACGCATGCAGCATGCACATACCACGGAAAAGCAGCACCCTGAGCTGCCAGCCTCCCGCACTGTTTCTGCCATCTGAGCCCACCTTATAAAGGAGTTCCTGGAATTGTACTACAACCAATGAGCTGATACCCACCCTGGCCAATCAGAGTTGCATAGCTATATTTTATTTGCATCTTTACTGAGCAGACCAATCAGTGCAGCTCCATAACAACCAATCAAAACTCATGATTCTGACCAATCAGAAGAGCGCTATTTTAACCAATCACAATGTGCAAATGAGTTCCTCATTTGCATAAAAATGGACCAATCAGAAACCAGGGCCGCAGTATCTCTTTAAAAAGCAGCCTCCCCGTTTACCTCCTGGAGCACACTTGTGGTTTCCATTTCAGGTTGTTTCCCAGGTTTGCAAACGGTTTACCTGCATAAAGTCTCTCCTTTTACTGCACCCAGTTTACCTCCTATTGGCATTAGAATGGTGACAGCAACCTTTTGTAGCCAGGATGAGAGCCCTTAATTCTTTGCACCTTTCAGTGGCAAACACCTTCAGCCAATATCTGCAGGTGCAACAGAAACACCTCCCTTGGCATTTTAAAAAGAAACCAAATGCATTGTAAGCCACTGGGCCTCACATGGAGTTCACAAGGTTGGCAGAGCTGGCATATTTGTTAACTTGGTTGTTCCCAGGCCTCTAGGGCGCCCAAGTGGCCTGCCCTCACCAGGGGCAGAAATCCAACTTCTTCAGCGCTTAACTTCCGGAATCTGAGCTTCCGCTTGGGCGGTAGCCAGGCAGAATCCCAAGTCCCATTGGCCGGATTTCCGCCTCCCTGTTACCCGCCCAGCCTGACGTTGGACACGCAGAGCTTGAGTGTCCTCAGTGCCCGTAGCTCCGAAGTCCAGCACGCATGCGTAGTTCCCACGGATGGGGTGCGTTCTTAGCCTGGCGGCGGCGGTAGGAGCGGTGGCAGTGGTCCTGGCCCTGCGGCTGTGGCTCGTGCTTCACTCTCGGGTCGTTGTACCCCGGGAGTCTGTCAGTCTCATGGCGGTGGCCGGGTCGGGTAAGTCTGGGCCGGGACTACAAACCCCAGAGTGCACTGCGATGCCGTCCTTTGGTCGCCTTTGCGCTTTGTGCGCATTGCATTCTGAGAATTGTAATTTACCTGCGTCACCGGAAACGGCCCCAGCCAGGCGCAGTGCGGTGGGCGGGCGCTTCTGGGCCGCCACTTCAGTGACAAATGAGCACCTTGCACTTGTCAGTAATTAAGCCTCTCTGCAGTGTATAGTTTCCTAATAAATTATTAGTGAACAGAGAGGATGCAGAAGCCTTTTGGTGCTGACATGCAATTTCCCTGAATCATAAACTGCTGGTTTGTGTGATTAATCCAGGCATTGTATATTGAGTTTAGGAATCAAGATAGATGAGGCTAGGAAAATAGGTATACAAAATCCACGAGGGTGAAACAGTTACGTGCCGCCGGTGGGACAGCTGCACGGGGGACATTCCATCCCAGTAAGAGCTGGCCGTCCTGCCCGGTGACATGTGCCCTGATGATCCCACCCACACGCAGTGGCCCTTCCACTCCTATTGGCTTCACCTTGGGGCCATCTCCACCTTCCCCAGGGATCTCCCCAACTTTGTGGTTTTGGTTTTCATAGCCGTTTGCTCCCCCGCCCATTTTTATTTTTGTTATTATTTTTAAATCCTCACCTGAGGATATTTTTCCATTGATTTTCTTAGATAGAGTGGACAGGTGACAGAGAAACATTGATTGGTTACCTCCTGCACCACCCAGACCAGGGCCAGAGATTGAATCTGCAACCCAGGTACAGGAATTGAATCCTAGACTCTTCAGTCCGCAAGCTGATGCTCTAACCACTGAGAAAATTGGCCTGGGCCATTTTTATTTTTTTTGTATTCTCGCATCACTGTGTGTGTGTGTGTGTGTGTGTGTGTGTGTGTGTGTGTTGTTGCCCTCTCCCCTGGGGCTTCTTGATAACAGGAATGTGTCCGACACTTCTCAGCACCTTCCTTAGCACTGACTGCTCGTGCTGATTTTATTTTTATACGTTTGCTCTCCTCTCCACATAAAAGTAGTATTTACACGAGGGCACAGATTACTGTTTCCAATTGTTCCTTCTGTTTTTGAGAAATACACAGGATGTAGCATTAGCATAACACAGTTAAATAGGTGTGTCCATTGCAGTCTCTTAATCTGAGTCCTGTTTTTTTTTCAGGTGGGCATACCACTGAGCTGCTGAGGCTGCTGGAGCACCTGTCCAGTGCTTACTCTCCCAGGCATTATGTCATTGCTGACACGGATGACATCAGTGCCCGGAAAATACATGCTTTTGAACTAAATCGAGCTGATAGAGACCCCAGTAACATGGTAAGTGATCATTTCTGTTTCTAAAAAAGTTTTAAGTTGTATACCAAGTTTAATTTTCTCTGGAAACAATCTCATGGTGTTTCAGTTAAGATGTGGTTGTGGGAGGAAGATGGGTGGTGGGGGTTGATGTGCAGACTTCTGGGCTGAACTACCAGGAAATAGAGTTACCCTTCATGTCTGTGAGCCAAATCACAGGAGGGAATGGGACTCCACGGGGGCGTCTGTGAACATCCCAGCAAGACCGTGTCTGGGCAGTTGGATCCATAAGTGAAGTTCAAGAGAAGAATCTGGCCTGGGATAGGTTTACATGATGGTACTTAAATAAAGTGGGTATGATCACCCAGGGACTGAGTGCGGTTAGAAAACAGAAGAAGAAACACACGGAGCCCCAAGGCACTCTGACTTTCCAGGACAGGGGAGTGTTTTTGTCACCAAAATGCCAGCTGTCATTCTCTTCTCCGAAACCTGCAGGTGATCAGACCCCAGCCCTAGGTTCCTGGCACATCTTCTTCCCACACCTCCTGTCAGAGGCTGTCTGCTCCCTTTTCATTTTCTTCCTGTTTCTGGCAGGGAAGGATTTCCTTCTTCCCAGTTCAGGGGGTGGGGTGGGGAATTGTTATATTTCTTAGGGTATTTTAATCCATTTATGAAAGAGATTTTCAGGTTAGTTTACATCACCAACCAAAACAAAGTCAAGTACGTGTTCTAATTTCAGAGTATCCTCCGCATGGAGGCCTTTCCTGGACTAACTGCGTAAATAGCATTTCCACCTGCCCAGCTGCCCTCGCTTCCCCCTCCTGTAACTGTACCAACAGCAGTTTCCTGGCTGCAGAGACTACTCTTGTGGTTCAAGGCTTTGTCTATCTTCATAATTTATTTTTTTCAGACTTCTTTTTTTTTCAATCCTCACCTGAAGTTATGTTTTCTTATTGATTTTTAAATAGAGAGGAAGAGAGAGAGAGAGAAACATCGATTGGTTTACTCCCATATGCACCCCAACTGATCCAACTTGCAATCTAGGTGTATGCCCTGAGCGGAATCAAACCCGTAACCTTTTGGTGTATGGGACGATGCTCCAAACGACTGAGCCATGAGCCAGGGCAGACGTCTCAAGCAAACCAGCGTCATTCTCAAGCATGAGTAGTGGGGCCTCTCGTCCGTGTCACTCAGAGCACTTTATGCATAAAAGTGCATGATTCACACCCAGTTCTGGGGAGACACCAAAACACACATGTGCATACAAGCCTGTTCTTCCAGAAACATAAAGACCTTCCCAGAAATTAGAATATACGAATTACCAGTCATTAATCACTTCAAGCATGCCCAAGTCCGTAGGAATTTTTTATTGTTTGATTTTATAACTTACCCTAATATGCAATTATTTCATAAACTTCTAAATGTTTTTGCTAGCTCGTAGAAAACCTGTTTAGATGCTGGTATTTACCTCTTTGTGCTAGATGTAAATCCGCGGCGGGTTTTAAGGTACATTTTAAATAATGTCATTTTGTTAATTCAGTGGTGGAGGTGACCTCCTGGGTTACAGAAACTTCACTCAAACTACTCCTGGTTCCTTTTATTCAGTGTGATTTTTTTATGGTATTGGAAGTCTTTAGGTACCCTAATTCACCTTATGTGTAAGTGCACAAGAGTGAGCATAATCACCTCTGCACGCTTTGAACTTTGCCGTTAGGCCTTGTTTCTCTGAGTAGCTTCACTGGCTTCTTAGGAGAAGCAGGCTTCCCCTGGGAACCCTCTCAGCCCCTGAACAGAGCAACTGCAATTAGAAAGGCAAGAAGCAGAAAGCTAAGCAAAAAAAAAAAAAACCCTGAACGTGGGCTGTGAAATTACTTATATGAAAAAATATCTTGAAAACCTTCTAAAGGAAATGTAATTTCCCCTGGGATTCATTCTAATGCACAGAGTAGCTACAGCAATGTGTCAGAAAGACTGGAAGGGAGCCTCTGCAAGTGAGGCCGACTTCAGAACTGTGTCGCGCGATGCCAGGTGGTCAGGCTCTGGGGCGAGCAGTGAGCCCTGGCTGGCGGTCCTGCAGGGGCGCCCTGGAGGCCCAGGCTGAGCCTTAGCTGTCAGCACTGCCCAGTGACTGCTGCCGGAGCAGAAGTAGCACCTTTAGGTCTCCTCTCCAGAGAAAGCACAGTGACCCTGGGACACTGCACAGCATGAGAACATCCCACGGCTTGATTCGCATGCTGAGAATGGACTGGAGGGTCAGACATTAGAGCCGACCTCTTTACTTCCAGGTCCCGTACTTAGACTTCCCACTCCTCTGACTAAGCTTTTAAAGTTTACCAGGGAAATGTTTGTTCATTTATTCAAAAACATTGAGTGCCTGCACAGCAAGTGTGGCTCAGTGGTTGAGCGTCAACCCTGCACCAAGAGGTCGCTGGTTTGATTCTCAGTCAGGGCACATGCCCGGGTTGTGGGCCCGATGCCCAGTGGGGGGCGTGCAGGAGGCAGTCTGTCGTTCTCTCTCATCGATGTTTCTAGCTCTCTCTCCCTCTCTCTAAAATCAATAAAGAAAAAAATTGGAAAAAAAAAAACATTGAGTGCCCAGTCCATACAAGACACTCTGTTTATGCGGGTGTTTCAGCAGATCTGATGGAATGTGACCCCAATTAATTCGCAGGATTGAGAATGGTTACTTTTGTTTCTTGACTCTTCTTTCCAAATTTTATTTTATATTTCTTTGTTTTCTTTGTTCCTTCATTTAAAACTCTGGACAGTAAAGAAGTCTCTAAGGTAAAAGGTGGGGCTCTCTGTCACCACCCAGCCCCACTCTGGCAGGTGACACTGTGCGGGCCCTTCGGTGTGCCGTCTCCCTCCTGTCACCCCTGGACGTGGAATAGACACTGAGCTCGTGCACATGCTCACAGTCACTGCGTGGCCGGGGAGGCAGATGGCTGCTCTGTAAGTGAGCCTTGGTTCACTGGGCTCTGCTCCTTGCTAGCTCAGGCTGCTCATGGCAGGGGCGGCCTGCGCCTTGGGTTTCTGAGGAGAGGGGGGCGGTGCTGACCCTGCCGGTTCCGGTTCCAGTTCCACGCGGCTGTGCTCGCTACTCACGGTGAGCAGTTTTTCCTCATACACATTTTGCAGCATTTTTATAACGTTCCGAAATCCCTGCAGTCAGTGTAGTGTGACTTTGACTAGAAGGAAAATTTTAAAAAAACAAACTAAAAAAACAAGCCTAAGTGAAGTGACTTGCAGACATTGGCGGCCAGGGAGGCCCGGGTCTGCTGGCGAATTCTGCCCACCAGTGACTGGGCACCTGTTTGGGAGTGAATGTGGCAGAGGCAGTGTGAGCCTGGGCGCCCGTGCCCCCCCACTCACTGAGCCTGGACGCCCGTGCCCCCCCCCCACTGTGAGCCTGGGCGCCCGTGCCCCCCCACTGTGAGCCTGGGCGCCCGTGCCCCCCCACTGTGAGCCTGGGCGCCCGTGCCCCCCCAC
This sequence comes from Molossus molossus, assembly GCF_014108415.1. Lineage (NCBI taxonomy): Eukaryota > Metazoa > Chordata > Mammalia > Chiroptera > Molossidae > Molossus > Molossus molossus. The sequence goes on along the minus strand of NW_023425356.1, from coordinate 1,625,751 downwards.
TGTGAGCCTGGGCGCCCGTGCCCCCCCCCACTGTGAGCCTGGGCGCCCGTGCCCCCCCCCACTGTGAGCCTGGGCGCCCGTGCCCCCCCACTGTGAGCCTGGGCGCCCGTGCCCCCCCACTGTGAGCCTGGGCGCCCGTGCCCCCCCCACTGTGAGCCTGGGCGCCCGTGCCCCCCCCCACTGTGAGCCTGGGCGCCCGTGCCCCCCCCCACTGTGAGCCTGGGCGCCCGTGCCCCCCCACTGTGAGCCTGGGCGCCCGTGCCCCCCCCCACTGTGAGCCTGGGCGCCCGTGCCCCCCCCCCACTGTGAGCCTGGGCGCCCGTGCCCCCCCCCACTGTGAGCCTGGGCGCCCGTGCCCCCCCACTGTGAGCCTGGGCGCCCGTGCCCCCCCCCACTGTGAGCCTGGGCGCCCGTGCCCCCCCCCTGTGAGCCTGGGCGCCCGTGCCCCCCCCCCACTGTGAGCCTGGGCGCCCGTGCCCCCCCACTGTGAGCCTGGGCGCCCGTGCCCCCCCCCACTGTGAGCCTGGGCGCCCGTGCCCCCCCCCACTGTGAGCCTGGGCGCCCGTGCCCCCCCACTGTGAGCCTGGGCGCCCGTGCCCCCCCACTGTGAGCCTGGGCGCCCGTGCCCCCCCCCACTGTGAGCCTGGGCGCCCGTGCCCCCCCCCCCACTGTGAGCCTGGGCGCCCGTGCCCCCCCCCCCACTGTGAGCCTGGGCGCCCGTGCCCCCCCCCACTGTGAGCCTGGGCGCCCGTGCCCCCCCACTGTGAGCCTGGGCGCCCGTGCCCCCCCACTGTGAGCCTGGGCGCCCGTGCCCCCCCACTGTGAGCCTGGGCGCCCGTGCCCCCCCCACTGTGAGCCTGGGCGCCCGTTGCCCCCCCACTGTGAGCCTGGGCGCCCGTGCCCCCCCCCTGTGAGCCTGGTCGCCCGTGCCCCCCCACTCACTGAGCCTGGGCGCCTGTGCCCCCCCACTGTGAGCCTGGGCGCCCGTGCCCCCCCCCACTGTGAGCCTGGGCGCCCGTGCCCCCCCTCCCCTCAAACCCAGGACTTATCCACTGAAAGTCTGAACTGGAGAGGTTTGGGCTTTGGGGACAGGAAGTCACACTGGATAGGTGAGACCCTGCCCTGCACAGGTCCGAGGGGTGTGATAACTCCCCAGGCTCCCAAAGCCGTCACATCAGTTCCGGTCCTGGAACTCAGAACTTGACCCCAGGCGTGAGAGGAGGAAACCAGCTTGCTCAGGACAGAGCTGATGCCAGTGCTTGGGGCTCCCTGGTAACATGCTCGGCTGCACCCTTGACCTCCACCAGCCGACCCCACTACCCTGGCTCAGAGGATGTTGGACAAGGGGATCAAAGAGGAGGAGGGCTTGGTCCTGGGATCTGGGCCCAGCCCCAAGAGAAACCCGGGACTCTCAGCGGGGCAGGGAAGGGAGTTCTGGGTGATGACTGCCACAAGAAGCTGCCTCCAGAGAGCCAAATGGGAGTGGAGCAAGGGACCGACCCCCAAAGGACGCGGCACCCAGAAGGCCATGGGGTCAGTGATCTGGGGTCTGACCACACTGAGGGCCTGAGGGAGCCACATGCTCTAAGGCTTTGATTGCGGGGGCGGGGAGGTCCCTGGGCTAGCTTGTTGGGGTGGGGGCGGGGCTTCTCCAGAAAGGTGGGGGAATGTGCCGGAAGACAGCCTGGGGAATGGGAGGATGGAGCCTGTGTTTTGACAAGGATCACCACAGGAAATTTGGCTAAATTACAGGGCAGCATATGTCGACTTCGGAAACCAGAGGACTGGGTTCAGTTGCAGAGGTCAAGGGGTTGTCTCTGGTGTGTGGGTAATGGTTGGTTTGGGTTTTGTCTTTGAATATTTTCCAAGACAAAAGTTAGAAAACAGAAAACAATGAAAGCTATTTTTTACAAGTAAAGCTGAGAAGAGATAAAAGCCCCAGAGGAACTAACCTATTGATATGAAATAGTTATTTTCTAAATAACCCAAACACATATCAAAAGCCCTCAATTTTCGGGACTAGTCTCTCGCATTTTGGAAGCGAGTTGGTGTTCCTGGTACTTCGGTCAGCAGGCGTCTCTGGGCACTTGTGTCGTGGTCTGTGGCACCTTTGGGAGACCACAGGGTGCCTGGGCAGTAGCTCTGGAATGATCAGGACTTGCCTCCATCAGCAACACCCACCATTGTCCACCAGGTGGCGCGCCGACTCCACACGCGGACACTGGCCTCCTGGCGGCTGCACTTCTAGCTCTGGAACTCCGGTCTCTGGTAATTCCCAAGCCGTGCTAAAGAAAGGAGTTTTCGTGGTGCTCTCCAGGTCCTGCTGAGCGAAATAAGCCGGTCAGAGGAAGACAGGCACCCCATGATCTCACTTATACGTGGAATCTGATGAACAAAATAAACTGGTCAATAAAATAGAGCCAGAGACGTGGAAGCAGGGGAACAGACGGACAGCCCTCAGAAGAAAGAGGAGATGGGAGGAGGGAAGAGATTAGCCAAGGAATTGATCTGACTATGCACAGCCCATGGACAGGCCACAGTGCAGTGAAGGGCCGGGGCGCAGGGCGGGGGAGGGGGGAGATCTGTTATACTTTCAACAATAAAGATACATTTTTAAAATAATAAAAATAAGGGATGAGTTTGCAGACGATACAATTACAATCATGGGGTTTGGCTTCAGTTTCTTTTTTTCTTTTTTTTTTTTGTGAATCCTCACCCAAGGATATTTTTTCCATTGATTTTTAGAGGGGAGGGGGGAGGGGAGAAAGGAGTCTGACAGCTGGGGTGAACCCGAAACCCGGTACATGCCCTTGACCCGAATCGAACCACGGCCCTTCACGGCTCGGCAGCGCTCTGACCCTGAGCACGCCGCCGAGCTTGCTTCGGTTTCTAAGTCATGTCACAATCCATGGTTAAACGCAAGTCCATTTCAAAGTGCAGCTAACAAATGTGTGGCCACTGCCTCTTCACAGTGGACCTGAACTGTGTCCACTTACACGCCACACCACGGTGAAAGTAGACCTCCGTCTGGAGGCTCCCTCCAGTGTGTGAATATCTGAATAAGAAACCTTTGCTGCAGATAGAGGCCCTGGTGTGCATTCCGGTGGCTGGCTGATTGTTTTCACAGCAGTGCATGAGGTAGTCGTTTGCATGGCCCTCAAGGGCATCAAGGGGTTGCCGTCTTAACCCTCCCCAAATGCCGCTCCCCCCCCCCCCAGCCCCCCCCCCCCCCCCCCGCGTCTCCAGGAGAGGCCGGGGAGGTCAGACTTCCGTCGGATCAGATGAGTCGATGGACTCCAATAGCTGTGAAGAGCAGACTGTGCTCGTTCTGCCTCCTGGTATTGAGCTGTGTCCCTGTGTCAGTCAAACCTGTGTGGGTTCTCCCGGCAGCCGAGCACCCCACACCCTCACCCTCACCTCGGCCGCACGCTGTCACCCAGATGGCGGGAGGGGACGTCTCTGCCTGCAGATGGAGAAGCTCCTCCTCCCGAGCAGCCTGCACCTCCTGCCTGTGGTCTTGACCATCACATCCCCGTCTAGCCGCCCATCCTGCTGTAGGCGGAGGGTTAGCCACGCTGTTCAAGCAGTGCTGACCTGCTCTGGGAGCTGGGGTGAAAGGGACAGGCCGAAATCCCACAGAACCCCTCAACTGAGACTGAGGAGTGACTCACCCAAAGGAAAACTGGGTGATGGGGGGACAAAGGGAAGTGAAGGACCCTAACATTCCCTCTGCAGGGGACTTTTCTGGACCAGAGTCCCATAGTCATTCAGAGAACAGATGACTTCTGGTCCTCAGCCCGAGCGCTCCAGGCCAGAAGGGCTCCCGGGTAGCGTGGAGGGAGCCGCGGGCCCTGGAGCAGCCCGTGTCATCCACCAGTCGGACCTGGGAGCAGCCGGGGCCTCCCTGGCTGGTTCAGCCCGCAGCCCCGCCCTCGTGGCGCCCCTCCAGCCCCCAGCGTGGGCGGTTGCCATGTACTGGGCAGGTGTGTCTATAAAAACTCGGGCCACCTTGATTTCAGAATGGTTGATTGCACCGTCCAACATCCTTTTAGTATATGCTATATTTTGCATTATTAAAAAAGTTATGAAAGAAAGCTGAAACCATTTTTGGTCGAATGAGATTTTACCGTTTTAGTTTTGTCTTGTTTCCAAGGTTCTGCAGTAGCACAGCTTTCGTTAAGTGATAGCGGTCTGTGCATTCAGGGCGTGGCTCCGGGCGGTGCTTCGCTGACCACGCGTGGCTCTGCTGTGGTTCGTGACGCCCTCGGTTCCTCAGTGGGGTTATTTCTGTCTAACACACTAGAATCCACTGTTTAGTTGGTCACAAATCTGAAGCCAGATATGTCTGTGGTGTTTGGCAGTGATGTAATTCTGGAAGATACTTTAAAGTTACAAGTTGTCATATGCTATTAACATTTAACTTGGCATTCACATCATTTCAGAGAAAGTCGAAGCCTGAGAAATGTCCTCTCTCCACTTTATTTTTCCACCTTTGAGCATTCTGCCTTGGACTGTCTGCCATTCACGTTCACTCACGTGGCGGTCAGGGGTGTGGGGCCCGGGGAGGCTGGAGCGTACACCGTGTCCCTGCCAGCCCTCGATCAGGATGGATGGACGGTGGGCCAGCAGACAGTTCAGGGACAGAAAGGGTGTCACCAGCGGTACGGTAGAGCATGTGAGGGTCTTGCCTTTGCGTCTTCTCCTCCTGTCGGTTCCTGCCCTTTGGAGAGACTGGGTCTGCTGCTGGGACCCACCCTGCAGACAAACCCTGAACTTAGCTTCCAGGACCTCGCCAGGGAGGGGCAACAGCAAAACAACAGAACTTCCCAAAGGGCCTCGGGTCAAAGGTTCAACAGCAGCGTCTATTTCCAAGGCTCTGCATTTATTCCGGTTTCCCCGAAGGCTCGGAGCTGGGCAGCTGGGCTGATGTGGAAACCTCAGGGCACAGGGCACAGGGCACAGGGCAGCTGGGAGCTCGGGTCCCGGAGCCAAGCAGGGGACACTGGCTCAGGTGTGCGGGGACAGAGCTCTCCCTCTCCCACGGAGCGGACGGGTCAGGGTGGTGCGTGTGGCAGCACAGGAGGCTGGCACAGCCTTGGGGTGCCGCCAGCCGGTGTCAGAGACGGTGGCCCCTGGGTAGTGGAGACCCAGGAAGGGTCAGTAAGCGAGTTTTGGGACACATGCAAGACCTGGGGTCAGGTCCCGGCTCTGCCCCTGGCAGGCTGCTGCCCTGGGAAGGGAGAGTCCCCATCCGCGCCCTGAGCAGGTGGGACTCGTCGGTCTGGTGCAGCCCTGAGGTCGAGGCAGCGTCTTCTCTCAGCTGGGGCTGGACTTGCAGGAACTGACTCATCCGCACAGACACTCGTCTCTGAGGGCACTGAGCAGCTTCTCTGAGTCCCAAGTCCATTAATGGGGGTGCAGAGGCGGGGACCATCCCCTCCAGGCAGAGGTGCAGACTGACGGGACAGCCTGCACCCGCTCCATGGGCATGTCTCCAGGTGCCCGAGGCCGCAGCCAGGCCCCCGTTGTCTTCAGTGGGACTCTGCTGAGGCCAAACAGCCTTCCATTGATCACTGTCTCCATTCACCTCTCCATGTATTTGTCTATTTTCTAAAACTATACAAAGGAATCAAAATTCTCTGAAGATTTTGCCACAGCCTGGCTCTCAGTGCTTCCTCCAGGGGACACGGGCATCGAACACCCGGCACTGGGTCCGTGTGCGGAGCACAGCCAGGCTGTGGGCCCGGCGATCCAGGTGGCCGGCCCCATTCTGCTGCCACCCTGTGTTCTGGGATAGCTCAGTGTACTTTCTGGTTCAGCACTGCCCGCCTCAGCCCCTGCTCCCAGCCTGGGCTCTGTGCGGAGCCCAGGCCCCTGCACCGGCTAACGTGGGCCGGCACCGGGTAACGTGGGCCGGCACCGGGCTAACGTGGGCCAGCACTGGGTAACGTGGGCCGGCACCGGGGTAACGTGGGCCGGCACCGGGCAACGTGGGCCGGCACCGGGTAACGTGGGCCGGCACCGGGCAACGTGGGCCGGCACCGGGCAACGTGGGCCGGCACCGGGCAACGTGGGCCGGCACCGGGCAACGTGGGCCGGCATGGGCAGAGTGAGCTCCCTGTGTGTGGTGCGCGTGCACCGCCTGGGTGCTGGGCACGCGGACAGAGCACGTCTCCGCCGGTTCAGGAGGCTCTCCGCTCTCTCCGAAGCACAGGTTGTTCCTGAGGGCGAAGGTGGTGCATTAACGCTTCACCCTTCAGCCCGACTAGCTGTGTGGTAGCCGAGCTCCACAGCCCAGTCACACACATCCCAGTGCTCAAGGTTGTCCCGTGAGCCCGTGGGCCTTTCTGGACGTGACCAGGTGTGACTTTGAGGGTCAGCCTCACCCTTCTCGGGTCACTTGCTTCTGGGAGGCTGGCGCTGTGGAGAGGGCAGGTGGGGGGGGCCTACTGCCTCCAGCGTCATGAGGAAGCCAAGCCGCCCAGGACAGCCCATCGGGGCCACTCCCATTCCCGCCCCCAGGACCGACAACACTGCTCCTGCTAAGCGGCCAAGTGGCGGGGAGTCTGTTATTCAGCAAAAGGTGACGAATGCCCCTGGGGCTCTGGTTCGAGGAAAGAGCATGGTCTCTGGTCGAGAGAGGGGCAGCTTCTGCTTGGTGTGGATTTCAGACGCAGGGGTGTGGCCTGGACCGTGAAAACATCCTGTGACGTCACCCCCTCGACAGTTTGTGGCAAATCGGCTGCAATTTTCTCCACACAAATGTTAGTCTGTGTGCATGTGTGTGCACAGACACACGTGTGTGATTTGTTCACACACACCGGATCATATGAAACACCTGACCTGTCCACTTTAACCACGGACGTTGGCCCGTCTCATGCTTGGTCACATAAGTCTGTGTCACTCATCACTGCGTCTCCGTGTATCTCCTCGCGTGGGTTTCTCCGTTCCCTGCTGGAGGAATAATGCCACATTGGGCCCTGTGGGTGACTTGGGGCTGGACTTCTGGACACAAAATCACTGGTCAGAAGTTAACGCACTTAAAATGCCGGCAGACGTTCCCAGGTTGCCCCAGGAGCTCCAGCCCTAAGCTTGCCCAGGAGCCTCCCCACCCCAGAGAGCCCAGGCCTGTGCCGGGAGGGGTGAATGGTGCTCGCTGCGTGAGCGTGTGTGGGTCGGGTTGGTCACCACCTCCGTGTGTCCTGCTGGCCCTTCCTCTGCGGCCTCGCCCGTCACGGCCTGCCTGCTCCACGCAGCCCGTGCTCGCTGACGGTTTGTGGACGCCCCGGGCATTGGCCTGTGCCGCCCTTTGCCCAGAACAGACATCACAGAGCCGTCCCCCAGGGTACCTTCAAAACCGACTTTGACATTTTTGAATCAAATTTGGAACCTTTCTGTCATACCCCAGAGACAAGTGTTTTTATGTGAATGTGAGGCACTCAGAATGAAGGCGAAGACTAGTCAGGACTGCGCCTGCACAGGTGTCACCTGGCGTGTCGGCTGAGCGGGTCTGTGCTCTTCCTTCCAGGCGCCCGGGCACCACATCCACCGAATCCCCCGGAGCCGCGAGGTGCAGCAGTCCTGGCTGTCCACGGTGCTCAGCACCCTGCACGCCGCCTGGCTGGCCCTCCCCCTGACCTACCGCGTGAAGCCGGACTTGGTACGTGACCCTTTTCTTCTGCAGCGCCCCTCAGCACCCCCGCGATCCTAGACTCCTCCCCTGTGCTGACGCAGACCCCCCAATGCACTGGCTGAAGCGGGAGAAACGCGTCTTCCCTTCCCTGCTGCGCATGGACGCCACGTGCCCGTCAGCAAGGGGAGAGTGCGTGTTTGTCCCTCCTCCATAGTCCTGTCTGTCGGGCAGTCGCCAGGTGTGTGGAGTGGGCAGAGGTCCCACACGTGTCCACAGGAAGCTGGCACAGAAACGGAACAGGGACGGCGCCCACCGCCAAGAGCACACAGGCCCCTGGACGCCTCGGCTGTCCTGTGCTTCTGCTCTTAGCTCGCTGACAGCGGGGGACAGAGCTCTCAGAGAGGGCCCGGCATCCGCCCTCCCACCGGGGTGCCTGCTGGCCCAGTGGGGTGCGCCCGAGTGTGCTCCAAGTGCACCTCGGTCCCTCTCTGTCACAGTCCTTGTTCCAGACATGGGTGCGTGACAGCAGTTCGGTGTTTTCCGGGCGGAAGTTCCGTCTGGTGCGTAGTGGCTAGCGCGTACTGAGCCCCTTCCACGAGGCGGCGTCTGTGCCTGCTGCTCTCCTCCCTAACAGTCCGCGGGTGGCGCTGAGAGCCCTTCCAAACCGCATCTGAGTGTCCCGGCCACCTTGGGCCCTGTCCCCCAGGAGAGTGTGTACCTGGACCCGCAGGCCTCCGGACCTTCGAGGCTCTTTGTGGGTCACTGCTTTGCATCTCAGAACCCCAAGAGCTCTTCACTGTGTGTCTTTAGTTTCCCCCAAAAGTAGGAGTCTGGATATGTAGGCGGGCCTCTCACCCTTGTCTGGTTCGGAGAAGAGAGCTGGCCGCGAGGTCGCCGACCGTCAGACCGACGCACAGGTCTGCAGGCGTCTGGGGAAGGGCCGCCAGGGCTCAGGGCAAGCATGTGTCTGTGCCCCTGGCCTTCCGGTCAGCGTGTCCCACATGCTCGCGAGGCGACCTGCAGACAGAGGGTGAGCACGGGAGGGCGCGACGCACGGAGACGAGGGTGCCGGAGGAGCTGGGCGGAAGGCAGGGCTGCTGCGCGGGTGGGCCGAGTCTGCTGTCCAGTCAGTTAAAGCTGCGCTTCAGGGCCCATTGTGAGCAGACGGGGGTCGTGGCCCCTGCCTGGCACCCTGCCTGTTTCTTGAGGCTGACCCTGGCTGGACCTCTGGACGAGCCTCCCTGTCCTCTGCACGCGCAGGCACCTGGGTGAAAGGCCCTGGGTCACGCCCTGGCTGGTGTGGCTCAGCAGTTAGCGTGTCAGCCCGCGGACCAGAGAGCCCTGGGTTCGGTTCCTGCTAAGGGCACGAACCTTGGTTGCAGTTTGTTCCCTGCCCCAGTTGGGGTCGTGTGGGTGGCGACCAGTACTGTGTCTCTCTCACATGACATTTCTCTCTCTCTCTTCCCCCCTTTCTCCCTCCCGCTCTATTTGAAGATAAATGCAAAAGTGTCCTCGGGTGAGGATAAGAAAAGGCAAGGCACTGGCTCCACTGGGCCACTGTTCCACGTCCGTGCCTGTTCGAGCTGTGAGAGGTCTCCGGCCACGGCCACGGCCACTCAGCGTGGGGGATGGGCTCTTTTCTGTAAGTGGGACACTGCGATTGTCTTTTATAGGCATTGTCTGTGGTGAGCACACACCAGGAGGCCCTGCTGGCGCTGTGCGTGCTCACAGCCGTCACTGCCGCCACGCGGTGTGGTCTGAGGCATCGAATCCTTGCTTCTCGTGGATGAGCCCGAACTCCCGTCTCTGCTGCTGTTGGGTCCTCACCATCACCTGGTTTTGCATCGTTTGGTGATCAAACACCTTTGTGACACGTTCAAGGAAACAGCCAGACAGAGGAAAGGCCGGCTGACCGCCACGCCCGCCTGAGTGAGTTAAGGGACTGAGACTTCCAAGCCAAGTCACATAAGAAACAGTGAGACCACAGGTTCTGCGGCCTCGTGTTCTCCAGGGTTCATGACCCGACCTGGGCGTCGTCTGTTTCCTGCTCAGTCCCTGTGCTGTGCCAAGCAGCCTGGTGCGCACCGCGGTCTCGCCAGCGCTGCTGCTCCCCGACGGGGTCCCCGGGCAGCCTGTGTGGAGTGGGGCGGCATGACCTGTGAACAGCTCTCGCCAGAAGTGCCCCCAGCTGCCCGCTGAGCTGCCAGCCCTGCGCCCGCAGCGGCAGCACTGCCCCTCCTGACGTGGTGCGTCCCTTGAACCGGTGTGACTCCGCCTTATCTTCTGAGTGACCTTAGAACTAAGTCTCCATCACGGGTGGGCTTTGCTTTATGGGCGAGAGCACTTTGAATTATTTTGTGTTTGCTCACTTGGGGGCCTCTCCGAAGCTGGAACATGGTTTCTCTGCCCGGTCCAAGCTGTTCCTTTCCCTGCAACACACCTTTGGGGTTTCTTCCTGTAAGCAATGTTGGGGGGGGGCCTCCCTGGGGGGGGGGGCCTCCCTCCCTCTGCTCTGCCCTGCCCTCCGCCTGCGGCCTACCCTGAGCCCCCAGCCCGCCAGCCCTTCCTCCCAGGTGTGAACAAGGCTGCCTTCCAGCACAGCGGGGTGTGGTCGGCTGGGTGTGGTCCTCGGAGGCAGTGGCTATGGAGAGACAGGCCTGGGGGAGGGGTTGGCAGAGGGAGCCTTTGACGTGGTCTGAATTTCAAAGGCACAGTCCTCCCAGGACAGCCCCAGCCTCGGAAGCCGTCCTGCGGGCTGTAAAGTGTCCCGTGAGCCCCTGCAGCTGATTTTATAGCCTCTGAAAATCAATGAAGTGACGTTTTGTCTGGTACTTTCAAATCTCCCTTTGGTCTGAGGGCAGAGAGCAAAGACAGGAGCACCCACAAAGAGAGATGACGGCGTGGGGTGTGGGGTCCCTAAGGCTGGCAGATGCCCCAGTGGAGGAGACGGAGGGAGGCAGGCGCAGTAGCATGGGAGTGGGTGCCCCTGTGAGCCCCTTCCTGCCACCCCGGCACCTGTGACAGCACTGGAGGGGCCCAGAGGGGTCAGGAGCATGGACGGAGCAGGCAGGTGGTGGAGAGCAGGCAGAGACGCCGCTGAAGTTATGGAGACTCAGAGCTTGGGAGGGTGGGAACCTCCAGGAGGACATCACATGCCCCCTCCTCAGCACCCCCTCTTCGGTCACGTTTGCACTGGCCACACACTGACCCCTGGACTCTGAGGATGTCTGACAGCTCTCTTCTGAAGGGTTGAGTGTTGTCTTTGTTGGAACAGTCGAGAGAAAATGGCAGAAGTTTCTTGTTCGTCGAGAGAGAGCGCGGCTGCTGTGTTTCTCACTGAGATGAAACCCGCGTGACAGGGAACAGACCACCTGAAGGTGTGTGGTTCAGTGGCGTCCTGTCCATGGGCCCGATGAGCAGCCTCCACCCAATGGGAAGCTGGAATGTCCGCCCTGGAGTGCTTCCCCGCCAAGCCCAAGTTTCGGGGCCTTTTGGGTCAGCTCTACTTTATTTTAAAAGAAAGGAGTGCAACTCAGTGTTTTCTAACAGCCCTGGAGACAGAACGCCCTCCTCTTTGTAGCCTGTCCTGAAGCCCTCCTTCTCCTGCCCATGAGCTGCTGGGCGAACCGCCTCTGTGGGCTCCATGTCCTCTGAGTCTACACTTTGCAACATCTGTCTCCCTGGCCTCCTGATCGTGCATTTCCTTCTCTGCCGTGGGACAGAAGTGGGCTAGATCAGCTGCAGGAGGGTCCCGTCTCCACAGGGGACACGAGGTGGGGGTCCCACTGCTGCAGGGATGGCCGCTCCCAGGCAGCGGAAGCCAGCGCCTCCCTCCCCAAAGTCTGTCCCATGGGGTCAGCAGGCAAACCCTGAGGTTCTCCAAGACTCGTGAGCAGATGCTACAGAACTACTCAGAGGGGCCTTACAGCCACCGTAGGCGCACCGAGGAACCAGGGAGCGCTTGTGGCTTTCAATACCACGTGGCTCACGGAGCAGGACACCCCACACTGTCTTAAGAGCGGTGAGGGTCTCCATCAGACCGGGCGGAGCCTGAGCCGGAAGCCCACCCAGAACACAGCTCCCCAGGACCTCTGCATCACCGGAGAGCGTGCTGCCATGGGCCGTCCCCCTGAGAAATGTGAGCGCCAGACCTCTGTCTCATGTCTGTGATGTCAAACATCCGTGCCTGGACTTCCGCCCCAGAGCGAAATCGCAGTGGGGTGAGCTGTAGGTCTGCAAAGGGCAGCCGATTCCACACATTAGCGAAACGCCGTTTGCTCCTGGGGCACCCTGACTTCACGTGTGTCGCAGCCGCTCACACAGATCTTCGACAAAACATGTTTTAAAACGTTTGCAGCCAACACTTGTGAAAGCAGGTTTGCTCGCACGGGTTAAATATTTACTTTTCTCTAAAGCCAGCGGCCTCGCTCACTCGGGTCAGTTGCGGCCACAACGTCAAAGCCCCAGGTGCCGTTTCTCAGAAGGTCTGCTTACAGCCGGGATTGGTGGGGGAGTCCGGGTGAGGCGGGGCCAGAGCTCGCCGGGCCTGCTGCCGCCTCCCGGTGCTCGGCCAGCCCTCCTGCTCCCTCCCCGAGCCAGGGCTGTCAGGAGCCCGGGCCTCACCTCTGCCCAGGGAGAACCAGTGGCTGGCAGAGGGTGGGCCGGGGTGCCCCTCCCCTCTGGGAACGGCCCCTGTGGACAGTGACCGCCCAGTCCTCCCACCACAGGTGAACATGCCCTGTTCCTCTAACATGGGTTTCACCAAGAATTCACCCTAATCGTTTTACGTTTTCTTCTTAGAAACTCCCTATCATCGCCCTGGCTGGTCGGCTCAGCAGTTGAGCATCGGCCCGCAGACCTATGAGTCGCGGGTTTGATTCCAGTCAAGGGCCCGTACTGCAGTTGTGATTTGTCCCAAGCCCTGGTTGGGTCATGTGGGAGGCAACCACTCCATGTGTCTCTCTCACATCAATGTCTCTCTCTCTCCCCCTGTCCCTCCCTCCCACTCTATCTGAACAGAAATGGAGAAATATTCTCAGGTAAGGATTTAAAAAAACATAGAAAACTCCCTAGCCCCACCCCAGGTGCGTCTCCTGGCTAGTGGCCCTGCGCCCCCTGGGGGCACTGGAGGGAAGGTGCAGGGCTGGGAACCAGAGGCCCTGCTCAGCCTCAGCCTGGAAGTGGTCCCGAGCCTGAGTGCACCCTCCCTGCCACATGGGGGTCCTGCAGCGAGATGGGAGCCCAGGTGCAGGGTCAACCTGGTTGTGAGCAAGCCCTGCCCTCTGCCAGGAAGGCAACTCTCTAGTCACCCTGTGACCTCCCGTCCTGCCCAAAGGACGTCCGCCCCAGGGTCCTCATACCTCGTGGTGTCTTTCCGGTGGTGATGCTCCCAGTGCTGTGAGACTGGCGGCCCCACTCTGCTGGGGTAGGGGCGACACTGGTGGCAGGAACAGGCTGCCGGCACCTGCCACCCCCACGTCGATGTCCTCTCCTGCCCCACCCTGGGAGCCGTCCCTGTGCCTGTCCTCTGTCCTCATCCTCAGACTGCTGTCAGCAGGCCCTTCCACAGCCTCATAGAGGGAGGTGCCACGCTGGTCCTCGGTGCCTCCTCTCGGGGACACTGCTTTCTTTTTTTTTTTTTTATCCTCACCCGAGGACATTTTTCTATTTTCTGTTCAGATAGAGTGGGAGGGAGAGAGAGAAACATCGACGTGAAAGGGACAATTTGAGCGGCTGCCACCCACACGACCAACCAGAGCTGGGGACAAACTGCAACCGAGGTACATGCCCTTAGCGGGAACCGAACCTGGGTGTCTCCAGACCACAGGCCGACGCTCTAACCGCTGAGCCAAACGGGCCAGGGCTCGGGGACACTGCTTTCTGAGCGATGACTGAGTCCACCCACTGAGAGACAGGCACCTGGCTAAGCTCCTGCGTCGGCCGTCGGGGCTCCAGGCTCACTGAGCCTGCTCTGAGCTGGGCTCCTGTGCCCACGGTGCTCGGGGGCCCTGGTGGAGCAGCGGCACCCCGGCTCCTCACTGCTGTCTCCCTGAGCCTACAGACTGCCCTGCAGGACTGGATCCGGTGGGCGCGGCATCTGGACGGTGCGCCCTCCTGTGGCGCAGCGTGGAGCTCTGTGCCCACGGGCACCGGGCGCCTGGGCCCTGCGCGTGCTCCCAGCCCAGGACCGACGTTCTGGCGGGAAGATTCCGGTAGACGTGGGGCCCGGGAGGCAGCAGCATGGACCCGGGTCACTACTGGTGCAGAGGACGCCTCAGGGTGGGTGTAGACCGGTCTGCCTGTCCGGCCGTGTCCCTGTGTGTCACTGTGTGACAGGAGGCCGTCATTAGTGCGGCCACACACTTACAACTCAGCTCAGCTTGAAAGCAGTAGAACCTTGGAAAACACCTTGGCTCCCAGCAGCAGGGCCGCTGCTTCCACGGGTCCCTGACCGGCAGGTGCGCCGCAGGGGTCTCGGCGCGTGTGGGTGGCCCTGAGAGACGCAGCCCTGAAGGCCCGGGCACACGGGGGCATGTGCCCCCCTGGGCGTGTTCGGGTGGCACCAGGCAGCTTGCCTCCTCCAGCCTGGAGGCCCAGGCCTGGCTGCGTCTGCCCTCCTGGGCCCTTCTTCTTTGCCTTCGTGCCCGTGTGTCTGTCTGTCTCACACACGAGAACCTTACAGTGTTCTCGTCTGCGCCTGACCCCGAGTCGGAGTCAGCCTCCATAAATCCCAGGCTCTGTCGGCACGGGAACATCGCCCGTGCACAGAGGGCCCGGGGAAGTGCAGGCGGGCTGTAGCTCAGCAGGACGGGAACCTGGAGCCCCGCAAACGAGGGCGGGGTCTCGAGAAGTGTCAGGGCTTTCGGTTCCAGCCGCTCCGCTGTGTGGACAGGATGTTCCCTCTCCAAGGTCACCCGGTTCCCCGTGGCGTCTGCTGGAGTCTTCCTGACCCACCTTGGCCCAGCAGCTCGCTGGTCTGCCTGAGCCCCTGTTAAATCAGAAAGTGTTCACGACAGTCCACCTTCTATCAACTCCTGTGCCTGCCCTGGAGCCCGCGCCCGCTCACACGGGGTCTGGTTGGCAGGAAGGGACGAGCCCCAAGACGCGGGTGGCAGGGCCCAGAGCACCGTCTGGACGTTGGGCCTGTCTCTGCTGTGTGAGCTCATGAGCCGCTGAGCTTCCCTGTGCCTCCGTCTCCTTGTCTGAAGGGAGGGCAACCATGTCCACCAAGAGGACTGCCAGGTTGAAGAGAGTTGACCGTGCAGAATGCCCACTTCCGCCAGCCTGGCAGGGGGCAGGCGCTTCCTCGCCACCCAGGCGAAGGCAGAGGCAGTTGGACTCTGAGCTGTACCTGTGCTCCGGGCACCCCTGGGTGGGGCCGCGTGGGGAGACCTGGGTGACAGGCTCAGAGACCTCCCCGAAACCTTGCTGAGGGTCAGAAATACAATGGGAACACTGAGAGCCCAAGAAGGGCAGGAAACGTCACCTTGACCGTTTGTCCAGAGAACAGGAAACGAACGATTCCGGTTCCTCTGCTGATTGCCGAAGCCGCCGGAGGGTTAGGGACACAGAGGTCCGCCTGACCATGTTCTCCATGACGACACAGGGTAGCCTGGGTCCTGCCATCAGCCAGAAAAATGAAGTTTTAATTTGATCTTGGGTTATTTTCTCCGATGGAATGTGAGGGCAAGGAAACGATGCCCCAGCCCTGTGTGGGCACTGCCAGCTGCCCTGGGATGTGGAGGGGGTTGCAGCCTGGTGTCCGTGTGTCTGCCGCCTGCCCACCAGCCCTGCAGCTCAGGCCCAGATCAGCACGGTCCCAGGGTGAGGAAGCCAGCGTCCCGCACAGAACAGCCAGCTCTCGTGTGGAAGTGAGGGGCTTATCTGTCCTGTCCTCAGGCCTGCTCACCGCCAGCTGAGAGCCACACAGAGGGGACTCTGCAGGTCCCTAGCAGGGGACTGGAGAGCCCTCCGCCCTCTGTCATCGCGGACACCCAGCACATGCAGCTCCTGGGAGTCACCCCTCCTGTCCTTCACCCGGCCTCACCTGGATCAGACAGGGCAACAATGATACTGGACTGGAGAGACCGGTGCGAGGGGCCCTCTGACAGGTAGGCCAAGCTGGCCAGGTCGGCCCATGCCCGGCGTGCGGCGAGGAGCGACCTGGTGCCACGCAGCACTGAGCGTCTGCGCACCGCACAGGCACGGCCACTGCGGTGGGCTCTGACGGAGGCCGAGCGCAGAGCTGAATGCTCTCCCCGTGTGGTCTCGGGTGAGCCCAATGCTGTGGACTGGACTGTTTGCCCGAGTTGTACTGTGTCTGCTCGGATGGCCCTTCGCACCCTCACACCGTCCGCCTGCCCTGCAAGGGGAAGACAGAGCCCCGATCGTTCCAGCCCCAAGGACCCTCAGGACGGCCCCCACAGCATCTCTGTGCACGCTCCTTACCAGGAGTTCAGGCCCTGCGATGTCCCACCTGGACGTGCGCCGTCTGGTTACAGTGTCTCAAGCCCCAGACCCTCCCAGTGGCCTCAGGGACACACCGCCCGCCCAACATCACTATCACCTGCCCTCTGCCTCTTGCTCGAACTAACACCCGATTCACCAGAGTCCTGCCCCTCGTGGGCGTGTGCCCGTGTGCCCCTTCTCCCAGGTCTGTGTGACCTCCCTGTCTCCCTGTTCCTCATCCTGCTCTGTGTTCTGCATTCACGCATGTCCGTCACTGCCCGCTCTGCAGAAGCCGGCACAGGGACCTCTGCTCACTGACGCCCTGCCCTCCAGAGCGGGACCCGCGTGCACACTCGCTTGGTGCTCCCTGAGTGAGTGAGCAAGTGAGTGAGTGCGGCTGAGGAAGCCGAGGCGTGGGATGGGGGTCCCTGGTCACCTCACTGTGCGGCAGCTGGCAGGGAGCACCCGCCGCTCAGCCCTCTGGGCGCAGCTCGAGCAAGGGTCTGCGATGGAGCGGGCAGCATCGCTGTTGGGGTCAGGATCTGGGGCGTGTGGAGGGGCGAGATCCCTGGGACCAGTTTCCTGTCCTTTCATTTTATTGGGAACAGTTTGGGTGGTTTTTGTGTTTTTTGGTGTGTTGTTTTTTTGGTTGTCACCAAGCAAAATGCAAACTAGGTGATATTTGAGGTTCCAGCAATGAATCCCATCTTCTTACAACACGAGTGCGTCAGCGTGAAGACAGCTCACAAGCCCCCTCTGACACGGTGAAAGGGGGGAGCTGTGCCCGGGGAGGGGAGGCGGCTGGGTGGGCTGTGGCCGGCGCTCACGGCACCTGCGAGGACACGGAGGGAAGCCATGACGTCGCCGACATGCCTGGGCACAGGCACCACCCCAGGACCTGTGGGCGACGCAGCGGCAGTCGGCCTGCGGTCCTGGAGCCGTGGCGAGGTGGTGCCTGGGCCCCATGGGTTCTCCCGGTGTCTTGTATCAGATGTTTCTGTCTTGCTGTTGCTGCTCAGATGACTGAATAGATGTGAAGAAGACGCATTCCCTGAGGCGGGCCGAGCAGGTGTCAGGCCACCTGCACACCCCTGTCCTTTCCGCTGGCCACTGCCTTCCTCACGTCCTCACTGGACCCTCCGCGTCGTGGGCCACCTGCCCTCCCATTCGCTCCCCTACTTGCCCCCTTGGTCACCCTCGGACACTTCTCCATCCAGACATCTGAGGTCCCGTCCCCTGGTCTCTCCCCCCACCTACTGCTCCCAGGCACTGCTGGTCCAAACAGATTCACCAGGGGCCACCCCAGCTGCCCCCCGGCTCGTGGTCCAGGGCCCCCCTGCCTGAGGAGGTCCGTGCCTGTCCCTCTCAAAGGCTTTGTTCTCCCTGGACCAGTCTGGGTTCTTGGTAACAAACCGTAAAAATCCCCCTGGGTGATTGTCATGGCAAAAGGATGCTGTGGAAGGCTGCTGAGCACTCTGTCCTCATGTGGAGGCCTCTCGGAACTTCCAAGTGGAGCTGCCGTGCGACCTGGCCACTCCACATCGGTGTCTGTCTGAAGGAAACAGACACACGAGTTTCAAAAGACATGTGCACTCCAAGCTGTGGGTGCTAGACCTTTGGATAAGCACGCAGTGGTACATACATACAGTGGAATATTGCTCGGCCCTGAAAAAGAAGCAAAGCCGAGGAGAAGAGCCACACAGTGCTCCAGTTACCGCGCTGAGCAGCGGGCACTGCTGACCCCCAGCCGCCCCACAGGGCTCCCGGTGCATGGTTGGCTGCAGCGCATCCCAACAAGGACTAATTCAAGACAGACAGAAATCTCTTTAGTCCTCACCCAAGGACATTTTTACATTTATCATCAGATAGAGGGGGAGGGAGGGAGGAGGAGAGGGGGAGAGACACATTGACTGGCTGCCTCCTGCACGGCCCTTGGGCCGAACCGCAACCGAGGTGCGTGCCCTTGACTGGACCAAACCTGCGGCTCTGGTCCTCAGGTGAATGCTCACCGCTGAGCCAAACTGGCCAGGGCTGAGAAAAAAAATTTTAAAGCCCTTCTAAGATGTGACTTTTTCATGCGGAACGCTTCACGTAGAATAGCACTCTGTTTTAATCTGCCCTTCACCTCTGTTTTCAAGGTGCTGTGCAACGGGCCAGGGACCTGTGTCCCCGTCTGTGCTTCGGCCCTTCTGCTCGGGGTCCTGGGCATTAAGAGAGTGACCATCGTCTATGTGGAGAGCATCTGCCGCGTGGAGCACCTGTCCCTGTCTGGGAAGATTCTGCAGCACTTCTGTGACCACTTTGTTGTGCAGTGGCCGCCGCTGAAGAAGAAGTATCCCAAGTCTGTGTACCTCGGGCGGCTTGTGTGATGAGGTGACAGATTTCTGTGTGGTTCTGCAGCCCACCTCACCCACCTGTGCCCTGTGAGCCTTCTGACAGCCCGAGAGCTGCTGGCCGCCGGGTGCAGACAGCCCAGCGAAACCACGAGGCTGCTCCGTAAACACGTGGACAGGCCCTCGCGTGTCCCCTCTGTGCAGACAGCGGGCTGCTCTCTGCACCACGTCCACCTCTGCTTCTGACTTGTGTCTGTCCTGCTCTCCTACGTGTGGACGTCTGATCGGGACGTTCCGTCCTGCAGCCTGCCGCGTCCTGCACCGCGGAAGGAGTGAGACGAAGGTGCGCCGTCGTCTGCCCCGTGGCGCAGGCGCCGCCCCGCAGGGCGGAAGGAGTGAGGGAAGGTGCGCAGGCGCCGCCCCGCAGGGCGGAAGCGGTTGCATGAGGCCGGCTTCCTGTTGGCCTGCTGTCCGCCGGCGTCCAGGGCCCTTTCTGTTCTCCGGCTTTGTTCTGCCCTCTTCTGAAATCTCATTTAATTGCTGAAATAAATTAAAAGAGGACCATTGTCATGGTAATGAAAACACGGGTTGGTTTGTCAAGAATCTAAACCCGCAAATCATTTTTAAAGGCGGCTCACGACTCCACAGGGCAGGTCGCCGCCGTCTGCCCTCTCCAGGCGGGAGGCGCCCCGGGACGTTTCTGTGGGCGCTGGCCTGTGCTAACAGCCCCGCCCCTCGAGGCAGGGCCTTGGTTCGCGGCCGCCTGAGCGCCGTGCGCGCTGAGGCCCCGTCCACGCCTGGCGCCGGGCCTGGCAGGCGGCTCCCGGGAAACGGGGTCCAGCCCCTCGTCTGCGCCGCGCTCCTTCACAGGCAGCGCACGAGCAGGAGACCTCTTGTCACAGTTGAGGTTTTTATTTTTTCCTCAAACCTTTTTCCAAGTGTGACAGATGTGATAGGGACCAGGTGAGAGGTGATGCAGAGCTGCTCTGGGGAGATGAGCCCTGATCACCCGACAGGACGTGCAAGTAAATGCACAAGCTGGCCCAGCCGCCTTGTTTTTCTAAGAATCTCCTTGTCCTTGTCGGCACATCGTCGGCAGGACGCTCCCTCGGCTTCGGGGTGGAGGGACTCGAGGCAGGTCGCTCGGAGCTGTCTGGGTGCAGCGGCCGGAGGGCAGCCCAGGGGCAGCTCCTCCTGCCTGACTGCGCAGAGCTGGGGCTGCGGCTGTCTCCCGGACACAGGCCTGGCATCTGGAGCCGGAGCTGATGGGACACAGCCTCTGCTGTCCTGGAGGGAGCGGCCTGGAGCCAGCACAGCCTGCGTCCGCCCCGACGCCCTTCGCTCTCGCGGTGTCCGAGGTGGCACCAGTCCATGTGAACGTGGACTGACTGTTCCCTCGGTGGCTGCTGGTCTGCCCAGGCGACTCCAGCTCCACAGGCAGCCCTGCCACAGGCTCCTGCCAAGCCAGGCCATGGTGCTCGGCAAGACCGCTGTGGAAAAGAACTGTGGTTTTTCCAGAAATATCTGTCCTGGATGTTCTGGTTGGCCTGGCATTCCAGAGACACAACCATGTGCTACGAAGTGTGGAAATCCCCGGGCTCAGGCTGCAGAGACACATCCTCACACCTGGCGGGTCCGACTGTTTGGTGAACTGTGTCCTCTGCTGTCGCTGTGAGCTCCTGAGTCCCGGTCACTGGAGCAGGGGCTCGGCTTCCACCTGCGCTGTCTGGGCGCTGAGAGGGCCCGGCCTGAGCCCGCGCGGCCGGTGTCCTTTCCGGCTGCTCTGTTAGCACAGGGACGCAGCTTTACGGGAAGAGGCTGTTCCTGCAGGTCTGATTGCATCAGCCTCTGAGCGGCGGGCAGGGAAACCACACATCCTGCCCATACCTACTTCCCTGGAAGATTTTATCTGCAGCTCAGCTGTCCTCCAGGCCTGGGCAGCCGGCCAGCGCCGAGAGTCCTCTGCTCCCCACAGGACGCCCAAGCCCCCCAGGAGGCCACGGCCTGGAAGGAGGAAAGCTGGGACCTGGGTCAGCAAGAGGACAGCTGTGCAGCTGCAGACTGAACAGAGAGGTCCTGCTGGAGAGGGCGGAGCCCAGCGGCCTTCCGCAGGGAAAGGGCACCCCCTCACACTGCAGTGCCTCAGGGTGATCGCTGCTCTCTTCCCTCTGAGAAGCCCCAGCAAGAGGTTTGATAGCAGAGCACTGAGCGTCTTTTATCCGCAGCGAGGTCGTCGTCATGGGTGTGGAAGGTCCCCCTCACCCTCCCCACACAGCGCAGTGTGAGGACGCTTCCCATTCAGCCCCGGCCACGACCCCAGCTGACTGTTCAACACACATCCCGTCTTGCTTGCTCAGTGTTTGAGGAACTGAGCCCAGAGAGATTTCTTGATCCAAGATGTTGCTACTGGAAGGCGGCAGAGCTGGGACTGGAACCGAGTCGCACAGGCGGGCGCTGGACCGCAGGGCGGGCGCTGGGGCCAGAGGTGGGAGGTCAGCTCGGGCCCCAAAGAGAGGGCCGCTCCGCGGAGACCAGCAGGCTGTGTCCTGGGTGTGTCCACTTGTCCTCCTCACCTCTCAGCTGCCCCGGGGGGTCTGCCTGGCCCCAGCACGGTCTCCGGGCAGCTCCGGGACTGGCCGCTCGCAGCCATGGCGAGCACAGCTCGCGCCGTCACTCCCTACGCCTGTGTGCAGAAGCCCGAGGAAGGAAGAGACGATGTCGGAACTGTTCCTTCAGAGTCACCTTCCTCGTGCCCTTGGTCGCCCCGCCTCAGTCAGGACAGAATGTGGGCACCCACCAAGGGTGACCTCCCACACCTTCCGACTGTTAGTGTCCCCCGTCTTCATGGTTCTCAATCTGGTCTTGGGACCTCGCACTCTGGTGAAGTGTGGGTGACTCCAGCGGGTTCCCTTTGTGCGGGCTGTGTCCATGCTCACCACACTGGGATCCAAACATGTCTGCACAGCAGCAGCCAGGGGCACGCCCACTCACCTCAGAGCACGCTGTCACCACGTCACGTGGCGCCTGGGGAACTGAGACCCTGAGACGGCAGGAGGGAGGCAGAGGCATCTTAGTGTGTTACAAACACAGTTGTGTCTGGTCAGTGTGGCTCAGTGGTGGAGCGTCGACCCTGCACCAGGAGGTCGCTGGCTTGATTCCCGGTCAGGGCACATCCCAGGTTGTGGGCCAAATCCCCAGTGGGGGGCACGCAGGAGGCGGCCAATCCATGTTCTCTCTCGTTGATGCTTCTCTCTCTCTCTCCCTCTCCTTTCCTCTCTCTCTAAATATCAATAAAGAAAAAAAATTTTTTTTAAAAAGAGAAAATAGTTCACCTCACAGACCCCTGAAGAGATCTTGGCCCCTGGCCCCCGGGCCGCACGCCGAGCACGGCTGTGCGGTGGACCGACCTCGTCTCCTCTCACCCCCGCAGTCCGTCAGGGGCCTGAGGACACAGCTTCCCTGTCTGTGCGACAGACCCTCGGTTCTGAGGCCGCCGTCCAGGCTGGGCTGCCTGGCTCTCTGCTCAGGTCTTTCGAGGCTGAGCTGGAGGTGACGGCCACGCGAGGTCCTGGTGCAGGTTGTCCCCGCGCTGGCTCAGGCGGCCCTGAGCAGAGCCCAGCTCCTGTGGCTGGAGGACTCGGGTCCTGTTTCTTACAGGCCAGCAGGAGAGCCTGTCCTGGCTCAGCTTCAGCTGAGGAGGGGCCACACCTGCATCTGTGAAATCCCTTCGGCCACAGCAGCCTCACAGCAAGGAGTGACGCCCCGTCCCCTGCATGACAGTCGTGCCCCACCCTTCAGGAGGGCACGGAAGGCTGTGGCATCGTGGGTGGGGGCGCAGGGCCAGCTGGGGTTCTGCCAACCACTGCGCCAGGGGGTTCAGTTTCGTGTTGAAAACCAGTCGTTCCTAACCTTCCACTGAGACGGCTCACGGTGCCCAGCTCTGCGCCCATCTTCGCTGGTCGGCAGCTCCAGCTGGTCCCCGCCTGGAGCTGCCGTGAGCATCACACCAGGAGACACAGGTGCTGCCGTCGCCCGCAGCTCACATCTCCCGTGGCCGAGGGGTGTCCTCAGAGGGGAAGGGGCCGGAGGGCAGTCCCTCCGACAAGCAGCCACTGCCCTGTAGGTGGCCACAGTCACAGAAAGTGGACAGTGACAGGTGTTGGCAAGGCCATGGAGACTAGAACACGCTCATCACTGCTGGGGATGGAGGTGGATCTCGGCGGGAAATCACCTGGACTTTCTGAGAAACTAGCGTGAAGTCACCAGGTGGCCCAGCACCATCCCGCCCCAGAGATTCGAAAATGCATTCACGCAAAAGCGTGTACACAAAGGTTCATACCAGCGTCACTCACAACAAGCAAAGGGTACAAACCTCCCAGACGCCCACCAGCGGGCGAACGGATGGACAGAGCGCGGTGGATCCACGCACTGGGGCACCATTCGGTCACAAGGAATAGACCTGATACAGGACGTGCTGAGACCTGGGGGCTTGTTGCTGCTCAGGTCTGGGGGGCACGATGACTCTAACAGGTGTGGGATTTCCCTTTGGGTGACGGGAAATGTTCTGGAGTTAGCGGTGATGGTTGTACAACTCCGGGAACGTACGCAAAGCCACTGAACTTGCAGTCTGTGGATGGATGGGTTATTTCTCGAGAAAACCTTATCCGTAGTAACGGCGTCTCCCATGCCTCCGTGTGTATTTGTGAGTGTGCATACAGCGACAAGGCGAACCGAAACTGAGCCAGCAGCCGGGGCAGCTCCTGGGGGCGTTCGGTTCCTCGAGATGTCCGTGCCCACGGCCACAGACTGACCCAGCCAGAGGAGCCGGAGACCGAGCCGAGTGAGCCCTGGATGCAGAGAGCTGAGCGGGAGGCCCGGGGAAGAGGCCTCGGCATGAAACAGGTGCTCCCCACCCTGGCAGAGACGCCCCTGAAAGTGTCTGACGCACTGGAACAGCAGCTGACAGGGCGGACCCTGCCTCCCAGGGCTGGCCACCAGGCGCTCTTCCCCGCAGGAGTCTGGTGCTCCCCCTGCATGCGGGGACTGGGAGGAAGGGGACGTTCTGACGTGGTTCGGGGCGCCCCAAGAACCCAGCCACCAATGCTGTGAGAAGCCCAGGCCGCTGGAGGCCGTGCGTCTGTGCCCCTCACCTCTGCCTCTGCCCTCAGACCAGTGGTTGACATCCAGGAGCTGGGCCTAGGAGCGAGACGCCTCGAGGTGGTCCCAGCCCTGCGCTGGGGTCTCTGCCGCCTCTCTGGTCCTCCCCGCGGATGCTCGGGCACCGGGTGAACGGCGAAGCCGCCCTCTGCATCTGTGGACTCCGACCGAGTCCACACGAGGATCCGTGGCCACCATCTTCCCCCACCAGTTCTAGGGGATTCGTTACAAAGCAATAGGGAGTTACACAGTGATCTTCCGGAGGAGCGGGTTCCTCCCGAGCGTGGTAACTTTGGCGTGATACTAGGAAAGGAACCGATCCCTCGACCCCCCCACCCCCGCGAAAGGACGAGTTTCTCCGCTGGGTAGGAGGGCTCTTTGTTCCTGCTCCTGGGCTGCCGGGGGCGGCGCCGTAGCCAGGGGCTGTTTTCACTCCAACCACAAGCAGATGAATAAGCAGCCGCTGGACTGGAGTCCTGATCGCTTTTCCTTTGCTGTGTGACAGGGCTTTTTCCACTCTGATGAACTTTAGCATTTGAACAGAAGTCACGTGTCTCGTTTGTGACGACAACGGCAGGAATGCAGAGAAGGAGATAACCACCGAGCACCACCGAGCCCTAATTAATGGCCCGGACAGCCGACCGAAAGTAAGAACTATGTTTCTGGCAAGGAAATGTGAAATCTTGTTTCTGTCTGACTTGGAATCTTTCCACCCCACAGTCTATTGGGAGAATGATTTGAAATCACTGGCTATAAAGAGAAGTTTTTAAAGTTTGCAGTGATTGAAGTACAAGGCTCTTTCAGCCACGCCGAGCGGGGCACCACCCCGAGCGGGGCCACCTGTCCCTGGGCCTTCGTGTGACTGCCAGGCCCAGAATATGCGAACGACACCATCCGGCACCAAACCTGCAGCAGCAGGAGGGCGGAGGGTCTGGAGGGACCGTCCTCTCCTCTCTCAAAAATAAAAAAGAGAAAAGTTCCATTCTTCAAAGAAAAGGGAAGGAGAACAGGACTTGGATGGAAATACCATGTGCAGAGTTGGCAGAAAGTCAGCAGGAGTAAGAGCAGTCTGAGATGTCCCCTCTGCAGTCCCAGCCCCGGGCAGCCGAGAAGAGGCTCCGTGTTCATGCTGCTGGGCCTGAGCGCTGGGAACCGGTGAGCCTGCCGGCAGCTGGCGGCCCCAGCTCCGGCCCCTGGACGCCCCGTCCAACCAGCCGAGTCTCAGCAGCCAAACTCAGACGGAGCCTAAAGTGTCCATCGGGATTTTACAGAGACAAAGCAGGGGGTTCTGGAGTGTCCAGGGTCTGAGGTTTGGTTCCGAGGGCACCGGTGGGGGCAGTGTCCGACGTAAAACACTCCGTCCGACCTTCCGGCGCCCTGCAGTCAGATACAAATGTCACCTTCCCTGTCCACGCAGGGCTGTGCCCCTGCCGTTCAGTCAATATTTGAGGTGGCCAGCATCACCTTGACAAGCCCGATATGGGGCTCAAGGGCTCTGACTCCTGAAGGCATTGCTTCCTCCAAGGACATGGTCCGGCCCTCTCAGGCGACCGCAGTAGCACAGGTCACCTCCAGACCAGAGTGTGGAGGTGGTGCCACCGGGCGGCCCGTGCCTGCCACGTGGGGCGGGTGGGGACACCTGGGCTCTGCCCCGACTGTCTCTGGGTTTGTGTCCCCCCACACCACATGAAGGGGGGTGCCATCCTCCCTGACACCGCCCCTGCAACAGAGCTGTGAATGGCAGCTATGGCAGCTCTGATTTCTATGGGGACAGGCGGAGGGATGGGTGCCTCACCACCAAGCAGCCTTCCAGTCCCCTCACACACATTTCCCCCAAACGCCCTCTTCCTCCACCAGCTGCCCAAGTTCTGTTTCTGAGTCCTTCTCCCTTCAAAAATGCCTCTTTGCCCTTCCTTTCTCGAGCCACATTCCCCAGCGTGTCCCTGTTCCTAGTCTGTTTCCGTTCTCACGTGCTTATTTCCCACCTGCTGTTTTCAGGGCTGTCCTTGGTGCCCGGCGGGGGGCCTCACCGCCATCCCTGTCCCTAGAGAGATCCCACCGGTCTCCTGGGCAGGCTGGGGAGCGTGGAGCATGTTCATTACTCGTGACTTTTAGTGTCACATATAAAATGAGAGGCGAGCGAAATTAAATTCATAATGGTGTGCCCTTCAAAGACACAGGTAATTATAACAGGCATATATTGGGCCCTTACCACACCCTGCAGACTGACCACCCTCACAACGAAGTGAACCACAGGGACCGCCATTCCGCCCCTTCCTCAAAGGGGACAGGGTCGGGGAGGTGGGGACGTGTGTGAAGTCGGCCACCCGCCCGCTCCAGGATTCGGACCCAGTGTGCCTGATTCCAGACACCACCTAAAGCACTGTGCTCACTACCCCACGCCCTCCGGGCCTCCCCTGCCCCAGGCGGGCGTCCTGCCAGCAAGGACTAGCTGTTGGGACCCAGCTTCCTCTCCACGTCACCACGGCTTCTGTCCTGGTCCGTGCGAGCCACTGTGCCACCAACCGGAGCCGGGCAGTCAGACGACAGGTGCGAATTTCTCACAGCGGGCACTGGAGTCTGGGGTCAGGGAGCCCCGACCTGGTCCGTGGACGGCCAGCTGCCTTCTCGCTGCGATCTCACTGGGAGCGGGACTTCGAGGGGCTTCATTCTAAGGCACCCCTTCCACTCGGAGGGCTCCACCCTCAACCACACCGCCTCCCAGAGGCCTTTCCTTGATGAGCAAGTTCCCTCCCGATGCGGGTTAGAGGGACTTGTGTGCCTCTCAGCATCGGGGCCTCAGACGCCCCCCCCCCCTTGGGATGTCTCTTTCTCTTTAGTTTCTCCTGCCTCCAAGTCTCAAGTCACTGCTGCGACCTCCAGTCTGACAGCTGTTTGTAAACAAGGTCTTAGAAGCCTGCCTTTCTCCGTAGATCAGTGAGACCCCTGCCCCTCCCCCCCCCTCGCCCTGGGATTCATCCAGAGCCAGGGCAGGTTTTTATTTCTATCCTAAAAAGAGTGGGGTAAGCGGCAACATGTCTGAGCCGCCGGCTCCTTCCTCTCGGGTTGGCCGGAGTGCTCTGGTTTGAGCCGCAGACACGTTGGCTTCCCACAGCCTCAGGGATTTCTGTGGTCTCCGACTTGTCCGTCAAGACCATTGCAATTCACGGTCAGGCTTAAGAACATGTTGTTTGTTCTGCCGTCTGACCGAGCTTCAGAGGTGGATGTCCGCATGATGACTGTCCAGAGCCCTCACGTGAGTCCTGGCTTACAAGGGGAGCTGGCAGGGTAGTTCGTGGCCACGCGTGGTGAAGGGCGTGTTCCGGTTCGGAGGAGGAAAGGCCCGTTTACAATGGGAGGATTTCCTTACTTGTCTCCCTACAGCTCCAGAGGGGTGCAGTGGCCTAGCACACACATCTGTGGAGCCAAACCTGTTAACGTTATTTTTTTCAGACACTTACTGGATTGTGAATGGGAGCTCATCTCTACTGTACACAAATTATATAGTAAATATTTTGGACAACGGAGGGTCTGGCTCTCAGTAGCTGTATAATATCTGGTGATCACATCCAATTTTGTTTTTATATTTTTTCCCCAACAACTGAGCCAAGAACTCTTAAACTGGGGCCCATGGAAATGTTTGCAGGATTGGGGTTACTTATGTATTTTTCTGGAAAGAAAGGCCAGAGCATTCATAAAGCATTCATTAGCTTCTCTGAAACCCCCCAAATACAAAATGTATACTTCTGATGTTCAGGCTTTTTAAGGATTTTATTGGTTATTGATTTTATAGTCTTTTTTTCCATCTGAGGCTTGAAATTTAATGAGAAAACAATCCCCTCTCCTCTCCTCCTGTGCCTGCTCTGCCACCCATTCGTCCCAAAGTGTGTGTGTGTGTGTGTGTGTGTGTGTGTGTGTGTGTGAGAAGCCTTCTTTGGGGGCAGCAGGATACAAGAAAGACCATAGGAATAAAAGAGTGAATTTTTTTTTTTTTTAAGAAAATGACTTTTTCGGTTGGTTTGTGTTTTCACAGAAATCCGCCTTGGATTTTTCTGCTTCTCTGCTTCTCTCCTGGTCGCTCAGGAGTGTGGGTTGGCAGCGTTCTCCGTGGGCTCCGAGGACCGTGGGTGATGAGGCTCCGTGTTGGCGGCAGAGGCCGACACGGAGCGTCCACGTCTCCAAGGACAGGGCGTGATGCCGTGTGCTCAGCGTGAATCAGAGGGAGCCGTCCGACTGTCAGTCTGAGATGCAACATTAACCATCTGGGTCGAGACAAAAGGTAGCACCTAGGAGCAGCCGTTTCCACGACACGAGCGAGCTGCCTGCTGCCGTTGGCGAGAGGAAAAGTCTCCGTTGGATATTCCACCTTTCGTCTTCGAGAGGAGTCAGCTCAGATGTGAAAACCTGGAACGTGGAGGTGGGGGCTTCATAAGTGGACGCCCACACTTTCCCAGCAGGCGAGGTCACGGGACCAGAGACACAGAGCTGGCTGGCCGCACACTGCGAGCGCTCAGGGCCCTGCGTCCCCGGCCGGCCGGCCTCCTCGCCCGTCCAAACGCCTGCGGTGAGAACCGGGGATTTGACTTTTCACCCTGGGCTACTGAAGAAGGCGCCGGGGAAGCACATGGGAGCCTGGCCGGGGGGCGGGTTGGTCGGAGCATCGTCCTGTACACCAAAAGCTTGCAGGTTCGATCCCCAGTCGGGTGTGTATGGGAGGCAGCTGATCAAGGTTTTTCTCTCACGTCGATGTTTCTCTCTCTCTCTCTCCGTTGAAATCACTCCCACCCTATAAGGTCACACTTGCCCTGTGCAGGCCATAAAATTAGTGTGAAGGACACGAACTTCTTAGAGGATGGGTTTCTGCGACGCAAGCTTCCCCCCATCAGCAATCACCTGTCACTTGTATAATCTAAGTTTAAAACCAGAATCCCGCCCCAGGGTCTTGACGGTGCGATGGTGCCAGTGGTCTCACCCACAGGCTGGACACTGGCCGTGGGCCATGGCCAATGCTTAGCCTGTCCATAGGGATCAAAAGAAAAGGCCCTCACTCTGTCCAGTCATGTCGCCTTCCCTCTGTGCCGGCGAGGACAAGCAGAGACGGAGGGTTGGCGCGGACGGAGTTAGAACCAGAAGTGCTGGCACCACCAGGCCAGCCTGCTCCTTGCTGGACACAAGGAGACAACCTCGAAGGCAGCAGGACTCCCGAGGGGTGTGGCCCGGAAACACAGCCACGGCTCACGGGGCCCACGCCCCACACCCTCCCTCACCCGCAGAGGCTGCATCCCTGCCAGGGCGGCAGGTCAGCCCACAGGGCTTCCCCTGGCTCTGTGGCCGGCACTGGGGTTCCCACAGGAAGTCACAGATGTGGGTGTGTCTCATCTTGCTCCTCGGACGTAAGGGTGTGCGTCACAGCTGGGAAGAGTTGTTGTTTCGGGCACGCTGCACCTTCACCCTCAGGACACCCTGGCACACAGCTGTGACTGCCTCTATGTCAGGAAACGGGAGGATGAGACTCACACCTACCCGTGTGATTGCAAAGTCACTGGGACACGTGGGTGGAAGTGGCGTTCTTCTCTGCTCCTGTCAGGCGCTGGAGCATGTGAACTGAAGGAACTCAACTGCTCTTGAGAAGGATGAACACCTGATAGATGTAAGAACAAAGCATAAGAACTTTAAAAATGTCATTGTCAACATCTTCGGTATGTTGTGGGCAAAAGCACAACCCAGACCACCTACAACTCTGCAACCTGGGGACTAGCAAGCGTCCCTGTCACCTGCCAGGCGGTCGGCCACGTGGTCGGGTCAGGGCCGGCTGCTTGGGTTGAACTGCCTCTGCCACTACCCTCCCACGCGCAGGCCACTGAGCTCCGTGCCTCAGCTGCCTCGCTGGAAGGTGACTGCGGCTGCGACTCCTGGTGGGGTGTTTTGAAGACGTAAAGCACAGGACACGCTCATAAGGAGCTTTATTAACGTTAATCCGTTTCCTCGCAGCCCTTGTAAACCCCACCACCCTGCGGTGAAGCAGTTTGGGAAAGGCTGTGTCCCACAGTTCAGGGTTATCTCTTCATTTCCTGGGGTTCCTGCTGACACTTCATTACCAGTATCTGCGGCTGCGCATGCCGCAGCCACAGCTCCGCCCAGCCCAGGCACCCGTGGGGTCGCTGTGCTGCCGGCACCTCAGAGTGTGACACGGGATGGAAATGCAGGGACTGGAGCAAAATAAAGAACCAGCCAAGAATCACGGGCGTTTCCGAAGTTGGATCGGAGCCTATGGGACATGCAGGGACCGTGTGCGCATCTCAGGGTCGCTCGCTCCCACTCTCTGAACCCAGTGCAGGTGCTCGTCCCTCCCGAGCAGCCGTCGTGAGCGTGTGGCCGCGCTGCCTGGCCCCCGCGGCCATCTGGTGTCCATCCACCCTGCGTTTTCTAGAACAATCCTGTTTGAATGTCTTTGGCGACTTTTCATGGAAATAAATGAGCAGTGCAGGGAAAGAAAAGCCTTTGCCAGCCCTCCGGCCAGAGTCTGCGTCCTGCGTGTCCAGCTGCTTCTGCTTGGAGCCCAGGAGCCGCCGGAGAAGGTCCGCCTGGTCCTGCAGGCTGCCAGAGCCAGGCCGGGCCACCTTCAGGGTCACCAGGAGGGGTCACCAGGAGGAGTCACCAGGTGGGGCCACCACCCTGTGTGCTCGGTGTCCCTTTGGAGGAAGACATTTAAATATTACATTTTTCTTCTGTAATTCCGCTTGTTTCTTTGGGGCAGGCAACACTACAAACTACATCATAAATTCTCATAGAGTCTGCTGTTTCCATTCACAAGTGAAACATGCACAACTGTGATGAGACCAGAGAGGACAGGTTTTTAAGCCATCGCTCTATGGCCACAAAAAAACGGACACTCTCTCAGCAGCCCCCCAGAAACAGCAGTGCCCCGGAACTGTGCGTTCTGCCCTCAGCAGCGCCCTCCTGCAGAGGGGGACGGAGGCCCTGTACCGTTCTGAGAAACGTCTCGCGTGGCCCGCAGGACGACTGCTCACCTCACGCTGGCCGAACGCATGCACCACACAAATACAGGGACTGATGAGTAACAGCACGAGGAAGCTGTTTCGAGTACTCACAGCTGAGCCCTCCCGTCCCCCCCGTCCACGCACTCGGGACTGTGCCTTGTTTCCCGGACGGGTTGTGGGGGAGGCTGAAAGCTGGTAGACAGAGCCTGGCCCTCCACTCCCGCCTCTGCGCGCTGTGTCCTCGGCAGGCTGCTGCTGTCCAGCTACTGACTCGGGTCCCTGCGGTCAGTCCGAACACTGGACACGGGGGAGGCTCGCAGGAAAGCACCTGGCGCGGGGCAGGGGCCCAGGTAGGAACAGTCGCGGCTGCTGCACGATGGCTGCTTAGTACAGCTTTTCAGAACATCCAGCACACGCACTGAAGTATAATTATAATCACCGTGGTAACCATGACCCCAAAATGCATCCCGGAGGCTCACCCTTAGTTAAAAAAAGAAAGCTTGTCACACCTCATTCCCACAAAGCGACAGAAATGCTTAGACTCTGGCATGTCATGCTTGGCCCTGGAGTGGCACAGGCTGCTTCGTGGCCTTGTTTGAGGGGCAGGAGGGGACACCCCACCCTCCTCCAGCCTCTGCATACTGCCTTTGGAGGCTCAGCTAGACAGAAAAGCAGCGTTAGATTTGGGGCAAGGACTGGGAAGCTCGGACGTAAGAGCCGTAGCCCAGCCAGAAAAATTGTGAGAATCAGTGGAACAAATCACCTCAAGTTCCACATGAACTTTCCAGCCTGGCAGATGAACCAGGAGCTGCACCACCAGGCGAGGGGACGTCTCCTGACGCCACCCTCCCCTCAGGGCTGTGAGAGATGCCTGAGGGGCTGACAGCCTGGGCCCCTCCCACTCTGCCAAACAGGACATCTGCCCCGATGCATGTCCAACCTCACGCACTTCAAGGAGGGAGTGCACAACAGACAGAGTGCTTCCTGCCTGGGAATGGGCTCTCCCTGGCTCAGCCGTGTCTGCGAGGGGGGCTGCCTGGTGCTCCGGGGCATAGTCGCCCGGACCTGCGTCGCATGACATGTCAACAGACTCCCTCCTCACGCCACACCTGCGTGCCTCCTTCTAGAGCCGTGTCCCCAGCTGCTGGGCACACCCCGACACCACACGGACACAGCGTCCCTGTGCCTCTCACCCACACAGTGAGTGTGCCATTCCATTACAACGCGAAGATCAGAGAAACGGGTGCCCTTCTCTGAAAACTAGCCCCTCCTGCTCACCACAGGAAACACGGTGAGCAGATACCCCAGACGAGGAAAGGACGGGAAGAACCCACGATTTGAGAGGAGAGTGTTCTCCTTTCAGGGCACATGTGTGTACACAGTGTACAGGAGGCTGCACACTAATATTTGAGACATAGGAGACACAACTCGTCCTTTGAATATGCACAGTTCCCGCCCTGGTACTCACTGCTACCTGGTGGGTGCAGGATCACACGCCGGCTACGTAGATCCCGGAGGGCTGCACAGAGGAGGTGGCAAGTTCCCTACATCAGCAGGTAGCACTTTTCAGTGTTATTGTCAGAGCGACGCGACCAGAAGCAGTCAGTAAACCTTAAGAAGCAGTACAAGTTCCCTTCTGCTTCTTTCTTATAAGATAGGAGTGATCTTGCTATGCTGAAGGCAAGGAAGTTCATTTTACTGGCTGTCCCCTGGGCATTGTGGCCTTCCCTTACGTCTGTTCTTGGCCCACACGCTGCATCTTGGGAACCAAGATACGGAAGCCCCAGCGGTGAACACAGCAGGCCCGGTGACCCCACTCAGAGGGCCACACACCTCGGCAGTAACTCCCCAGAAGACGGATACGTGAGGTGGGCACCTCCATGACAGGCTCCCTGTGCCTGATTCTAGGCAGAGAAATCAGTTATTTATCCAAACTCGTGTGGTGATATCCTTTCCAGTGCGTCATGGTGTGAAGATGACCGTGTGCTCTTCAATGCTTTTGCAAACCATTCTTTACATCTTTGTAAAAAGTCTGATGTCCTTTACCGGAGCAGAAATAGCCTGTGAGTGAAGTAGGGGAAGGAGAAATATGCCATTTCTTCACGGGTGGGTGCTACTCTCAGCACATCAGGGTGTAGATTAAAGAAATGTTGGCTGGCCCTGGCCGGTTTGGCTCAGTGGCAGGGCGTCAACCTGCGGACCAATGAGTCGCGGGTTCAGTTCCGGTCAAGGGCACGTACCTTGGCTGCGGTTCGATCCCCGGCCCGGTCAGGGTCGTGCAGGAGGCAGCCAGTCGATGTGTCTCTCTCACATCGATGTTTCTCTCTCTCTCCCTCCCTCCCACTCTATCTGAAGATACACAGAAAAAGATCCTCCGGTGAGGATTCAAAAAAAAAAATGCTGACCGCTGGTGACAGCTAAGTTCATCTGGGAGCCTGGCTGGGCTGCAGGGCCCAGACTCATGGTCAGACACCACTGTGGGTGCTTCTGTTGACTACTGACATGTAAATTGTTTGAGTTTGGTTAAAGCAGATTGCCCTCTGTGATGGATGTGGGCTTCATCCAATCAGTTGAAGATCTCAGTAGAACAAGATCTGACCTTCCCCAAGCACCAGGGAATCTTTAAAATGGCCTTCAGGCTCGAACAGCCAACATCAGCTCTTCCTGAGTCTCCAGCTTGCTGAGCCATCCGGCAGATTTTTGGGCTTACCAGCCTTTGCACCACATGAGCCCATCCCTTGTGACAGATCTCTGTGCGTGCGTGTGTGTGTGTGGTGTGTGTGGGGTGTGTGTGGGGTGTGTGTGTGTAGTGTGTGGGGTGTGTGTGTGTGGGGTGTGTGTGTGTGTGGTGTGTGTGTTGTGTGTGTGGTGTGTGTGTGTGTTGTGTGTGTGGTGTGTGTGTGTGGTGTGTGTGTGTTGTGTGTGTTGTGTGTGTGTTGTGTGTGTGGGGTGTGTGTGGTGTGTGTGGGGTGTGTGTGAGGTGTGTGTGGGGTGTGTGTGTTTGTGGGGTGTGTGGGGTGTGTGTTTGTAGTGTGTGGGGGGTGTGTGTGTGTGGTGTGTGTGTGGTGTGTGTGTTGTGTGTGTGGTGTGTGTGTGTGGTGTGTGTGGGGTGTGTGTGGTGTGTGTGGGGTGTGTGTGGGGTGTGTGTGTTTGTGGGGTGTGTGGGGTGTGTGTGTGTAGTGTGTGTGGGGTGTGTGTGTGTGGTGTGTGTGTGGTGTGTGTGGTGTGTGTAGTGTGTGTGTGGTGTGTGTGGGGTGTGTGTGAGGTGTGTGTGGGGTGTGTGTGTTTGTGGGGTGTGTGTGGTGTGTGTGTGAGGTGTGTGGGGTGTGTGTGAGGTGTGTGTGTTTGTGGGGTGTGTGGGGTGTGTGTGTGTGGGGTGTGTGGGGTGTGTGTGTGTAGTGTGTGTGGGGGGGTGTGTGGTGTGTGTAGTGTGTGTGTGGTGTGTGTGGGGTGTGTGTGAGGTGTGTGTGGGGTGTGTGTGTTTGTGGGGTGTGTGGGGTGTGTGTGTAGTGTGTGGGGGGTGTGTGTGTGGGGGTGTGTGTGTGTTGTGTGTGTGGTGTGTGTGTTGTGTGTGTGGTGTGTGTGTTGTGTGTGTGGTGTGTGTGGTGTGTGTGTGGTGTGTGTGGTGTGTGTGTGGTATGTGTGCACACACTGACTCTGTTCCTGTGCAGCCCCGACTGATCCCAAGCTGTAACTAACAACACTGCACATCTCAGCAGCTGAACACCAGAGCTTTGCTGTCTTGTTCCCGGAGCGG
Organism: Molossus molossus; assembly: GCF_014108415.1. Classification (NCBI taxonomy): domain Eukaryota; kingdom Metazoa; phylum Chordata; class Mammalia; order Chiroptera; family Molossidae; genus Molossus; species Molossus molossus. The sequence continues at coordinate 1,591,422 of NW_023425356.1, read as the reverse complement.
CTGAGGTTGGGGCTCCTGGTCAGGGAGCAGTTCTGCTCTTATCCCATGATCCTCTGCCACCCTCCGGGCAGCGGCCGCTCCGAGAGGAGTCTCCGCGGAGAAAAGCGGGTCTGGCTGCGGCACCACGCTCTGCACACCGCGCACGCGCTCACGGGGTTAGGACTTGCCCTGCCGCAGGGCACTTCTGTCCGTTTTCTCTGGGGGGTGTTTCCTTCTGACCTGCCCGGAGCCTCTTCTGCAGGCCTCCCGTGGGACTGAGCTCACGTCACCGAACCGGTCTGGGTTTACAGTCCACAGGGACAGTACACGACAGAGGGCAGCCCGTGTCACTGCCTGCGCCATGACTGGCCAGGGGTCAGGGAGGGAGCGGACTCGGGAGGCCCTGGGAGAAAGCACTGCCGGAGACACTCCAGTCAGAGCATCCACGGGGGTGCGGTTTCAATGGGCAGAGGGGACAGAGGGGCGTTTCAAGGAGGGTGGACAGGAGACATGAGCAGCACAGCAGAGGTGGGGAAGGAAGAAAGTGTTGAGGTACAGTCGGCACCAGTCTGACCGGAGGGGTTCCAATGGTGGTTTTCAAATAGGCAAATTAAATCTGAATTGCAGTCCGGCCGATGTGGCTCAGTGGGTGAGCGTCGACCCCTGCACCAAGCGGTCGCCAGTTTGATTTCAGGTCAGGGCACATGCCCAGGTTGTGGGCCTGATCCCCAGTGGGGGGCATGTCGGGGCAGTCCATTGATGTTCTCTCTCATAGATGTTTCTGTCTCTCCCTCTCACTTCCTCTCTCTCTCTAATCAATAAAGGGGGTAAGATTTGAATTGCGTTTGGACTGAATTAACAAAACCCCATCAGACATATAAACGTCGCTGTGGTGATCATCGATGTTCTGTGCGGGAGAGAGGGCTTCCCCGGGAGGAGCTGCGTCAGGGAGCGCAGTCTCGCGGAGGCCCCGAGACGCCCACGAGAAAGGCTCTAGGTGCCTGAACTGTTTACACAAACATTGTGGTTTATGCTCGACTTCTGCTGTCTGCTGAGCATCGGGAATCTGGGTCCGTGCCCAGCAGTGACCAGCCCCCAGCGAGAGCCTTGGGCCCTGCTCTAGTGGGCTTCCCTGGTGCCATCTAATTCAGAGCCAGTAAGTGAGCAGACTCTTCGTAGACTCAGAAACACAGGAAGGAGAAAAGGTCCTGAAGAAGAAAGGAGGGAGTGCTGTGCTCTGCCCTCCGTGCCCCGCCTGAGCCAGGGGCCCTCGGCCGGCCCAGCCCAGGGCAGTGACACAGACAGGGCGAGGCCGTCACTCCTCACTGGGGCCTCCCCCTCACAGTGGACTGGAGTTTGCTCCCCATGTAAATGGCCTTGATTTCGGTAACCACGCACAACTGCCGTGTTTTCAGAGTTTACTGTAAATGTATCGCATCGTAGGCATTTCCAGACTCATGGCTCAGCATCCGTTTGGAACAGACTCATTCAGTAGGAATTGACTGAATACCTGGCAGACCTGTAAATTCCTCGTTTAGGCTGAACTCTGCTCCCGTAGGACACTGCAGCCGGAAGGCCCGCCAGGCCCGCCAGGCCCGCGCGCGTCTGGGTGTGTGGTGCTGGGCGTGGTAGCAGATGAACTAGCCCGAGTACTATTTTCCATCCTTTGATGAAAGGCAGATTTCCAATTAAAAAGCAAATTGTTCAGTTGAAAAAAAAAAAAAATGTGTCATCGAGGAGCTCTTTCCAGCCGGTTAAGTTTAGAACACTGGCGAGAAGGGCGTGCCCCTCCCCCCGAGCCGGGGCACCAGCGCTTCCATTCGAGGGTGAGCTGTGCTGGTGTCCAACCCGCGTCCACGGCCTTGTCCCCACAGGGCTGCTGGCAGCCCCCCCTGAGTGCTGCCGATTTCAGGGAAAGGCCACGCCCACACTCAGCATTTTCTTCTTTGTGTCCCAGCTGAAACATCCAGGTCCCCTAGCTGCCCGCCCGCTCTGGTCCGTAGCTGACGGGAAAAGAGAGAAGGTGCACCTCACCAGGCGGTGTGGCTCAGTGGCTAAGCGCTGATCCACGCACCCAGAGGTCGCCTGTTCGATTCTAGTCAGGACACAAGCCCAGGTTGTGGGCCTGATCCCCAGTGGGGGGCCCGCAGGAGGCCACCATTCGATGTTCTCTCTCATCAGTGTTTCTAGCTCTCTCCCTGTCCCTTCCTCTCTCTCTAAAATCAATAAAAAAAGGTAAAAGAACAAAGGAAGCAGCATTAGCGCAAGCAGAGCAGTGTGCCCGCTGCACGTCGGTGCCGTGGGAACCTGAGGCAAGGTGAAAACCAAGCTGCAGTCCCTGGTCGGTTTGGCTCAGCAGTTAGAGCGTCAGCCTGCAGTCCAGAGAGACCCGGGTTCGGTTCCCGCTAAGGGCACATACCTCGGTTGCAGTTTGTCCCTGGCCCTGGTTGGTCGTGCAGGTGGCAGCCACTCGATGTGTCCCTTTCATGTCGATGTTTTGCTTTCTCTCTCTCTTCCTCTCTCCCTCCCACTCTATCTGAACAAAAAATGGAAAAATGTCCTTGAGTGAGGATTAAATAAATAAATAAATACCGAGCTGCGGCCTTGGCCTCAAGGAGCCGTGCAGTTGGGTGGCTGTCGTAGACATGCCTCTTGGTGCCAAGAGACCGACGGCCACCTGTGCTGGTTGACGCAAAACCGGGGATGTATTATGAGCAAGGGGAGGAGGGCTGGGGGTCAGGGAGAGTCAAATCCAGACAGGACGGGGGTGGCTCTCCTTGTCCACTGCCTTATCTCTGGGCCTCTGCTCAGCTGACCGGTGGTGGGAGCTTGAGACCTGCCGGGGCTGCTTTTGTCCCTGGGTCCCTCTGCCCCGAGGAGACCGTTTCAGCTGGATCGGCGGTGACTCAGCGACAGGCTGCCCTCCCACGCCCCCCTGGCTGCCATGGAGGTGGCCGCGCACAGGGCTCTGGCCAGGACAGTCTGACAGTGTGTGCAGCTTCCAGAATGTGCTCTCAGACAGAAGGGGGCATCCTCGGTGCCTGGGCGGATAATGTGGCAGAGGCTGGTGCCCAAGCCTTGGACCCGGATCCGGCAACTGCATGCAGAGCTGGCAGAGCCACAGAGAGGAGCGACATGGGTCTGTGCCGGTGGCACCGACGGCCGGCCCTGGGCCTAGGCGCAGACGGGAACGTGCTCTCTGTGTATGCTGGTGTTCCACTGGGTCTTTCTGAAAGAAGCCAGAAACTGTAACTTAACTAACATACCTGCTTTCTCTGCCTTTCTAGATATAAGACAAAAAATGACCACGTTATCGCTTCTAAATTTAAAAGACTTCAGTTGAAGTGACCAAAAGGCAAGGGACTCGAATGCCCCCCCTTAGTCTTCCAGTCCACCCACCAGAGCAGGTGACTCAGCGCATACACCCCCCGGCGTCTGGGGCGCTCCTGGGGCTCACCCGTAGGTGCGGGAGTGGAGGGCCAGCCACTGTCGGACCCCGGTTTCTGGACGGAGGCCAGCTGTTCCTGGAGGCATGCATGTATCACTTTAGAAATAAATAATTGATAGCTTCTAACAGCAACGCATATGCAGTAAATGGATTGGTGAGTGAGGAAGGACTCAGGAATCTCCCAGCCAATAAGGCCTCGGGTCTGTGCGGGTGGCAGGTGCCTTTGTCCTCCCAAAGCTCCTGTCTTGCCGAAGAGAACGACAGTCTCAGTAGGACCCGAGCAGCTGTCAGCCCAGCACAGGGAAGAGCTGGCGCTCTCTCCAGACCTCGCGTCAGACATAATTATGCGAGAGGTTTGGCAGGTGGGGAGAGGTGTAGAAGCAAGAAAAGTGTCAGGTGGGGCTCAGCACTTGGGTCCCTGGTGGACTGTCCCCAGGAAATGAGAGAACTGGTGAGGAACGCCTCTCACGATGGGGGCGGGTTCTTCACGGCCGTCCATTCCCTTCTCAGGTCTCTCTGGCACCCAGCGCCCAGCGCCCCAGTACAGTTGTTAATAGAAAGAATGGAGTCTGGAGACGCCGAGTGGCCTGGCAGCCACCCTCTCTGAGCCAGATTCTTCACTTCCACCTGCAGAAGGAATGCAGTCACTCCCCCCTCGCGGAGCTGTGTGGACTGTGCTCAGAACAGTGCCTGGCACAGGGTGAGCGCCAGGGACGTCAGCCTCCTCGACAGTTAGGCCTCTAGTCACCATTCTTCTCTCGTTAAGCAAATACTTGTTAAGCCCTGCCCGGCGCCAGGAGCAAGAGACCAGCTGAGTTAAGTAAGGTGCCCAGAGTCTCACAGCTGAGAACCTCTCATGCTGAGCTTGGACCAGGTGGGCCTGTCTCCCAAAAAGTGGGCTCTGGGGAAATTCTTACCAATTTCATCGCACGGCCTCCCCCCTTTCTCTCTCTGTCTCTCTGTCTCTCTGTCTCTCTCTGTCTCTCTCTTTCTCTCTCTCCTTCCTTCCTTCCTTCCTTCCTTCCTTCCTTCCTTCCTTCCTTCCTGTCTTTTCTTTTCCTTAATATGGCCATAGGTGTGAAGGAATTTGTTGCAGATGTAAGGAGCACACTGTCGAGCGAAAGAGAATCTGGACAATTATTATAGAGGATAATAATTTCCATGACCGTGGTTAGACACTCAAGTCATGGGAGCCCTGAGGGGTACTTGACCAGACTGGGGAATCAGGGAAGGCTCCCTGGAGGAGCCAGGTCAAGTGCAAGAGGACAGGTAGAAAAAGACTTTCTGGACACAGCTACTTCACTAATTACTGAGAACAGGTCATTGCTTGGCACAGAGCGAAGGTGGGACATATAGATTGGAGAGTTTTTTGGTCTGTTTTCCAGACTAGTTGTCAGGGAGACATTCTGTGTGAAAGAGCTTTATAGCCCCAGATGCTGGGAGGTCATCCCAGCAGCACAGGTGAGTCCCACGTGAGGACGGTGCTGCCACCCTTGTGCACATGTCCCCGGTTAAGTCAGAGAAGAAGAGCGGTTGCCCGGCTTTTCCCGAACAGGTTAGGTCGTAAAACGAGGCGGGGGCCCTGACTCGGCAGTTTGCGCGGGCTGGCCTTGCTGCTGCCTCTCTGAGGCTCGGACAGAACCTGGCAGGCAGTTGACATTCAACAGGTGAACACTGGCTGGGAAGGTATTTTTGGCTTACATCTGAAGGCGCTGAGAGGTTGTTCGGTTATGTATTAACCGATGTTCTAGGTGGTCATAGAAATGACCCAGCAGTCTCAGGAAGAAGGACTGCAATTTTAACTCGTAAATAATAAGTGGGCTTCTGCTTTGTACTCAGAACTCAACTAGACACCAGTAAGGCACGGACAGAACACAGGACCTACATCCCATGGACTTAAGATATAAAAGAAGGATGGGGTACCATGTCAGGAGGGTCAGAAGACACCACTCACAGCATATTGCTCTGGCATAAGGATTGTTTTGAAGTGAAGGCACTCAAGAAAGAGCGGGTACCCGGCCAGTGTGGCTCAGTGGTTGAGCGTCGACCCTGCACCCAGAGGTCTCCAGTTTGATTCCCAGTCAGGGCACATGCCCAGGTTGTGTGCCTGATCCCCAGTGGGGGGCATGCAGGAGGCGGCCAGTCAATGTTCTCTCTCATCGATGTTTCCATCTCTCTCTCCCTCTCCCTTCTTCTCTCTAAAATCGATAAAGGGAAAAAATATTTTAAAAAGAAACAGCAGACACAGGAGGAATCCTCTGCCCTCCCCTTTCCCGCTCAAGATCAGGGCATCAAGTTCCCTTTGTGACGGTACCTGTTCCCCTCTCCTGTTCCAGGAAGAGGGCAAGGATGCATCGCAGGAGACCCATCGCTGGGGTGTGGTCACAGGCTTTTCTAAAAGAACCCACCTCTGCACGCCCGCTGCCCCACAGTCCATTATCCCGGGACCCTGAGTGCCCTCCCCTTCGCCCCGTCTTCGCCACGGTTGACTGCCCTGTGAAAATGGCATGCGCACTAGGGATTTTCCCTTCTGCCCTGTGACGCTCCATATGCATAATGATCTTCCCTCCCGTGACTGCCGTGGTCGGCGCAGTTTGCAGGCACCAGGTACAGCACGAGGGAGGGTCGAAGACACGCTTTGTTTTGCTTGTTTTGCTTCCCCGTCCATGCGTGACAGAAGGCGGTCATCACCAAGGCTGAATGTTTGACTCCCGTGGGCAAAGATAAGAATACATGAATAAATGGAGTGTAAGATAAATAAGTGAGGGTTAGTTTTTTATGAAGTAGGTGCAGTTTCACCTTGGGAACATATACTTAAAAAAAATAATATATTATCATTTAAATCTCACAGACATAGGAGGTAAGTACCCCCCCCCCCCCCCCCCGCCTTTCTTCCTGTTTAACTTTTGGTAGGACAGTAATAAAACAAAGCAATTAAGAGGCATTTAAGATATTCTATTTTAGGCCTGGCTGGTTTGGCTCAGCAGCCTGCGGTCCGGAGAGTCCCGGGTTCGATTCCTGCTAAGGGCACGTACCTCGGTTGCAGTTTGTCCCTGGCCCTGGTTGGTTGTGTGGTTGGCAGCCACTCGATGTGTCCCTTTCACGTTTCTCTCTCTCTCTCTCTCTCTCTCTCTCTTCCTTTCTCTCCCTCTCACTCTGCCTGAACAAAAAATGGAAAAATGTCCTCGGGTGAGGATAAAAAAAATATTTTTGATTTTAGAGAGAAAGAAAGAAAAAAGACATCAATTGGTTGCTTCTCATATGAGCTCCTACCAGGGATCAAACCTGCAGCTTGGGCATGTGCCCTGACCGGGAGTCAAACCATCATCCCTTCGATGCACAGGACCAGGCTCAAGCACTGAGCCACACAGGCCAGGGCAAGAGGCAGATTTTAAGAGCTGAAACTGACTTGTGTTTTGCATTTGGAATAATGCCTATAAATCATCCCCACAAAGCAGTTTTCTTCAAAACTTTGTTGTTGTTAATCCTCACCCAAGAATACTTTTTCCATTGACTTTTAGAGAGAGTGGAAAGGAGAGGGATGAGACACATCATGTGAGAGAGACACTTGACTGGCTGCCTTCCTGCACTCCAGCACACACCCCACACGGGCCCCACCGCTGCCCGGACTGGGGCCAGGGAGCAAGCCTGCAACTCAGGTTTGTGCCCTTGACCTGGAACTGAACCTGTGACCTTTGGGTGCGCAGGCCAACGCTCTAACCACTGGACCACATCAGCCAGGGCTTCTTCAAAACTTTTTGAAAAAAATTAGCTAAGGGCAAAATATCTTTTAAATCTGTAATCATGATCCAAACATTTTAAAATGCAAAGCTGGAGAAAGAAATGAAATCTAGTGTACTAGCCAATTCTAAACACACAACAGAGTGGACACACAGTTTCCCGTTATGTCACCCCTCCCCTAAGTAATACGGAGCTCAGTTGAACCACCATCATAAAATAAGGAGAAGTTCTTTATACAGAATGGTTGGGAAATGGGCCCACTCACTTAATTTCATTTTTTGGATGAATTTGCAGATGTCCCATTCAAGAATTTCTATTTTTACGTCACCTCAATACTTAGTTTATCTAGACTTATTTTTATCTTTCTTCAATTCAGAAAACAGGCACAGAGGGTGTTTCAGGACCTCAGACCTCCCTGTCACTCCCCTCAGGCCAGTCCCACTGGTCTCTGTCCCGTGTCTGACCTGGGCTCAGCCGCTACCCCCCCGCCTCCTCCCTCTCTTGCTGAGCCGCCCTCATTCTCATACAGCCGCCTCCACAGCAGCCTCTGCGGGGAAGCCGCGCCCCTCACGCCCTGGCCATTCAGGCTCACCTGAGCGCTCTGAAGGGGTGCACCCTGCATGGTGCTCACGACTCTCTGAACTTATGTTCCTCATTGTACGTGCTGACCGAGACCCCGCGCCTACCCCCACCGGGGGGAAAGTCCTAAAGAGGGACCTAGAACTGGCCTGTCCACCCTTGAACTTCCAGGGCCTTGAAGGGTCCAGTGCACAGTGGGCACCCAGCAAAGGGCTAATGAATGGAGTGAAGTAAAGGTCCATCAAATGGCATGCCTTCAAAAAATGCCTTCTTTTCGTTCTGTTGACAGCCTGTTATTTTCATCTGCTTATCAGATAAGTACTGATGGAATGGCTACTGTGTATAAAGTGTGGGGATACAATGTTGAATAGAGCATTTCCCACCCTCATTGAGTTTATAACCAGAAATAAAAGAAAATTCAGCTAGCTGTTTTCCGTTCTGTTAATGCTTTTCATCCTATTGCACTAAGTGCCTATTCTCCAGGTGTCTTCATTGCCAAAGGCACACGCTTTTATTTCAGGAAACAGGTGGGAAGCCACTTTTCGGCATCACCTAGAAATACTGTCTTTTGTCAGGACAGGGCCATGTGCTGAAATTCAGACCACTGAAAAAATGGCTCCTTCCCGTGAAGAATTGCAGTCAGTGGGGATCTGGGCCTTCATGTTTCACAATGAACAGGTTACAGAGGAATTAAACCACTCGTGTTTTGATACCATCTTAGATTACCTAACGTCTTTGATAAGCAGCACAGATTGGAAGGTGAGACTGGAGTGTCAGTCGCTGTGCTCCAGAGACCAAGCATCTTGACGTTAATCCTTCCTCACCGACAGCAGCTTCCAAGCCACATCCTCTCCAAATCAGGGACATGTGACTACAAAGTACCCCTATCTCACAGAGGTGACAGGCAGCCAGACCCGGACACTCCCTGACCCTCCATCCCTGAGACCATGCTGGGCGTTCCTCTGAGGAAAAATCGTTGCATAAACGCCTTTGTCTTCGAAGATTATGAACCCATGGAGGCCTCTCCCCTCTTCTCAACCACCCCAGACCGGTTTATCTTGAACATCAAATCTCAACAGTAGCAATTTCTTTGATCCTGGATGACTGTAGATAAACTTTACTGCTATGTTGCTCATTGCTTCCAGCAGGAATAAGACAAGGTAGCAGTAAAGGGAGAGAAGACAAGGAAGGAATGTTGAATGTGAGAAAGAAGAGTGGAAGGTGGGGGGAGGGAAGAGATAAACCACAGAACTTGTATGCATGTATGCATAACCAATGGACATGGACAACAAAGCCGGGGAAGGGGCGGGGGGGCGGGATGGGGAGGAACGTGTCAATGGGGTTAAAAAGGAGAAACATCTGTAACAAAAATAAAATTAAAAAAAAAAAAGAGTGGAAGGAGAGACTGTGAGAAGGGGGGACAGAAGCAGGCGGCGGGTGACAGGGACAGGTATCCTCCTTCCCCAAGTCTAGAAAAAACATTTGACTCTGGCCACCCTAGTAGCCCCTCGATCTCTTGAACTGTCCTCTTCCAGCAAGCTGACCCCACTGGGTTCCTCTCTGCCCCACATCTCTGCTTCTTGCCTCTGTTGACGGGTCCTGCTGCCTCCAGCACACAGTGGCATTAGATACATTTACATTGTTTTGTGACCATGCTTACTGTCCATTTCCAGAACACTTTCAGAATCCCAGACTAAAACGCTGCACCCATTAGACACTAACTCCCATTAAACAAGACTCGTGTTTTGTCTATTAGTTTTTCATGACAAAACTGAATATAATTCTTGAACATTCTACAAGGAGTGGCCTTTAAGTAGATTAGATCTCCTTGTCCACTGTGCTGGGGCCCCGGGTCGGGCTTAGCTAGCAGGGCCTTTCCACGTTGGCCAGGTGACAGACTCTGATGTGTCCCTCAGGTCTGCTGTTTCCCACACTCCTTGGTCCCAAAGAAAAGTGGGTGAGGTCTCGACCAATATCACTCTACTGGAAAAACAGCCCAAACTGCTTGCCACTAATTGTGGGTCAATTATGTCATCATTGTGCAGGAAGAATGACCTAATTACCCTGACTAGCTCCTGACTGCATTAGCAAATCATATAAATTACTCTGCTCCATACAGCTTCCCCCACCTTCTGCCCCCCAGTCATTCCAAAGTCCTCTGGTAGTTAATAGCCGTTTTCTTTTCAAGTTGCTTCATTCATTTCTGTTCCAGGTGGCTCCATCGTGGTGAGAGGTTTGGCTTCTCTTCTCAAGCAGGTGGCACACCTGGTTCCAGGGGCTCTTGTAGCACAGAAGCTGCTGTTCCGTCAACAGCGCTCTCCTACTGGGACCTGGGGACAGAACGTGTCCTAGGTGTGCACCTGGCAGCCAGGGCAACAGGCACAGCCTTGGAGTGGGGCCAGGATGCCCAGGTCTCTGATTCAGCTCTCTCACCTCCACAGAGATGGTGTCTGTCTGGGAGTGGTTCTGGGAGTAAATGGGGTGTGCAGGTCCGCTGCCGTGCCAGCCGCCCGGGGAATAACGGAAGTTCTGCGCCCTCTCTGCTCGCCATCAAATGGCCTCTTCCAGATCAGAGGGAAGGAGGTGATGGGTAGGAAGCCGGACCTCGAAGGTCTGAGGCTCTGTCTGGCCCAAAGGGTACTTATCTCTACGCAAAACCGTCCTGAGTCAGAGGCCTCCAGGTTTCAAGCACGGGCAGCCACCTGGGTGTTGGTCGAGCGGAATTCCTAATGAAGATGCTTGTAAAAAGCCGCTGGTGTGAATCCAGAAAAGGACTTGACCGGCCCCCGGCTTTGCCCTGTGCCTCCACCTTTCCCTTGGCGGCAGCGGGTCAAGATGAGACAGACAGGTGTGGGAGGCGGCGAGGTACGAGAGAAGCAGGTGTCGGAGGAGGGCTCCGTTCTCGGCACCCGGGCTTCGGGGCTGCTCCCGGGATTTCCTGCAGCGGGTGGAGGGCCCCGCCCTCCCCAGGCGCACTGGGCCTGGAGCAGGGGACGCGGCGACGGGTCGGCAGCGGCCCGGTCCTGGGAGGCGTTTCTCCCCAGCCCTGCCCAGGCGCGGCGGCCTGGACGTGAACTGGAATTCCAGGCTCGGTCAGCCCCGGGCGCTCTCCCCGCTGGCCTCCCTGCCCCGCCCGCCCGGAGGAGGGGCGCCTGGCCGCGGCCGCGGTGGCGTGAGCGCGGGCGGGGGCGGCCCGCGGGGAGGGCGCACCGCCCCTCGCCGGCGAAGCGGGAGCAGGCAGCCCTCCATTGGTCGGGCGGGCCGGCCAATCCCTCCAGGCCGCGGGCGGAGGAGGGGCAGTGAGTGCGGGACTCCGGAGGGGACCCAAGGCTCTGCGGGACCCAGTCGGACCGAGCCGCCCAGGGGAGCGACCTTCGATCGTCTGCGCTGCGGCCACTCTCGGGCCAGGAGCGCGAAGCCGAGTGCGAGACCCCGATCCGAGCGCAGCCTCTTCGCGCCGCTGACCACCATGACCCACTTCAACAAGGGCCCTTCCTACGGGCTGTCGGCCGAGGTCAAGAACAAGGTGCGTCAGCACGGGTGGGGTCCCTGGGGCCGGGCGGCTGCACTGCGAGCCGACTTTGCGGAGCGGAGACGTCGAGCGGCGGGAGTGGCCGCGTGTCCCCATCCCGTCCCGGGCGCCCTCCTGGCTTTGTTCCCGCGCCGCGGGCCGGACGAGAGGCGGGCGGGGTCCGGGCTACTGGAATCCCGCCGCGCGGGCCTGGGGCCCCGGGGACCGGCCTTGGCTGCAGGACGCTCCCCTCCGGGCAAGGGGCACTCCGGCCGGGCCGGCCATTCGCCCCTAAGTGGGGCCGGTCCGCACAGCCGAGGACCCGGGAGCAGCCTCAGTCGAGCGCCCCGGGCCGCCGTCGACACCGCGCGTTCTCCGTCTCCACCCTCCGGCCGAGTGCCGCGGGGAGCAAAGTTAGGCGGGTGAGTGGCCGGCCTGGACTCCCATTGTTCTCGGAGAGGGATACCGCCGAGGGCGTGTTTCCCCGACCCAGGCACTCCCGGAGGAACTGGACCCGCCCGGGACCCTTCAGTTTTCTGAATCTCGGTGCCGCTTCTTCGGAAAACCGAGACAAAGCCCGAGCGTGCGTTTTTGGGGTGCTTTCTGCGGAGACTTGAGGTTTTTTTTCTTGTGAAAACCGAGAAGTTTGTGTACAGGAGGCTGTAACGGTATCAGGGTGTCTTCGGGTGGTGCTTTTGTTCAGGGCTGGCTTGCCCAGCGGGTTGCAGTTCGCAATGATCCGGCTTCCGGCGCGCTCACTTCTGCCTCTGCCTCGCCGAAGAATGCGTCGTGTTTGTCCTGGGACTTTGGGTCTGGGAAAGAGATGAGAGGCGTCCCCCTCCCCAAATCTTCTCCTTCCTTCCTCCCTCCCCGCATTCCAAGTCCATGACATCAGGGGTTTCTGGGGGAGAGACCAGCCAATCGGCGCGAACTGCGCACAGAACGCTCATTGTCTTGGTTCTGCTGTTCTGGCCAAAGCTCCACAAAGGAGCGCCGCTGTGCTCAGAGCCCTAGCCTCCCGGGAGCCCAGCCGCCGGGTGGCCACCGCACCTCGAGTACCCGGCCTGGCGGGCGGTGGCACCTGGCGTCGGGTCCGCGGCGCACAGCCCACTCTGCAGAGCAAGGAGCGACCCAGCGGAACCGAGGGAGGGCTGTGGCCCTGCTCGCCTCAGCGACGGACCCCGCAGCTCACTGTCATTCAGTTGTTAGAGATCCTGAGTGGGCTTAGAAGCCAGGAGTCATTTTAGTCTTGTCTCTGAAATTGCAGTGTTTAAGTCCTGGACTTGTCATGTGCTTTGCCCTTATTAGAAAACAGTTTTCTGAACATTTTTTTAAAGAACAGAAGAGTGAGTGGTTTGTGTGTGATTGATGACCACCCTCACCCACTAAAAACCTTCCAAAAAAACAGTGTTCTGTTCCTCCCCAGGTTCCCCGGCTAGAGGAGTCCTCCGAGCCGCCTGTGCACACTGCAGGGCCCTACCTAGCCTGGCCTGTGCACAGCAATTTGTGATTCTGGGCTGGCGGCGGGCCAGTCTGAACTTTCTGCCTTGTAAATAAGGTGCTGACACTTGGCAGTCCTTCAAGGGACTGGCTTTCCTTGGATGTTAATATACATGGTAATTTCTTTTTTTCCTACTTACTGTTGAAGGAGAGGCATAGACTGAGGCCAGACACTGTAACTATTAATAAAACCTGAGTGTTCGGAAGCTTTGGAAAGTTAGTTATAACTTCGCGTCTGTCCCTTTAAGCACCAAACCCCTATTTAAGGACCTCTTTCATTTACATGGTTCCTTAGCAGCCCTGTGAGGTGGGATTACCCATCATCATATAAAGACCAGGAGACCAAAGCCCAGGAAGGGTGTGATTTGCTCAAGATTAAAGAAGAAAGTTGGAACATTCTAAGAATATTAACTCTAAGGAGGAGGTCTTAATTTAGGGCAGTCTCAGGGATATTCTACAACTCACCATTGTCTCCCCCACCCCACCCACATTTTTGCTGCCCACCTGTTATTCCTTGACATTGTGATACTCATGTGCAGAAATTCTGTGTCCATCTGTTCTGGGCTCGGAATGCAACGTCCTTGTTGGCATGGACCAGGAACCTGGACTTTGCTTCGTTTGGATACCTCCAGGTCCTTCCTACTTTTTCTGTAGGTATTGCATAACAGTAAGTCACTTGTATGTAAGGTTTGTTTGTTTGGTTGATTTTTTTTCCCCTTAAAACCTAATTTAACAGGGGAAAGTAGAAGCCCCCTGGGGAGGCGGTGTGGGGTGGGCCTTGGGGTCAAGCAGACAGGTTCCAGTCCCCTTGGCCACTTCTGCTTTGTCTGATGTTGGGCAATTATTTGCTATCTCTGTTCCAGTTTCCTGATCTGTAAAAGGGGGGAATAACAGTGAACACCCTAAACTCTGCAAGGTTGAGATGTCTGGCTTGTAGTAAGTACTCAGACTATGTTCCAGTTGTCAGTTCTTAGTAAGAGAAAATTCGTATTGGCATTGTATTTCTCAGACTCCTAAGCCACTGTCTCTTTGAGTTATCCCCTTCTATTAAATAACCCTTTGGTCTTTTTATATTCTACCTGTGAACGCAGTTCATTCGAACATTTAGAAAGTCTTTGATCTTAGTTACTTTTAATTAGTAAAACTTCAGGGGGGCGGGAATCTGTAAACTTTGTTTGACGAGGTGACAATGCCCAATAGAAATACAGATTTACTCTTTTTCTTTTATAAATCAGCAAGATGTTTGAAAAACAGCTTAAAAGGTAGACTCCTTCAGCCTCCTATATGATCAGTGTCTCTTCAATAGCAACAAAAAGGTCAATAACTTGCAATCCACAAAGATTGTTCTAGAGTAGAGGGAGGGAGAAGGTAGCAGCTGGTGTTGTAGGTGGTTCCAGGAGGGGTGGGAACACTCCTAGATTAGTCAAGTCCCAGGTGGATTATTCAGGCCCTTGACTGTACCTCTCGGAGACAAGAATGAAAAGGGGAACGCCTGTGTGCACGTGAATGGGATGTCGCAGTCCGGAGTTCCTTGTGTGGCCGAGGCTGTTGTGACACAGCTCAGCAAATTCTGGCGGGCCTCCGGGGAGAGGGGACCCTCATGTTGGGGGGCAGTGGGAGGAGGTGATCTGACCCGGTGTGTGTTCTGGGAGGAGTCTAACAGAAATGCTCAGAAGCTTGGAATCGCGCACACCGCCTCCCAGTTCCCTGCTCTTGGGAATGCGATTGGAGCTAACGAGCCCTGAGCTCAGCATCTCCCTGGTTACAAGATGCTGTCCCTCAACAGCTCAGACCCACTGGAGAAGAGTTACTACTAAAACTAAGTCGCTGAGGAAGTTAACAGTCTTGCAATAGTTCGGTAGCCCCAGAGTCCTATGAGGCCTGTGGCCAGCCTGCCCTGTGCCGCGTGGACACGCCATTGCTGGGGGCACTCCTGGCTTGAGGGACCCCAGGACTCTGCTGGCGTCGTACCCAAAGGTGTCTGCCTTGTTTTGCTGCCAGAGCTCCAGAATCATGGTCCAAATGTGTAGATGGGTTTCGCTAGAGCTTTTTCCTTTCAGTCTCCAGTTCAGAACTAGGCTTTTAATTCAAAACCTTTTATCTGTCTCTTTCCACCAGTGGTAAGACCTCTGTCTTACTCACTGCTACAGGTCCATCAGGATCTGTATTTTACACCAGAACTCAACACATGGTAGATCAAGAACTATCTGGATTTAATTAACGGATTTGGAACAGACTTTGTCACCCGAGTGATGGTTTTGATGGAAGTGCTGGTTTTTACAGTTTATTTTTCTTCAGCAGCTTCTTTTGTTAGTATGACATTGAAAACTTATTACTGAGATCTTTATCACTGAGATTCTTTCTTAGATTCTGAAATTAGGGGAGAACACACACAGCAGCCCCCTGTTGACCAAGCAGGTTGGAAAATGCATCCTGTGGAATTGGCAGAGCCATGCTGCCCTCCTAGAGCTCGGGGTACCTGCTCTGGGGTACCTGTCCTGGGACCTACAGCTTTCCACTCTTCCTGGGACAGTGTACCATCTGCCTCTTCATTCGTTTAGATTTCAGCAGTGAGCTCCACAGTGAAGACCTTGCCCGGACTGCCATCGGCCAGAGCTGCATCCCTTCCCTTCCCAGGTGGGAGCGTGAGGGTTAGTGAGCGATTTCACCGAATTGCATCATGAGCCGTGATTAAAATGATCTGTGATGCAAAAATAACCACCATCGGATGGTTTGGGGGTTTCAGCCAGTTCTTCCCATTCTATCCAGGAGCGTGAGGACATGCTTTCTCTCCGCACGTGACTGGTGGTGGAAGGGGGCTCGTCCTTAGGCTTGGGGGCAGTGCCCTCCTGTTTCAGCATTAGGCTCGGAGAGCTTACGGACCCTAGGCACTGGGTCTCCGTAACCCTGGACGCATGGCCATCGGGGGCTCTGGCCGTCACTCATGCCTACCCGTGCACAGGCTTTTGTTGAGGATTTCTTGAGCCTGGACAGATCAAGGTTGTTTGTGGGCCTGGAGCTTACACAGTTTAGGGGCCGTCATTCAAAAAAAGTACAAACATATCTTGCATACTTTATAGGAACATGACCATGGAAACCCTGTGAACTTGGGGTGTTAGATTAGTCTCCTCCAGGTCATCAGTGAGAATGGGGAGCCTCGTGGCTAAAAACGTGGACTGTGGAGACTGGGTCGGAACCTCTGACTCAGACTCGGGGAGTAACCTGTCTCACCTGTAAAGCGAGGCTGTGGGAGGAGCTACCTTTCCAGGCTGCCCGCCGAGAGCCCACGTTACATAAGCCTCAGCCTGGCTCCTGGCTCCGCGCTGCCGGCTGGCTGTGCTGGCTGCCCAGTCCTGCTCCCCTGAGCTGCTTTGATCTCCTAGATGTGATGGTATCTCCAGGGCTGGACATCCGTGCCCAGAGCTGTTTGTGTCTGAATGACGCCCAAGCTGTGCTTCTCGCCACTCATGTCTGTGTCAGGACTGTGGCCTGTCCCCGGGTCCCTGTCCGCCGCCCCCCCAGCAGGCAGGCAGGACTGTGGCCTGTCCCCGGGTCCCTGTCCGCCGCCCCCCCCAGCGCCCTGTCCGCCGCCCCCCCAGCAGGCAGGCAGGACTGTGGCCTGTCCCCGGGTCCCTGTCCGCCGCCCCCCCAGCAGGCAGGCAGGACTGTGGCCTGTCCCCGGGTCCCTGTCCGCCGCCCCCCCAGCAGGCAGGCAGGACTGTGGCCTGTCCCCGGGTCCCTGTCCGCCCCCCCAGCAGGCAGCCTGCCTGCCATGCTTCCGTCAGTAAAGCCCCAGGGCCAGTGGCCCTGTCCTCCTTCAGCCCACACTGCCTTCAGGGTGGGGACTTCTGTGTGGCATTAGAGAGGCCTTGATTTCTGGGTGTGGCATTATTTGGCCTTTTCTTCCTAAGAGATCAATTTCCGTTAAACAAGATACAGCTTTCATTTCTCGATGTTGGCAAGGGCTGGTACTTCTCCACAGTGGACTGATTAACACGCTCACCTCCCTGCCCTCACATCTCTCCACCAGGGCCCCACCCAGCCCTGTGCGAAGCCTTCCCTGGCAGCCAAGGTCAATGCCAAGTGCTCCCCGGGCTGGGGGGCATTTCTCCTGCAGCCTCTGTCCCAGGCCTGGCCATCCAGGGTGTGAGGGGCCTGCTGGGTGGGAGGACGGCCCCTGGCCTGCTCAGTGCTGCAGGCGCCACGGGTGGACAGAGTGTCTGTGACTGCAGCTGGCCCTCCCTCCTTTTGTTTTACGTGGAAGGAAGTGGGAGAGAAAATAATCAATCCCGTGTGTGCTGTCTCGTAATTCAAACATGTGATTCCGCTTTGAATGCAGAAATAGCACCAGCGATCCTGCTTCCAATCGAGTGTGGACACGATGCAGGGAGTGTCCCCCTGCGAGCTGGTCTGGGCAGGGTCCGCTGCTCCTGGGTCCGCAGGGCCACACCTGCCCTCTGCTGGGGCTGCCTCTCTCTGCCTTCCCCTCCTCCTCACCTTTCTGCAGAGACCTGTGTGCCCTACCCCCACCCCAGGCCACACACACCACACACTGCCTGTGCTTTGCCGGCCAGGCCTCCCTGCCTCTGGGCTGGTTTCTCCCTCACACTCTGCCCTCACCCCCACCCTTCAGCAGTCTTCCAGCACCTCGTAAGGCGGGCCTGTGGCAGTTGCGTGTCTTCAGTCTGAGGCATCCCTGTCCAGTGTTGTACTGGGAACCTGTGAACTGAGCCAGAGACCCAAGACCCTGTGTGGCCAGGTCCAAGCTCTCCAGACTCACAGTTCACGCTGGTGCCGGAGCTGGTAGATGCCTCTCTCTGTGGGTGGGAGGACTTGCTGTTCCGCTGAGTCTAAGCCTCCACCCTGCTCTATTCGGATCCCCTCCCTGCTCACAGCTGGAACCCTGTCCAGGCCGAGTTCCCTGTGCCACAAATGGTGTGGCTTGGAGAGTCTCTCTGGGCGGGTGTGTGTAACCATTCACAGGTGGGCCCACACCTGCGCCCAAATCCTGCAGAGCCCTTTGGACCAGTCCTCTCTGCACAAGGACAGTGCATCTTGTGCCCGGGGAACCTCTTACTTATTTATTTATGTATTTATTTATTTGTAAGGACAATACAGGTATTGATTTGAGAGAGAGGAAGTGAGAGGGAGAGAGAGATAGAAACATCGATGAGAGAGAACATCAGTTGGCCGCCTCCTGCATGCCCCCACTGGGGATCAGGCCCACAACCTGGGCATGTGCCCCGACCAGGAATCAAACCTGCCACCTCTTGGCACATGGGTTGACGCTCAACCACTGAGCCACACCGGCCGGGAACCTCTTTTTTATCCTTATTTTGTGAATGAAATATTTGTTACGAGGATGGCCGACAGCACCAGGATATCAAAGTAAAAATGTGAGCCCGGGTCAGTGTGGCTCAGTTGTTAGGGTATCAACCCATGGACCAAACAATCGCAGGTTCAATTCTGGTCAAGGGCACGTACCTCGGTTGCAGTTTGTCCCCGGCCCTGGTTGGTCATGCGGGTGGCAACCACTCGATGTGTCCCTTTCACGGCGATGTTTCTCTCTCTCTCTCTTCCTCTCTCTCGTTCTCACTCTATCTGAACAAAAAATGGAAAAATGTCCTTGGGTGAGGATAAAAAAAAAAAAAAATTAGTTTATATTCCCACCAATGGTACAAAAGTGAAGGAAAGTCTCTCAATGTTAAAACAAAACGACTAGATCAGAGCACCTTGTCAAAGTCTGTCCTTCTTGCTTCAGCTCTTCTTCCCGCAGGGTTGATTCGGTAGCACTGGGGGACCCTCCTCCACTGGTCACCCTCAGACGGAGCTAGTGGCTCTTCCACAAATGACCTGCTAATACAGGTCGGTTTAAAACGAAGTGCAGGTAACATCAAACTAATGTTTTCTCAGAACGGCTGCGAGGTAGCGTCCAGCGACTGATTTTCATGACGTCGAATTCGAAGCAGGAAATCTTTCTGGTATTTGGACGAGAGGCCAGCAAAACTTGGTCACAGCGAGAAGGGCTGACATTTTTTGAGTTCTTCAGATGCACATCAGTGAACACACGGCTCTCTCCCAGCAGCGCCTGGTGACGTGTGGGACTCGACTGTGGCCCCCTTCCCACAACCCGAGCTCCGGAACATTGTCGCTTAGGGCCAGAACTTGGGGAAGAGGAGCAGGCAGGCCGGGGGCCGTCCAGGCTGGGCCCCGCGGCCTCACTGGGGCCTCTGAGCGGCCCTCTCCAGGGGTGCACATTTGCGGGAGAGGGGCAGGTGGCAGGAAGGAGGACATGGAAATGTTTGTCGCAGAGTCAGAAAGAATCAGGACAGTGTCTGAGGCCGACAGCAGGTTCCATCAAAGGTGCCCTTGTTCAGCGGTTGGAGCATCGACCTGCAGTCCAGAGAGACCCGGGTTCGGTTCCCGCTAAGGGCATGTACCTCGGTTGCAGTTTGTCCCCGGCCCTGGTTGGGTTGTGCGGGAGGCAGTCACTCGATGTGTCCCTTTCACATCAATGTTTCTCTCTCTTTCTCTTCCTCTCTTTCCCTCCCACTCTATCTGAACAAAAAAATGGAAAAATGTCCTCAGGTGAGGTTAAAAAAAAAGGTGCCCTTGTTCAGACAAGATAGGGGGGTCTGTGCCCACTAATGTGCCAAATACAGGGAAGGTTCTGGGTGGGGGCAAGCTGCAGAGTGAGGTGGTTCCCAAAGACAATCTGGGTAGGAGAAAGGGGCACCCATGGCTCAGACACCCCTACTCCGTGGCGATGGCTGTGTTCCTCTCCCTGTGGAGCCACTGGTGTCCGTGGCATAGGCGGCAGGGATGGGAGGAGCCGTCCAGGCTTGGTGGGAGCCGTGCTGAGGCCCTCTGCAGCCCGTAGTGCCCTCAGCCCTGGTCGGGAAGGGAGGCCCTGTGGGGTTTGTGGCTCTGTGCAGCGTCTGCCGCCAGCCAGCTTTCTGTGGGTCCCGTCCCCGTGCTTGGTGGCACACACTGCTCCCACTCATCCATCGCCCAAAGATTTCTACCTGTCTGCCCTGGGACAGATCTGCTCCCGTGTGTCTGGCTTCATCGAAGTAGATGATACCAGCCCATTTCTCCTGCCCCAAAGTCCTTCCTGCGTCGTCTGGATGCGCTGCTGGCCACCTGTCTCTCCCACGGGCTGTCAGGCTCTCCCAACCTTCCCCTAGTGTGCTCCTCCCAGAAACCGAGGTCAGGGTGTCCTTGTCCCCTGTTAGTGTGGCACCCAGCACTGACCACAGCAATGTCATGGATGGTGTGACGTACCAGGGCACGGTGGGTTTAGTAACTGGCTCCTGTGTTACCAATGCAGTCACCTGTTCAGGTGGACAAGGCACCTCCTTGTGGAAGGAGGACTCTGATTTTGCTTTGGTGAGTTGATGTTCCCGTCTATAAAGGGGGCAGTGCAGGGGCCTCAGGTTTTCTAGTCCACTGCCCCTCCCACGTCTGTCTCATTTAAGTCGCCCTCTCCTTGGTCACCTCAGCAGGCTGCTGTGATCACACCAGTAAGATGAGCAGTAGTGTTTCGTGGAGAACCGCACATCCATGCAGAAGGCAGCACTGGGCTTTTGGCTCACAGAGCATTACTAGTTCATTCTAGAGCTTTGGGGCAGGAGTTTGCATATATCTTGAATAATTTGTTTATTAAGCAAGGATCTTTCACAAGCACAATTTTTTCTTTTTTTACTTTCCTAATTTCACTTTCTTTTTTTTTTAAACTTATCTTTATTGTTTAAAGTATTACAGATGTCCCCCCCTTCTTCCCCCATTGACCCCCCTCCTCCCCACTCCTGTCCCCCTCCTTCATTCCCCACACAACAGTGTCCATTGGTTATGCATATATGCACAGAAGTTCTTTGGTTTATCTTTCCCCCCTTCCCCCTTATCCCATCCCCTCTCCCCCTTCCCTTTGAGGTTCATCAGTCCAATCACCAATTTGTACTTCTTAATCCCTTCACCTTTTTCACCCATCCCCCCAACGCCCCTCCCATCTGGCAACCAACAAAAAGTTCTTTGTATCTATGAGTCTGTTTCTGTTCTGCTTGTTCATTTGGTTTGTAGATTCAATTGTTGATAGATATGTTTTATTGCCATTTTATTGCTCATATATTTTTTATCTTCTTTAAGAAGACCCTTCAACATCTCATATAATACTGGTTTGGTGCTGATGAACTTCTTTAGCATTTTCTTGTCTGGGAAACTCTTGATATGTCCATCGATTCAAAATGATAGCTTTGCAAGATAGAGTAATCTTGGTTGTACATGCTTGCTTTTCATCACTTTGACTATTTCTTGCCACTCCCTTCTGGCCTGCAAAGTTTCTTTTGAGAAATCAGCTGACAGCCTTATGGGAGCTCCTTTGTAGGTAACTAACTGCTTTTTTTCTTGCTGCTTTTAAGATTCTCTGTCTTGAACCTTTTGCATTTTGATGATGATGTGTCTTGGTGTGGGCCTCTTAGGGTTCATCTTGTTTGGGACTCTCTGTGCTTCCTGGACTTGTATGTCTGTTTCCTTCACCAAGTTAGGGACATTTTCTGTCATTATTTTTTCAAATAGGTTTTCAATTTCTTGCTCTCGCTCTTCTCCTTCTGGCACCCCATGATGCGAATGTTGGCACACTTGAAGTTGTCTCAGAGGCTCCTTACACTATCTTCATTTTTTTGGATTATTTTTTTCCTTTTGCTGTTCTGGTTGGATGTGTTTTGCTTCCGTTTATTCCAAATTGATGGTTTGCTTCTCAGCTTTACCTGCTCTACTATTGATTCCCCGTAAATTATTCATTTCAGTTAGTGCCTCCTTCATTTCTGACTAGGCCTTTTTTATGCTCTTGAGGTCCTCACAAAGTTCCTTGAGCATCCTTATAACCAGTGTTTTGAACTCTCCAATGTTACTTTCTATACGTTTAATAAGTATGCCAAATCATTTCCAAATCGTCAACTACGAGAGAAGAGATCTAAATCTGAGCCACCACGAGCACCTGCTTGACGTGGACCGGCACAGCGGGTGTGGTTGTTCCTCCTGGCCGCCCGCGTCTAGGGTTACTCAGCTGGACTTCAGGAGCGCCATGGACAGAAGGGACTTTATCAGAAGTAAAACAGATCCGTCCCTAGTGATCCATCTAAGATTACTAGATCAGTAGACGAAGGAGATGTGCCGCCTTCAAATGCAGATGCCCCTATGTAACCAGGGACACCTTTAGGTTGATGGCATTTTCCTAGTCTGGTCACACTGCCAGTGCACCCACAGGCATGGCCTCTCGGGGTACAGTGACGGATGGAGCCAGTCCCACCCTCGAGAACATGTAGGCGGGTGTCCTGGCTCCTGGTGGTGACTGCCCTGACCCCCAGGTGCCCGCACACCCTGTCCAGGAGTCCCCTCTGGCCTGACAGTGGGCTCCTCAGCCTGCCATAGAGGCGCTGGACTTGGGTGGGGATGGGGCCCACTCCAGTTCCTGTTACTGCCATTTGCCAAGGTTTCTCACACAGCAAGCTGTTTAGATATGCACATCGAGACATGTTAGTCTTTATTTCCAAGTCTAGATGCTTCCGAGAACCCTCTATGCTTAGTGTTTCCTTGTTTAAATTTGAACTTTCAAAAACCACGTCATTTGTAAATTATACTCTTGGCTGTAGCACCTGACCAACTACTCCTCTTATTTTTAAAGCTTCAGGTTCTTGTCATGTTAACAGAATTCATCCACAGGCCCTCATCCATGGGCCCATCGTCTTGGTATTCATTTGGCCACAGCGCCCGGAGGGAAGACCTGGTGCCTTGGCCTGCGGATCCAGCTGCCCCCGACAGAAGGGCCGACGGAAATGCTCCCGGGCAGTGCGCCTTTATCCGAGGCAGATGTGATTTCCATCGTTTTGAAAGAATGTAGGGGTTGAAAAATAACTTCTCCCCATCTTTTTTTTTTATTCTCACCTGAGGACATTTTTCCATTTTTTGTTCAGATAGAGTGGGAGGGAGAGAGAGAGAGATCAATGTGAAAGGGACACATCGAGTGGCTGCCACCGCACGACCCAACCAGGGCCGGGGACAAACTGCAACCGAGGTACGTGCCCCCAGCGGGAACCGAACCCGGGTCTCTCTCGACCGCAGGCCGACGCTCCAACCGCTGAGCCAAACCGGCCAGGGCTACTCCCCCATCTTCTAAGTTCTGGCCGGGCTGATGATCAAATTAGCACGAGGCAGGTCAGCAGGAGAAGATGCTCCCATTGGTTACGCCTGTGCCTGCAGGGGTGCCTGCGGACAGGGCCGGGGCAGGCGGGCAGTTGAAGCTCCCGTGTCATCCTGAGCTGAGAAGGGGGTCGAGTTGGGGCTTCATGTGGGGGAGGCAAACCCCGTGCAATGAGGAAGCAGATGGTCAGTGAGTGTTCGCAGAGAGGACTCGGATCAAACAGGCCCAGCTGGGGTCCTCCCGGGCTATCACCCCCGGTTCCTATTAACCTACAGTACCCTTCCTGGGGGTTAGGCCCATAGCTGGAAGGTCTTGGGTTGGTTTTTCAGCCTCTTGTTTCTCTGGGGAGACAAACTCTGCTCCCCCTCAGTAGCCATCTCCTCACGTCCTCAGTGAGTTCCACCAGAGCATGCGTCTCCGGTGCCCAGCGACCTCGGAGGCACACCATCTGCCTGGACACCACTGTCCCAGGGAGAAAGTGGTTTTCTCTGTAATTCCCACACCTCTCTTCCATAAGGTACATAAGGTGCTTTTTAAAATATGTTTTTATTGACTTTTTAGAGAGAGAGATAGAAACATCGATGTGAGACAGAAACATCAATGGGCTGCCTGCCTCCTGCACGCCCCCCCTGGGGATCGAGCCCACAACCTGGGCATGTGCCCTGACCGGGAATTGAACCGGGACCTCTCAGTCCATGGGACAACGCTCAGTCCACTGAGCCACACCAGCCAGGCTATAAGATGCTTTAAAAACAACAAGTTCCTTTACCCTTTCATCAGCAGTGATCTGGAAAGAACACCAAGTTGGGATGCAGGACCGTCAGCCAGAGACAAGAGCAGGAGTGGCCGTGACGAGGGTGGTGGGTGGGCCAGGTGGAGGCTGTGGCCAAGGTGAGCCTGTCTACAGTGGGACTTTCTCTCCAGCCATTGACAATGAGCTGGACAGGTCACAGTGGGGGTCAGTGAACCGACAAGCTGGAACCGCTGTCCTCGACCTGATGCCAGTGGGCGCGTCAACGGGCCCGTCCCTGTGGCCCCGGAAGGGCAGACACCTGAGGGAGATGGGGCCAGGGCTGCATGACCGAGTTAGGCCATGCGGGCAATGGGAACATGGTCTAAGAAGTGTTTGACATTGGACTTCAAAGCCATGACCTCCAGTCTGTCGAATCTCCATCATGAAAACACCCATTTACACGGGTCCATGGGGAGGGTCCATGGGGGTTGTGGTGTTAAAGCCTCGACTTGCACAGGGTTCGAGACAGCAGGTGATGAAGGGAAGGAGGAGTGACCTGGCCCTGCCCTGACCTCAGTCTCCTCCCAAGTCCCGTCTGTCCATCCTCCCGTCATCGCGGCCAGTACCTCCCCACACCTCACCTCTGCCTCTCCGCTTCAGGGCCAGACTTCCTGCAGGGGCCACCCGGGGGTCACTGTTGAGCAGCCAAGGAAGTGGGGTGTTCATTGCCGGCACCCCACAGGTCCTCGGAGGGAGGCCCTGCGCCCTCCAGTGCAGGAAGGCCGGCTGTGTCCCCAGCACAGCAGACGGTCTGTCCGGGACTTGGCCCTGGGTTGGCCCTGAAGGCTCTGATTCCGTCAGGACACTGTCACTGGCAGGCGCTCGGCTTTGGAGCCACGGACAGGAAGGAGGGTCCTTTCCACTCAGTGCTTCTGTGCCCAGGGTCTCTACACGCGTGGTCTTCCTGGTTGCCTGGCCCCCACCCCACGGACTGCGCAGGAGGCGAGCGTGCTGGGAGGGTCTCGCCGTGTGGACACGAAGGTTGTTTCCACCCGTGCGTGGGAGCAGGCAGGGAGCAGTGTGGGGTCAGACACCGGGCCTCCTTCTTTGCCTTTTTCTCTATTAACTGCACGTACTGGGGTGGCACTAGTTAATGCACTGCACGTACTGGGGTGGCACTAGTTAATGCACTGCAGTACTGGGGTGGCACTAGTTAATGCACTGCAGTACTGGGGTGGCACTAGTTAATGCACTGCACGTACTGGGGTGGCACTAGTTAATGCACTGCACGTACTGGGGTGGCACTAGTTAATGCACTGCAGTACTGGGGTGGCACTAGTTAATGCACTGCACGTACTGGGCGTACAGCTCTGTGATCTCACCTGTGTGTTGCATCGTGTGCCCCACCCGAGGTCTCATCTCCCTTCGTCACCATGCATTTGACCCCTGGACCCCCAGCCCCCCCCCACTGCTGTTCGTCTTAGTTTGTTGTTCATTTGTTTTCGGAGTGGAACTTTATGGTTCCTGGGCTTTTCCATCGGACTTACATTGTTGCACGTGACAGGATTCTTTGCCTTTTTTTTTTTTTCTTTTTTTAAGAAAGGTTCTTTACCTTTTGATGTCCATGGCCAGGGGGACACTGAGCCTGGTGGGGCCTCCAGCAGGCGTCCTGTCAGGGGGTCTTGCCAGCTGCCTGGGCAGGAGAGGGGTGCTGAGGCCCCCCTTTGGGGGGACCGGGGTATTTGGGATGCGTGGGCACACGAGGGAGGGCCCTGGGGGAGGAAGAACCAGAGGCAACTCTGGAATTTGCCAAAGAAGGCCCAGAAAAGCAAATCCTGAAGCAGAGTAAATAAATGATGTGTATAAGCAACTTGGGAGAGTGACATTTAAACAGGCTAGCGTGCCATTCCTTTGAGGTGTTAATAGGCTAATGTAAGTGAACTCTCGTTGCCGGGAGGAACATGTCCACCCGACGTCCAGAAACAGCAGCTTTTAGGTGGAAATGGTGGGTCACCAGTTTGGCCAAAGCTTACTTTTTGCCTTTATTTGCTCTCAGGGCCTCAATTATAAAAGGTGTATATCGAACACGCAGGTAACCTGTGCATCAGAGTGCGTCACGTCTGCCCGGGCTGCGCTCCGATCGGCCCTGGACGGAGACACGGGCCTCAGGAGGCCATTTGAAATAGATCTTTTTCTTCAGTGATTTCATAGATTTTTTTTTTTTTTAAGCTCATTGGTAAAAACATGCTGAATTCTCCTTAGCTGGCTTGGCTGCAGGAAGCTCACTCCTTTGAAAAATGGTAGCAGTATTTGGGCAGGAAAGCCCCAAGTCAAAACACCAGTCACATGAGGAGCTGACACCTGCCTTCATGCTCAGCTACGGCTCAGCGTGAGCTGTGCCTGCGCGTCCGGAGCCCGGGCCAGCGGTGCAGAGCCCGCCCGGAGCCCGGGCCAGCGGTGCAGAGCCCGCCCGGAGCCCCGGGCCAGCGGTGCAGAGCCCGCCCGGAGCCCGGGCCAGCGGTGCAGAGCCCGTCCAGGAACCAGTACTGGAGGAATCGGGCTTGAACCCAGGTCCGGCGGACCCTGGCCTTGCTTTTTTCCTCATTACTCCCAGTGAGAACAGTCAACAGAGAAGATGAAATCCCCTCCCTGGCCTCCCTCGCAGACTCTTCCCATTAGCTCTGTAATCACTGTGGTTTAGGACGTGGTGTTGAATCTCTCACATTTTGAACAAAGGGAACATAAATATGCTCTTAGCCCATGGCCGCTTTGGCTCAGCAGTTAGAGCATCCGCCCCCGCAGACCAGTGACTCTCCGTTCGATTCTGATCAAAGGCACGTACCTTGGTTGCAGTTGGTCCCAGGCCCTGGTTGGGTCGTGCGGTTGGCAACCAGTCGATGTGTCTCTATCATATCGATATTTCTTTCTGTCTCTCCCTCTCTCCCTCCCATGCTATCTGATAAAAAAAAGTAGAAAATATCCTCAGGTGAAGAATAAAAATATATAGATGTAGATATAGATATATGCTTTTATATTTTCTAATTGAATAATAAGTAGTCTCATTTGTCTAAGAATTACCACTACCACCACCCCACAAACACCCCAACGCCCTCCAACATCACTTTCGCCTCTACATTCGAACAAATATACAGAGAATTTCATTGCCGTGTCGGCTGGTGGACAAGACGGCTGACGGCTCAGAATGGGAGCGAGGCAGGCGCTGGCTGAGCCAGGCCTTCCTGTCGTGTGCACGAGGGGCTGAGGAGGGACCCCACCCTGGCATTGCAGTCTTGCCTTCAGTTTTATGGACGTGCACCTCAAGCTGAAAAGTGCTTTGCTTTTGAAGAAACGCAACCTGCCCTTAGAGGTTGCTTCCCATAGCTCATGCTAGAGGTCTGGCTTCCTGTCCATCCACCCCCCCACCAAATCTATACACAGAGAATTTCTCTTTTTAGCCACTTAGAACAAGACTCCAGTGTGAGAATACGCACTTATCACTGACTTCATTTCTAACGGTGCCGTGTGCGACACACCTCGTGTGCGGGAGGCACACTCCCTGAGGCTGTTCATGGGAGGTGACAGCAGCGAGCCCCTTCCTGCTCGCGGAGGGGACTGTGCCTGTGGCAGACCTCCCAGCACCTCAGCCCCGTTCCCATAGCCGGAGCCCAGGGAGCCCAGGTGGGCAGGAGACCACATGTTGGGCTCTGGCTTTGCCCTGTACCCAAAATGTCCTTGCTGAGCCCCACCTCCAGGCTGAACCTGGCCTGGGACACCGCAGTGCTCGCCATCCTAATGCGAACGTGTCACGCCCTGAATTTCCCGTCTGTAATCCTGGGTAAGTAAATCGGCGTGTAAATGATGATCCGTTGTTCTGTCAAAGGGGCAGAGCCACTCTCTAACCTGGGAGGAAAATGCTATGTCCCTCAGTAACACAGAAATCAGTGCACTGGTCACCCTCTGTGCAGAAGCCAAACCCCATGGTCGGGGGGGAGAGGAGGGCTCCCCACGGCTGGTTGGCTGGAACCCGAAGGGCCTCTCGTCTCACTTCTCAGAAATGAACCGAGTCGTGTCTTGTGGGGCAAACTCTCCGTCCGAGCTGTGCCGATGCCCATGCACTGGGCACCGTCCAGGTGTGGCTGGCATTCTGTGCTCAGGAGGCAGCAGAGGTCACATCTTCCCTCGTCCCAGGTGTGGTCGTGTCCTTGGTAGCAGGCAGACCAGTCTCAGGACCCTGGGCCGGAATCGCTGAAGAACTCGAATGTGTAATTTCTAACAATATCTTGCAAAGTTGCTTTTTTTCCATAAACAATTTATACATTTTATTTATTTATTTATTTTAGTTGATTTTGAGAGAGGGAGACAGATAGTAGTAACATCAATGAGAGAGAACATCGACTGGCCGCCTCCTGCACGCCCCCCACTGGGGATCAGGCCCACAACCTGGGCATGTGCCCTGACCAGGAATCGAACCAGTGACCCCTTGGTGCCTGGGTCCACCCTCAACCCCTGAGCCACACCAGCTGGGCTGTTGTTTTTTAACTGAGGTTTATGGTCTTTTTTGTTGTTGTTCATTCTCACCCAAGGATATTTTTCTACTGATTTTTAGATGGAGTGGAAGAGAGAGAGAAACACTAATGTGAGCGAGACACATCAATTGGTTGCCTCCTATATGACCCCAACCAGAGCCAGGGATCAAACCTGCAACCCAGGTACATGCCCTTGATTGGGAATTGAACCTGTGACCCTTCGGTCTGCAGGCCGGTGCTCTGACCGCTGAGCCAAATGAGCCAGAGCCAGGCTTGTGGTCTTACCATGAAGGGGCCCCAGCCTGTGGCTGTCCGGCCCATGGAGCTCCTCGGCGGGTGGAATTCCGTGGAGCAGGTGACACATCTCCTTTCTGTTCTGTTACACACCTGGGTGACAGGGCTCAGACCACATGGACAGTAACTGTAGTGAGGGGTGTGTGCCCCGGTAGAAGGCATGGGAATGCCAGAACTCTCCTGGCCACAGAACCGTGTGCTCACACGTCCTGGACAGTCCCAGGCCATCGGGGACAGCTGTGCCGGGGTCCTGCCACCCTCTTGGGATGTGCTGGTCAGAGAATTCCTCTCTGAGGTTGGTGTGGCCGGTGCCAGACTGTCAGACGCTTCCAGCCCCTGGCACTCCCTACATGTCGTGGATGGGATCTTCGGGTCTGCACCCGTGTGTCCTCCTCAGCCCAGCCCCCTCCACACACTGCTCGTGTGTGTGTGACACCACCCTGACCAGACACATTAGGGTTAGTCACCAGAGACGTGGGGTGCGTGAGGTCGGCCACGGATGCCCACGTGTGTCGCCGCGTGTCCCAGCCGTGGTCTTCACGGAGATTTCAAGCAGAGTGCGTGGCAAGCCAGCGCGATGGAGGCTGCTGTGGAAATTCTCATAGCCAGTTGCCTGTGTTCCAGATCGCGTCCAAGTACGACCACCAGGCCGAGGAAGACCTCCGCAACTGGATCGAAGAGGTGACCGGCATGAGCATCGGCACCAACTTCCAGCTGGGTCTGAAGGACGGCATCATCCTGTGCGAGTGAGTGAGGCCGCCAGGTGCCCTCCCTCGGTCCAGGCTGGGCCGCCTGGACGCCCTCTGGTGTCTGTCATGCCCCCCCTGCGGGATCCCAGCCCTGCCCCAGGCCCAGCCCTAGCTGTCACGTTCTTCTTTTCAGACTCATAAACAAGCTGCAGCCGGGCTCCGTGAAGAAGGTCAACGAGTCCTCCTTAAACTGGCCCCAGGTAACTGCCGCCCCGCCCATTTCAGGCGCCGCACTTTAGGCATCGAAGACTTGATTACGTTTTCAAAACAGACATTTTAGCAGAAGTTTGTGCGTGAGGCTGCTTTTTGGGTTTTTTTTTTTATCGTGTTATTGTTTTATCCTCATCCAAGGACATTTTTGCTTGAGATAGAACAAGAGGGAGAGAGGGAAGAGGAGAGAGAGAGAAACACTCATGTGAGAGAGACACATCAACTGGTCGCCACCCACATGACCCCAACCAAGGCCAGGGACAAGCTGCAACCAAGGTACATGCCCTTAGTGGGCACCGAACCCAGTTCTCTCTGGTCCGTGGGCCAGCACTCTAACCACTGCACAAAACCAGCCAGCGCTATTGTGTTATTTTTAATGCTTCCATAATTACTTAGAATTAGTTCTGTGATTATTAGATGTTTAGTCTAGAAGTTTTCTTATATTTAGTCTGTTCTCAGAACACTTCACAAGCTTACACAGAGAAATACAACCTAGACCATAAGCCTAAATTAGGGGAAGCAAAGAAATTTTTTCCACCCTTTATTGATTTGAGATAAAGAAGGAGAGATAGAAATATCAGTAAGAGAGAACATCAGTTGGGCCCACAATCTGGGCATGTGCCCTGACCAGGAATCAAACTGGCGACCTCTTGGTGCCGGGTCGACGCGCCACCACTGAGCCACACAGGCTGGGCCCATGAAGTCCTCATTGCTCTGTCCTCTTCCAGAGAGAGCCGAGCTCCGTGTATGGCCACAAATCCCCGCCAAGTAGCATCCTGCCTAACACCTCGTGACCGCCCACGGGGACTTGGGATTCTCAGGTAGCGTGACTGTCATTCTAGCTGCAAACGTTCTGTGACTCTTTTCCTTTACAGCTGGAGAATATTGGCAACTTTATTAAAGCCATCCAGGCTTATGGCATGAAGCCTCATGACATATTCGAAGCAAATGATCTTTTCGAGAATGGAAACATGACCCAGGTCCAGACGACGCTGGTGGCCCTGGCCGGCCTGGTACGTACGAGCCTCCAGGGGCGCTCAGCTGCGTGTGGGTGATGAGCGGCGGCACCCCGCCGGAGCTCAGATCAGGCAGGGGGCCCGTCCCTCCCATCAGGCCTGCTTTGTGGAAAGGCCGTGGACAGCTGCTGTACCCGAGAGCTCAGTCAGGACCTCACATTTCAGTCCCGTGGTGACAGCGACGGCCCTACACAGCTTCTAGCCCTGGCAACAGCACCTCATGCAGCCTCCCCCGGGGACTGGATGGGTCGTGTTCCTTTCGTAAAGCTGTTGGCGGGTCTTCACGTACAAGCTCTCCACTTGGTGTGCATGTGTACTTCTGTCTAGGCTAAAACAAAAGGGTTCCACACCACCATCGACATCGGAGTGAAGTACGCGGAGAAGCAGACACGACGCTTCGATGAAGGGAAGCTGAAAGCCGGCCAGAGCGTCATCGGCTTGCAGGTGAGTGGGCGCTTGGCCACGCCTCAGCGACACCCCGTCCGCCATGCGGAGCCCTCACCAAGGAATGGATGAACCGCAATGCAGGTTTTGGGGTGGATGTTGGTTTATACAACTTGTATCCATTTAACATCCACGAGATGATGGTGATGGTTTAGGAGAAACCTCTGGCGTGCCATCTGACTTCACAGTTGTTTCTATAGGAAATCATTTTTTCCCTTGCTTACACTGTGTTATAAGAAAATGCACTTTATAAATTTATAAACAGTAGAGACCAAGTGAAACAGTCTCACAGAACCTGTCGTTCATGTGCGGGAAGGACTGTGGATCGGTTCAACTCCTGGAAACACCAGTTCAGGTGTCTTCTCCCTTCCCGTTGAGCCTGGAGAGCTTCATAGAGACACCCGGCCAGAGCCCAGCACTGCGGATACAGCGCCCCTCTCTGGACGAGTCTGTGAGGCGGGCCTCTTTCTATATAGCACGCAGCTGTATCGGCGGTAAAAACTGGGAAACTGCAATTTTCAAGCAGTCAGTTGGTTAAAGTGTGACAACTCCATAAAAGAAACCAGTAGTGTGAAAATGATAGACAAGAGTCAAAGATTAAGGAAAACAGCCAAGTAACGAAACTCTAAGGTCTGTTTACCGCAGTCATGTTTAGGAGGTGTGCGTGCAGAGGATGTGTGTCCACTTGTGTGGGTTTGTAGACACACATACACGTAAGCCCAGCTGGGAGGTGCACCACCTTAGTTGCAGCCCCTTGTTTCTGCTTACACAGGGTTAGGGTTGTGAGCACACGAAACAGAGTTTGTTTTTGTATTCTTGTTTATTAATTCAATGGTGGATACTACTGTAAACCTATTTTTTGCTTCACCCTGTATATGTTTTCTGAATCTTTTCCAATGAACAGGTTTTACTTTCAGTAAAAACATTTTCCCTTTAATCCATCATTTTAAGGGAAAAAGACCAAGTGCAGAAACATGTCCCACCTCGGGGGGGAGGGGAGTTCATTACTGTTGGTTTGAAAGCCGCCAAGTTCATGTTCCTTGTTCTGCCTCCCAGACTGTCCAGTGGGTGAAGTTGGAGGAATGAAATGTGGTTCTTTCTCCATGAAAATGGTGGTGATTGGGATGAAGCAGCCCTTGTTCAGCTGCCAGGAAAGACACCTGGGGTTTGCTGCCTTGTTTTATGCAAAACATACCTGGACTACGGAAGCACGTTGCCGGAGACTGCTTCTGTCCCGACGTCACGGAAGCATGCCCCTTGATTTGGTTGTCGGTGCTGGGGGGAGGGGCGGAAGCAGAGGAAACTCGCCCTTCATTCTTCGGCCACTGTAAGAACTTTGCGTCTGTGCCCGTGTTTCCATATGGTTAATGATGAGGCTTTTATACCCAGCGAGGTGCTTGACAGTCTTCTTTTGAACATGAGTGTGCCTTGATCTTTACAAGAGGATGGGAGACTTTGTGCGCAGTTCACCTCAGCACAGGACGGGACTTGTCCACCTCTTCAATAGAACCAAGTTTTGTCGGTGTCATAAAGGTTGGTGACATTGGGTAATTAATGCCAATTTTATTTTTTAACTTAAAAGATGGGAACCAACAAGTGTGCCAGCCAGGCAGGGATGACTGCCTATGGGACCAGGAGGCACCTGTACGATCCCAAGATGCAAACTGACAAACCTTTCGACCAGACCACGATCAGCCTGCAGATGGGCACCAACAAAGGGGCCAGCCAGGTAAGCGGGGCCCCGCTGGAGCCCTCACAGTGCACAGTGGCTGTGCTGGGAACGACGCACGGACAGCAGACACCTTCCAACAAGGCTTTGCTGAGAAAGCAAACGAATGAAAGGCCCTTTTCAGCAGCCACATGGTGTGGTTCCTGCTTCTGTCAGTGGTTAGAACAGCCGACCTTTCTGCCTAACCAGAGGGAAAAAGAAAGGTGACCAGGTTCTGGCTCCAAACCCAAGTAACTTACTCATTCTGTTGCTCCTGGCTTTTATTTCTAAAGGAGCCCTTCATTCACGGGCCGGTACAATGATCTGCCGTTCCACAAGGAACCGTTGAGCTGATTGCTAGTGACTAGGGTGGACGCATAGCACACGGGATGCCGCTGGCGGGGTCTGGGCTCGCCCTTCACAGGAGGGAAGTAGCCCTTGTCCATCACAGCCCACCGGCACTGCGGGAGGCTCCCCAGCCACTGGTGAGCAGGTCCCATGGCCAACCAGAGTGTGTGCTGGGGTTGCAGGAAGCCTCTTCTCAACGACCCGACAGGAGATTTGGTGTGGCTCACCTTCATGGACATGTCCTATTTGACCGGCTTGCCTGTGTCTCAAACCCTTTTGAAAACTCAGGTCCTTAAGGACTACTCTGCGTGACTTTTCTTGTATGTATTATAAACTTTCAATGTTGGTAACCCAGCTCACGTATAAGGTTATAACAGCATAAACGCTGTTTTACATTGTTTATGGCTAATCTTCCCCCAAATCCAGAGCAGGTGGCATTGTCTCCGCACTGCCTATGAGAACCCGAAACGAACAGCACCTTGTGTGAGGCGCAGAGTGGTTCCGAGCGGAGCCAGGACTGGCAGCCGGGGGACCTAGTTCAGGAGCCAGTGAATATCGCTTTGTAGGAGACTCGTGTGCAGCATCAGGGTGTTCTGATCTAGCTTCACGAACCGAAGGGAAGTTCCTATGGCTCACAGTTGACGTAATTTCACCGTTTATGAAATAGTCACAAGGTTTCAGCCATTGCCGTGACTTTTGTTCTGTGCCCTGATTCTAGGCGGGGATGCTGGCGCCGGGGACCAGGAGAGACATCTACGACCAGAAGCTGACCTTGCAGCCTGTGGACAACTCGACGATTTCCCTACAGATGGGCACCAACAAAGTCGCTTCCCAGAAGGGAATGAGCGTGTATGGGCTCGGGCGGCAAGTATATGATCCCAAGTACTGTGCCGCTCCAACAGAACCTGCCATTCACAATGGGAGCCAAGGAACGGGCACCAATGGGTCAGAAATCAGCGACAGCGACTACCAGGCAGAGTACCCCGACGAGTACCACGGCGAGTACCAAGACGACTACCCCCGCGAGTACCAGTATGGCGACCAAGGCATTGATTACTAGTCGCAGAGGGGAGCTCAGTCCGTAGCCCACTGTTTTTATTCAGTGAGAACCAAGCTAGCCTTGAGTGATTTTTATCTTGTCTTCCTAAAACACTATTATGCTTATTGTACCTAAAAGAAATACTGCCTTATGTCCATTCCTTTTTCCTTCTTCTGCCTCTTCCCTGAATAGTGGCCGTTCCGTGCTGGGACAGTGGGGTCCCGCAGCGTGACCAATGACTCGCGTGAGAAGTGAAGGATACTGTGAAAGGGGTTCTCTTGTCCAGCCAGTTCTTTGCTGACACCTCTGTGCATTTTTACCATCTTCCACGGAAACGGGTGTCTTCAAACCATAGGAAGCGCCTTTTCTTGACAGTGTAGTGTCTGATTTCTACGTGGAAGACTAAACGCGTGCTCATAGCTAAAGGTGGCGTCTGCCAACTGAAGACGCGGCATTTTAGACATTTACACAGCCATGTTCCTACAGTATTGTTTGCTAATTTTTAAATAAAGTCATGATCCGTGTGCACCGGTGATGGCATGTGTACTCATTCTCTCACCTGAGCTGCCGGGACCTTTCCACGCGCGGTTTCGGAGCGTGGACAGTCGCCCGCAGGTGCGCGGGTCCGGGGTGCCTGTGCCCTGCCTGTGTGGGCCCATGTGCCAGTGCAGACTTGCTCTGTTTTCAACTGTATTTATTGCTGCCTTTCTCAGCATAAACCTATCCCATTGTATTTTTATAAATAAATATTTTTGGAACATTCATACGAGCCACCAGCTGATTATTTGAAGAAGCACTCTCTCCCCGGCACCGTTCCCAGCAGGTACTTGGACGTGTCTTCCTTCGCCCACAAAGCAGTGCGCTCTGGGCGGGGTGGGCTGCGGAGCCCTCTGACCTGGTGCACGGAAGCCACAGCAGGGTTCAGACGGTTACAGGCCTGTGCTGCTTCTGTTGTGACTCAGCTGCCCTGATCTACCTTAAATCAAGCTTCGGCTAATCTTAAAATCATCTTCAGAAACGTTGGTGGCGAGGTGGGTGGGGTTTTAATTCCTTTTCTGGGGTGAATAAATTTTAGTTCATAAGAAACATATACATGGTAGAGTCCAGATGACGGAGCAGAGAGACTCTGAGCTCACCTCCTGCCATGATCACAGAACCAGGGGAAGACCAGAGGAACAGAACTATGACTAAGGTTATAAAGAAGCCACGAGGCTGAGAGGAGGGCAGAGATGCAGATGGGCAGGGCCCACACCAACATGTGACCATTAAGGACTGGGAGGGAGGTCTCCCCTCCTCCCCAAGGAACAAGGGGTCCCAGCCCACCCGGCTGCCCAGAAGCAGACCAATGCCAGGGAGCAGAGTCCTCAGCACATCCAACCATGAAAACCAGCGGCTGGCGGACAAGCTCCCTTGGGCCCAGTGCCAGTGACACACAGGGAGGAACGGAAATGACGGGCATGGGGCGAGGGGCGGGACCTCCCCGACAGAGGCTGGTGGGTGTCATCATTCCTGTTGTGCTCTCCACCAGCCAGTGGCCCAGGGCAGTTGGACGCCAAATCTGTGTTCTTTATTAACTGGGCTAGCACCATTGGCTGTGCCCTGGCGATTCTGAGATGACCCCATGCCATCCATCGCGTGTACCAGGCCTGAGCCCCTTTCAGAAGCTCCCACAGACGGCCAGCCTCAGCCAGTGCTGCACGGCCTTCGGAGGAACGCATGCACCCCACATGGAGCCGCCAACCTCAGTGCCCGTCGCGGCTCCAGGCTCCCCAAGCCCGGTACAAGGCTGCTGGCCTCGGCCCACACCAGAGCCCCTCCCAAGACTCCAGACCCAACACAAAATTTAGATGGAACCACAAAAGAGCCCAAATAGAGCAATACTGAGAAAGAAGAACTGAGTCGGAGTATCACATTATCTGATACCATGCTATATTCCAAGACCGGTAATCAGAACAGCATGGCACTGGCATAAGCACGGACACTGAGGTCGATGGAACAGAAGAGTCGGAAATAAGCCCACAGCTGTCCGGTTAATTAACCTATGACACAGGAGGCAAGAATGTGCGAGGGGTAAAGGTCTTCGATAAACAGTGCCGGGAAAGCCGGACAGATACATGTTAAAAATGAAAGCACGCCACTTTCGTATAGCATATACAAGAATAAACTCAAAATGGATTGAAGATTTAAGTAAAACCCCCAGAAGAGAATAGGCAGTACACTCTTTGACATTGTTCTGGTAATTTTTTTATGACTCAGAGGGCAAAGATGACAAATCAAAGATACACAACAAGATGACATCAAATGAAAAGCTTCTGCATCGCAAAGAAAACCATCAACAAAGCCAAAAGGCAAACTACTGAATGGGAGGAGATATTTGCAAATGATATATCTGGTAATGAGTTAAAATCTAAAATTTATCAAGAACTCACATAGCTTAACATAGGAAAACACACACACCAAACAATCCTATTAAAAATGGGCAGAGGACCTGACTAGACACTTCTCCAAAGAGGAGATACAGATGGCCAATAGACCTATGAAATGATGCTCAATGTCACTATCAGAAATGCAAATCAACACCACGCGAGATACCACCTCACGCCTGTCAGAATGACAGTCGTCAATAAATCTACAAACAAGTGTGAGCGAGGATGTGGAGGAAGGGGAACCCTTGTGCACTGGTGGGAACCCAGACTGGCACAGCCACTTTGGAAACACTGTGGAGGTTCCTCAAAGAATTAAAAAATAGAACTGCCATGGGACCCTGAGTATTTATCGGAAGGAAACAAAAACACTAATTTGGAAAGAAATATGCCCCTGTGTTCACTGCAGCATTATGTACAATAGCCAAGCTGTGGAAGCAACCTAGTGTCCATCAACAGATGCTGATAAAAAAGCTGAGGTGCAGTTAGACAATGGAATGTTACTAACCATAAAAAAGAAGGAAATCCTGCCATTGGCAACAACATGAATAGACCTAGAGGGTGTTATGTAGAGTGAAATAAGTCAGACAGCAAAAGACAAAAACTAAGATATCACTTGTATGTGGAATATAAAAAAATAAATGAACAAAACAGAAACAAATTCATAAATACAGGAATAAACTGAGCTGCAAGG
Organism: Molossus molossus; assembly: GCF_014108415.1. NCBI lineage: Eukaryota > Metazoa > Chordata > Mammalia > Chiroptera > Molossidae > Molossus > Molossus molossus. Next base: position 1,554,282 of record NW_023425356.1, on the reverse strand, counting down.
TGGGAGGGGACTGGGGGGGTGGGTGGAAAGGGGAAGGGATTAAGAAGTACAAATTGCCAGTTGTAAAAACAGTCCCAGGAATGTAAAGTACAGCACAGAGAATATAGTGAATAACATTGTAATAACTACGTATGGTGCCAGGTAGGTACTGGACTTACCTGGGTGATCACTTCGTAAGGTATACACATGTCTAATCTCTACGTTGTACACCTGAAACTATATAATAGTGTATGTCAACTATAATTGAAAAATAAATTTTAAAAGAGAATGCTTTACATAGAAATATAGCACGCAAAATGTTTAGATGGATACAATTTTAAAATCACTTATGATGCCATTACTTTAAAACATTCATTTCTAATCTCTAATGAACGTATACTTAAAGCACACTGGACCAGGAATAGGGTGTGCTGTTTAGTAATAAAATAAGGTTTATAATATGAAGTATCAGCAAAACCTAGCCTTCAGCCATGACAGAAGATCGAAGAGCTATGTAGCTTATGATGACTAAAACATTGTTCACTAGAAGAAACTGGCAGCCCACACTCAGATCTTTTCTCGGCCAAGTGATTCTTCTTTTTTTTTTTTTTATCCTCACCCGAGGACATTTTTCCATTTTTTTGTTCAGGTAGAGTGGGAGGGAGAGAGAAGAACAGAGAGAGAGAGAGAAACATCGATGTGAAAGGAACACATCGAGTGGCTGCCACCCGCACAACCGACCAGGGCCGGGGACAAACTGCAACCGAGGTACGCGCCCTTAGCGGGAACCGAACCCGGGTCTCTCAGGACCGCAGGCCGACGCTCTAACCGCTGAGCCAAACCGGCCAGGGCTCGGCCAAGTGATTCTGATAGGACTGGCTCTGGGGGTGTGGGGGCGAACCATGCTGCTTGTTTTGGCAGATGTGGAGCATGAGCCCGGGGTGCCACGTACCCACAAAAACCGTCTACTTGCTTATTGGGCCACTGTGACTGTTTCCAGAAACTGGTCTGTAAATCCCTCTGCTAATCCGAAGGTGCTGTTTGAGACAACAGTGCCCCTTGCATTTGTTCAAGCGGACCGCAAACTGCAAGCCACGTGCCGTCTTTAGAGGAGAGTCTCGGGAGCCTGCTCCGCCCGCTTGTCCTGCAAGCCAGCCAGCCTGGTTCTCCGTGAGAATGGGGAACTGTTCACCTTCTCCTCGAACTGAGATGAGGTTGCCAGTCGATATGTAAGACGTTCCGATTTGTTTAAAGCTCTAAAAAGAAAAAGCACCCCCAACACTCACCCTGATCACTGCATCTAAATCTCAGGAAGGGGCCTGGCGGTTCTCCAGCAGGGCTATGGTCCAGAATGTTCCCCAGTTTATAAGAGGAAGCCTGGAACTTTTAAATCAGCTTAGGTGTGGACAGTCACAACACCTAAGAACTGTACTTGGCAGACTGATAACCCATCTGCGCCTTCCCAGGGCAGGCGTCAGGAAGCCCGCGCTGCACGAGGACGCCCGCGCAGGCCTCTGCCAGGTTACTACTGACTGCGAGGGAGCGTGTGCTTTTCATCGGTGCCCTGAGATATGTGTAAATGGTGTGTTTTTGAACTGATGTGTGTACACACAGTGTTAAAGGGGTTTTCTGCCCCAGTGAGTACAAAGAGGCTGTGAGCTGTCTGGGTTGTAGTGTTGGAAGGTGGCCGAACAATAAGACCACACAGAGAAGAACAGGTCTGTGGGCCTGCGGTTTATTCTTGTCTGGCTCTGGAAGGACCTTCCCAGGCGCAGTACCTAAGGGTGCCGAGCTCACAGGGGCCGCAGTTCTGTTCCTTCTTCGTTCCTCACGGGGCTCCTGTCTCTCAGTGGCCTCGCGCCATGTAACATGTTCATCCTTTTGACAAAACGCTGAAAAACAAGGCGAGGATTAGTCCAGGGCTCTGGCCACACTGCTGGCAACCGTTTACTTGGCCAGGTCACTTTGGGGTGTTTAATCCTTAAAAAGCTTCCCCTGTTAAACTAAAACATTTTGGTTGGGGGGTGGTGTTTAGAGCCCATCTTAGCAAAGTGCGAACCAGAAGGCGGCCTGGCCGGCTCCCCACCACCATCAGAAGCATCCTCTTGAGAGTGTGACACACAAGCCAAAGTGCTAGTGTATCTTTATGTCTCATGTGGGGAAGGACGAAGACACATTGTTATAAAACAAGAGGGGCTTGTTGAGCTCATCGCCCGGCTGAACGGAAGGGGCTTCCCATGTTCCTTTTGAAAGGGCTTTTACACCCACATTTTACAGCAACAGAACAAAAGACCATCTTCAAACACCACTTGCCCCAGACAACGGGAAGAGATGCAAGATGTCACCAGCTGTCCAAAGGTTCCTGTCTGCACAGGATCAGGCCAGTAACAACTGTGCCGGGCTGCTGGGGACAGCTGCCTGCTATTTCAAGGCAGCAGGCTGCTCTCAGGGTGTGGCTTCCTCGTGCGGCACTTGCTTAGGACAGGGCCCGAAATGGCAGACCATCCACCCCAACCAGACAAGGTCCTCACTGCAGTGCCCCCAAGACAATGGCTGCGATAGGGTGCTTGGGGTGCGCAATGCTCCCGGAAAAGGTCAACGGTGAAAACCCCAGAATGTCTGAAAGGCCATACTGAGTCATTAGCACCAGCAGGACTCGGACTGCTACTGCGTCCAGGACACCTCCTAGCCAGGGGCATTTGGTCAGCTAATGGTGTGGCCTCACTTCCCTCCGGGGAGGGTCAGTATGTGTGGGAGGAGCTCAGAGAGGCCGCAGGGGAGACACCGAGGCTCAGCACCTGTGAGCGTGGAGAGCGAGACAGGGAATGAGGTGTGCGCTCACCAAAGACTCTTGGTCCATGAAGTAAGGCTTTTGGGATGATCCGTCATTTGTTTCCAGGTCAACAGCAAAACACAGGAACAGTGCACCCAGCACAGTCTCGAACACAGACAGAAAGCTGTGTGCCACCACGTAGGCGAAGAAGGTGGCCAGCAGCAGCGGCACGGCCCACACCTGCAGGGTGCGCTGGTAGTTGAAGGCCATCAGTCCTCCGAAAGCCGTGCAGCAGGCCACCAGCACCTGTGGAAGCAAGCGCGTTGCAAACCTCTGCAGGTCAGTGAGAATACTTAGAAAATGCTGTTGTCCGTCACCATAGCTTCATATGTCGACTGGAATTGAAGAAGAAAACAGGAAAAGCTACGATCGTGAAGGAAAACCTGGCTAATTGGGAGCATGAGAAGAGGGTCTGCACTTTCACTCTATTGGCACCGCATGTTTGTATTTATCTAGATGCCATGATACCTTTACAAAACTGTTCTCTGACACCACAGTAAGCATCTTCACTTTAAAACTCTTTTATAAATACTTCTTTTTTCTATTGGTTTGTTTGTTTGTTTGTTTTTAAGAGAGAGGAACGGAGAGGGAGAGAGAGAGAGAAACAGCAATGAAAGAGAACATTGATTAACTGCCTCCTGCATGCCCCCCTCTGGGGGTTGGGCCCACACCTGGGCATGTGCCCCGACCAGGAATCGAACTGGCGACCTCTTGGTGCCTGGGTGGACACTCAACCATTGAGCCACACCGGCTGGGCTGCAGATGCCTCTTTTAAATACCAGTGCAACAATCCATTGAGTGGACACACTGCAGTTTAACCTGTGATTATCTGCACCCTGAGGACTGAACAGAAGGGCTCCCCATGCTGGAATGGGGAGACAGTAACTGCAGGCTCTGGCCATATGCAATTCTTATATTCCAGGACCAGGGCCACAGGCCAGGATGGAACTAATTCCCTAAAAGACAAAACACAGCCTGTCTGGAGTCCGCTTTGTCCTTGGACATCCATGAAGAGAAGCATGACCATCTGAATGCCACTTGATTCAAAAAACCAAAATCATTGGTCTTCACAGCTCATCATCAATTATGTCTGTAATTGGAAATACAGGAAAAATGGGTTGTTTCTCAAAGTACAGTAAAAAAGTAATCTGTTATAAAGATGAAAACCTCATTGCAAAAGATTTTTGAAAGAAGTTATTAGAAAATACATCACCCATAATTCTACCAAGCTAATGCCAACAATACAACCAGTTCAAATACAGTCACAACCGAGATGAATGAGGCCGTTGAAAATACAGCCACAACCGAAACAGCTGTGGCTGTTAGAACTACAGTCACAACTGGGACTGAGGCTGTGGGAAATACAGTCACAACCAAGATGACCAAGGCTGTTGGAAAGGTTCCACCAGCTGTGCTTCTGCAGCGACTGTCACATGGAGTCTTCTTGGGCCCAGCAGAGCCTAAAAATATGTGTGCAATTAACACACACGTCAGACCCAAGCAGGTTGTAACTTGTTGCTGACAACAGCTTACTCTGCAGGCAGTGCACAGACACACCCAAATGAAGCACAGCATGCTGAAGGAGTACCCAGGGGTCCCCACATTCGGCACTGGCCGAGTCACAACTGGATCCTGAGAATTTGTTCACTTGGGGGAGGACCCAAGTATCCACTTTCTGAGGCCAGTAGCGTCTCCACTGTAGCTGTGAAAACATGGGACTGAGAATGGAGAGAAGCAGAGACAAGACAGTGAGACCAGGAGGGAAGGCCTGACTCCAGCTCCTGGGGGTCCTGGGAGAGTTATTCATCAGGACACCCTGGGCTGAGGGTTAAACATAATAAGGAAGCAGAGCATCTACCTCAGAGGGGGCGCTCGAAGCATCTACTCCCATTCCCAGTCCAAGTCTTGCTACACAACTTTGTTTTGCCTCCCAAGTGCCGCTATTAATTGTTTTAGTGAGGACTTCTCTCTCACCTTTCCTAGAAAAATGATGAAGTCTCCAAGGCAGTTCGCAGATAAGAAGTGACTTGAATTCTCAGACAAGAGCCTGAGAGCATCTTTCGCTGATGTACAAAAATCTGTCCCGTTGATGGCTGTGGTCGTGTACACTTTCTGAAACAACAGACAATAGTTAGAAAGACGATGTTTGTAGCTCCTGTTCTCAAGGCAACATAATGTCGGTACAGAGTTTGCCAAAGAAACTGGTCACTATAAACCCATCACAAGTCTGAGTGATGAGTCTGATATTATGTGTAGATATTTTCAAAGAATTGCAGTAAATGGAAAAGATAAATAAGTACTTTGGGTCACTATGGTGCATTGAGCACCCCAGTGCTAACATGGAAATGAGGGGTGAAGAATAAATTATTTCTTAAAGCACAGCAGAGCCTGAGGGCAGAAAAGGAAGTTTAAGTGCCCAAACAAAGCAGACCTCCATGGTTGGTGAGGCTGACCCCGGCGATCAGTAAAGGCTTGGAGGCTGGGGCCAGGGATGCCGCCCTTCCTGGGTGAGAGACCATGCGCAGGCCCTTGGAGGGAACTGAGCTCCCTGCACAAGTTCAGGATTTATCCCCAGTTTAAACCCATGAAAGTGGTAGAGAAATGCTCCTCCACCTGGGACACTGAACGCCTCCGTTCTGGGGAGGCAAAGAAAGCCGAGGCCCTCCCGGGCCAGGAGAGGTGGAGCCCCCCAGATGAGCACCTTGAAGACGACAAAGTGTTCACAGGAAAGATTACTGACAGCTCAGTGCACAAGAGAGCCCACCCCAGGAGGGCCTGAGGTGAAGCCCTGCAGGGACTGTGTTTACAGCAGTGACCACAGGAAGGGCAGCCTGGTGTGAAAAGTGAAGAGAAAGCCCCGGCTGGTTTCGCTCAGTGATTAGAGCGTCAGCCCAAGGACCAAACCGGCACAGGTTTGATTCCGGTCAAGGTTGCAGTTCAGTCCCCAGCCCTGGTTGAGCTCGTGCAGGAGGCAGCCAGTCAGTGTGTCTCTCATCTCGATGTTTCTCTCTCTCCCCCTCCTTCCCTCTGTCTGAAGATAAATAGAAAAAAAATATCCTCGGGTGAGAAATAAAAAAAAAAAGTGAAGAGACAGTGAAGAAACCAAACCACAGAGGAATCCTAGAAATGAAAATAAATAAATAAATATGCAATTTAAATGTTGCAGTGCAGCCCTGGCCGGTTTGGCTCAGTGGTTAGAACGTTAGCCCTCGGACCGCAGGGTCATGGGGTCAAGTCCCAGTCAAGGGCATGTACCTGGGTGGCAGCTTTGATTCCCGGCCCATCGGAGGCAATCAATGTGTCTCTCTCATATCAATATTTCTTTCTCTCTCTCCTCCTCCCTCCCTTGCACTCTCTCTAAAAATCAATGGAAAAAAATCCCCGAGTGAGGAGTAACAAAAATAAAAAATAAATGGTACAGTGCCTTTGTATAGCTGACCTGTTTCCTTATTTAATAAGCATTTTCATGTTCATCCATGGCTTTGATTTTAATTTTTTTTTTGTTCAGGTAGAGTGGGAGGGAGAGAAAGGAACAGAGAGAGAGAAGCATAGATGTGAAAGGGACACATCGAGTGGCTGCCACCTGCATGACAACCAGGGCCAAGGACAAACTGCAACCGAGGTATGCGCCCCTAGCGGGAACCGAACCCGGGTCTCTTGGGACCACAGGCCGATGCTCTAACCGCTGAGCCAAACTGGCCAGGGGTTTCATTTTAATTTTTAATAGATATATATTCTATCAGGGGTGGGGAGGCTGGGGCATATTAGACTGTTTTAAATATTTTGCTATTATAAATAACTATGCAATGAACATATTAATTTTCTGATTTTGGATAATTTCTTAAAGATAAATCTCCGGAAGTAGGATCACTAAATCAAAGAGGATGTGTGTGTACGTGTGTGTGTGCGTGCGTGTGTGCATGTGTACGTGCATGTGTGCACACGCGTGTGTGTTCAGATGAAGGAATTCCTTGGGCCATTTTTCCAAAGCACCTTCCTTTTATTACTACATGATCATTTCAGAAACATCTACTTCTTCTATGTCCCTTCAAATCTTTAAAAATACTTTTAGTGCAGTTTACAACAAAGAATTTGTAGCTTTCTTGGGGAAACACAGATGATGACCTACTTGGTTTCTGTCGCTGCTTTTGGCTTTCATCTCAGGATGTACGAATCAACCCTTCCGCACAGCCACGCAGCAATGCCCCAGTGATTCGGCCCCACCGACACAGGGCTCCCTTGGAGCGCGTGTGGTGGACACGGAGGGTAGCAGTGTGGAGTCCGGTGGAATTAACTCACCCACTTCCACATGCTTTTAAAATCCCAAGATAGTTGTTGGTGGAAAGCGGTCCCCGGTTTGGGGGACTTAAGTCTTTTTTCTTTTCTTTATTGATTTGAGAGAGAGAGAGGAAGGGAGAGAGCGAGAAATAGAAACATCAATGAGACAGAACATTGACTGGCAGCCTCCTGCACGCCCCCCACTGGGGATCGGGTCCACAACCTGGGCATGTGCCCTGACTGGGAACCGAACTGGTGACCTCTAGGTGCAGGGTCGACGCTCAACCACTGAGCCACACCACTGGGCGGGGATTTAAGTCTTGAATAGGGAGGTGGAAACTCATCTGCTCACTACTTAGTGGAGCATCTTTAATCGTCCCGAGTTCTCAGAGCTGATGACTCATTGATCTGAGAACACGCTGGGGGGAGGGTGAAGACAGCATCATCGTCCTTTTATAGACTGAAAACGCAGATGGAGGGATGTCCACAGGTGCCCCAGTGAATCGGAGCTTCCCCCACCTCTAGCCTTCCACTGTCATTAGAATAAAGTGTATTTGAAGACGTGGCTGTGGGACTCAGGCTCTGCCCAGGCGGTTTCCGGGGTCAGCCCCCAGCCCACAGCGACCAGCTGTCTGTCGTGGGCACATTCTTTCAGCTCGAGACCTCGGTCTGCCTTCTAAGGAGCTGTGACGCCCGCCGCACAGGGTGCTGGGAGGCGACATCCGTGTCCCTGCAAAGCGCCCACAAAGCGTGTGACCTGAGGGAAGAGCGGAGCCCAGCCCCACCACGTGGCCTCACTCACAACCGGAAACGAGGCAGCTCTGCGCCCAGGAGGGTGGGAAGGCCCAGCCCCACCCACGGGTCCAGGAAGGGCAGGGCCGGCTGTCCAGACACATCCCAGGCCCCAGGCCCTCACCCCATCCCCTCCCAAATGGAGGCCCTCAGGGTCCCTCCTGGCCCACTGGGGAGGCAGTTCCGACGGGGACACCCTTTTCCTACCGGCCAGGGCCTTGCAATCAATCCAGAGCCACTCCTCACATCAATAAGTAGATTTTGCTTCTTGGCTACAAGGATTCAAGGGTCACATGGTCCTTTCTCGTGCATGTGTGGACTCCCCGACTGGGGCCCATACCGTTTACCTTCCTTGGACGCTGAACGCAGGGAACAGGCACCGGGACAGACGGCTCTGCCGGGACCACGTGCGTGTACCACAAGCCCTGAGGGCCCAGACCTGGAATCAACATCTGCAGGGACCACCGGAGGCTGGAGTACAGATGGGCAAGGCTGGGCGTGTCCGCAGGTTCAGCGTTTGCCCCCTTCTGTCTGGTCTGGGCAGAAGCTGCTTGCTCCTCGGGCGACGGGAGGCCGGCTGGGCGGAGGTCCCCACCCAGAGACCTGACTTGGCTGGGCTGCCAGGACCCGGGACACCATCGGGGAACCTGCAGACCCGGACGGGGCAGGACTAGGTGTACAGACGTCAGCCAGCCTGCGCTGCTGCTTGTGGCCACTGTCTAGGCTCCGAAAGCTTGTGTGCAGCCCAGACCCCTGGTGCTTGTTTCCTTAGCACCAGCAAACGGGTTGTTCTGCCCAGAAACCGCCTGTGCACTGAACACACACAAGAAAGGGTCCCCACCCCTACAACGGCAGCACCTTGGCTTCCTGTTCTCGTTCCCTGGCTGGGATGTGAGACCCCCGCTATGGGCTGACCAGTTGACTGTCAAGGACTGTCCACCGGGGTCAGTCACAGCAGCAGGGGAGGCAGGAAGGACACAGTCCTGCATGGCTGTGAGGACACGTGAACAATGAACCGTACGAATGTGACAGCTGCAGGGGCCAGAGCACAGGCTGGTGCGAGGGGAGGGCAGCGTTTAGGAAGACTTCCAAGTGGCATTCAGCTGCTGTGCCCTGCGGGGGGGCCAGGCAGAGACAGAGGCCATGGACACAGGCCTGCAGGAGCCACAAGCAGGACCTCGGGAGCGGCAGGAAGTGCCAGCCCAGGGTGACTGTCAGCCTGTGCCTCTGGAAGCTGTCCCTGCTGCCCCTCAGGGCAGACCCCTCACTGGCTTGTGGAGCCGAAAAGCCGGGCACCACCCAAGGCTCATCCCCAGGGCTGACTGCTGCCTCCCAGCAGACAGTGGGCCCTGCCCGAGTCCCAGTGACCGCTGTGTGACCGCCCACCCACTGACCTAACCGGCCCCATCAGCAGCCGAAGCCTGGGCCAGGCCCAAAGAAATCGGGCTCTGCTATGGGCGGGAAGTCCCTCTTCCC